>NC_083105.1:100948755-101632714 GCF_949774975.1 Lagenorhynchus albirostris | reverse complement strand
CATGAGTGGGAAATAGCATCTCATTGTTTTAGGTCATGTGCCCCTGATTACCAGTGAAATGAGCATTTTTTTATAGTTAGCAGTTGCATTTCTTTTTCTGTGCAACACTGTTCAAATTCCTTGCCCATTTCTCTTCTGGGTTGTTTATGTTTTTCCTGTGGATTTGTAGTAGTTGTTATACATTTTGAATCTAATGATTTATCTGTTACTATGTGGCCATCTCCAGGCGATTCTGGTACCTCCTCCACCTACACATCACCCGCCACTAAAGTCATTACTTTTTTTTTTTTTTTTGGCTGTGTTGGGTTTTCGTTGCTGCACGCGGGCTTCCTCTAGTTGCGGTGAGCAGGGGCTACTCTTCGTTGCGGTGCACGGGCTTCTCATTGCACTGGCTTCTCTTGCTGCGGAGCACGGGCTCTAGGCACACGGGCTTCAGTAGTTGCAGCACACAGGTTCAGTAGTTGTGGTGTGCATGGGCTCAGTAGTTGTGGCACACGGGCTTAGTTGCTCTGAGGCATGTGGGATCTTCCTGGACCAGAGATCGAACCCGTGTCACCTGCATTGGCAGGCGGATTCTTAACCACTGCGCCACCAGGGAAGTTCCTCTTTTTTTTTTTTTAAAGTCATTTTAATCTCTAACATTTTATGTATCCATATCATGACTTGATACAGATACATGTATTCACCCAAACCAAGGACATTTTAAACCAAGCTACAAAGAGTTCTACTAAATATACAGATGCGTTTTATATATTCCTTCTATCCCTAAGTAACCTCTTCCCTGAACAGAGGACGTATTCTGGATTTGCCTAAATTACAAGGAACTTTGGTACGGCCAGATCTGGACACGGCTGTGTTTGTTACATACAGTTACTGTTACCTGAAGATCAGCCAGTCCAAAGGCCCTCTTCACAGAGGCCTTCTCTGACTTCATGGGCAAAAGAACTGTTTAAAATAAGCTGACGGGTCCTTTAAATGAAACTGGATTTGTGGTTACTCTCTAACAGACCAAGGCAGAGCAGTCAACGGTGCCCTGTGCTCATGCACTGTCAATAGTGTCTTGAAAGGGGAACATTAGCTTAAAAGACATTCTAAGGGCAAAATTACTGTGGTGATTATAGCAGTAAGCAGAGATTCAAATTTTTCCTAAAACCTCGTCATTATTAAAGTTGATTCTGTGCAGCAGTGTATTAGGATCATGACGTTTTTATGGTATTTTTTTCTTTTTCTCTAGTCCCCAAGCATCCTATAATAGACTTATACTATATTAATAATTCAGAAATCATAACGAGAAACAAAACCAAAATGTAACCCACTGCGATTACAAGGATTCTCAGTTTCTCAATTAGGCGTTCACTTCAAGTGGAGGGAGAAATCAAAGAAAAGCATAAGGGCCTTTCCCATTCGTAAGTTTTTCAAAGTCAATGTGAAAGTGCTAGAAACCTGCAGGCTCACCCAGGATGGGGGAGGAAGTGGCCCAAATGCTGTGACTGAAGGTGCCGAGAAAAAGTGCTGTGATGGAGGGGGAGGACCTGAATGGAGCGAGAAGGCAAAGTTCAAGGGGGTCCTGGAAGAGGTTTTCACGCCTGGCTAGCAAGGCAGCAGGTACAGGGAAAGAAGACCAGGAGACCTGGTGCACAAAAAGTGTGAGCCGGGGCTCTGACTGCCCGTCGGTAGGTCACTCAACCTCGCCTGTGAAATGCAGGTCACGCCCAGGGCTGTCATGAGCCCCACAGGCAACAACGTCTGTGAAAGCACTTGGTTAACGCTGAAGTTCCCTTTAATAACTCAGGTGAGTTATTACTAGTGAGAAAAGGGTGCCAGTGCTTTTGCAAACAGCGGAGAGAAAAACAGCTCCGAGCCGGGGGCAGGGCGGGAAGGTTGCCCACGACAGAGAGCGGTGCACACAACACGGGGACCAATCCATGCCTGTCGCCGCCGCCTTCTGTGACTGATCTGGGGCCATCTTCCAGGGGGCACGCTCAGGACACGGCGATTTGGGGGAAGAACACGTTGTACGCGCATTGTGTCTATCTAAAGTCTAATGATGCTATTCCTCATTAGATCTCCTTGTACAACATCGGGTTATGAGCTTGCCAGCAAAGGGTTCCACGTCATCTAGGTCTACCCCAGTGCGCTTCACCTTCGGGGTGGGGGGAAGGGATGACATCACCGGATATTGTTATCGAAGAAACTGGCCTCCGGCTGGTGTCCCTGACTCAGCTGCCTCAGCTCCCCAAGGTTCGGTTGACTCCAGGGAGTGACAACTGCCACAACATGTGTGTTTTTTCCCTCACGCACCCCTAAGGCTGCACTTCGTAATTTTTCTTTCCCCTAAAAGGTTAATTGTACACTGTCTTCCTTTAAACCACAGTTCACCAGAAAAAAAAAAAAAATCGTGGCGTGTGTGATGTATAGGAGGAGGCCTTCAGGCCCGCCCCGCCCCCCAACCCCCAGTTCCTGATCCCTGGGACCACAAATATGGTGGCAGTTTTCACTGAGGAACTAAGGCCTCCAAAGAAATTCTAATTTGCAGTGACTTAAGCTTGGCTCTTGGCTTAGAAATCCCTAGCTTTGGGAAAGGCCTACCTATTAGGACCTTTCCTCATTACACTGTTGGAGGAGCTCTTACGGGCTCCATGTTACAGATGTGGCTACTGAGACTTAGAGAGATTACGCTTCCCAGAGTCTGGAATGGTGTATGGTAAGGTTTTTAGTATTAGTTTCAGAACTGGTTCTTTTTACATGTAGCTCAGTGATTGCCAAGGGGGAGAAGGTAAGTGCACACCTCCTACAGGGATATTTGAGGTGCATGCGTGTGTAGGTGTGTCTCCAAGGGGAAGGCTGAAATTATATTCAGTATAATAATTTTATGTGTGGCTGGAAAACAAACCCTACTGATTTCCTTTGGCAAACTGTAGAAAGTAAAATTTGACAAATATCTTCTTGGCTACTGAGTATATGCAAAGATATCTTCCTTAATATGGAGGACGTTCTGAGCAGGGAGAGTGAGATGTTTATGGTCTACTTATCAGATGGGGGATGTAGGTTCAGTCTCCACTGGCTACATATTCCTGCTTTGGATCAGTCATGCTTTGTATTTAATATCATCTTGCAGTGGAATTATTCTCAGTGTTGTGCATCTGGAACTTCACTACTTGTCACAAACAGCCACTCCTAATTTTCTCCTGTATTTAATGACATAGTCTATGGTCTGAATGTCTTTGTCCCCTACCAAATTCACACGCTGAAATCCTAACCCCCAAAGGTAATGTTATTAAGCGGGGCCTTGGAATGTGATTAGTTCACAAGGATGGAGCCCTTCTGAATGGGATTAGTGCTCTTATAAAAGCACACAGGCCCCTGGCCCCTTCTACCACGTGAGGTTACAAAGAGAGGTCTGTAGCCTGGAAGACAGCCCTCACCCAGCCACACTGGCAGCTGATCTCGGACCTCCAGCCTCCAGAACAGGGAGCCATAAATTTCTGTTGCTCATAAGCTACCCAGTCTGTGGTATTTTCTTACAGCAGCCCGAACTGACTAAGACATGTTAGGAAAAAAGTACTCACGGTATAAAATGGAAAGAATGCAAGGTTTTACATATAGTATAATCTCGATTTTATGAACATTTTTTTTTTACTGATTTATAAGTTAGTATGCGAGGCAGTGTACCATAGTTGGAGAAAGCATGGGCCTGCAGTCAGAAAAACTAAGGTGTGAATACGGCCTCCGCTGCTTACTGCCTGTATAAACTCTCTGCTCCCCTGTTGTCTTATCTGCAAAATGGAGAGGGTGGGGAAAGAAGAACATTTATTTCAGGAAAGTTGACTTAAATCAGAACTAATTTAAGTGAAACACTTGACACATAGAAAGAACTCAATAAATGATCTCATTATCTTGAGGAGGGACTAGAAAGAGCCAGCCTCATAGGCATATGACTGTGGCCACATGGGGCCTGGCACTTGGAAGGGCTCCGAACTTGGTTTAATGCTGTGCTGCTGCCATCTTAAAATTTGTAATAATTTTTTAACAAGGGGCTCCTCATTTTCATTTTGCACTGGGACCTGCAAATTAGAGAGCTGGTTCTGGGAAAACACACACACACACACACACAAACACACACACGGAAAAGACTGAAAAGCAATAAACCAAAATGTTAACAGTTTATCTTTGGGTGATTTTTATTTTATTGCTTATCCTTCTGTGTATTCTACATTTTCTGTAATGAACATGTATTACTTTTTTAATCAAGAAAAAAAATGAATACATGTTCCTTTATAAAATTGTTCTCCCCATTTCGCAGATGAGTAAAACCAAGATAACAGATAGGAAATGACTCACCTAAGGCCACATTCTGACATGTGAGTAGGAAACTGGGGTTCTAGTTCTGCACCCCTCTCTCAGGTCTGAGTTACCCAGTGTTTCCACAAGAGTCTCTTTGGGTCTCTGACTTGGTTTGGGCACCAGCACCACCCTCTGCAGAAGGACCCGTCGGAAGCCCGGGATCACTGCCCTGGGTGCACCCACTCAGGCTGACCGCTCTGGGAGCTTCAGAAGCAGAAGCCACGGTCCTGTTCTCGAAGTGTTTCCAGACTAGTTGTACACAAGATGGTGAAGTAAATACTGCCGTGCGCACTCTAGATGCTGCGAGAACAGCGGGGGAGGAACTGGCTGTCAGAAGAGCAACTGAGAGCCTTTAGCACAAAGCCTTTTCAGTAGGGCTGCTCACCAGGAAAACAGGAGGGATGCTGGAGTTGGCTCCTCTGAATGCCCCCCACCCCGCTCCCCCCTGCAAAGGTATCCAGAGGTGAGCAGAGGGAACGAGGGGGGTATAAATGCGCAGGATAATCCCGTTTGTATTTTCCACAGTTCGCGGCATTAAAGGTCTCTGACAAAATCCCACCGAGGTTTCTTTATTTCACGCTCAGAGCCCGAGCAGCAGCCAGCCCCGCCCTCTGGCTTCCCCTCCTGCGCTTCCTCTTCCGCTCCTGCTGCTCTTGGTTGAGCATCCAAATTCGAACGTTTGGCGCTGTTCCCCGACCATGCCACCACGGATGTCCCGTGGAGGTCCGCACGCTTTATCCCGCTTAACCCAAACTGCTTCCTCCAAGGACCAGACCTTCGTAGACCAGCGTCTTTAAGGACCTTTAGAACTCATCTCGGGCAGAATTTTCTAGGCTCAGACTCGAGGCTCTGGGCTGAGATGAAAACAGGGGAAGCACTCGGGAGAGTTAATCAGCCAGGCTCACGCCGGTGATCCTCACATGAAAATTATCGTTAGCTCCATTATGGAGTTCTTCTCACTCCGTGCCAGGCAGGTAGTTTGCTTTACGTCCATGATCGGATTTAGTTTCATCCTCACAATGATCTTGATAAATCAGGCACTGTGGTCCCCTTTTTTACCAGGGGAAAGGAAGCAAAGTCACTTGCTCAACACAGCTAGTCAAAACCCATAGAACGTATGACACCAAGAGCGAACCCTAATGTACGCCTAGGACTTTGGGTGATCATGACATGTGATGTAGGTTTCCTGACTGTAACAAAGGTACACCTGTGGCGGGGATGTGACAGTGGAGGAGACTGTGCACGCGGCGGGGGGGTGTCTACAGGGACCTTCTGCACTATGTGCTCGACTGTGCCGTGAGCCTAAAGCTGCTCTACGAAATAAAGTCCATCACACACACACACACACACACACACACACACACACACACACACACACACACACAACTAGTAAATAGCAGGACCAGGGGTTAAAACTAGGTCTGTGTCCTTAGGTGATGGTGAGATACTGTCTTCAAAAACCCAACCTCTACTGCACAGGTAGTAATAATGATAGAGTGTGTGTGTGTGTGTGTGTGTGTGTGTGTGTGTGAGACATCCTACTGTAGATCACAGTGGTGTGTCTCTCTGCGTGTGTTAAGCAGTCACCCATGTAAACGGCCATAATTTTGACTGTGCTTTTAAAATGTTCTTCTTCCTGTTCTTTTTTTTCCCCTAATATGTCATTTCAAGACTTGAAAAACTCCACACAATTTTGTGTGACTTGTGATCACCCAGCGCCGACACACCCAAAGGCCCTTAGAGGCTTACGAGCCACGCTACCCGCTCAGAATTCGAGGGGTTCCCAGGAGGTACCTTAAGGGTAACTTGAGAAATAGAGGGTGGGACAGGTGAGACGGGAGTGATGTGACTCCAGGGTCCCAGCAGCCTCACTTTAACCTGCTTTATAGTAATATCTGTACAAGATTTCATGTAAGAAAGGTTCCCTTGCTTTGAAAAGTTTGCAGTCTCTCTCTCCTACTACTAAGAAGACGTCAGCTATTACTCTCCCTTAAGCCCCCAAGAGAGTGCCAGGCACCTTTTAATCAGAGGTGAGAGGTGTTTCATACCAACACGAGGAGGCCCTGTTATTAATCATTCAGTGAACGGTGAGTCACAGTTAAAATCCCCCTACTCTGAATGCAAAAGAACACAGGGGAATTTTACTTACCACTACCAAGAGCATCCTGGGCCCCGTGGGGCATTCCCGTGAGAGCTGTGCGCCCTGAACTCCTATTTATGTCACATCAGCCTTGCCTACTGAACATCCATCAATGCACATCCATGGTGGGAATGGTTAATATGTGGTGGTCACTGCTCAGCAGTGCTCTGAATATACGAATTTTGGGTTAGAACTTCACTGTCCAATATGGTAGCTACTGGCTATTTAAACGTAAACATACTGAAATTAAATAAAATTTAAAATCCAGATTCTGTCACACTAGCCACATTTCACGTGCTCAGTTCCTCCATGTGACTAATGGCTGTTTTGCCAAACAGTGAAGATGGAAATGTTCTGTTGGAAAGTGCCGGAGTCACCCAACCTCATTCTTAACGATCCCTTTGGCCAACTGGGCCCCGTATCAGTCCCTGCACTGGCAGCTCTCTCCAAGGATCCCCCCAAAAGTTTCCCTTTCCCATCCATCCTAGCTCTAGGATTCCTGGAGCAGTGACTTTGGAAGTGGCTGAATTAATGTGTAAGTGAGCATAAATGAGTTTGTAAGTATGTTCTGAAGTTTGCCTTTATTCTCACTTCTGTATCTTGTTTGTTGTATGTCTGCCCCGTCTCCACTAGCAGAGGTAACAGATGGGGGTAATTTTTCCTAAAATTTGTCTAATTACATAAAGACTCCTTGAGAAATCCTTAACTTTTACTTACTAAAATTCAGACCTGGATCTGAGATCTTATACTGTTACACAAGAAGTGTTTAATAATAAACACACATTAGAAACAGAATTTAAGAGCTGAAGGGATTTAGGAATCATCTTTTTTGACAGCATCACTTTTCACGAAGGAGAATATAAGACCCAGAGAGGTTCAGTGATGTGCCTGAGAACCTACAGTGACTCAGCACACACAGGATCCCAGGTCACCCGGTTTTCACCCCAGGGCTTCTCTCACAATTCAGCATTAAGGGGTCTTCTTACTGCTGGCTTCTGTAGGACCCGACAGCTCTTTGCTCCCCCTACATAGCAAGACAGCCCTCAGGTCTCACAGTAGGCCCCCTATTCCATAACCACTTTCTGAGTTGCTCTGAGTGTTTACTTATCTATAAGTTCAAGCATATTAAAAAAAAAAAAACTTCCCAAGAGGCAGTTTCCCTAAAAATGTCCCTTGGGCTTCCCACTGCAGAAGTCACCCTAGCAGTAAAGAGAAACAGACTGAAGAGCCTCCTTGTAGGTATAGTTTCAGTATTACAGCCAAAGGTCAGAAGCACTCTCCACTAGAGCTTAACTTTCCATGCATGTGTCTCACAAGGGCATGTATTTTTTATTTTATATCATATTGGCCTTGCAGTGGGAGCTCAGCTGTCCTCTCTCAAGTGGGAATAAGACTTGAAAGACGTGGTCTGGCATAGAAAACAAACTTACGATTACCAATGGGGATAGTGGGGTGGGGGGAGCAGGGGGGATAAATTAGGAGTTTGGGATTGACATCTACACACTACTATATATAAAATAGATAAACAAGCACCTGCTGTATAGCACAGGGAACCATATTCAATATTTTGTAATAACCTATAATGGAAAAGAATCAGAAAAAGAACATATATATATATATATATATATACACACACACACACACATATATGTAAATATATGCACACACACATGCACACACATATAACTAAATCACTTTGCTGTACACCTGAAACTAACACACATTATAAATTAACTATCCTTCAATTTAAAAAAAAAGGTTATAAAAAATAAGATAAATTTTAAAAAAAAGGACCTGGTCTGGGAGCTTGGACATGGCTGTGATAATGAAGACTCTGGATCCTCTTTCTGTTTAGAAACAGAAGTCAGCAGACTATGACCTGTAGGGCCAAACTGGGCCCACTATCTGTTTGTTTTTTTTTTGGGGGGGGGGGGTAGGAGTTTATTAATTTATTTATTATTTATTTTTGCTGTGTTGGGTCTTCGTTTCTGTGTGAGGGCTTTCTCTAGTTGTGGCAAGCGGGGGCCACTCTTCATCGCGGTGCGCGGGCCTCCCACTATCGCGGCCTCTCTTGTTGTGGAGCACAGGCTCCAGATGCGCAGGCTCAGCAGTTGTGGCTCACGGGCCCAGTTGCTCTGCGGCATGTGGGATCTTCTCAGACCAGGGCTCGAACCCGTGTCCCCTGCACTAGCAGGCAGATTCTCAACCACTGTGCCACCAGGGAAGCCCCCCCTGTTTTTGTAAATAAAGTTTTATTGAAACATGGCAGTAGTCCCTTATTTACATATTGTCTATGGCTGCTTTCAGGCTGCAATAGCAGAGTTGAGTAGTTGCAACAGAAACCAGATGGCCTAAAAGGCTAAAAAATGTCTGTTCTCTGTCCCTTTACAGAAAAAGTTTGCCGAGCCCTGGTCCAGAGTCACAGAAGATAAACCACTTTCTAAATCCTGCTTGCTATTTACTTCCAAATGATGCTTATGAGGTGGGGAAAGGTCCAAATCCAGGAAAAATCTTCCAAACTAAAACCATTATTACAGCCAATTACAGCTGTTTCCTTTTAAAACCAATGTGCTTATTAATAAGGTTTTCGCGGGGGGGGGGACATATTCAGGTGATTTTCTCTTTTGAATTTTCACGTTCTGGTTTCCCCTCCACTTAGCCACATGCATCCATACTGTCTACAGGATGATTGGGATTGTTACAGATAGAACTGCAAGGAGAAATTAATAGTTGACATTTTGCTTCTGACATCCCAAATACGGTTTTCCAGCAAGACGATATTTTTGATAGCCCGGTTTTGTTGAGAAGGAGGATTTTCTCAATTTCTTTATTTCCTTTTTGAATTATTATCAAAGAGTCCCACATAAGGCAAGTCCCAACCAAACAGAAAGAGAAGACAAAGCCCACCTTTTCTGATCCTAGGTTACGAGGATTGTGGGAAGAAGGAAAGCAGAGGAAGAGGAAGCAGGTGTTCCGACACGGGTGTCAATCTCCCCTCTCTGAGCCAAAATCATGGGTAAGAGCGTGACTCTGAATCCAGATTGCCTGTGTTAAAATCTTGGCTCAACCCCGGGCAATTTAACCTCTTTGTGTTTCTGTTTCCTCATCTGTAAAACAGGGGTAATGGTATTACCTTCCTTGCAGAATTGTTCTGAGAACAGAGTGAGTGAGTGTTGAAGAGCTTAGAATAGTGTTTGTTTACTTAGGGGCATTGTGGTGGAGGATGCAGGGGATGGATGTTACAGTAGATCTTGGAAGGAACGCTGAGAAGAGGATGGGCTCTATCTCTCACTCCCATTTTGGGGTCTGGAAGGAGATCACCCTAAAGGCTGCCCCTGCACCAACCAGGAGCAGCCCCATCAAAGCAAATTCTTCACCAGAAGTGGGGCTGAGCTTGTCCTTCTCCAGCGACTCAGGACCAAGAGCTGAGTGCCTGGTAGGAAGGTTTCCAGAGGGAATCGTCTTGGGGCGGGGGTGGGGGCAAGGAGACCACTGAGCTGGGACCACTGGGAGGGCATCTGAGTCATAGCAGGTCTCAGATGGTCCAGTCACCATCAGAGCCCAGATGGGGCAGAGTCAGCAAGGGAGCCCACCATGTCCCTAAGAGCAAAGAGAGAAGGACCATGGGTTATCCTGGCCACAGCCATCAGCCACTGACGCCAGCAGGAGGCCCAGGAGCAGGCCCAGCCTCACCCCAGCAGTCACCAAGCCAGGGGGCGCCTGGCCCCTGCCAACAACTCCAGAGTAGAAACCAGCAAAGATGGACAGGCCACCACCCCTCCACCACCAAGCATTTGGAAACCACACCCCTCTCCTGTGGGGAAGAGGGGTGGAAACTGGAAAGACTGTGTATTCTATCTAAACTGTTTACTATTTAAATTAAATCCAAGTATGTTCAGACTTCCCTGCTGGCGCGGTGGTTAAGAATCCGCCTGCCAATGCAGGGGACACGGGTTCGATCCCCGGTCTGGGAAGATCCCACATGCCACAGAGCAGCTAAGCCCGTGCACCACAACTGCTGAGCCTGTGCTCTAGAGCCCACGAACCACAACTACTGAGCCCATGTGCTGCAACTACTGAAGCCCGTGCACAGCAACCAAGAGTAGCCCCCGCTCACCGCAACTAGAAAAAGCCCGCGCGCAGCTACGAAGACCCAACGCAGCCAAAAATTAAATAAATATATAATTCTTTAAAAAAAATTCCAAGTATGTTTATTACATTAAGTTGAAATATAGTCCTCATATCACAGTTCAGCCCTCCCTCTCACCACTTGTCCAGCAGGATGGGGACTTTTATAAACATATTAGATCATTCAGTAGAAGTAAAGAAATTGCCCTTTTTATTGTTGCACATTTGAGGGTGGCGGGAATACATTTGTGACTCTGCCACTCTCCCCCCACCTTCAAACTGGATTACATGCTTAATGTCTCCTCTCACGCCCACACATGCACAAGCTGGTGTCTAAAACCAGCTTCAGGAACAAGCCCGAGGAGTTTTCAGCTCTAAGGTAAACAAGAGAAAGAAAACCTTTCCAAAAAAACGACTCATTCCTGGTAGCTTTATTTTAAAAGCAGGGAAAATGCAACTCCTTGCATAAACAGAATTTGAAAGCACAACTTTTTTCTGCTCTCTTTCTAGCTAATCAAGGGAGAAAATGACAACCAACCTGTCAATAAAAATGTATTGTTCACTCACTTCGTAGAATAAGGCTTATGCTTTGGGTCTATTAGGTAAACTACAATTTTTTTTTTTTTTTTAACTTTTAGGGACAGAGGGAACAAAGGAAAGAGCAGAAATCCCTAAGCTTCAGTCTTGGGAATACGCTGGAGGCCACCCACCCTTGGTGACTGGAGACCCCACTCAGTTCCACCAGCGTGAAGTCAGACGGTGTCCTCAGGCTGTTCCTCAATTTCCAGGATAAATCCACAGGGTTTAGTAAAGCTCTAGCTCAAAGCAGACTGGGTGACCTCAGACGTCTCCTCTGGGGCAGGAGGGGCGTTGGGGCGACTGGGGTAAAAACAATGCTGTCACCACCAACTCAAAAGGCCACCTGTCAATGTGCCACATGCCACTGCCTGGAGCGTGCACACGTGGGCACACACACACATACACACACGTGTATGCATGTGTACACTCCCCAGGGGCCGAGGCCAGGACGGCATCCCACATCAGATGGGTGGATAGCAGGTCTGTCTCGCCAGCCGGGAGCTCTCTCCCACCCAGAGAAAACAGCAGAGACCAGATGGCAGAGCCTGGGCAGCCCATGCAGTCTGACCAACGCTGGCCTGTGAAGGCAGCAGGATGGAACCAGAAAGCGGAATCATCGACCTTCAAGTAAGTTCTCTGTGGGAGAAAGGGGAGTGGAGACGGGGAGCAGAGGTGAAGTTGGGGAGGAAGGATGAATGTTTTGGTCACTCGATATTCTCCCCTTGCGCCCATTCCCTTTGTCTCTGCTTCCCTGCCTGGTTCTCTGCTTGTTCTGAAATATGTGAGAAATGTACTGTTTAAATCCCTCTTGGCCTCTGCTTCCTCCTGTCAAAGAGTTAATTACGCTGGTATTACCAGAAAACCATTTCACAGTCCAAAGGGTGCTTTTCCCCAAACCCCAGGACTTATTTGAGGGCTGCCAGGCAGTTCTGCAGAGAGGGGGAAAGATAGGAGTTTGGGGTTAGGGAGGGGGCAGCTGGCCAGCTCTGCATTTCACAGGTTGGAAAAAACTGGAGCCATTCCCCAAATCTCCCCACAGGACAGAGCGTCTCATTTGAACAGGGCAAGGGAAGGACGTCAGGGTAATTGACCAGGAGGAAGCAGAGACCTGTGCTCCCCTCCCTGGGACAGGTGTGGCGGCACCCGAAGGTCCAGTCCAGCATCGCAGGAGGCAGAGGAGGGTTCTGGTGGGAGAGGGTCAAGTCGCTGGGATCAGTACTTTCTGACTCTGTCTACTGAACAGGGTTGACCCTCCTAATTCAGAGACCACAGAGGTTGATGAGAAACTTTCAGAGTCGAACAGTTGAAGGATGGAGAAGGACTCTGGAGATCAAGCATTTTTGATCACAGAATCTGTTCTTCAAGCACAATCTTAAGCAGCACACCATACATGCTTCAGATCGAAGGGGAGCTGCTGGGTATGTGGGGCAGGGTGGTGGGAGCCTCCGCCTCAGCCCCTCCACCCCTGGGACAAAACCAGGGAGGTTCTAGGATTGCTTGGAGACCTGTGTCCAAACCATTGATGCAGTATGACCACATCTCAGTGTGGCTTTCCTTGCCATCCAGCCTCAAACGTGGTCTCATCTCGTTTGCTGGTCCCTCCACCTGGAATGCTTTTTTGCTTGCCTGGTCTCCTCTAACACTTTCAGGTCTTGGCTGGAATGCCACTGCCTCGGGGAGACCTTCCCTCCCCCCCTCAGAGGAAACCTCCTCCCAGTTTGTCCTTACCCATCACTAGGTGCAGTTATGCTATTTGTTTATTGCTTACTTATTCAACCTAATCACTCTCATTAGGACATAAACTCCAGGAGAGCAGGGCCTCCTCTGTTTATTTACTGCTGGATCCCTAGTGTCCAGGGCTGCACTTGGTACACAGCAGTTGCTCAGAAAATATCTGTTCAATGAAGGAGTTAAGGAAACCATGAGGGGGTCAACTATAAGGTCGTCAGTCAGGACTCCAACCCAAGTTTCTGACCAGGGGTGTTTTCTCTTTTTACTTCGTCTGGTTCTTGCTTCCACTGGATCCTGAGTAGCTAAGGAAACAGTAGTGTTCATTTTCAGTCTCTGAAGAACAAGTTTCTTACGTGCGGATGGGTTAAACAATCCTAAGTTACAGGCTAAGGACTCTGCACTTGGAAGAAAGGTTCAGAAAGAAAGAGGTCGGTAGGACTGCGGAGGAAGGACCAGCCAGACCTTGAAAAACATCTCTACCTCTGGCAGGTAGCTGCCGTGAGGGTGCCCTTTTCTTCTTCACTAGAAGGAGAGTTACTCTCTCTCTCTTAATATACTTTTTTAAAAAATTTATTTATTTATTTTTGGCTGCTTTGGGTCTTCGTTACTGCACGTGGGCTTCTTCTCTAGTTGCGGCAAGCAGGGGCTACTCCTTGTTGCGGTGCGTGGGCTTCTCATTGCGGTGGCTTCTCTTGTTGTGGAGCACGGGCTCTAGGTGCGTGGACTTCAGTAGTTGTGGCACGCAGGCTCAGCAGTTGTGGTTCGTGGGCTCTAGAGCACAGGCTCAGTAGTTGTGGCACGTGGGCTTGGTTGCTCCGCGGCATTTGGGATCTTCCCGGACCAGGGATCGAACCCGTGTCCCCTGCATTGGCAGGCGGATTCTTAACCACTGCGCCACCAGGGAAGTCCCTAATATACTCTTTTATTCTGGAATCTTACTCATTTGTCATTTGTTTACTTGGTCAGAAGGTTATCCGTTGTTTCCACAACTTCCCGACCAGCCCTCTGGATCACATTAAGTCTTGGATCCTTTTGGGGAAACTGCAGTCATCTGAGAAGGTGAGCTTCGGTTAAGGACAGGCGGAGGTGTCTGTCACCTCGTGGCACGATTTCACCCTCTCCTCACATGGCAGCTGCCACGTGAAATCCAGAGGAGAGACATGTATAAAGACCCTGGGATATTACTGACCGAATAAATAGTTCCTGCTCTGTTTGGGGGATGGTTTCCCACGGGTGGTAAAGCTCTGTTACTGTAACTCAGCATTTTATCCATTCATTCAACTCGTGTCCTCTGATCAATGAATGACAATATACTTCACTCTATGCTTGCTAGGTATGGAAAAGTTATCTTATTTCATGAGGTCAATATAGTGGGTTGAATTTCTATATGAGCTAAATAATGTTGCTCTGTTCTATAACCCCAAGACCAATTCTTAAACTTGTAAATGTGTTATTTATTCCAAGAATGACAGCTAGAATGTGAACGATTTACTGTTTTCCATCCTGATCACCCCAGTCCAAATAATGATAGCACAGTCTTTAAACCAGGCAACTTTCTTTAGCATATAAATATTGTTCTCCCCTTTATAATCCTGACCTTAGAGACTTCACTTATGTTAAGTACATAGGTTAAGTCTTATTGCTTAGTACCCCATCACCAAGACAAACCAAACCAAAGGAAGAAAAATATTCATTGAGCTTCAGCACTCCAAGCACCAAAGAAACCATGATACCTGACCTTAGAAAGCTTATAATTAAGTGAAGGAAATATACACAATTAACTATAATATAAACTGTTTAGTTAAAACAGTGTTTCCCAAAGATGTACTATAATTACCACTGATGGGTAGAAAAGGTACTACCAATGGCTGACAACTTCTTTGGAAAGATTTTTTTTTTTAAGATTTTAATTTTTTAATTTATTTTTGGCTGCATTGGGTCTTCGTTGCTGCAGGTGGGCCTTCTCTAGTTGCGGCGAGCGGGGGCTACTCTTTGTTATGGTGCGCGGGCTTCTCCTTGTAGTGGCTTCTCTTGTTGCGGAGCACGGGCTTTAGGCGTGTGGGCTTCAGTAGTTGTGGCACGCAGGGTCAGTAGTTGTAGCACGCTGGCTTAGTTGTTCCGCGGCATGTGGGATCTTCCCGGACGAGGGATCGAACCCATGTCCCCTGCATTGGCAGGCGGATTCTTATCCACTGTGCCACCAGGGAAGTCCCTGACAATCTTTTATTGTCATGATTACCGTTATAGTTTTAGTGTATATTACAAAAAGTGTAACTAATCCATTAAACCTGTGATTTCAAAATTTTTACTGCTTAGGATGACACTAAAGTAAGTGGCACGATACACTTTAACACCTTAGGCAGCCCTTGCGACTCACGTGGTCACACCCTGAATGTTTGGACAATTTTATGTCCTATCTGTTCAGAAGTGTGATGGTTCAGATGATATGAATCACGGGTGTGTGTGTGTCTGTGCGTTCTTCTGGTTTCTTTTCAATAAAACACTGAAATCTCGAACAAGGTACAGCTGAAGTTTGGGAAACTCCAATCTAAAAAGCATTAATTTAAGTTTCTGCAATCAACACTGCAGGTGCTTTCCCAGGTCAGGACCTGTGAGCCTGGTATGGCTGTAGTGGGACAGTTCCGAGTGAGAAAGAGTGACACAGTCCTCAAAGCAGGTTGCCTCTACCCGGGGAACGACGGGACCCGCCCCTCTCCCAGGCTCTGGACTTGACTCGTTTTCCATCCTTCCCCAGCTCCCAGAGTCTGGATGTATGAAGGGGTGAGGACAATCCCTTTCTTCCCCTTCAGCCAGAGTTGCACCCCGACCCAGAGCATGGAGTCCAAGCTGCCCTCCCTGCGCCTTCCCAAACTGAGCTCGTCTCCTGTTTGCAGACTCCCCTAAATAGATTCAGTCCTCCGCCCCCTTTTTCCCACCTGTGCTGGATGTGGAAGCAGGCAGGAAGATGGTCGGAGATGGTCTCCTACTAGGATAACTAAGACTCGTACATACCAAATGCAAATGCAGTGTGGAAGGGGTGAAGTACAGCACGAGAGAGACGGATAGAATGCAATGGGAGTGGAGAAAGAACTACTCATGAATAGGAGGCTGCAGACAAAGTGCTCGGGAAATATTTTCAGATGGAAGTCAGAAAACAGCTTGTTAGTACGCACCAAGAGACTTCAAAATGACCCAGTAACCCCACTTCTAGAATCAGCCTAATAATCAGACACACGTTCAGAGGTGTGAGGATGTTCACTGAAATATTATTCATAACAAAAATGGAGTGTCCAACATTGAAGGAATGGTTAAGTAAATTTTGGTACATCTGTGAATGATATCGTGGAATATTTTTTTTCAATGTTTGGGAAGACTATTTAAAGTAATACCAAAATTCTAATTATATCTTAATTCAAAAAAATAATAATATATACAGAATGTTTATACAGAAGTATATAAACATTTAGCCCAATTTCCTTTAAAAATCATATAGAGTAAATACGTGCAGGAAAACTATTCACAAGAAACACGCCAAAATGTTAATACTGGTTATTTCTGGATTATAAATACTTATTTTCTTCTCTTACTTTTATTATATTTTTACTTTTTATTTCCTCTACATGTTTTCTACCAACCCGTATATTATATTTAGAAGAGAAAAAAACCTGCAGTTTAAAAAAGAAAATCAAAGAAGCAGATGTGCCTATACGCAAATGAGAAGATTTGTGACCATGCGCCATAGCGGATATATATACACATATGTATTAATTCCCCATCTCTGATTACCACAGAAATAAACAGCTGACTAATCTTTTATGTAAGTAGGCTTCTCCTTTTAAGCGGTTGTCCCACTTTTTAAAAGTTTTACATAGTATCGCAACTCTTGTTTTTCACATCTGAGAGTGCTCCAAAAATAGACTTCAGAAATGTGAAATCCAGGGACAAGCCTGCAGACCACTGAGCCCCTTCAGAGGGACACTATCAGACACGAGTTGGAGAGTGGCGGGCTGCATCCCTGAGTTACATTCTATACCTGACGATTCTAATAACATGTCCAGCTACCACCCACAGAAAAATGTAAAAATCACTTGTATTAAATAGAGATACAGAGGTGATAGCTAGACAGAGAGACTGATGACAGAAAGATCTGGGGTGCCTCCTTGGAGGAGGTGGTCACTGGGTGAACTCGGAAGCACGAACAGGACCCTGAGCAGCAGAGGACATTCTAGTCGTGAGGGCAGTGTGAACAAAGGCAGAAAATCATGGGGCATATTTGGGGAAGGATGAGTAACCCAGTTCGTCTAGACTACATGGTAAATGGAGGAGAGACAGCGAGAAATGTGATTATAAAGGTAGGTTGGAACCAGACCATGATGGACCCTGAAGGCCGTGTCACCCTCCTCTGGGATGAAGTGACCAATGACTCTGGTGATGGATGTTCTGTGCTTTGCAGAATCACCTGGGCTCTCAGATGGAGGTCCTGGAAAGAGGTGGGAAAGGAATGAAAACAGTGGCTGTGTCTCCCAACACCTAACCCCCTCCCAGAGCTGGGCTTAGAAATGGGACCTGGAGGGGCAGACCTAGCAGACCTAAGGCCTTCAGAAGAAAACTGAGGTCCAGAGATGTGTGATGTTTAATTGGGCCTTCAGAATCCTCACAAGTGACCTGTCCAAATCAGCCACCACACTGGGCCGCGTATCTAGACAGCAAACTCCTCAGTAAATACTGTATCTGTTGACTCACCCACGTATGTGGGTATTTACTGAGGAGTTTGCCAGGCAATTTGCCAGGCACAGTGAAAGGGTCTTTCGAATACTAGAAGCAAATAATCCTCCCACCCACCCCGTGGCCACGACTCTGCCTTTAATGGAGGAGAAACTGAAACTCAGGGAAGCCACGCGCCGCATCAGGGCAGTGAGTGACAGGGCAGGACTCAGATTCTAGGTTTTCTTTTTGCTCTGCTCTGGCTCAGTGGTTTTCAGATGTGGTCCTGGTGCAGCTGCTTCCCGTCCCTTGGGAGCTTGTTAGAAATGCAAATTCTCACTCCCCACTCCAGATCTGCAGGATCAGAAACCCTGGGCACCGGGCCCAGCAGTCTGTATCTTAACATGTCCCTTGGTGATTCTGATGCACATGAAGTTTCAGAACCACTGCTGAGACACGGATGATTGATGCTGGGACAGTGGGCAGTATGGAGGCTCCAAGACTGGCCCCGTCTCTCCCAGGTAATGCTAGATCGATAAGCCAAGGCATAGCACCGGCACCAGACCTAGAGGAAGGCAGCCCACCCAGGGGCAGGCAGGGAGGCTGGCAAAGCAAGGGCCCAGGCTGGAGCAGCTGCCAGGGAGGCGGGGCTGCCAGTCACTTTCTGAGAGCACAAAGGCTCCGAGCCCCCTAAGTCCACACTTCTGTTTTCATGCAGGCACCCCACAGCCACTGCTGCTACCTGCCTGCCGCATACCTGTGGGGATTTACACCCACTCCGATGAGAGATGGCTTGGGGTTACTGCAGCCTGGGAAACAGGTGTTTTAGACAGGCCCACCCCACTAGGGAGATTAAGCATGATGAAGGGCACCGGTGAAGATGGACGTCTCTCTCCCGTCACCCGGCCCTGCATCTACGCGAGGAGGGCAACTCCGGGCAAGAGTGGGACTTTCCCACAGGGCACCCCGCACGGCCGCCCGGGTCGGGGGTGCTCACTTTCTCTTGGGGTGGAGAAAAAAAGGCACAGGGCCTTGGGGACAGGAGGAGGGAGGGTGGGGGCAGTTCTCAAACACCAGCCAGGTGGGGTCATGCAATCCGGCGCGTCACTACAAAAGGGCTGCCGTGTCCTGGACGGCCAGCCTCGGAGTTGGGAGCTCGCCAGGCCCCAGCCAGGAAAATGGGAAACCCCTGGGCCTCTCCGAGGTGACCTCCCTGCTTCCACCGCCCCCGTCCAGGAACCGGGGCAGTTCACCCCCGGGTGCGAGGCTCAGGCTTCGCTCTTTGTTTTGTGTGCTTGCCTCGTGCCAGGGGAACACGTTTTCAGTCCTAATCTGTACGCAGCCAGGCTGCTCTCCTTCACGCAGCCGGGACCTTTCCCCTTCAGCTGCAGTTTCCTAGAAATGTGGCCGCCCAGTGTTATGATTCAAACAGCGCTCAGTCCCTGTGGATAGCAGAGCAGGGCAGGGCGGGGCTGGCAGTGCTGGACCTTTAGTGCCACGCCCTGTCTCTGTCTCTGCCTCTGCCTTCCTGATTTTCCCAGCAACCTACGTGATTTAATGCTCATCCACACCCCCTGCTGTGAGCGGCCTTCGGGAGGGGGAGGGGTGGGGTGGGGAAACGGGAGATCTTGCCGAACCCGTCATTGCTCTGGTTGCCATAGCAGCCTCTGTGAGCCGGACAGACAGCCAGGGCCTTCCCGGCCCCAGGCGGCTTCCAGGCTGCCGCGCTCAAGGAGCAGAAGCTGCAGGCTCTGGGTGAAAGCTGAGATCTCTTGTCTTCAGCAGCCTAGCGGGTGTGCGGGGAGGTGGAAGAGGAGGCGGGGGGAAGGAGGAGAGCAAGGGCTAGACAAGCTTCTGTTCAGTGCAGCGTCCACTGGTGTCCCCAGACCCCAAGAGTTCAGGATCGCCTGTACTGTCCCAACATGCATTTCCCAGTAACAGCAGCCCGCAGGGGACTGTCACTGTGCAAGATGGGGGTGGGTGGGGGTGGGGTGGGGTGTAAAGACACAGACCTACTAGAGAATGATCTTGAGGATATGGCGAGGGGGAAGGGTAAGCTGTAACGAAGTGAGAGAGTGGCGTGGACATATATACACTACCAAACGTAAGGTAGATAGCTAGTGGGAAGCAGCCGCGTAGCACAGGGAGATCAGCTGGGTGCTTTGTGACCACCTAGAGGGGTGGGATAGGGAGGGTGGGAAGGAGGGAGATGCAAGAGGGAAGAGATATAGGGATATATGTATATGTATAACTGATTCACTTTGTTATAAAGCAGAAACTAACACACCATTGTAAAGCAATTATACTCCAATAAAGATGTTAAAAAAAGATGGGGGGGGTGCAGAGAGGCTGAGGGACAGAGAGACAGGGACAGAAGGGAGCGCTGTTATTTTGTTTTCCATTCTCCATGGGACCTGCAGTATTTTTTCCTCCTCCCATAAGAAGTCAGCGTCCTCCCCCACCACCCTGATGTGACCTACTTATCTACACCCTTTAAAGGGAGGGACCCTGGAAGGCATCCCAGGCCAGGGCAGTTCTGAGTTTCAGAGACGAGCTCTTTAATAATGGAAATCCAGAAGCTGTAAAATCGGGGGGCAAGGTGGTAGGGAGGTCAGGCAAGGCTGGGAAGAAGGGGGATAGAGGTGGGTGCCACTGGAGGAGAGTGCTCAGCGGCGGCCGCTGGCCGTCAGGCCCGAGTCATGCCATGACTAAGGGGAAGAGGTATGGGGCGCAGGAGTGGCGGAGCAGCAGATACCAACTGCTGGAGAGAGCGCACAAACACAGGGAAAACCAAACAAGATGCCAGCTTCCCCACTGTCTGCCCCTAGTCCACTGAGCTGAGGTATCTCATCTCTGAGCCCCAGTTTCCTCATCTGCAAAACGGGGATAAGAATTTCTACCTCAGGAGACTGATGAAAAGATTATTTACCACACCCTCTGTTCCCTCCTAAAGAAAACTCGACTAGGTCTCAGAACGATGGCACCCGTAGGATAAAAGCCACTACTTCTAAGCACTACCTACTCTGCAGGAGACGCTGTAAACGTAGTTTATCTCACTTAATTCTGCGAGGAATGTAATATGCCCGAAAAGGAATCCGAGGCTCAGAGGAGTTAAATCATTTATGCAAAGTCACGCAGCTAGGAGCAGAACTGAGCTTCACATTCATGGATGTCCACTCAAGGCCTGTGCTCTTAAACACCTCCCCTGGACTGTAGCATCACTGGCCTTAATGAGAAAGGATTTGGCAAAACCTGTGTCCCCAAATCTTAAGTAAATTTAGAATGCTGAGTCAGATTGGGGCTGGAGGAATCAAAAAATAACTGGGCTGTATAATGATATCGTTTTGTCCTCTTGGCACTCAGCAGAAGCTGTCCTGCAGTCTGGAGGCTGTAAACGGCTATCTGGTCTCGAGCTGCTGGGCCTCCAGCCTGGCCCCCCTCCAAGCCATTCTCCTCACTGTAGCCACAGAGAACATTTTCCTGCTCCCAGTTGCCCTCAGGATTACATCCAGACCCAATGTGGCCAGGGCCTCTCCTATCCTTAGTAGACCTTAGGCCTAGTAGGCAGGCCCTACCCCATTTTTTATAAAATATACTAAAATACACCCATATCATTCACTAAACGTGAATTTTTTCATGTATAAAAATTTGAAAGGACTTTTAATAATTTGAACGTTGAAATGATTAATTTAAATATTCAGTTTTCATATGTAGGTGCCAATGCATTTTTTTTTTAGGCCTCAAATATTTGGGGCCTTTGGAAAGCTTATAAGCACTATGCACATGGTGCCCTAATGGGTGAAACAGCCCTCTGGGTAGCCCGGGGCCACCTCCCCTGCATCCCTTCTGTGAATAGTGTTTACTCTGCCTAGAATTTTGTTTCTCCTTCTACAGCTGTAAGTACTCACACCATTCTCCCCTCCCTCATTGCCCTGCAGTTTATTTATTTTGACCTAAGGTCATAGATACTTAACCTCTCAGTTTCCTTGTGTGTAAAATACGTTTTAATAAAACAGGAATAATAGCGATACCTACGTCATAGGATACGTTTTCAGAGGATAAGTTAATACATGAAGTATGATTCATGAACCATCACCTGGAAGCTTGTTAGAACTGCAGAATCTCAGCCCCGCCCCCCAGATGGATGGAATCGGAACAAGATCCCCCTGTGATTCAAAGGCACGTTTAAGTGTGAGAAGCACTGCCCTAAAGCACTTATGAAAATACCTGTTACTTAATAAACACTCAATAAATGACAGCCGCGTTGATTACTATTGTCATGACTATTAAAGGTCAAGCTTTCATAGCTGTCTGCAGTTTCCCCTCTTGACTTACTTTTATTTTTTTTATTTTATTTTATTTTTTATTTTTTTTTTGCGGTACGCGGGCCTCTCACTGTTGTGGCCTCTCCCATTGCGGAGCACAGGCTCCGGATGCACAGGCTCAGCGGCCATGGCTCACGGGCCCAGCCACTCCGCGGCATGTGGGATCTTCCCGGACCGGGGCACGAACCCGCGTCCCCTGCATCGGCAGGCGGACTCTCAACCACTGCGCCACCAAGGAAGCCCTTGACTTACTTTTAACTTCCAAACTCTAGTTCAGTGGTTTTCACACGGAGTTCCTGGGGAACACTGGCATCCTGGGCGCATCCCAGCTAAATGCTGAGGTTAGTCAAGACGTGTTCGTTTCCTGCACTCAGGCAGCCTCCCTCCATCTGCAGGAGACAGAAGGAAAGAGGTAATTGCAGTAGGTGGTGTGACACCGGCTACCAAGAAAAGGATGCAGAGGTGCTTCAGAGGCAGCTGACCCCGGCTTGCTGGGTCAAGGAAAGTGCTATTTAAATCTAAGAGCCGATAACTCAGGATTCACCCCCAAAGTGTGGTTCCTATTTAAACGGTGGACTGACTGCTCCCACAGTGTGAGAGGGGTTGGAAAGGGCTTAAACCTTGCTCTAGGGAGCAAAGATCTACTAAGTAGGTCTAGATCGATTGGCCTTGCTGTTTGCTCCCCCAGGCAGACAAGGGAGCCATGGGGATTTGAGTCTAGACTCTACGTGGTGTCCTGGTACGAAGCCCAGTCACTTAAAAGAAATTTTGGCTACGTTGCCAACTGACCCTCAGTAGTTGTAGAACTGTTACGCTGGGCACCTTGGTTTCCTCATTTGCAGGACGAAAATGATATGCCCACACAGGGTTCCTGTAAGAATTAAGTGAAAGGCAGGAGGTCCAGTCCCAGGAACACAGCAGGGCAGAGGCAAGGGTTCACGGGTTCTGGGCTCTGCAGCAGCATCTGGGCCCGCGTAGGCTGGACCTGTGACGCTGCAAGCATTTCTTCCGAAATGTACTTGCAAAGACCACCCCCCAGCCCGGGCTGCGGGGCTGAGCGGCCGAAACAGCCAGTCAACGAGCAAGATACGGGGCGGTCAGCTAGGGTCAGCCGGGGTCGCGAGTGGCTGCTTCTGGAGCGAAGAAAAGGCGCTGTTTCCCGGGCCGGGGCAGCCCCTAACGGATGCTCTGAGGGCCCCAGAACAGACTCGGCCCAGTGCAGCCGCTGGCAAGGGCCCCGTGGAAACGAGAACACTCTTTACAAACAAGAAGACTCCTTACACGGAGGTTACCACGTAATCTACAGGACGTCCACTGCATCCGATCTTTCCCGCCCCACGCGCCACGAGAGACCGGCCGGCGCAGAGCCAGGAGGCCGCGCGCCGGCCGCCGCCGATTGGCTGCGAGGAGCCGGGCCGCCTTTGATTGGCCGCAAGGAGGCCGGGCAGCCGCCAATTGGCTGCGAGGAGCCCTGGCTGTCGCTGATTGGCTGAGAGGAAGCCCGGCCACCGCCGATTGGCTGCGAGGAGACCCGTTGGACCACTCCGCGGGCCCGGCCCAGCGAAAGCGAGGTCAGCTGACTGGGTTGAGCCCGCGGAGAGGAAGCGGAGTTCTGGCGCTGGGCGGGTGGTGGGTTTGGCCTTGAGCTTTTGTTACGTGGCTGTTATTGCTTCCTTCCCCAGCAGAAGGCCGAGGCCAGCCCTCGCCCTTTGCTGAAGCAAAACACCCCCTCCCCACCCCGTGGCTCCGGCCCGAGGGCAGAGGGGCCTCTTCCCGCCGCGCCTCGCGGAGCGGACGCGCTGACCGTGGGCGGGGCCTACGGGGCTATTTCGGTTCCTTCTCTGCCCTGAGTCTTTGGCTTCCTGCTGGGTTTCCCTGCGCTTCCCCTAGGCCGTTAGTGACCCCAGACACCACTTTCCGAGCGCTTACTTTACGTCAAGCAGGCCCTCTGCGTATTTCTTTGCCTGATTTTTCAGGGCAACTGTGCGGCAATCACTAACCCCCATTTACAAAAGAGAAAACATGCAGTTCAGAGAACTTAATTTGCTGAATGTCACAGTTAAGGAGTGGTTCCGCTGGGATTCACCTCCTCGCTGTCTGTGCACGTTGCCCCTGCCTGCCCTCCCTCCGGGTGAGGCCATGCCAGGACCATGCTGAAGAATGGCTGTGGTCAGCCCCATTCTGCCCCGGAGTCACATTTGGGGGGCCAGGCTAGGAAATAACCCAGCTCTAGGGAATTGTTAGAAAAGATTTCCCCTAGAGCCTGTTTTTTGAGCACAGGGATCTAATCAAAGCTTGTGATCTGGAATTCTTTCCTGGCTTCCTGTGAGAAGCACCCAGGCTCGGGGCACATTCCGCCTCCCATCCTCATGCCCCTTCCCGCCTCTTGACCCTGCAGAGAACGAACAAGGCACCGCATTTGTCCAAAGCCTCTCCAATGGGAACTCATCTGCAGATCAAGCATAAACATCATGAACCCAGAGAAGGGGAAAGTAAGGCACGGGGCGCTTCTGGGCAGTCCCCCTCCAGTGGGCAGAGTGCTTGAGAAGGACAAGTCTCCCAGGTCTTCTCCCGCTTGTCCCCACGGAGTAGACACATCTCACACCCCCAGGAAAACCTCTTCTCAGTGAGAGGCGAGGACTGTGTGAGAAAGTGTAAGTGACAGCTTTGAAAATCAGACACATTGTACACGTGGAAGACAGGGTTTTTGTTTTGATGAGACATCAGTAAGGCCATGGCTGGCTTCTATTATTTATTATAAAAATAGTACAGGCCAATCGCCAAGTAATTCCACCTTGTAAACATAACTACATAAGAGAAAAGCCTGAAAACCACCTGGAGGACCCATGCCTTAAGATCCCTCGACAAAGGGGATGCAGACAATTTATGAAGGTCACTTCTTACCCCATCTCCAACCTACAGCCCTCCATTCACCTGGTACTGAAGGTGGGAGATGTCTGCGGTAATAGAGCCACAGAGGGGTGGGGTAGGAATGATTCTCCTTCTACATGTGAGTGAACACAATATGAACAGAACAACGAAAAATTTTAAATACGGTTAAAAGGGGAGGAGGAACAAGTTACCAGGCACCTGAGATGAACTGATGACTGTAGTTGAAGGCCCTGGAGCCAGGGAGGGGAAGTCTGAGCAGCCCACAGTGCCATGGCTCCGGGTATACTGTATTTTAAAAAACTACACGTTATCAGGTGGAAAGCCCTTATAGTTAACCTTTTTTAAAGCTTCAGTTTCCACATTTGTAAAATACGGACTTCGGATAAGATGGTTCCTAAGCTGCCCCCAATGTGGAAACTCCTGATTCTGCAGCGTCCAGATATTTTCATTAAATGACGCTCACCTCCTCCATCTCAACAACGTGTTAATCATCTGACTAACTGTTCAGCTTCCCTGCTTTATGAGATCATCCGTGCCGGTTCCAAGTGCACCTGGCTGCCACACAGCAAACATTCCATGTGTGAGCTGGGGGTACATGTTGTTGGGGTGCTAGGTCTGGCAAACTTGAGGCGTGCTGGTTTAACCTGAAACAGCACGAAACACAATGCAGTCCCCAACAGGCTACTGGGGGCCTGGGCCTGGGGCAGAGCCTCCCGACTCACTTTGAGGTAGCATTGGTTGTCATGCCTCGGGGCTTGGAGGTGCCAAGAGCCTTCGCCTACCAACGATCCTCAAACAGTTGTCAGGCTGACCCTTCCTTCCGTCAGGTGGGGGCCATTACACCCCTAACCATCAGCCTTGTCTGCTGAGTCAAGGTTCTACTTAATAGGATCCACAGTTGGGACTAAAATCGTCCTCAGGAGGCGCTTGCCGGAGAATCTATGTATATCCCGTGACTACACACAATCATGGCAAATGGTCATGATCTCTCAGTAGCAACCCACACATAGTTTCCAGAAGGCATCAGTAGCTCCTTATAGGTATACCTCAAACCTTCAAATCCACAGATAAAGCCATAGGTTAGGGTGGGACCCAGGATTCTCTTTTCTTTTCAGTTAATTGTCACACCATGTTCTGAGTGCCATCACTGAGGGAAGGAAGAGAAGGGGTGGGAAAGGGCACAGTTTTCAACACCTTCAGCACAGTGGTTAAGAAAACAGGCTCTGGAGCTAGACTGCTTGGGCTTGAATCCTGGGTCTTCAATTTTCTTGCTGGGCTGTCTAACCAAAGGCAAATTACTTAACCTCTCTGTGCCTCAGTTGCTTACAGGACTATTATGAGGGTGAAATGAATTAATTGATGTAAAGCACCAAGAGCAATGCCTGCCCCATATAAGTGCTCTATGAGTGTGACTATTATCATGGTAAGTCTGTGCTAACCGCCTTCCATGTATTATTTAGTTAACATTATCAACAATTCCTTCTGAAAAGGAAAATACAGGAAGTTACTGAGTTCTACACTAGTTATAACAATGTCTGTGACTGGGGGGATATATAAGAAAGGAAATAAACATATCTGGACCAAGGCCTTGTTTCTTCTATTAGTCCTTTCTATGTAAAGGGTTTCATACTATGCCTGATGATGCTTTTTGGACACAGTAATATGAATTGGAAATCTTTCCATGTCAGAACATGTGGATCCACCTCGTTCTTTTTAACTGCTGTGCAGTATTACATAATATGGATATAAATAGACGCTTTACCTATTCCCATATATTTCTTGTGTACCTAATGTTTTCTGTGTCCATACAGGATGTGGAAGGGAGCATAGGTGGCAAAGCAGCATACAGCATGTTCCCCAAGAGGGTTGTCATTTTGTGGGGGGGATTCAGGACTTAGATTAAATAATCAGACACAAGTACAAGAGAGTATGTAATAAAGTATCAAGTTGAATTTGTGTCCATGCTAGTGATTTAATAGGACTAACAACAGACTGCAACAGTGGAGCTGAGGGCCTGCCTCCTGGAAGCCCTGGCTGGGATAGAGAGGAAATTTACCCATTAATTCTTCCAGCCTCATTGAAAAATTACTCAAGACAGGAAGCACCAGCCTGCACTCACTTAACAACAGCGCGACACAGCAGCACTGGTGTCCCAGCTGGAGGTGAAATGCTGCAGGCCTGGTGTCTCCTGCAGCTGGCTACGGGTGGGCAGCCCCTTCCTGCTAACGCGCTGCAGGGGCTCGTCCTCCCCTCCACCTTCTGACGAGGGCTCGTGCTGCTCTCCCTGAATCCCAGGTGGTGCAGACCCCTCCAGGCACAGCAGCTCTGTTCCAGGAGCCAGAATGAGAGCTCCCTTCTTTGAGGTCCTCAGTCCTCCGTCTGGCTCTGCTTCCTTGGGAAGAATTCACTGGGTCGTGAGAGCAGTTGCCACATAGGCCCGGCTGGGGACATTCTGTGCGTAGGTACTCAGAAGCATTTGCTGAGGCTGTCTTTCTTTTACCCCAGCCCTGAGCACGAGTCACTACCTAAATCAGTAACACTTGGCTGCCTCAGAGAATTAGGTGGTGTCAAAGCCCACACTTGACATTCCTTCCGCGAGGCCCTACCCAGCAACATTTTCATACCTTAGTGAGGGTAAACCTTTCGGCCTCATCCTTGACCACTTATGCTTCCACACATGCCTCTGTATGGACAAAGTCAACAGTCAATGAACAGAAAAATATTTACTAGGTACTTCCTATGGATTTAGCTTCATACAAAGCATGGGGTTAGGGATTTGGGGGGAGGGAGGGTTATAGGAAAAGAGAGACAGGGTCCTGCCTTAGGGGCTTAATGCCTTGATACACAGAGGAACGCAACACAGTAGGTCCCCAAGTGGTCACAGCTAGTGGCGTGGGAGAGCAGAGAAGCAACCTGGAAGGGAGTGGAGGGCCCCTACCAAGATGCTCTTGACAGAAGCATCTATTCTCACCTCCCAAAGCATCCACGTCAGCATCTCTGGGGAGTGAGTTCAGTAGGACAGGATGACCCAGTATAGCAAACAGATCCAAGTCTGGTCACAGGGTCACAGAAAGTCAGTGTTTCCCTAGTCATTTGAATGACTACCCCACCTTCTCCTCTAATTTTGAAAAAGTGGAAAGGCTTGTGCAATGAATATTCTTAAACCCTTCACCTACATTCATCAATGCTCTCATATTTACTTTATCTCTTTCTATAGTTACACATTTCCCCCTCATTTGGAAGTAAGTTGCAGACACCATCCCTAAATACTTCAGCACAGATCTTCTAAAAAAAAAGTATTCTCCTGCATAGCCCCAATATCACGTTACTCTGAAGAAACTGAACACTGATACACAGTTCACAGTCACTTTTCCCAATTGTCCGTACAATGCCCTCTATAGCTTTTCGCCTTTTTAAAAAAAAACTGAAATAGAATCAAGGATTAGTCATTGCATTTGGGCGCCTTGTTTCTCAAGTCTCTTTTAATCTGTAACCGGACCCTACTCCCGTTTTTTTCCCTTGCATCATCTTGACATTTTTGAGGAGTGCAGGTCAGTGATTTTGGAGAATGACCCACAATTTGGATTTGTCTGTTTTCTCATGACTGAAAGTAGGTTCTATTTCTTTTTCTTAAAATTATGGTGGTGAAACATCTGTACCACGAAATTTACCATTTTAGCCATGTTAAGTGACAATTCAGTGGCAATAAGTCCATTCATACTATGGTGCAACCATCACCACTATCCATTTCCAGAATGTTTTCATCATCTCAGAAATTCCACACCCACTAAACACTAACTCCCCATATCCTGAACCCCCAGCTCCTGGCAACCATTATTCTAATACCTTCCGTGTCTATGAACTTGCCTATTCTAGGTACCTCATATAAGTAGAATCATATGATATTTGTCCTTTTGTGATTGACATTTAACAGCATAATGTTTTCAAGGTTCACCCCTGTTGTAGCATGGGTCAGAATCTCCTTCCTTTTTAAGGCTGAATAATATTCCATTGTATGTACCACATTTTGTTTATCCACTCATCTGTGGACAGACAACTTGGGTTGTCTCCAACTTCTGGCTACTGTGTATACTGTTGATATGAACAGTGGAGCACAAGTATCTGTTTGAGTCCCTGCTTTCGCTCCTTTGGGGTAAATACCTGGGAGTGGTATTGCTGGATCATATGGTGACTCTGTGTATCTTTTTTTTTTTTTTTTTGGCTGTGTTGGGTCTTCGTTTCTGTGCGTGGGCTTTCTCTAGTTGAGGCGAGTGGGGGCCGCTCTTCATTGCGGTGCGCGGGCCTCTCACTGTCGTGGCCTCTCTTGTTGCAAAGCACAAGCTCCAGATGCGCAGGCTCAGTAGTTGTGGCTCACGGGCCTAGTTGCTCTGCGGCATGTGGGATCTTCCTAGACCAGGGCTCGAACCCGTGTCCCCTGCATTGGCAGGCAGATTCTCAACCACCGTGCCACCAGAGAAGCCTCTGTTTATCTTTTTGAGGAGCTGCCTGACTGTTTTCCACAGTGGCTGCATCATTTTACATTCTCACCAGCTTCTGATTCTCATGAGGCGTCCAGTTTCTCCAATCCTTGCCAACCCTTTTTTTTTTTGTATTTATTTATTTTTCATAATAGTCATCCTAAAGGTAAGAGGTAGTATCTCATTAAGGTTTTGATTCGCATCTCCTCAATGACTAATAATGTTGATCGTCTTTTTATGTGCTTATTGGCCACGTGTATATCTTCTTTGGAGAAATGTCTATTCAAGTCATTTATCCATTTTTTATTTGGGTTGTTTGTTTTTCTTTAAGTTATAGAAGTTCTTTTCATATTCTGGGTGTTAATCCCTTATCAGATATATAATTTGCGAATATTTTACTCCCTTTCTGTGGGTCATCTTTTCACTCTCTTCATAGTGTCCTTTAATGCACAAAAGGTTTTAATTTTGATGAAGTCGAAATTATCTATTGTTCTTTTGTTTGTGCTTTTGGTGTCTTATCTTAGAAATCATTGCCTCATCCAGTGTCACAAAGATCTTCCTCTATGTTTTCTTCTAAGAGTTCTATAGTTTTAGCTCTTAAGTTTAGGTCTTTGATCCATTCTGAGCTAATTTTTGTATATGGTGTAAGGTAAGGGTCCAATTTCATTCTTTTGCATGTGGGAATATCCAGTTTTTCCAGTTTGCTGAAAAGACTGACCTTTCCCCCATTGAATGGTCTTGGCACCTTTGTCAGAAATCAATTATTTCTGGGTTCTCTACTCCATTGGTCTGTATGCCTGCCCTGTTCCATTTTAAGACGTATATGGCTTCTTCCAACCTCCTCCTAATACTTGTATCCACTCTCTCAAAGAGAAGGAGAATGAGGGGGAAAAGTCTTAACCACAAAGGAATTTAATGTTATGAGGCCCTGGATCTGGATTTGAAAGCCAGGATAAGTGCAACCTTCTTGAGGTGCCCAGTTTTCAGATAAGCCTTCAAATTGTTGGTGTTGAGCAAGCTATTTATTCTATCTGAATCCATCCACTTACTAAGGCACAAACATTCTCTACATTTTTTCCCCTGTTACCAAACTTAGAGGACTCAAATATGCCTCAAGCCATGTTGTTTTGAAATCCTACACAATGCGAATGAGATTGATGTTGTATGTGTGTTTAGCTTTTAACTCACAGGAGAAGGAGGTCTGCAATTAAACAACAGTTATTTATTGAGTACACTTTATGTGGGGCACTGTAACATAAAATTCATATTCATGGTGGCTTACAGTGTAGTTGGAGAGGCAAAGTGTGTATATACACATGTGTGACTTGATGAGTACTTGGAGATGGGAGAGGTGAAAACCGAAATAGTTGGCAAACTCTCCGAAGGTGGGGTCTTCAGGGGACTGTTAAAGAGGAAGAGTATATTAAGATCCAGGGTTGAAAGTGAAGAATACTGGGTATGGAAACACAAAGGCAGCAATGAGTAAGCTCTCTGGGGACAGTGAGAAGGGCAGCCCGACTAGATTAGCAGATGTGTGTGGGAGAGCACCAGTGGATGGGTGGGGCGCGGCTAAATTATGTAGGATTTTTAAATAACCGGGCAAAGGAATGTGTACCTGATTGACTACACAGTAGGTCACCCTTAAAAGTTCTTACATGATGTGATTAGTTTTCTGAATGGAGGAGTGGGGTCCTGTTTTAGGTAGGTTGGTCCAGGAGGGGATGTGGGATAGATCATTGGAGAAGAGGAATTGATTCATTTCTCATTAGGGCTTCCCTGGAAAGAAAAGTAGTAGCTCTCTGCCCCAAGTCCAACTCCAGACTGAGGTGTACTGACAACCCTTCTTACTGAAATCTGCTGTTAGAAAATGCACTGGATCTAAGATCCTATGAGATCTTACCCACATTCAACCCAGCCCACTAACCTTTTGTGGCGTAAAATTTCCACTGCCGGTTCTGTTTTGCTTTGGCGCCCTCCCCGGACTGCCTCATCATGGTGTCATGCTTCCACAGCTTCCAAGCTACAGGCAGGGCTGCAATTTTAGTTTCTTCATTTTTACAGAAGGTCAAGTTTTCTAAAGCTATTAGTGGGTCAGCTGGAATTTGTTGAGAAGGTGCAGGAAAACTGGGGGACACTGCAGCTGACCTTTAGAGCCTTCTCGCCGTTTCTCCCCGCTCCTCCCAGCTCCCTGCCCGAGATGCTGAGCCTCATCAGGACCTGGTACTTCCTCTTCACTCAGTGCTTTCCCACCACAGCTGAAAACTGTCTGTGACACACACAAGGGATTCGAGCCGCTCAGTCCCAGGCAGGAATGTTGAGCCTTGCCAGGTGACATTCTGGGGGTCACAGGAAAACAGAAGCTAAGCAGGAAGTGTCCTGTGGGCTAGAATCAGAGAGATGCAGGGACACCGGTGTTCCGGAGCGCAGCGCTGGACCACGCCGTGGGAACCATCAGGCTGGCATCCCCCGTGGTCAGAGGCTATAGCTGCATTTTTACCCTCCCCTCCCTGACTGAATACTGCCGGCTCTGGCATCTCCTCAGATGGCTACCGTGTTTGGTTTTCAACCAGGACAAACAAAGAGAAGGGGTTTGTTTTGCTGTCTGCTTTTGCTGAATGGAATCTCTGATTCTATTTACCAATCATGCCTCAGACACCCTGGGGCTGGTTAGGACTTTAAACCCTGAGCACACTGGACTCCTAGCTTTACTGAATCCTTTTCCATATCCTGAGGCTGGTACAGACTTCATCCTTCCCCTTCAGCCCCAACGTCCCTTCAGTCTGTGGGTGATTCTGCAGCCAATTCCTGGCTAATATTTCACCCACAAATTACTATTTCAGCTGAACTTCCCCAAACCTGAGCACCCTTACCAGATACTTTGGGGTTCCTCACAATGTAGTTACCTTCAAATCTGCGTGCCTTTCTGGTATAATTCTGAAGTGGTGAAGAATCTCTAATTTTAAAGGGCATACGGTAAGCTCAGCCCCCTAAGGGGTGTTGCAGAAATCTGGAGTTCTACCCTATTCCTACCTAATTCCAGCCTTCCAGGAGTTTCAGACAAGATGTCTTAGGAAGCTTTGTGCTTTGGCGTTCTATTTTTCACCTCTTCTTCCCTCTAACTGAAGATGGGGTAAGGAGCATGAAAAGGGGCTGTGAACCAGAATGACTAGAAAACAGCACACACAATACAAGGCGTCTTCACCCTCCCTGCTTCTGCTCCCAGGGGTCAGCAGGCAGAGGCAGCTCTCAGGTAAGTAAATTTGCAGATGCCCACGCATGTCCAGAGCATTCCCAGTCATCAGAGACTGCCCAGCGGGGGCGGGGGTCCAGCCTTCCGTCTGGGGTTTCTTTTAGAACTTTTGTCCCGAGAGCATCCTGCTCTGTTATATACATACCCACGGCCGTCGCCAGATTGCTAGGGTGAGTACAGCCGTGCTCAAGGGCCTGGCACTGGGTTAGAAACAGAAACTGAGCTTCAAGGCCCGGTGGGGGGCCTGAGACGGGAGCTATGGCCCAGTCCTCCCCACACGCCCTTTGCACTTGCCTCTCCTCGTCGAGATCCCAGGCTTAACCCCTTCCTCGCTCGACTGCTGAGGCATGTCTAAATGTTTTCAGATGCAGGTCCAGAACGTCGGGCGTGAAGCCGAGCCCCGTCCATCACCCGCCCTCACGTGGGTGGGTGGCTTGGCTGCTTCCCGCCCGGGAGGGGGAGAGGCTGAGCTGGGGTCTCTCGGAAGGGGGCCCTTGGCCCAGACGCACAGCCCCTGAGTGAGGACGCCCACGAAGGGAAGGGTCGGCGTCCTGCTCTATTTAGAACCGGCTTTCCTGCTAGTACAGGCCAGAGGGCTATAATTGTGACTGGAGAGCCATTTTCCCTCAAAGCTCTATTTTCAGGCGTTTACCATTTTCTTTAAAGCCTCACAGGCAGGCGGCCCCAGAGCACTCAGTCTCCCGAGGAAGGAGCCTGGGAGGAGTTTGGTCCGATTTCTCTGAGGGGCCCGAGAGGGCCTGTCCATCACTCAGATGGTCAGCGAGCCTCGGTTCGCTGCATGGACAGACCAGGAAGGCGAGCTACCGCCCGCTTTGCAGACCTGTGCTTTCTCCATCCAGGTGGCACAGCGGCCAGTGGAGCTGGACGGCCTGGGTTCAAACCCCACGTTGCTGGTTGTGAGACCTGCTTACTAGCTGTGTGAACTTGGGCAAGTTCCTCACCAGTGGCACCCACCTTACCAGACAGCTGTGTAGGACGGGCACTGACCTATAGCACATAAGCAACACCATAATGACACGTTCTCTTTCTTTGTCTGTAAACTGAGGAAATGCTATTAACTGCTGTACCAGTCCTTCTGCCTGGTGGACAGCAAGCGTGTCCACTGTGTGCGGGTGATGCCAGGAGGAGATGCGCAGGGAAGGAAGGGCCTGGCTCCCATCCTCTGGGAGGGCCCGAGACTCCCAGAGAGACTCCCAGAAAATATGCAACAAGGGAGAAACCCGCTCCCCACTCTCCCTCGTGGAAAGGGCTGTGACACAGAGGCCTGTCACAGGCTCCGGCCCGGGGGTCACTTCCCCACCCCGAGTGGGACGCCAGCTCAGCCCGGGGTCGGAGGGAGCTGTGGAGGGGTCTGCGGGCCTCCTTGCACTGGGCGGCCCCCTGTCTGGCGCAGGGTGTGAAAGAGGAGCTGGAGGACTGACAGAACTTGGCCTTACGGTCAGAAAGAGGGACACAGACGTAGAGAACAAACGTATGGACACCCAGGGGTGGTGGTGAGATGTACTGGGAGATTGGGATTGACATATATACCCTACTTTGTATAAAATAGATGACTAATAAGAACCTGCTGTATAAAAAAATAAATAAAATTCAAAAATAAAATATGAAGACCAATATTAAATGAGTAGAAAGAAAATAAAAGGAACTTGGCCTTGCCGAGTGACAGAGATCCTGGACAGGTTCTCTCGAGCAGCTAGCTGATGGGCTCCTGTCACTGGGCCTGAAATCCACCCCCGAGACTCTGGCTCCGCCTCCGGGCCTGGCCCCGCACTCAGAGCCCAGGCTCCGGGCTCACTGGTGCCGTCCTTGTTGTGTGTGTGGAGGGCCACAGCCATGTCCCCTAAGTCTGCCCCTGCCTCTCTTGAAGCCCCAGTCCACCCTGGGATTTTACAATCAGAGTCCTTGCTTTACTTTGTCCATCCAAATCCTACCTAAATCTGTCACGTCCATGTCAGTCTCACCTCCTCCATGAAGCCCTCCCTGCCTGCCCAACTCACACCACCAGTCTCACTCTCCTAAGTTTCCTAGTTACCTGTTCCATTCATTTGGAAATTAGGAATTTACTTAATTATACGTCCCCCAATATTCGAGCACTCGTTTGACTGCAAGGCACTGGCGGGGAGATGTTGAGGGACATCTCTAGAAGGAAAGGTCATCTTTTATCAAGAAGCTTAGATTCGGGCTTCCCTGGTGGCGCAGTGGTTGAGAGTCCACCTGCCGATGCAGGGGACACGGGTTCGTGCCCCAGTCGGGGAAGATCCCACATGCCACGGAGCGGCTGGGCCCGTGAGCCATGGCCGCTGAGCCTGTGTGTCTGGAGCCTGTGCTCCGCAACGGGAGAGGCCACAACAGTGAGAGGCCTGTGTACTGCCAAAAAAAAAAGAAGCAGCAGCTTAGATTCTAAAGGGATGGCCTGGAAAACTCCTTCCTGCCATATGTTGCTTTTCAGGTCTGATGGTATTATTTAACTCAGTAATAGTAATAATAAACAATTGAGGGGTACTTGCTGTGTGTTGGTCCTGTTCTAAGAACTTTACGTGGACTATTTGACCTGCGATAGTCCTCCTGTAAGGTAAGCGCTATCATTACTACTTTACAGGTAAGGAAACTAAGATGCAGAAAGGTAGGTTAGAGATTGCCCAGCGTCAGCTCGCGAGAGAGCCGGTGTGTGAACAAGGCTGCTGGACTCGGCTGCTGTGCGCTTAGCCTCTGTGCCGTATCTGCCCTGGGTTTCGCCTTCTCTGTCCAACGAGAGTGAAACCCCCAGAGGCAGGCACCTCGTCTCATCCCTCCTCACAGCCCTGCAGCCCTTGGTGAGTCGCCGCCTCTGCAGGTGGGGCTGTGTGCAGGTCGTGAGCGCTTAGCGTCCAGGGAGGCCGTGGCCAACAGGCTGAGCAGCACAGAGGAGAAGGGGTCGCCCACGAGTCCTTAGGTCTGGGGCAACAGAGAAAGGAGTCCAGGACGCCAGGGCCCAGACACTGCTCTGTACCGACTTCTAGCTCACACTGCCTCCTTGCTAACCCCGTGCCTGCCCCCAGCCCAGACCAGGCAGGCATCCAGCTAGGCCTTAGGAGGCCTTATGTGACGTAGGCCCACGGGGAACAGGCCCAGAAGCCATAGTGACTTCAGGTTAATGCTTACCAGGACCAGGGAGACGCAAACAGCGCCTGGAACCAGGAGTGTTCCGTCTTGAGGACAGACTCATCCCCCCGCAGATGTACCAGCCTCCAGCATCTTCGGGATTTCTTACCGTATCTGCCAAGTTACAGGGGTTGAACGTCTGAGAACAGAGAGCACTTCAGGCAAGAAAATATCTGTCCTCATTCATGGGACGGATTCCCTGAAGCTTAATGAAAACCTTGCTCACGTGCTAGTTACTCACCCATCATGTTATCTATTTCTTTCATATTCATTGATCGCCTGCTTAGTATAAGAAGCTATGTAAGCACCAAAGACACACACACAAAACCTGGCTTCCCACACTCCAGCAGCTTACAGTCTCATACGGGAGACGATTCTAGCTCTAGACAAACGTATCTACAACGTGAGTTATGTGATAATGATTATCCTAGCAACCATTCATTAACTGCTTACCCTTTGCATCTGTGCTAATAAATGTTTTAATCGAGGTTATCTCATTTAATCTTTATGACAAATCTGGATCTAATTATCCCCACTCCACACACGGTGGTTAAAGCTCTGAGAAGTTAATTTGTAGCAGAGTTAGCGATTCAAGCCCAGGTTTGTGGGACCTTGGAGTCTGCTGTTCTCTTGAGAGGTTCAGACTGAGCACCGATGAAAACAGAGGTCAAGGTCACTTTTGGCTTAGCTGACCAGAGCATCTTGGTGGAAGAGGATGCGTAGAAGTCTCTTCTAGATGACTCTTAATTCTTCTTCTCTCTTTTTTTTTTTAACTTTTTCTCCAAGCTAGCCTCCACAGAACTACCAAATTAACCTCTCTAAGATACAGCTATGATCATCATGAACTCCTTTGCTCAGAAACCTGCAGTGATCCCCCTAAAAATCCCAAACTACTCTTAAGCCTGACATTCAAGGTCCCCAGGGCCAGGTCCATCCAGGCTCTCCCGCCTCCTTTCTGCTCCCTCCCCCGCGTCCTTGCCAAATAGAACTGTTTGCTCTTCCATGTGCCATCACCGCCACCGCTTCTGATCACCTTCAGGCCACTCCTTCCACCTAGAATCTCCTCCTCATCTTGGTCTCTCCAACTCTTACCCACCCTTCAAGGTCCTGCTGAAATGTCACTTGCTATGTGACCGACAATTACTAAGCTAGAGTATATTTATTTATATATTTTAAAAACATGTATTTATTTATGCATTTTATTTTCTCCAGTGGACAGCTAGTTCTTTGAAAGAAGAATCCACATCTCATTTGGTCTTCTTTTTCCCCGTATCCTAGTATATCTTTATGTTCTTCCATATCCCAGCATCCTAACCTGATTAGCACTCCATAAATATTTATTGGATAAGTTAATTTTTAAAATCAAAGAATAAAATAATTCAGTGGGCGGATCTGAATGTGTAGGGCCCTCCCCTGCTAATCTGCCTTCGAGGGGCTCCTACCATTACACGACTTGCAAAGATATCTAGACAAGTATATGTTTAGGGTCCTAGAAAGCTGGGACAGAATTGAACCCAGCAGGGTGAGACTGTGGAGAACAATGCATCATTTGCACAGCACATTGTTCAGGAAAAGGATGGGACTAGAGCTTAGGGTGGGGGAGAGGAAAGGCTGTAATAGAAATGAATTTCATTCTTTGCAATATTGCCTAACATCCTGGTATTTGGGGAATGTACCTCCCTTGTCCGGTGTGAACTGTGGCACCCTCGCCAAGCCCGGCAGCCTAGACTCTCCCTGGTGGACCGGTTGGTTTTCCTCTGAGCCCTTCCAGACCTCCTGCCCCCTCACGCATCCCAGGGCACATGACGGATGTGAACTAAGTCTAAGGATGGATGTTCTTGGGCCAGTCGAGCTTGGGCCTGGGTTGATAAATGACCACTGGGCCTTTAGATTCAGAGCGATGTCTTGTGTGGATAGGAAAAGCCGCTCCCTGACTTGAGCTCATTCATTCGGGGTCTCCCAGCACTGAGCATGCTGAGAGGGCTGTCTCGGCAGGAGGATGAGCCCCAGAACAGGCGCCTTTACGCAGGATCTGAAGGTGAAAGGGGAGCTGCACCTGGGGTGGGGGAGGGGCCTGGGAGCTGGGGATCCTTTCCAGAGATGAGACCAGCTTTCCATTTCTGGGACGACAGGGCTGCAGGCCCACAGTCTCGAGGGTAGAAATGTATAAAAACAGCACTGTCGGGGGAGGGGTCCTGCCTCTCGGGTGGTTTCTGTTCCCAGGCCCCTTTCTCGGCTCCATTCACCTTGCACCTGCTGCCCACAGAGCCCAGCCTCCAGGTGAGGTCTGTACATGCGATGCTCCACCTTAGAGCACACAGCCTGAGTCTCACATGTCTTTCCAAACTTAAGGAGCCTGTAATAGCAGGTTGGGAAATGGGACGCTTCGAGGTCCCATTAAAAGTCTTGTGGGACTTCGGGGCTTAGATTTGTGGAAAACGAGGAGAAGGTAAATGTAAACTTATTGAAAGCAACCCACGTGAGAGCAGGATCTCCTCACCCGGGGTCCACGGGGAATTCATGGGGTGGTGAACCCGCTGAAGCTATGTGTGAAAATTATCCATGTACGGGTAGGTGTGGCTGCATTTTTTCTGGAACAAGGGTCTGTAACCTTTATCAGATTCTTAATAGGTCTGTGACCTCCTGAAAAGTTAAACAAAACAACACAAAGCATTTTTCTAGAGGATAAAGGTGGGAACTGGGTGTCAGGGGAATTTGTAGGACATTCCAACTCCTCCCATTTCCCATGTGCTGCAAACATGTGTGCAGTGGGAAACAATGACAAATGCAGGGAAGTGACAGGTCACCTTTTAAAAAAGACCTTCAAACGGGCAGCATCCTGAGGCTTTCCGGGGTTTTCTTATAAAAGCTGTCCTCCTCCCCTCCAGTCACACCACCCTTCTCACCTGTCCCCATCCCTCCATCTTGCCTTCACCGCCACAGGACCGCCTACTCCACTCTCTGCTCCTTGTGCAAGGGGACCGAGGCCAGGAGGGGAGGGGGCTCGTTTGTCAGGCCGGAATAGGAGCCAGTCCAGGAAAGGCTGAGCACGCCCTTCATCTGATCCCATAGGAGCCAAACTCCTCAAGCTTGTACCCCTTAAACACTTCAAAAACTCCTCTGGATTCCTCCAAGTAACTGTCACCGTACTTTTAGTGTCCGTGAATGAAAAGCTACATGCTGATAGAAAGCTACAGGGCATTCAATAATCCTTTTGATATGTGCTTTTAAAATTACAGCAGCATCTCTGTGTGCTTGGAAAACAGCACAGCACCTACTTGCAAGGTGATTTCTTTGGTCTAGAGGCAATGCTTAGTGTGCATGTAGTGTCAAGGAGCCCCTACTGTAACTGAGGAGCCTCCCCTATCTCACAAAGTGGGAATCACTGGTCTAATTTCAGCTCTTCACTTCACACTTGAGGAAACCGTGGTCTAGAAAACGAAGCGCTTCATTACAGAACCCAGGTCCCCTAACTATCTCCTGGGCTCTTTGTGGGATGCTCTTAGGGCACCCAGTCTCCCATTAGCCCTGGGACTGCTCCCCCTCCCACATCTGCTCCCCGCACTAAGACGCCTCTGAAGGGCACCCGAGGGAAGGAAGGACTCCACAGGGCTTGCGGGGTCTGGGAAACGATCAGAGAAGAGAGTCAACCATGTAATGCCAGGCCTTGGCAGCAAACTAGACCACAAAGCCCTGACGATGGCCGCCATGGGCTGAGGGTGAATGGGCTGGGAAAGCCCACCTCCTTCAGTCCTCACAACAGAGTTAAGTATTATCTTTATCATCTTCACTTTACAGAGGAGGAGACGGACGTTTAAAGAGGTAATGACAAGGTCACACAGTCACTGAAGGCTTCAGAGAGAGGATTCAAAGCCAAGTCTAAATCCAGACCCCGAGCTGGTGACCGCTTTGCAAAGTTACGGCACGTGAGGCCGGCTGGGCTCCGGATTCTCGGTCCCACTTTAGGACTAACTTATTTTGCTACCCCGGCGCTCAGGGAAGCATTCTAAACCCAGTCGCAGCTTAGCAGTAATGCAGAAGCCCCTCTCTTCCAGGAGCCAGGGGGTATCTTCACCACACCTTCCAGGGATGATACTCCACCCTGGAGGGCAGAGGCGCTGAGCCTTTCAAAGTCACATACAAAGGCGGCTGGAGAGGGTCAGCTCCTCTGCTCACTCCCACCTCTGCTCAGGCCGCTCTCCGTCCTAAGATGCCCCCTCCCCAACTCGCTTACTAACTAAAGGGAATGGGCCCAGGTAAAGGCTTCCCTTCCCCAGGAAGCCCTTCAGAACCACGTGCTTCCACACTGAGTTTTCATTCCTTCCGAAGCATCTTCTCTTTGGCCTTAAACACACCGTCTGCCTTTTGTCTCTTCTGACTCATGCGTGAGAGTCTTACACCCCCGCAAGCTCCTTGAAAGCAGGGACCAAGTCTTAGACTTATTCTGTCTCCCCAGGCCCAAGCTCCTGGCTCAGGGCTGGACACACCGTGGCCCCCAAATAAGAACTTGCTGAATTAAATCCAATGGTCCTGAGAACAAATGTCCTCCCTCCAGAAGGACATACCATTTGGGCTACTGCTCCCTCCAGACGCTACGGGCCCCCTCCCCGTGAGGCTCATGAGCCTGCTGGGGTTTGTTTTGGGCCCCTTTTCAGAAAGAAGCCTGACCTTTCCGAGGACCTTTTGTCTGTGGGGCCCCCGTGGCTCTGCCTGGAAGACGTGAGACCTGTTTCTCCGTGGCTCCGGAGTCCAGGGCGGTGGGTCAGAGGCAGAGACGAGGAAGGCGTGGTCAGCTCCACTCCTGTCACTTCTCCAGGGCTCTTGTGAACCAAGTGTGTTTGCCTTTTGCTACCCTGGGAGGCTGAGAGCCTCTTTTTCTCTGCAGACTGAGACGGGACGTCTCGGGGTAAGAGGCAGTTCAGCTTCTGCTCCGACACCCCTGTCTCCCCCAAGCCCAGCTCCCTGGCACTGTGACTGAGTGGGCCCCTGGCCGTGGTGCTGTCCCCTGGACCTTCGCTGGGTCAGCCCAGACTGCTAACCGAGGCCTGCGGGAGTCTTGAGCCAGCCACACACCTCTTTGAACCTCAGTTTCTTGATCTGTAAAGTGGAGGGGTTGGGCACCATTGAGCACTAGATTCCTCCCTGCAGTAATGTTCTAGGGCCCTAAAATAACACAGCCTTCTCAACACCTCCCCCACTGCTACCCCCATCCCGACACCGACTGCCCCAGGACTTTTAACCTCACTACAGTCAGGGCAGAGCCTCGACATCGTACAGCTAGGAGCTCCCCTGCGCTGGGACAGGCCTGTCGACAGAATAGCGTTGCCGCCATCCAGCACCCTAGAAAGCTGGGGGGCGCGGTGGCGGCGGGGACACAGGGGCCTTTACTCAGTTTGATGCTGAATCAGTAAGTCAGGTTCTCCCCTAGTTACCTTTGGAAAAGTTACCTTTTGGTAGTCTAAATGTTACCTTTTACGGCAGTACTATTATTCACTGAATAATTTTAATAACAATAACATCTGAAAATTTGACCTCTTCTTTACAGTTTATGAAATGATTTTACAGCTACTCACTCACTTTAAAAATCCTCATGACAACCCCATGTAGAAGACAGGGATTATTATTCCCATTTTATAGACCGGATGAATGGCCGGGTTTACCTCAGTTACCCAACCAGAATGACAGCGCTGAGAATGAATGTCCCAATAGAAACCACAGGTTCCTGGAAGCCAGGAGCAAATACACACCCTTTTAAGGATTCTTACGTTACCACAGGAGAGGTCAGTGGAGCATTTGAAGGAACAATCTCACTAATATATACATTACATGCAAATAACACGTAAGTGTGGCTCTGGAGGTTTTGAGCCAAGAGCTTGGAGGCCTCTTGTAAAGGGACACGGCCGCTCTTATTCAATCCCTTCCCACAAGCGGGAGCCAGAGAAAGCCGAGGAGGCTTTGAGGAAGCGGATGTGGGGCCATTTCCAGCCTGCTTTGTTCTCTCTCCTGACAGTTCTTGTCAGGGGAGAGAGGGAGTGGGGAGGGCAGCGGGGATCTGGGCCAGTGAAGGGCACAGAAAAGAGAAAAGAGCTGCTACATGTGGCTCCTCTCCGCACCCTGCAGCTCTGCCCAGCGCTGGACAGGAAAAGAGAACCGGACTCGGGCTCTGGGTCCTTCACGAAGCTGCCCTCACCCCAGGAAGGCAGGGAGGGAGGGAGGGAGCTCCAGCTGCGACCCCTCCACGCGCCCCAGTTCTCGGACTCGCATGGGCCGGGCCGCGCTGGGACCGAGCCTCCTGCTAAAATGTGGCATCTTCTCTCCAGAAAGACTTTGAAAATGGTGACCAAGTTAAACTATACAATCACCTAAATTGGGCAAAGGAAAACGAGGTGACCCTTAAGAAGGTGACGTAAGACCTCTATACCCACATCATGTACCGTCTGGAGAGGCAAGTCAGGTGACCTCGGGGCAGCTCTTCTACAACTTTATATACTGTCCCCCAGGACAGGAAGGAAGTCAACTGCTCTGCGGCAGGAAAGGCCCTGGGTCAGACAGGAAAAGCCACTCATCTGGGTCATCCCAGGAAGACTTGCTGACCAGAATTCATAGGGTGACTGCAGAGCTACAACTGACAACATTTCTTAGAAAAGAAAACCACTGCGCTCGTACTTACTCAAGGCTAAACACTTTAAAATTATCTCATTTAAACCTCCCAACATCTCTGTAAGAGAGGAATCTTTAGGACCTCGTTTTACAGGGGGTAAAGGTCAAGGTCGCTAGCCCACGGCAGAGCCAGGTTTACACTCAGGAAGGGTGACCCGGAGCCTGCACTCTTGCCCAGAGCACGGCGCTGCCTCCACGTGGGGGCCTTTGACCCGCGGCACCCAGAGGAGAAGCCACCGTCAGGGACAGCCAGGCTCGGTAGGGACTGAGGCCTTTGGACAGCAGTGGCTTCAGATCAGCTTGTGAAGCAGAAGCCAGTTCCGAGGACCCAGGGCAGTTGCCCAACTTCTGCGGCTCAACAGAGAGCTGGGGTGAGGAAATCAGAACATCCCGGGGTGCGAGCAGGGGACAGAGAACATGCCGACACCATGGGCGGGCAGGGACACCCTGCAAGCCTCCGCCTGCAGTCACCTCCTTGGAGACTCCGGGACCTGGGAGAAAAAGCACAGGGGCCAGACTGGTCCTTTCATTCTGAAGAGCTTGAGGGCTTCACAGACACCCCTTCATTACACGCCCAGGAGGGAAGGGGAGGTGAACTGTGCTTTGGCTGGGACACGAGCCTCAGCAGCTGTCGTGAAGACAGGTCTGGAGGTAGAGGGATGCTGGGCAGTGGGTTTTGGGGAGCAGGTGTTAGACGTGGTTTCTCAGCTCAGCCGGGGCTCTGACTTCAAGGGAGGAGCCTGTGCGGGGCACACGCTGGTCCCTAGCATCTTCCTTCTGACGCCATCTGGGCATGTGCCAGGCTTCACAACAACAACTTTCCTAGGTTAGGAGACCCAGGACAAGAGCAGGGGTGAGCAAACTCCTCATGAAATGCAGGCAGCTTGAGCACTGCAGGTGCCAGAGACTTGACACATTCATTGTGGACGGCAAGCGTCTGGGGATTTTTAATCCTTTATTGGCGTAACTAGGGATTCTTGTTTCTAGGATTAGGTGAAGAAGAGGCTGCTGTATGGAAGGGTGTGCCATTTGGGACAAATCTTAAAGGTATGAGGAAGGAGAGTACCATGCAGTTTCCTTGCACCGTTCATAAGTCTTGTTTCGAATTTAGAGGTTGGGAGATAGGCCCACGTCATAGTTAAGAGGCCCCTGATCTTGGCACCTTGACCTCCTTCCTATTTGGGGACAGGGCGGGGGTGGGTTTCCTGGTGAAACTGTAACACTGTCGCTGTCATTTGCCCTGGACCAGAGCATACATTTCCACTGTCCTGAAGAGAGCACGCATACGGATGATTTTCCGACATTCCATCCCTGAAAACTCTGTGCTGCTACCTTCAAGGATCAAGACACGGGTCCTCCCTAGATCAGGCCCTCGAACCTACACATATTCCTTTTCTCTGCAGTGCAACCCATAATTAATCGGCAGAATGCAAGGCATCTTGAGCCACAAACCAGAGAGAGGTTAGTAATTTCTAGGTACACTACCCAGTTGCTCAATGCAGCATGACACAGTTAACCCCAATGACCAGGTCATCATCACTGCCTCTGTTTCCTGCCTCTCTCCTCTGGCCCCGACTCCTGGAGAAGTCCAGGTCTGCTCCTGGAACTATTCTGTCTGTAGGACTTTGCTTCAATCTCGGCCAGGCAGCCACTCAGGATGGTGGTGTGGTCCTGGGTTTCGACAACCAGAAATCCCCTTGAACCAGTCCTCCACCTTCCTGAGGACTCCTCTGTCCCAGGAATTCTCATCAGCTTTTTTTTTTTTTTGCGTTACGCGGGCCTCTCACTGTTGTGGCCTCTCCCGTTGCGGAGCACAGGCTCTGGACGCGCAGGCTCAGCGGCCATGGCTCACGGGCCCAGCCGCTCCGCGGCATGTGGGATCTTCCCGGACCGGGGCACGAACTCGTGTCCCCTGCATCGGCAGGCGGACTCTCAACTACTGTGCCACCAGGGAAGCCCTCTCATCAGCTTTTTTAACCAGTTTACCTCTAGCCCATCTCATTAGAAGAGCTCTCTAGCCCTTCACCCCAGATGGGGCCCGCTAGGATGGATACCCCATGTCTCGGAGAGCAGTCCTCACCTTTCAGCCCTGTCCTTCCCTGTGCTTCCCACACCCACACCAATCAACCGGGCCTGCTCTTGCCTATCCGTGGGTATTGAAGCAGGTAGAGGAAACTGTGTGGGGCACAATTCCTGTGTTCCAGGAGCACGCAGCCCACGGGCTGAGTCTCACACGTAGCCCTCGGCACTACCCCATGGTACACGCTGTCCTGGGGGATGAACCCGATGCTTTGGGAGGATTGAGAAAGAGGGATAAATTTAGCCTACGGGGCTGAGGAAGGCTCCCAGTTGAGCTAGGCTCTGAAGGGTAAGTGGGGTTTCTTCAAGTAGAAAAAAGAACAGGAGACAGGTATAGCTTTTGAAAGGGCAGGATCAGTCCTTTTATAAAATCATGCTCCTTTTGATAAACATAATAAGTCCCACGTTCACTCTATCACCTGAGATTCCAATGTGCCTTCCAAGTGGGGCCTGCATCTCTCCTTTGAGAATCACTCACTAAAGTGAGAGAGAACTATAGATTGTCATTTCTACCATCACAGTGAAACCAGAAAGGGTTCCTCCGTGCGTGCACATACACACACACACACACACACACACACACACACACACACACACACACACACACACACACACACACCTTTTGCACGTTCACACCACTGCTCACCCGATTCTTCAGAGAACCTCCCTGGGGTCGCTTGGCCTCTGTGGTAACGTCAGGGGAGTGAGCATGTGAGCGGGAGAGGTCAAGACCTTGGGCTGGACCACAGCCTGCCAAGCTAGGCAGCTTCCTCATCTTTGCCTGAGAGCTGTGCTGTTCTCAGGGCGCTGACACTGCATGCCACCCGGCATGTGAAGACACAGTCCTGCCCTCAGGCCCCGAGGAACCTGAGCTAGAGATAGACTCAGCTCTGGGTGCAAACTCAGCCCGAAAAGAGCAGGCAGGCTCTGCCCTGAGGTCCGAGGCCTCCGTCTCCCTGTCTGAGGAAAAAGCGAGCTGACTCAGGACCTCTCAGAAGAAGGCAGCTCTCGGGCGCCTGCGGAGTAGGGAGTAGAGGATAAGAGGGAGGTGGGAATCGGTCAGGACCCCGGTGTTACAGGACGTCTGGGGATGGAGGGGGAGGGCGGTCGTGGGCGAGTGGGAAACGCGGGCAGAGGCAAGGACTGGGGGAGGAGGTGAGAGGGCAGCACGTGGCCAGAGAACAGGGCCACCTGCCAGGGCTCCTGCGGACACAGGCACACCTCCCCCGCCACCCGCCCTGGGGCCCACAGCCCAGCTCTGCTGAGCACGTGCCCCTGGAGAAGGCTGGAAAGCAAAGGCAGAAAGACGGAAGGGATGGGTCTTCAGGAGGAGTACGACCCGCCATCAAAGACCCGCCATTCCCGCTAGACCACCGACTCCCTCCCTGGTACCATCTCCCCAGCCGCACGTCTCGGGCGAGTTGCTTCTCCTCCCTCAACCTCATTTTCCTCTTCTGGAAGATGGGTTCTTGTAGGGTTTTTTTTTCATTGAAGTATAGCCGATTTATAACACTGTGTTAGTTTCAGGTGTACAGCAAAGAGATTCCAATTTATATATCTATTCTTTCTCAGATTCTTTGCTCTTATAGGTTATTACAAGATACTGAGCAGAGTTCCCTGTGGTGTACAGGTCCTTGTTTTTTATCTGTTTTATATATAGTGGTGCGTATGTGTTAATCCCACACTCCCAATTTATCCCTCCCCGCAACTTGCAGGGTTTAAGTGAGACAGCGCCTTGGAAAGTACCACACGCCACGCGTGGCACGCAGTGGAGACACTCGTTATTCCTTCGTCGGAAGAAAAGCCATTTACTCTTACAGGGTGAGATGTAGAAGTAGAGAGAATGACCCAGAAACAAGAGAAAAGGATCTGTTCGCACTTTCCTAGGAGCCGCAGAAACGGCAGGTTAGACACAGCCATCGTGGGGTTTGCTCATCAGCAGGTGGGTGGCTCAGAGCACCCAAAGCAGGCCAGCCTGGGGGGCAGGGGAGGGGGTGTGAGGAGGAACACTGGGGCCAGGGCCAGGGTCCCATCCAGGCTCAGCCACTGGACTGCGTGGCTTTGGGTGCATCACCACCTCTGTGGCCACACTTTGCCTGGTGCCTCTTGTCCCTTTCACCCCAATCCTGCGGTTCCATGAGGCCTCCCAGCAGCATCCTTTGGACAGTCCATGGACTGGTCTGCTAGCCAATCAGGCGATCAATCTATCCATCCATTTAGTTCACCTCTGACACGTCTAGCGTCGCAATGATGAAAGCATCCCAAGTGAGGGGAGTAGGGGGGCTGCAGAGGCGGGGGCCCCCCTTTTACAAGGATACCCAGATTTTTATAAGGGGCAGAGGAGACTCTGGCGCTTCTGGTTACGGGACAGAAACGCACCTGAAGCGTCGAAGACCAGGAGGGGGATTTATTACAGGTGGCAGGGGGTCATTCCCAGAAACCACAGGCAGTGTGATCGGGGGGCCCGTCACTGGAAGCAGAAACCAGGACACCTGCCGACCCCGGCGGCTTCCTTCCCTGTGCCTCACTCTGCTCCTCCCTGTGCATCGTGCTTCAGGTCATCAGCACAGGCTGCATAGCAACAGTGATCTCATTGCCACATGCAGGAGAGAGAGAATCTGATTGGCCCTGCCCTGGTGGGAGGCTGAGTCCATGCAGCCTCAGTCAGAGGACCCAGGCACGCACGGGCCACTGTGATAATCCTGTAGATACGATCTCACTAGGCTGCCTCCTGGTGAGCGGATGGGGGCGGGGGGGGGGCGATCTCAGAGCAGGGGAAGTTGTGACTGGCCTGACAGCCCAACGGGGGTTGTGTCAGTCAGGACACATGTTTGGCTGCTGTAACCAGACCCCAGAGAATAGAGGCTTAGGCAAGACGATAGTTTCTCTCCATGTGTAGCGGTGTCAGTGCAAGCAGCCCAGGGATAATACGGTGGTTCCGCGGTGCTGGGGACCCAGGCTCCCCGTGCTTGTAGCTCTTCCCTAAGGACGTCTGCCTTGTGCACACGGGTGAGCATGGCTCCCCACAAGGTCAAGGAAAGACGGGGAGGGAAGGCACGGGCCTTCCTTTTAAGGGCACAGTCACTGCTGCTCACTTCTCAATGGCCAGAACTTGGTAATGTGGACACGGTGCAAGAGAGAGATGGGGAAAGGATGACCAGGTAGGTGGTCCTGCACCCGGTCAACAACCTGTGAGGTCAAGTAGATGCTGGGGACGACGTCCTACATGGGGCAATATGGCCTTGGTTCCTGGGAACTCAAGGAGGTGTCTGTCTCTCCTGACTGTGGCTTTGGGAGGAGGTTATGCCACGGAAGAGCGTGGCCAGCACGGGAAGACCGTCAACGTGGGCCCTGCCAAGGAAGATGGGCCGAGTTCACACCAGCGACGTCTAGACGTTCTGCTCTCTTACACCACGGCGAGGAAGTGCCTCTTCCCCTCCCCTCATTCAGGGTGCAGAACAGGACGTTCTTGGGCCAGGTTGCGGAAGTCAGGGTGATAACACGGGGTCCTGTAAAGAGGCGGTTTCCGGGGCTGCGGTTCTTGTAGCCCCAGCGTGGGCTGCTTGCCTAGGGGAGCAGAAGTCTCTTCCTGCAAGCACTGGACCCACATGCTGTGTTCCTGCCGGGCAACCGCGTCCCTCGGCTGTGTTGGGAGCAGCTGATCCAGCAGTGAGGCTGTGCGGAGCTCCTACTGCGTGCAGGGCAGGTGCTGGCTGCTGGGCGGGACCTGTGGGGGGGGAGGCTAAGCCCACTGTCCCTCCTCTTGGCCGCCAGCCTGACCTTCTCTTCAGCCACAAGCTTCCGGCTCACCAGTACTTACTTGACGGGCGAGAGGCTTGGCGTCAGCGACTGGATGGGTCATGAGTCACGGTGCACGGGGCAGTTCTGCGGCTGAGCAGTCATGCCCTGCACTGCGCTTTGGGCCACAGAGGAGATGCCAGAGGGGCCGATGCCCGCCCCTGGGCAGCACTGGTTCTGTGCCTGTGGGGTGCTGGGATGGGGGAGGCGGGGGGTGGATAAAGGAGCAGGAACTAGAGTGGACCTCGCAGCTCTCGGTCACAGTGATGTCCAGGGTGGGAGGAGAGCCAGCGGCACAGAGCCGAGCCAGGGTCCACCTGAGGCCTAACACTACGTGGCTCCGACTGATCCGAGCGACCTTCCACGTTCAAATATCATTTCCCTCATTGTGAAAAACCAGATAGGGACTTTCCTGGTGGCGCAGTGGTTAAGAATCCGCCTGCCAATGCAGGGGACACGGGTTCAAGCCCTGGTCCGGGAAGATCCCACATGCCATGGAGCAACGAAGCCCGTGCGCCACAACTACTGAGCCTGCTCTCCAGAGCCCGCGAGCCACAACTACCGAGCCCACATGCCACAACTACTGAAGCCCGCACGCTCTAGAGCCCATGCTCCACAACAAGAAAAGCCACCGCAGTGGGAAGCCCGCACACCGCAATGAAGAGTAGCCCTCGCTCGCCGCAACTAGAGAAAGCCCGTGTGCAGCAACGAAGACCCAACACAGCCAAAAATAAAATAAAATAAAACAAAACAAACAAAAACCCCAGATAACAACTGTCTTGTTGAATCTAAGGATTTACACAATGAAGAGCACCAGCAAAGGTGAGGTCTGTGCTCACTGGTCCCCATGCCCTTCAGCACTGCACCTGGACACACCTCCATGTGTGTAGTGACCCCTCCGTGCGCACCATGTGGACTGAACCCCTGGGATCGACTGGTCCAATTACATGCAAGGAAACTGAAAGCCAGCAAGGGACGGAGACTGGCCTAGGTGACACGGGCCAGCGGGGACAACAGGCCTGGAGAGCCCCTGTCAGGACGGGCCTCTGCTCATCAGCACCAGGGCCCTTCCTCTCCAAGTGGCAGCACCCAAGTTGGATTCAGATCTTTCACCTCCAGTGCCTCTGCTCCCACCCCTCACTGCACTGTCCCCGGCTTGGTTGGCTAACAGCATCAAGGCCGGAAAGGGACCGGTCTGCAGGAGAGCTGTCGCGGATCCCTGCCCACCAGGGCACCGGTGTCCGGGGCTCAAGTACAGAGGTTGAGTAGCAGGGGCTCTGGAGCCAGACTGCCTGGGTTGCAGTCCCAGTTCGGCCACGCGTGAGCTACATGACCTCATTTCATCCCTGTATGCCTCAGCTTCCTCGTCTGGAAAATGGGGATTGAGATGGTATTTCAGGTCACAAGGCTGCTGTGCTTAGGAAAGTCCTGGCGCACAGAGTTTACGTAGTTAAGTGTCTGCGGCTGTTTGAGGCTCTTAAGTGTCAGAGCTTTACAGAGGTGGTGACTACAGTTGGCCTTCACAGGACAGCCTTTTGCTGATGGTGGAGTTGGTTGTTTCCAGATGGGACGAGATTCCCACAGGTGTTTTAAAGGACTGGGGGCTCTGCAAACTCTTGGAGGACTGGGCGCTTCTCCCGTAGAGACGGTCAAGGACTGAGTACAGGGCCATCCAGTTGGTGGACGGTTAGAAAACAGTGACCAATAACTCCTGGGGAGGTACAGACCTGGGAGGACGTCCTCTATCCACACAACAGGAGGGCTGAGATGGGACACCAGCTTCCTACAGACACATCTCCTTTCCCTTTAAAAATCTTTAAAATCCCAGCTTTTATTCAAATTTGTTCAGCGTTGGAAAGTCAACGGAACCCTCAGCACAAAGAAGGTGGCTGAAAGCCAAGAGGACCAGAGCCAGGAAAACTGTGGTGCAGGCAGCCCTGCTCCTGCCAAGAGTGGGATGCGATTCCAACCCTACCCGCGCCCGAGTGCTGGGGCAGGACACCCGCTCTGCTGAGAAGGTGGCCCTAGTTCAGCCTCACCCCCCTCCCCAGCCCACCCCGCCAGGCACCATCCCAGGCTCCCTCACTCACAGCCACACCTGAGAGGTGGTGTTCCTCATGGTTTCCCACGTCAACACCTGGCCTGACTAACCTGACAGGTTCCTGGAGTAGAGCCGTCACCTGTTTCCTGCTATAAACATGCTCTCTGCCTTCTCTGCTGTGCGCCTGTCTTTGTAATTTGGTCCCGAGCACCATGTGCCATGGTCCCAGGAATGCTTCCCGAGATGGTCGCCCCAAAGCAGTCCCAGCTCCACCAGCATCCTCCCCGTCATCATCTACAGAAGACCTTGCAGAGGACTGGCTATGCGGCCAGGTATTTTAGACAGTATCTTTAATCCACCCGGCACCCAACCTCGCAAGGTTGATCTATTAGGACAGTGCTTCTCTGACGTGAATGTGCATATAAGTCACCTGGGAATCTTGTTAAAATGCAGATTCAGCTGAATAGGTCTCGGGGAGGCCTAAAAGCCTGCATTTCTAGCAAGCTCCCAGGTGACATTGATGCTGCTGGTTCTAACTCTCTGAGGAGCAAGTGTATCAGGCGGAACATTTTGGTTGCAAGTGACTGAAATCCAATGTGAACTGCTTAAGCAGGAAGATGAATTTATTACGAGGATGTCGAGTGTCTCACAAGGCCAGCTACAGCACGAAAGCCGGGCCTCGGGAAGAGCTGGGGCGCGGGAGGACTCTTGCGGCCTCCGGACTCTGCTTTCTCCTTCCGCCCACTTCATGGCTTTGTTCTTCCTCCGTCCCTTCCTTCCATCCACTCTGTTCTGGTTAGTACCAAGCAACACTCCCCACAGGCCTGTGGATTCTGTGTCTTCTTCCTCGATCTAGTCTTTGATTTGGTTGTGCATATCTTCCAGTAACTTCCTAAGAAAGTGAGCAAGGGAAGCAAAATTTTTGCTACTTACATAACTGAAAATATCTTTACACTTGATTGACAATCTGCCCAAGTATAGAATTTTAGCTTCCAGAGTGGCTGTTGTGATAACCGATGCCATTTCCATTCTCTATCCTTTGTACCTCGTGTCTGAAAATTTTTAGATTCTTCTCTCTGCTCTCCAGTGTTCTCAAGCTTCACGGTGGTGTGCCCTGGGATGGGTCTTTCCTCGTTCATTATACTGGGCACTTGACGAGTCCTTATGACCCAGAAACTTTTGTCCTCCTGCTCTAGAAAAAAAAATTTTTTATTATTTATTTGGTTATTTCTTTCCCTCACTTTTCTTTGTTCAATCGGTCAAGAGCCCGTTATTAGGATGTTGGATCTCCTGACAGGATCCTTTAATCTTCTTATCTTCTGTATCTAATTGTCCATCTCTATCTCTTTGTTTTAATTTCTGTGAGGTTTCACAAACCTCTTTTTCTAACTTTTCAAGTTGAGTTTAAAAAATTTATATTTTTATTTCATATTTTTAATTTCCAAGAGTTCTTTTTTTGTTGTTATTCTCGGAATATTCCTCTTCTTTTCCTTTTTTTTTTTTTTTTTTTTGCGATATGTGGGCCTCTCACTGTGGTGGCCTCTCCCATTGCGGAGCACAGGCTCTGGATGCGCAGGCTCAGCGGCCATGGCTCACGGGCCCAGCCGCTCCGGGGCATGGGGGATCCTCCCGGACCGGGGCACAAACCCGTGTCCCCTGCATCGGCAGGCGGACTCTCAACCACTGCGCCACCAGGGAAGCCCTTCTTTTCCTTTTTAAAAAATATTTATTTATTTATTTTCCTTATTTCTTTGGCTGCGTCGTGTCTTATTTGCAGCATGCAGGATCTTTGCTGCAGCACGCGGGATCTTTCATTATGGCGCTCGGGCTTCTCTCTAGTTGTGGTGTGCAGGTTTTTCTCTCTCTAGTTGTGGCGCGTGGGCTCCAGGGCATGTGGGCTCTGTAGTTTGCAGCACGCGGGCTCTAACTGAGGCACACGAGCTCAGTAGTTGTGGCACGCGGACTTAGTTGCTTCATGGCATGTGGGATCTTAGTTCCCCGACCAGGGATCGAACCTGAATTCCCCTGAATTGGAAGGCGGATTCTTTACCACCGGACCACTGGGGAAGTCCCTATTCCTTCTTTTAACGGAATACTGTTCTTATTTCATTGATGTAATAGCTTCTCTACTGTCTCCAGGGATATTATTATTTTCCTTTTTTGAAGTTTTTTCTCTCTACATTCTTTTCTCTGAGTTTCTGGTTTCTTACTTATGGTCTCTTTCATGTAACTTTCTATTTATATTAAAGGGCGAGGCACTAAACAGTTTACTGGAAGGGGAACTAAGTAGTGACAGATAGAAGACCTCTTCATTGTACCCTTTTCATTCTTTTGAATTCTGAGCCACATTAGCAGAAAGTGTATTCAAAAAACAAAAGTTTTTAAAGTTTATTTTAAGCTTTATGTGCATGGGTGTAGCTCATCCATTGAAGAACTTCACTGCAGACAAACAGAGGGGACTTCTAAATGTCAGTGTTTAAAAGTCTTCTTTCTGCGTCATCAAGTCTTTTCTGATGAGAATCTTCTAGACCTGCGTCTGGGGATAGGTGTTGGGGGAGGGTATCCACCTGGCTGACAGTTTTCTGGAATGAGGGTGGAAGGAAGGCTGAAAAGCCCACCGTTCAGAATGCAGATTTTCAGCCAGGGACCTCAACCCTCTCCCAACTACACATACAACCGACCTGTCGGCCTCTAGCACCTGCTTCTCAAACCGTCTGTGCTGAAGGACCAGTTATTAATCTCCCAATCTGTCAGGACCCACACATAGTCCTACTGCACATGACAGTACACGTGACCCACCACACGGGACCCACAGTAGGGGGTCAAACATCAAACTGGCCCGTATCCTGTTCAGAAAGAAGGCACTGAGCATACGCCTGAATGTTGAAGTTTCTATAAAAATTTCAGATTTCTATAAAAATTCTAAACACTCTTACTTTTTGTACTTCTGTATCTTCCTGGGGCTAGTAACGAAGCCCGTGGACCTAAACCAGTTCACAGCGACACTCTGAGAGCACTGCTCTAGAAAGAACAAATCTCTAGACTCTTGCCTTGAGGAGGAGCTGCCACCAGGCTGGCGGGGCGGGGGGGGGGGCGGGGGGGGGGAATCTGGAGGGTGGAACTGCTCTGTAAATAGGCTTTCGGGCCACCCCCCACCTCAGCTCTGCACTTCTCTCACACGCCTTGGTACCGTTTCCAAATCTAGTGCCTTCCTGAACTGCTCACGTCCTTTCTGCAGGCATCAGGACACAGCATCTACTGCTCAGCAGAGCCATGTACACCTCCTCGTTCTACCTGTTTCTGTTCCCATCCTCTTTGCTCTCTCAGCTTACACTTTTAAAAATACATATATTGTTGTTAAGATGGCAATACTCCCTGCATTGATGTACAGATTTAATGAAATCCCTATCAAAATCCCAGCTGATTTCTTTGCAGAGTTGATCCTAAAATTCATATAGAATTTCAAGGGACCCAGAATAGCCAAAAGCATCTTGAAAAAAAACCAACAAGTTTGGAGAACTCACATCTCCCAGCTTCAAAACTTACAACAAAGCTACATTAATCAAGTAATCAAGTGTGATAGTGGCCTAAGGATAGACATATGGGTCAGTGGAATAGAACTGAGAGTTCAGAAATAAACCCTCAGCTCTATGATCAATTGATCTTCAACAACAGTGACAAGACAATTTGATGCGAGGGTGGGTGGGGGAATAGTCTTTTCAGCAAGTGTTGCTGAGACACTAGATATCCACATGCAAAAGAATGGAGTTGAACACCTACCTCACACCATACACAAAAACTTGAACACCTACCTCACACCGTACACAAAAACTAACTCAAAATGAATCACAGACCTAAATGTAAGAGCTAAAATTTAAAAACTCTTAGAAGAAAATATAAGAGTAAATCTTCATGAGGCAAAGCCTTCTCAGATATGATACTGAAAGCACAAGTAACATAGGGGAAAATAAATTGGACTCAGGAAAATTAAAAACTTTTGTGTCTCAAATGACACCATCAAGAAAGTGAAAAGAGAACCTATACATTGGGAGAAAATATTTGCAGATCATATATCTGATGAGAGACTTGTATGCAGAATATATTAAAAAAACCTTTTACAATCTATGATAAAAAGACAAATGACTCAAAATTTAAATGAACAAAGGATCTAAATAGACATTTTCCCAAAGAAGATATACAACAGCACATGAAAAGATACTCAACGTCATTAGCCATCAGGGAAATACAAATTTAAACCATAATGAAATACCACTTTATACTCACTGGGAGGGTATTATCAAAAAGACAGATAATAACAAGTGTTGTTAAGGATGTGGAGAAACTGGGACCACACGTATTACTGGTGGGAATGTAAAATGGTGCAGCCACTTTGGAAAACAGTCTGGCGGTTCCTCAAAAAGTTAAACATAGACCATATAACCCAGCAATTCCACTCTTAGGTGTATATATTCACGCAATGAACAACTGTCGAAAGCAACGTTATTCATAATAGCTAAAATGTGGAAACAACTCAAACGTCCGTCAGTTGAAGAATGGATAAATAAAACGTGGTACAGCCATACAATGGACTATTTTTCAAGAATGAAAAAGAAATAAAGCATTGCTACACCGTGAATGAATTTTGAAAACATTATGCTAAGTGAAAGTCACAATGGATCACTTCTGGATGATTCCATTTACATAAAATGTCCAGAACAGGGAAATCTATACAGACAGAAAGTAGCTTAGTGGTTGCCTAGTCTGGGGCCCTGTCGGGAGGGGAGGAAATGGTATAGGGTTTCTTTTAGGGGTGATGAAAATGTTCTAAGATGGACTGTGGCGATGGTTGCACAACTCTGTGACCATACTAAAAGCTACTGAATCGCACTCTAAATAGGTGAAACGTATGGTATGTCCATAAAGTGGTTGTAACGGATCTGGCCCACCAGGTCTGACTGCAGGTCTCCAGTGCCATCAGCTTTGACCGTGGGCGTCTCCAGCATGTCTCACGTACAGGGCTTCTCAGCTATCACCACGTTAGGGGATCAAATCCGAAGTCACACGTTTGTTCTTAACCTAATGGTACTTTACCAGATTGCTATTGGCTTCATTAGGGGATGTACCTAAAAATGGTGTTTACTGAGTCAGACAAATTAATCAACTGTGCCTGACTTCACTCTCTTATTACATAGGAAACGGTTTCTTTTATTTTTAAAGAAGAGATCTGGGCTTCCCTGGTGGCGCAGTGGTTCAGAGTCCGCCTGCCGATGTAGGCGACATGGGTTCGTGCCCCGGTCCGGGAAGATCCCACATGCCGCGGAGCGGCTGGGCCTGTGAGCCATGGCCGCTGGGCCTGCGCGTCCGGAGCCTGTGCTCCGCAACGGGAGAGGTTACAACAGTGAGAGGCCCGCGTACCGCAAAAAAAAAAAAAAAAAAAAAAGAAGAGATCTCTTTTTATTAATAGCAAATAATACAAAGAGCACCTGCCTACTTGCCAGCCTGGGAATGCATTGCATTCTTAAATGAGGACACAAATCCAGTTCATTCATTTAATCAACAAATATTTATCGAGCATTCACTATGCACTGGCTACTCTACCAGATTCCGTGAAGGCAATGGTGAACAAATTATAGAAAGGAGAGAGCTAAATAAATAAGCCTTTAGGTCAGTGTCAAAGGACAGAGATATCCCTGCCAGAGGACTTGGTGCTGTTTTAATTATTGAGATGTTCAGAGAAAGGTCTATCCATCTATTTTTTTCCCTTTGAGAACTCAAGGTTGAGTTGTTTTTTTTTTTTTTTAAATAAATTTATTTATTTATTTATGGCTGCGTTGGGTCTTTGTTGCTGCATGGGCTTTCTTTAGTTGCAGCGAGCGGGGGCTGCTCTTCACTGTGGTGCGCGGGCTTCTCATTAAGGTGGCTTCCCTTGTTGCAGAGCACCAGCTCTAGGCGCGCACACAGGCTCAGTAGTTGTGGCGCATGGGCTTAGTTGCTCCGCGGCATGTGGGATCTTCCCGGACCAGGGCTCGAACCCGTGTCCCCTGCATTGACAGGCGGATTCTTAACCACTACACCACCGGGGAAGCTGCCCAAGGTTGAGTTTTTATAATTACATAAATATTAGAATAAGACTAACAGAAATGGAAAAAAGGAAGTTTACAGCAATTCTGCCACCTGGCCCTCCCCCGTCAATCTAATTTCAAAACTTTTCTCCTCTCCACCCACTTTTTAAAGCTTCCAGCTCCATCTCCCCGAGAGCTCTGTCCACCTTCACTGCATGTCTCTCGGAGGACCCAGTTCAAAGGACCTCCTGAGACTCACTGAGAATTTCAGACCTGAAGCGTTGAAGCCTGGTGTCAGCCAGGACTCCCCAGTTGCTCAGGAGCCTGGGGAGGGGGCCAAAGGAGTAAATGTGAATCCCAGCTCCAGCTCACTTCTGGGCGCATTCCGCACGACTCAGAAACCACGCAGCAGAGGCCAAAGGAGGCGGGCAGAGGGCTGCCGTGCCCAGCTCTGCAGAGGCAAGTCCCTGCCTTGCAGAAGGTTTGAGGGTCAGAGATGTGCTGTAAAGTCTGGCACGGCCTCGGTTCTCAGGAATGGGGGCTTGCACTGTGTCTGGGACACCTACCCTATTCTCAGGGGCTGCGATCCTCCTAATTTCTAGGAGTCTGCTTTGTTATTCTCATCACTCGGGGAGTAGAATTTTTTTAACGTTAAAAGGCTTATTTTGCAATATGACTACAAAGTAATACATCCTCTTATAGATCTTTGAAATTTTTCAAAAAACAACACAAAATCAAAATAATCTATAATCTGACCACTCAGAAACAACCAGTTAACACTTTCATGTGTAGTCTCCCAGTATTTGCTCTATGTGCATTGTATGATAAATTACACATCTTTACGTCCTATTTTGTATCCTAATGACATTATTCAAACATTACCCATGTCATCATAATACTTATATAAAAGCATTTAAAATAACTAGCATTTAGGGCTCCCCTGGTGGCGCAGTGGTTGAGAATCTGCCTGCTAATGCAGGCGACACGGGTTCGAGCCCTGGTCTGGGAGGATCCCACATGCCACAGAGCAACTAGGCCCGTGAGCCACAACTGCTGAGCCTGCGCGTCTGGAGCCTGTGCTCCACAACAAGAGAGGCCGCGATGGTGAGAGGCCCGCGCACCGCGATGAAGAGTGGCCCCCGCTTGCCGCAACTAGAGAAAGCCCTCACACAGAAACTCAGACCCAACACAGCCATAAACAAATAAATAAATAAATTTTTAAAAAAAATTTTAAAAAATAAAATAAAATAACTAGCATTTAAAGATACTAATATCCCATAGTATGATTATAGCATAATGACTTAACCAATCTGGTATTGTTAGTTACGTCTGGTATTCACTATTACAAATAGTACCATCATGAACATTCTTAAAGCTAAATCCTTGCACACATTTCTAATTATTTTCCCAGGATAAATTTCTAAAATGGAACTACTAGGTCAGGCTTTTGAGACCCACTCACAAATTAACCGGGAAGAAAATACTTTTTAAGTTTGTGTTTTACCTGTTTAACATTTCTCTCTTTTTCTACTTATAAAGGAAATACATTCTTGTCCAAAAAATCTTTTTAATTGTAGAAACATATATTAAAAAGGATTTAAATTTCCCTGAATTCTACTGTCCAGAGATAATGCTACTAACAGTTTGGTAGATATCAGGAGCACCTCACATGACACCAAGTGGTTGGACTCAACTGATGGCCACTTTCTAAACGTCTCCCCGCTTTCCGTCGTTCCTCACAAGCCCAGGCTGTCATGAGAGAGCTCCTTCTTTGAAGGTTGCCTGTGGCCAGGACTGAGCCATCCGCATACTTGGCTCAAGCCAAGTTGGCAACACAGACAAGCTGAGGAGGCCACCTTGGCCCCTCTCTGGATCCACCGCCGGTCCCCTCCCCGGGAACAGGAGGAGGGAAGGGCCACCAGAACGGAGCAGAGGAGACATTCACCTGGTGGACGCAAGTTCTGGCATTCAGCCCCTTGCTGCCCAGGGGCAGTGAGTGAAAGCCCCTGTGATATGGCCAAGTCTGGAATCCTCCTAGGGCACATGAGAATCAGGTCACTGGAAAGTACTATCTGTACGTATCCACACACACATGGGGTTCACAGCCGTGGGCTCACACACAGCATCAGCACCTGGATTCTGTCCACCAAGCTCCCTACCCCCACCCCCCATCTACCAACATGCTCGTTTCTCAACAGAAAACTTATCTTCAGATACTTGTGAGATGTGTTTATATATGAGAGACTAACTTGTCTCTGGAAGGAACCTCCCACCTAAACAAAAGAGCCCAGAGTCACAAAGAAAAACCCTATTGGTGATCATAAAAGGTCCCTTATGCTGGAAGGTTCAATATTATACTAGAGGCGCAGCCAGGCAAAAGCCTTCGGGCCTGTAACAGTCCAACATCCCCGCAGACCAGCCTCACCCCAGTCCATCCTCGCCTTCCATTCAGAGTTCCCTCCACTTTTCCTGCTACAGTTCCTATGCCATCTCCTAGTGCTAACGGCTGCTGGTAATTCCAATTAGGAAATGCCCCTTCCTCCTCTATGACATCTTCTTGGCCACTGACAAGAAGTGGGAATTGCACTTGGCCCTATTCTGTCTCAAGGTACAATTTTTTGGAGACTTTTTCACTTCATCGTATGTATAAAACATCTCCTTGACTTTATGTAACATGAATAATGCGCGCTGCCTTTATTCCCTGATGTGTCTGACCTATTTTCACTTGTCCATTCCTTATAATTGGTAAGTCTGTCAGTGTCAATGTGTTACCATGTTCTCGGTACAACCCTTAGCATCCCTGTCAACAAAAAAGAAGCCCGTGTGTAAAAGAGCATATGGTAACAGTAGCAACTCTAAGGGTCATTGAGCAGTTACTATGTGCCAGGCGCTGCTGGGAGTCCTTTAAGTGCATTAACCCATTTAGTCCTCATAGCAACCCTATCAGGAAGGCATTATTGTTATTTTCATTTCACCTGTAAGAAAACTGAGGCACAGAGAGGTTAACTGTCTCGCCCAAGGTCACACAGGTGATAGCACCAGACAGTACTCAAGAGCTCACCACCTCTAACTGCTAACATTTTAGTGTATAGCAGTCCACTTTTTACCTGTGTATGTAAACCATTTTGTTTTATTTCAGAAAATTGGGATCATAGATATACTTAATAGGTGTTGTGTCTTTCTTTGTTCAGGATATAAGTTTGTAATATTTGCCTTTTACTTTTAAGAAGTTCTTCATGTGGCAGAAAAGTTTAACCTTTTGATATCTATTAATTTTTTTCTTTGTGATTTCTGCCACATGAAGTCACAGGTATTTTTTTTTTAAGGTTTGAAAAAATCCTTCCCCATTAAAGGGTCATTATCTTGTCTTCTGGTTTTATTGTTTCTTTTTTACCTTTAGCAATTTGAGCTATTTGAAATTTATTCGATGAATAATGTATCCCTTTCCCTGGGGTAAGTTTTGATATTTCCTTAAGATCTGTGGACTGATCTGTTTATTTAATAGATGTTATTTTGTAGGGCAAGTCTTCCCTCTTCAGTCTTTTTTTCTAAGTGTTTGCCTTAATATTTTGCCAAATGAACGATAGAATTGTTACATCAAGCTGGCTGGCAATAAACCTGACAAATTATCTTGAGAAGAGTTGCCATATTTAAGATATTCAGATTTCTAATTTTTTCCATTAAAAAAATCATCTCCTACCATATTTGTAACATCTTTCTCAATTGTCCTTTTGTCTACTTGTATTTTCTGTTTGTTTTGTCTTGATTACACTTACAGAGAATGGTTGATTATACTTTTTCTTTGGCCATGCTGCACAGCTTGCAGGATCTTAGTTCCCCGGCCAGAGACTGAACCTGGGCCACAGCAGTGAAAGCGCCGAGTCCTAACCACTGGACAGCCAGGGAATTCCCAATATACTCTTCTTTCAAAAAACAAAAATCAATCCCAGAGGTTTATATACTAAATCTATTGACACTATGCTCTGTAATGTCACAAATTTCTGGAATCATCTTAATTTTGTTCTTTTTTTCTATTTTCCTTATGTGTGTTTAACTGTTCTTTTCATAACTTTTCTGAGGTGAATTTCAGTTTGCTTATTTTCATCATTTCTTTTTTTTTTTTTTTTTTTTTGCGGTACACGGGCCTCTCACTGTTGTGGCCTCTCCCGTTGCGGAGCACAGGCTCCGGACGCGCAGGCTCAGAGGCCATGGCTCACGGGCCCAGCCGCTCCGCGGCATGTGGGATCTTCCCAGACCGGGGCACGAACCCGTGTCCCCTGCAGCAGCAGGCGGACTCTCAACCACTGCGCCACCAGGGAAGCCCCATCATTTCTTATACTGGCAGCATTTACCTTTAATACAATTTTGACTACATTCCATAATATGTTCTGATTCTCATAATCAGCTAAGGAGTCTGTAAATGATTTTTGTTTTTAAAGAGAAGGAAGTTTTATTCAGGGAGATACACACTCCGTAGACAGAGTGTGGGCCATCTCGGAAGGCAAGAGAGGCTGTAATGACTTTTTTTAAACAGCATTTTTGGAATATAATTTATATACCATCAAATTCACCTGTTTACAGTGGGCAGTTTAGAGAGCTGTACAACCAGCACCAGAACCTAATTTTAGAACATTTCTGTTAGCCTAAAAGAAACCCTGTACCTGTTGTCACTTACCTCTCACTCCTCCCTCCTCCCGACCCTGGCAACTATTGCTCTACTTTCTATCTCAATAGATTTGCCTATTCCAGACATTTCATATACATGGAAAGATGTAATACGTGGTCTTTTATGTCTGGCTTCTTACACTTAGCATGTTTTCAAGGTTCATCACGTCATGGCCTGTATCAGAACTCCATTCCTTTTTATGGCCAAGTAACATTCCATTGTATGTAGATTCTATATCTGATTTATCTATTCCCTGACTGATGGACATCTGGGTTGTTTCTACTACAGCTATTATGAACACAGTGCTGCTATGAACATTCGTGTACAAGTTTTCATGTGGACAAATGTTTTCATTTCTCTTGGGTGGACATCTAGGAGTGGAATTGCTGGGTTATATGGTAGCTCTCTGTTTAGGCTTTGGAGAACCGCCAAGCAGTCCGAAGTGGTTCCACCATTTTACATTCCCAGGAGCAGTGTGAGCTCCGGTTTCTGCACAGCCTCATCAACTGTTGGTATTTCAATCATTTTTATTGTAGCCATTCTAGTGGGTGTGAAATGGTGTCTCATTGATTTGCAGTGATAACTTATGATGACTAATTATGTTGAGCATCTTTTCATGTGCTTATCAGCTGTTCATGTAGCTTTTAAAGAAAACGGCCATTTTAAATTAGGCGTTTTGTCTTCTTATTTATTGGGTTATAAGAGTTCTTTATATATTCTGGATATTAATCCCTTATCGGATATATGATTTGTAAATATTTTCTCCCATTCCGTGAGCTCTCTTTTCATTTTCTTGATGGTGTCATTTGAAACAAACAAAAAAAATTTTTAATGCTTCATTTATGTATTTATGTATTTATTTTGGCCACGGTGCGAGGCATTTGGGATCTTAGTTCCCCAACCAGGGATTGAACCCATGCCCCCTGCGGTGGAAGCACGGAGTCCTAACCACTGGACCACCAGAGAATTCCCAAAAGTTTTTAATTTTGATGAAGTCCAATTAATTTTTCTCTTATCACTTATGCTTTTGGTGTCGTTTCTATAAAAAACACCTTCTAACCCAAGGTCACAAAGATTTACTCCTATATTTTCTTCTAAGTGTTTTACAGTTTTAATTCTTTAATTTAGGTCTATATTCTATTTTGAGTTAATTTCTGTATATGATGTGAGACCAGGGTCCAAGTTCAGCCTTTTGCATATAAATATCCAGTTGAGGTGTGCTCTAAGTGTAAAACACACACGGAATTCTACAGACTTAGAATTACTAACATGCTTAAAGGCATAAAGAAGATTGAAAGGATAGATGAAGAACAGAGACTATCAAAATAAACTTGAAATATTAACAAACTAACAAAATAGAGTTTCTAGAAATGGTGAAAAAAGTCAAAAAGCTGGATACCTCCAGCAATGATAGTAATTATCATTGGTAGTAACATCTCTGGTATGATTCCACAGGTACTGCACTATTTTACATATATTTTCCCTTTTCATCTGCACAGCAGTCCAGTGAAGTAGGGACAATTATTTGTCCCCATCTTCAGGAAACTAAGGCTCAGGGAACCCAGCTTGTCCAAGGTCACCAGGCGGGCAAGTAGGAAAGCCAGGCCTGACCCCACTCTGAGTTCAAAGTCCACATTTTTATCTGTTATAGATTCTTGCAAGAACGCAACAAGAATGCAAACAAGATATGCATTTTGGCTACAGCCTGGCCTAGATTTTAGACAGTTGGAGGGATGAGTAGAGCAGGAGGAGTGAGGGGTGACTTGGCCAAAATGGGGGGGTCTCTCTGCTCAAAACTGCCAGCTTATTTCACAGAGCGCACCTGCCGTTAGCTGGTTCTGGCTCTCAGAAAGCTCTCGCGTTAACATGACGCCCAGGCCCTGCCCCCACAAAGCCTGGCAGCGCCCCCAGCCCAGCCGCACCATGAGATAAGACACGAGGAGGGACCTGGGGAAAGAGGCCAGCCCGGTGACGCCCGACTGCTCCCTCCGTGACGTCTGTCCACAGCAGACACCATCCCTCCAGGGACTCAGGGCTCAGCCCAGAGCCCTCTGGTTTAAGACCAGCTCTACAGAGCTCTGATAAGCGCTGCCCTTCCAGAGGCTTCTGCAAACAGAATTGCCCCCGACCCTCTGGCCAAGGCAGCAGATGAGCCAGCCTTCAGTCCTGGGCAGGGGGTTCTCTGCAGCTGCGGCTGGGAGAGAGCAGGGACCGTTGCATCAGGAGAGTCAGCCCTCACACGGCTGATGTGTGCGGGGGTGGCGTGCTGAACGTGCAGGGCCGTTTCTGCCCCAGCAGAGTGCTGTCAGCAGGCAGGTGGTGAGGGGTGACGCTGCAGGGAGTTGTGAAATCTAGGCGCAGTGCCGCTGGGACCTTGCTGAGGGCTGGGGCCCCATCAGCCTGCAGGACGTAAAGCTGCCTCTGCTGTTGGTTCACAAAAACCATGGGAAGGAGCGGGGCCCTGACATCCAGGCAAGAGCCAGAGGACCCGGGGACCATCACGCCTCCCCCATGATCTGGGTCGCGACGCACAGTTCGCCGCCTGATCGGAAGTGGTGCTGCCCTGGGTGGTGGGGACTCCGAGATGCCCCGGCGCGGTGACCCTGCTAGACCGCTGTCCTCGGCACCAGGCAGATAGGCGCCCCTTGCTTGCTGCAGAGCCGCGCTCCTGCAAAGCCGTTCATGAGGTGAATCCTATAGGGCTGCACTGCTGCAGGCGAGATTCCAGACTGCGGGTTCAACCAGAAACCCAGGGGTCATCCTTACCCCTCCCTTTCCCACACCCTCCGCCTCCATCATTCAGCAGCTCCCCGCATTCCACTTCCATTCCCGCCGCCCCGCCCTGTCTCCCGGACTCCTGACTCTGCCCTCCCGTCCAACTTGGTGCTGCCTTCGCGGTGATCCTTCTAAAATGTAAAGAGGGCTTCCCTGGTGGCGCAGTGGTTAAGAATCTGCCTGCCAATGCAGGGGGACACGGGTTCGAGCCCTGGTCCAGGAAGATCCCACATGCCGCGAAGTAACTAAGCCCATGCGCCACAACTACTGAGCCTGCGTGCCGCAACTACTGAAGCCCGCGCGCCTAGAGCCGGCACACCGCAACCAACAGTAGCCCCCGCTCGCCGCAACTAGAGAGAGTCTGTGCGCAGCAACGAAGACCCAACGCAGCCAAAAGTAAAAAACAAATTAATTAATTGAAAAATAAAATGTAAGGCTATCACTTCTCACTGCTCCCCGGGGCTCCAGGATAAAGTCTGAGGACCTTATGGGACTGCCCAGCCTGCCCCACACGCCCGCACCTCTCCTGCCTCACCTACAACCTGCCATCTTGCATCCACGCCCAAGGACCCCTTGGGTCCTGAGCTTGAGCCCGCTGCTCCCTCCCTGAGATTCTGGCTCCTCCTCCACCCCAGGAGAACTAAGCCTGGAACACGCTTCTCCCCGCCCTGGCACCTTCCAGGCCTGAGGGCTCCCCCTAGATCTTCCATCTGTCTCCGCCAGTAGAGAAGAAGTTCCCTGAGGGCAGGAGCTGTGTTCCTCAGTCTCTGCAGCCCCAACATCTAGCATCAGTGCCCGGGACTCAGCCGGGGCACCTGGAACCTGCTTATAGAATAAATGAATATCCAGGAGAGGGTGTTGTTCTGCTATTTATTTATTGTATTCTTAATCTTCATTATGTTTTTCCTGATTATAAAAGAAGGATGTGCAGGTATTCTATTGCTCCTTCCCCTTTTATTGAGGAGCTACTGGAGGCTCCATAGTCAGGCAGAGAAAAGAAAAACAAGTGAATTCACCACACTGAAAGCATGTTGTCTACAAAGTAATAAGCATTTATTGAGTACCTGCTGTGTTCATAGCTTAGACCCTAAGTTCTGTGTTGGAGATAATGCCGCTGGTTCCACAGAGCTCACTTGCACTCAAACTTAAGCAGAAATGCAACAATAATTTACACACTTATTAAGACAGAATTTAGAAATTTTAAGTAAGGTTCAGTCATCAACACCAGGTTAAGCTCCTGTAGATACCCTTGGAATGCCCACAGTTTGCATTTAATGTCTGGCATTGGAATCGTAAAGGAATGAGGTTTTCATATTTTACTGTTTTTAGCACACCTAGGTCAAATCTTCACTGTACCCTACAATTAGTTATTTCAACCATTTTTTTCATCAACCACTTTTTACTCTATAATAACTATAGTTGCCTTGCCTAGTTGTTACCTATTTTCTCTGTGCTCATCTAAAATAAAGCATGACAGACAAAAAAAAAAAAGACGTGTTGTCAAAAATTGAAATTGAGAAAATATATAATTTAGAAAGGGAAAGTCCTTACTGTGAGATAAATTCCTTCCATATTTTATACTATGCTTACACTAATGCACAGTAGTATAAAATAGACACTCTGCATATTTCGCTTAGTTTTTACCAATATAAGATCATACCTTGGACTTCCCTGGTGGTCCAGTGGGTAAGACTCCGCGCTCCCAATGCAGGGGACCTGGGTTCGATCCCTGGTAGGGGAAGTTCCGCACGCCATTTGGTGCAGCCAGAAAAATAAATAAAATAAATAATAAAGATCATATCTTGGGCTTCCCTGGTGGCGCAGTGGTTGAGAGTCCGCCTGCCAATGCAGGGGACACGGGTTCGTGCCCCAGTCTGGGAAGATCCCACTTGCCGCAGAGCGACTAGGCCCGTGAGCCATGGCCGCTGAGCCTGCGCGTCCGGAGCCTGTGCTCCGCAACGGGACAGACCACAGCAGTGAGAGGCCTGCATACCGCAAAAAAAAAAAAAAAAAAGATCATAACTTATAAACAGCTCATACAGCCCAATATCAAAAAAACAACCCAATCAAAAAATGGGCAGAAGATCTAAACAGACATTTCTCCAAAGAAGACATACAGGTGGCCAACAGGCACATGAAAAGATGCTCAACATCACTATTTATTAGAAAAATGCAAATCAAAACTACAATGAGGTATTACCTCATACCTGTTAGAATGGCCATCATCAAAAAGACAAGAAATAACAAGTGTTGGTGAGAATGTGGAGAAAAAAGAACCCTCCAACACTGCTGGTGGAAATGTAAGTTGGTGCAGCCACTATGGAAAACAGTATGGAGCTTCCTTAAAAAACTAAAAATAGAGCTACCATATGACCCAGCAATCCCATTCCTGGGCATATATCCAGAAAAGAGGAAAACTCTAATTTGAGAAGATAGACGCACCCCAATGTTCATAGCAGCACTATTTACAATAGCCAAGACATGGAAGCAACCTAAATGTCCATCAACAGATGACTGCATAAAGAAGATGTGGTATATAGGTGTATACACACACACACACACACACACACACACACACACACACACGATACAGCTATTTGTGATTATTCTTCAGTGCTCGTTTGTCCATATTCTCTATTTTTCTATTGGTTCTCTTTAAAGACCTCTGTGTAAAGCAGGGAAATCAGTCCTTTGCCCTACGTGTTGCAATTTTTCCTCACTTGTCTTTGTCCTCTGACATTTGACGTTGTGTGGCAGTGTGGCGAGTGGCTACGGCACAGAATCTGAAGGCAGACGGCTAGGTAATCCTCGTTGGTCTCTAATTTACCAGCTCGGTGACCAAGATTCAGTTACTGAACCTCGGGTTCACGGGCTTTTATGAGAATGAAATGAGTTAAACGTGTAGAAAGGGTCCGGCACAGAGCTTAGCATGAAAAAGTGCTATGGGGGTATATGCTGCTGTTGTTACTATCTTGTATTCAAATAGCTTTCACTTTTATGCAAAATCAAATTCACTGATCCTTTACGAGTTCTGGATTCCACATCATGCTTAGAAAGACTTTCCTCAGTCTAAGGTTAGAAAACTAGCCACCAAGCGCGCCATTTAAAGGAGTCTGTGGGGAGTCCATTTGCAGAATGGATCTCCCCTCCCCAGCCCTCCCCCACTGTGCTCCTTCTAAGTTAATTCGGGATGGTTTTAAAGGGGAGGACTGCCTGTGTTTCCAACATGTGCAAGGACCAGGGAAGGTAGAAGGCACAGTGCTTTGGGAAATGGATGACAGTAGCTGCCGTTTCATGTCTAAAGGGTGGGCCTGGGCAGGTCACCCCTGCTTCATTAACTAAACCACTTCTGCTTGTCCATAAGTGGCAGCCTCATGCCAAGTTTCTGACCCTAAAGGAATTCATAGTCCAACATGAGAACAGACTAGTCATCAGGCGGAAGGTGTCACTGAAGGCCTGAAGGCCTCGTGGGGCGAAAGCATCCCTGATGGGAGGAGACTCACAGGTTGGCGGCAAGGAGGGGTGCAGAGGACGTTCCCAACACAGGGACAGGATGTCCCATCAAGACTCTGCAGACACACGCCAGACCCTCCCGCTGCCTCTGCCCGCGGCCCCGGGGTGTGGTGCTGGAAGGAGGTGGTGAGGTGGAGACCAGCCAGAGGCCAGAGCAAGGAGCCGAGACTAAGACAGGAAATCTGGCTTCTCTCTCAGTTCCAGGACTTAACTTGTCAGATGGTCTTCAGGAAGTGACTTCACTCCTCTGTGCTCGTTCGCTCGTCCTTAAAATGCAGCCTCAGCTTGTGTCCTTAGGCCGTGCAAGTTCTACACGATGACACATGCGCAAACATTCTGTCCTGTACGACGTAAACATCTGAGGTCCTCGGGCACTTTCTGCTGCTAACTGGTGACTGCAGCTGTTCCTGCCTGGGGGCTTCACTGTGGGTTAGGCCGCTGCTTTCCCTGAAGTGGGGCAGCTTCGCAGGGACCCAGGCCTCCATGTTTGCACCCCTTCCTGGTCGCCGGCGTCTCCACCCGACTCTCCTAGTCCTGCTGGTTCCTCTCCAGATCAGGGTTCTACTCCGGCACCCTTTAACCCTGACACAGCTCCCACACGTGAAGGGGCTGAGCCTCCTCCCCTGACAGGTTTCGGTAGCAGGTTAGAAACTGCCCGCAGGCACTTCTGGCCTTGTTTTCCTCAGACGCTAGTGTGGGCCCTCTCCATCCCTGGCAATTCCACCATCTGCTCAGATTAAGGGTGAAAGGGCAGCGAGCGTCCGGACCTCAACTCCTCTCCACACCGCTAGAGCCCAGCCGACAGCGTCCTCCAGTGGGCGGCAGGGGTTGCCTCAGGAGAGCAGAGTCCTGGAGGTCTGAAGACCACTGCGGAGGGCAGCCCCTGAGCCTGGCACCCACAGTCCAATGCGTAGGGCTCCTTTGCGGGAAGGGCACTTGGTGGGAGTTCAGGAACCTGGGTTCCAGTTTCAGCACTGGCTGGTCATGTGACCTTGGACGGGTCCCTTGCCTTCTCTGGTTCTCGGTTTCCTCTTTGGTAAAAAAGAGGGTCGGGCACAGGGCTGAAACTGATGCCCTGCTGGCAAACAGAAGTGTGCACAGTTGGTTTGGGGCTGAACACCTCCAAGTGAGGCCGGCATTTCCCATGAGAAGAATTTCCTGCCACTTCCACCATGGAAGGCATCTGTGTTTGTGTTCTTTGCTGCCCCCCAGTCCTGGCACTTGGGAAAGGAGCTAGGAGCCTCTGGCCTTTCTGGCACCATTATTTAAGAGAGGCAGAAAATGCCACTGGCTACCAACAGGAAGAGCTAAGTACAGAACCAGATCTGGCAGGTTATCTCACCTCTGGAGGCCAACCTTAACCCAAGATGCAGTGAAGAGTCACTGCGTTTCCCAAGGGCGGTGGTCCTCTTGGTGACAGAAATCCTTAAACCTTTTCCCTGCACTTACTAGCAGACTGGGCTGGCTTCAAGGGGCCTGCTCAGAAGGGTCAGCACTGAGAAAGGGCCCGTGCTTGGTTTAATGCCATTACCATCTTAAAATTCTTCATACTTTTTTTTCTTTTTTTTTTTTTTCCGCTGCCAATTTCGGGATGCAGGATCTTAGTTCCTCGACCAGGGATCAAACCCGTGCCCCCTGGATTGGGAACGTGAAGTCTTAACCACTGGACCACCAGGGTAGTCCCTCCTAATACAGTTTGAACTAGGGGCCCTCAGGTTCATTTTGTACTGGACCTGCAAAGTATTATATGAACACCCACTTTGAAACTTTCACCAGTCTCTCCATTAGGGTACTGGTTCCCAAGGCAGGACTCTGATCTCCAGAGGAAGGACATCCTGAAGGACTCTTCTAGTCCCTCAAGATGAGCTGAGACGGCATACAAGCCCACAAATTCTCCTCCAACCTCCCCAAGTGGGTGGTCTCCTGTTTCCCACTTCAGCTGCCTCTCTCACAAGGCACCCACCTCTTTCTGTAACCCATCCCAGACTCCTCACCCCCGGGCTGTGCCCTCTGTACTCTGACTTCCTCAAAACAGAGGATGCTCGATAAACGTCTGTTGACTGAGGAAAGCAAACAGAGCTATCTTCTCAGAACAGGGTGCAGGGCAGTGCACACAGTGGGTGCTCAATCAATGCTGCTGACTCATGCACAGAGCAGGCTGGGGCACTGCACCTCACGGCCGTGCCTGTCCTCAGTCAAGGCATCACGTGGACCATCATTCTCTCCCCTTCCGACCTGGTGAGGAAGGAAGGATAGGCCAGGGTTTCCCGGTGCGGAGGTGGGAGGACTATTCCCTACCCACCCCTGGGGTTCCAGTGCCAAAATGCCCTGCAGGAAACGGCATTAAGAACCCCCGACACTTGCAAAGCCCTTTAAAGTTTAAAACCCGCTTTCATTAACTTTCTCCTCAAACTGTCTTGCAAGTCAAGATGAATACTCCAAATACCAACTGTGGGTTGTTGTTCTAACATTTTTTCTTTCACTGAGTATATTCCTGGAGGAAAAATTAGGAAATGCAGTTAAAGCCCAGAGAACAAGGACACCTCAAATCCTAGGACCTAGAGATGACACTGTTAACATTTCAGTCCATATCTCATGAGATTTATCTCCGTACGTAATATATACCTTTCAAAACAGGATAACACTGTCACTGCTTTGTAATCTTACTATTCCCAGTTTTACAGGAGGCTAACAGAGGTCGCAGGTCATACAGCTGCTAGGGGTAGTGCTGGGGCCCGACTCTGGTGTCCTGACTCTGATGCTGGTGTCTGTATCCCTGAACCCGGCTGCTACTCAGACTCCACAGGGGCCGGAGGGGCTGATGGCCATGGGAACGGAGCCCCAGCCAAGAAGGGTTTGCTCGGACTGGGCTTCAGGGAAAACACCCCGAAACTGCCTGGGTGTCCCCCAGCTCAGCACGGGCGGGGCCAGGCCAGGCCCGGTGGCTCAGAGTTCCCACCTCTGCAAATCTGGACTTTGCCTGGCAGTAAACAGTCACAGGGATACGGGGTCAGCTGTCAGGCAGGGGCCCAGAGGGAGCAGGTGTCAGGTGGCAGGATCGGGCCACACAGCAGTGACCCTAGAGAGCAACTGGATATCTGTTGGTGGCCTTGGAGGGCTTGTCTGTTTGTATTTTTAGAAAAAGTGAGGGCACAGCAGTGACCCAGCAACTGCCTCGCTGCCTGGGCAACACGCTGGGCAGTGGAAAGGGGCTTCCAGCCTGAGTCCAGGCTGGTGGCTAAGGGCAGGACCGGCCGCCTCCCTTCCTTCTTTCCCTCCGCCCTCCCTCCCTCCTTCCTGAGCTCACACTACTAGCCAAATACTGAGTTAGGCACTAGAGGAACGATTTCCTCAGGGCCCTGGCCTTCCACGAAGGTGGCAAAAGAACGAGAGCTGACCAGAGGCTTACAGAACAGTAGTGGTCAAGGGCGAGAGCTCTGGCCTCAGACAGACCCAGGTTCAAATCTTGACTCCCCTGTCTCTAGCTGTGTGACCTCAGGCAAGTTGCTTAATCTCTCTGAACCTGCATTTCCCCTCTTAAGGTCTATGAGAAGCAAATGAGATAGTGCATAAACACACTTAGAAGAAGGCCTGGAACCTGGTAAGGGCTGGATAAACGCAGCTATGGAAAGAGAGGCTGTACCTTTGGAAGCATTCTGGAGCTCGGGCTGCCCAGCAGGGTCAGCATCACGGCTGGATCATTCCAGAGGATGCCGTGGGGCTTGGCTGAGAACGGGCCTGGGGCTTTCAGGGTCTGGCAGCCTGGCAGCGGCTCACCCCTCCCACCACACGCTAGCCCCTCACAGTGAAGGAGGGGCCGGCATCCTCCTGTTTTGCCAAAGAGGAGGCTGGGAAGCAGTGGGGTTGTGGGAGCTGCCCGAGGTCACCAGGGAAAGAAATGGCAGCCGGCTCCCAGCCCAGGGCCACCCGTCTGCTGACCTTCATCTCCCCCAGACCCTGGCCCAGGACACCAGAGCTGCCTCTCAGGGTGCAGGAGTTGGGGCTGGAAGAGGGGTCTGCTGGGCCTGGCGGGAGAGCGGCTGACTCCAGGGGCTGCGGCGGGGGCGGCAGCAATCCTGGCAGGCAGGCTCTGGGCCGAGAGGGCATCTGACTCAGGGCTGGCCGACGCTGAGGGCTGTTTGCACCTGGCTTTGCTATCTGCGACCCAGTGCCCTGGGGACGCCTCACCATCTTGATCCCACCCGCCCGGAGCTGCAGCTGGGCTTCTTCCAGTGAGAACAACAGCACCCCCCATCCTCTCTGCCTGCCTGTCTATGCCCGGCCCCTGGCAGCGCCGACCCCAGGGACAACGGACACACATGCACACACACATGCACACACGTGCAAACGCGCTGAGGCTGTGATGCGGCACGGAGGGCCGCGTCAGGAGTGGACGCGCCTATGGAAGACAGGCCCTTTCCTGCACCCACAGAGGGCTCCGTGTAAGAGGTCCAGCCAGGGAGCACAGCTCACAGTGGTCCTCCCTCCTCAGCCCCTGGTGAATGAATACAGGGGTGCCAGGGCCATCGTTGGCTCGTCAGGCTAGGTGCCAGGCTCTGGGATACAGCCATGAGCAAGACGGATAAAGTCCTTGTTTCCGTAAAGCTTATCTACTGGGGTGGAACTGAAAAGGTCTTTTTATCTCCCTTATGCTTCCCCCTTTATGCACTTGATGCTCTACTAATCCTTGTCATTTTAGGGGATTAGGCGAACAGGGGTGTCGGGAAGGCGGCGATCTCGTGGTATCCTCGCTGCCCAGCACATGCTAGCAGCAGAGAACACATAGGATGTTGGCAGGTCTGCGCACGGCTGGGTGGGGTGGGAAATTCACCACCTTCCCTTTTCCCATCTCCGTGACAGATGTGCTCTCCCGATGAGGTGTGCTCCCCTGGACTGAAGCCAGGGACTGTCGCCACAACACTCACTGCTTCTCATTCTAATTGCCCGAGGTTCCAAGGAAGTAACGCTCACCTTTTGCAAACACATCCTCTCGTGGGAACATACAAAACTCACACGCACCGCCGCGTGGAATGTTGATATTTTGCTTTACGATGAATTGTTCCGAGAGTCGTTTTCACTTACCCGCGTGTAGGCTTCCTATCTGGACACAGGTTCCGCCGCAGAATCTAAGGTTCTACAAAACCAAGGAAGGCTCAGTAAATGTTTGAGTGAAGACATGAAGAGGGTCTAAGGATAAACGTGTCAGGACCTGTAAACAGGCACGCGGTGGGCATGACCCGGCACTGGGGACGGGAGCTGCTGGCATGTGCGGCTGGGGCCAAACGAATAAATTGGTTTTATTCGCCATTCAGTGGGGAGGTCTGGAGAGATGCCCTCTGCATCCTTCAGGGTCCACCTCTGAGGGGTTTCAGGACCTACGCTTCCAGGGACTAAAGACTGTAGTGGTTAAGGACACAGGCTCTTTGGAACTTCCCTGGTGGTCCAGTGGTTAAGACTCTGTGCTTCCACTGCGGGGGGTTCGGGTTTGATCTCTGGTTGGGGAACTAAGATCCTATATACTGTGTGGCACGGCCAGAAAAAAAAAACAACAACACAGGCTCCAGAGCCTGCCTGGGTTCAAATCCCAACTCTACTTTCAACAGCTGGGTGATCCCAGGCAAAAGTACTGAACTGTTCTAAGCCTTGACCTTCTCATCTGTAAAACAGGTGTTGTTAAAAGAACTCAGTGACAGTCAATGGAAGTGTCTACCACGGAGCTTAGAAGATGGTAAGCATGTGAGGTGTTGGTGACGAGCTCAGTGTGGCAGTGCAGTGTAGACCAATGGCCCTCACACTTGAGGTGCATCAGACTCCCCTGAAGGCTTGTTAAAACACAGAGGGCTGGGTACCACCCCGAGTTTCTGATTCAGCAGGTCTAGGGTAGAATCTGAAAATCTGCATGTCCAACAAGTTCCCAGGTGATGCTGCAGTTGCTGCTTTAGGGACCATACTTTGAGAACCACTGGTCTAGAGAAGGGAGAACTCAGGTGTAGGACTTGGGAGCTGGGACCATCCCGCAGTGTCTGGTGACTTTGGGCAGTTAATCTCTTTGAGCCTCAATGTCTTTGCTTGTAAAATGGGACTCTTAATATCCACTTCACAGGAATTCCCTGGCGGTCCAGCGGTTAGGACTCTGGGCTTTCACTGCTGAGGGCCCGGGTTCAATTCCTGGTTGGGGAACTAAGATCCTGCAAGTTTCTCAGTGTGGCCAAAAAAAACCCCAAACAAACAAAAAAACCAACTTCATGGGGTCATGCCTGGCATACAGCATTCTCAGTATTTAGCTCAGTTTGTTGGCCCTTGAAGGATGGGTAGGATCACCATGAGCAGAGATGGGTCAGGCGGGCTTACGGGATGCTGCTGAGAACCCCAAAGCCCGGAGCAAAGTGCCGGATGGATCTGGAAGCCCCAGAGTAATGTGCTAATTCGGAAAGAACTCGTTTTCCAATTCTATGGAAGTTTCTATGTGGCAAATCCACAATTAACTTTGGACCCTGACCCAGATGGCTGACAAGGTGACCTAAGAAAAAGGAAGCAGCCCCACGGGGTTCCTATCACAGGCTCCGCGCCTTCCCGACCCTGCCTGCCCTCTCTGCTCCCGCGTGTCCACGGCCCCCTTTTGTCAGAGAGAAAGCCCGTCACCTCTGGACTCACAGGGGGATCAAAATCCCTGGGGCCCCTGGCCAGGCCGGGCTGCCCCAGGGCCCACGCAACCGTGTGCACCTGGGGCAGGGCTGGCGCCTCGCAAGACTGCGCCCAGGGCTCAGAGGAGATTTCTGGGCCAGTTTGGTGTTATGACGGGAACAGCACGCAGACACCCCATCCGCGGTGGATCAGAGCCTGTTGACGTTTACGGGCGAGACCCATGGCTCTTGGCACGGGAACGCTGCAGGCCGAGTGCCTCAGGGGTCCGGGCCTCGGCAGGCTTTGGCCTGAAGACCAGTGACAGCAGCCGGCCTGAGTCACTGGTTCCGAGGCAGGATACCCGGGGGAAAAGGGCTCTCCCTGGACCAGGGGCACAGATTCACTGTCCAAACAGCACGCTCCTCACCCAGCAGTCCTTGGGCCTGAAATCTCACCCTCAGAGATCCATTGTTTGGTCTTTTTCAAAAAAACTCTTTGAAGTAACTCTTTCATATAAAAAATTCAATGCTGTGATCGTTTACTGGGCATTCAATGTGGGCAAATCACTGAGCCTGGCACCGTGGAGACCCAGGAATACGGAAGATGGATTCCCCACAGGAAAGCAGGTGGCTGGAGGGGCCACCTGGAGGGCTCCGAACACAGCCCAGGGTCTAGAAGGGAGGGCCGGCCTCCCAGGGGGCACGGGGAAGAAAGGCCTTTAGTCCTGGAGGGGGCAGGAGCAGGTGGAAGGCTGGGGCTTCAGGGAACAGTGAGTCAGGCGGTACGGCCCAGTAAGGGGGGTGAGCCCTCAGCCCCTCCAGGGAGGGCAGAGGAGTAGGACACCAGCTGGAGACGCAGGTGGAAGCCAGCTGGGGGGGGTCTGCACAGCAGGGACCGTGGGGACCCAGTGTAGCTGGGCTTGTCTGAGAACTTCCCTCCCCGGGAGATGGGAGGGAGCTTGAAGGGGAGCGTCCCCCAGGTGACAGGCGAGGAGACAGGTTCCCGGATGGGTAGAGAAGGGTTTCAAAGACCAGGGGTGCTGCTGAGAAGACAAACCTTCGGAATGTGGGCTGGGTCGGGCTGAGTCAGCACCTAGTACTTAAATGCCTCTAGGCCCACAGGTGGGAGTGTGGTCCTGCGTAGGAGAGTTTTCTCTCTCACCTCATCCTTGTTCTAAGGCTTCACAGCTTTCACAGCACATTCACCCACATCACCTCGCTGATCTTTTTAACAGCACTTTGGGCTAAACAGGGCATATTATTCCCATTTCACACATGGAGAAGCTAAGGCCTAGGTGAGCTGAAGTTATAAATTCTGCTTTATAGGAACCACTGGCCTTTTGGGGTGCATATTCGTTTCTGTTTTATTTATTTATTTATTTACTATTTATTTTTAGATAGTTCAAACATTTACATGAGTCAAAATTCAAAATGTCCGGATGAAAGCTTCTCTGTCAATCCTATTCTTCCAGCTGCCCGGGTCACCTCTTACCAGTTTGAACTCAAGCCTTTTGACTATGGGTATAGGGCCCTTTCTGCCGCAGTGGGGCAGGGGCTCAGGACACAGCCCCCTGTAGATTCAGGAAAGCCCAACGTAAGTGCCACCCCAGGAGGGGTGTTATACCTCCTCTGACAAGTGTCCATCTGGTCTTCTTTCATCTGAGGCCACATAAGTCTATCTTTAGAGCCTAAACTCCTTGAAGGCAGGGAGTCTATCTTCAACTTCTGGGAGGTCATAGAGTAGGGGTTAAAATTAGAGGCTCTGGCATATAGAGAACTGGGATAAAAACTGTGCTGTGGGACAAGTTACTTAGGCTCTCTGAGGCTCTGTTTTTTCAGCTACGATAAGGATGCCCTCACCAACTTCACGGGGCTGTGTGGGGACTGGATAAGATGACTTACGTCCCGTGTTCAGCTGTGTGTCAGGCACAAGGTCTGTAATCTGTAACTGGGAACTGCCATCGTTCCCAGTGTTCTGGGGCCCGCGTGTGTCTGCAGCATGACAGACCCGGGCACCCTTTCACACTTAATCCTGACAGAGAATCAGGGATCTCAGGCAAATCGGCACAGTAGGTCCCTCAAATCCATGTATCTGAACCAATCGCTCGCTCTTCCTGGGCTGGGACCTGCCCTTCCCGTTTGTGAAACCAGCCCTCCAAAGGCCGGCTCTTCACTGTCTCCTTTCAGGTGGTTTTTCTGGGGAGTCGGGCATTTTGACAGAGGGGCCGACAGCCCACGGCTCCTCTGGGCCTATTTTGTCTAATGCCCTGAGTCTGAGCTGATACACGGGGAAGCTGCCATATGGCTTTTCTCAGGGCTGACAGGAATGACTCACTGGAGGGTCACCCCCGCCCTGGAGCTGCCGAGGGCAAGTGACTCATGGCCTCTGTCTCTCGGAAGCCATGTCCTCGGCCCCTGAGACTACAGGCAGAGGAGGGGGCTTCCCCGCTCCTAGATCGCTCTGGGTTGGAAGGGAGCCAAGAAATCATTTATCCCACCTCCCTCATCTCGCAGATAAGACAGGGAACCTGGTGATGGGAACAGGCACACAGCCAGCTGGTTGCAGGAGCAGGATTTGTACCTGCCGTGACTTCTGTGGTTCCCTCTGGGCTGCGGCAGATCCCCACCCCTGGGCCTTCCAACCACAGCGCCCTCACTCCTGCCTCGGGCTCCAGGTCCTAAACACTCTGAGCAGTGGATCCCGTGGCTTTTTGGTAAGACAGTTACTTACCCCTTTGGAAGAACATCCCTGGAATCTTGTTTCCAAGAAAGGGCAGAATGATCTGTTGGAGCTGGTGTTCCCACGGACCTTAGGGTCAATAAACAATATAAAATTGTGTTTACTTTTCTCTTAAAAAGAGGCATTCCTTTCCCATCCAACTCAAGTTTTGTCAAGAAACAAAAATATAGGCCAGCAAGGATTAAGGGATAAATAATTGTCTGGCAGAACAATGGAGCAATCCATGACTTCAAGGGATGGAATCCACACCAGCCTTGGGAGCTGGGACTTGGCAAGCAAGCCAGAGCCCGGGAACAGGGAAGTCTGAGCGGGACGGAGGGCAGGGCGAGGAAAAGGGAGGGAAACGGCTGTGCTGGGGCAGGGCCAGGCGGGGGGCGACTCGGGGGACCCAGGGAGGGGTCTGTGGTGTCATCCCACCCCATCTCCAAACCCAGGTGCTCTTGCCGCCCAGAACCCCGGAGCCCGGACTTCCTATCAGCAGGGCCCTGCCTAGGCGCTCAGCTGCCGCGGGTGGGCAGGTTGAGGGGCGCGCGCATCTCCAGCAGGGGCTCGTCTCGGGCTTGGCGCCCCGCTGTCCTGGAGGAACAGTGCAGGGCGGGGGTGGGGGCCTGAGACGTAGACACAGAGGGTCAGGGGTCACGGCAAGACGCACTTCAGACGGGAAGAGTACGAGGCTCGGAGTTCTCTTTGCTTTGGGGAGGAGCCCGCTCACTCGGCCTCCAGAAAGGGATCTCCCCGGTTTGTGGATGTGGAAACTGAGGCCCAAACTGGGAGGCCCAGAGCCGGGGGTCCCGGCCGCCAGCCCTCGGCCCACGCCCGGAGGAGTCAGACGACGACAGGGGTCTGGGAAGGCCCGCGCCCACCGCGCCCGCGCACTCCGCAGACCCTCGGGCGCAAGGGGCGGACCCCGCGGAGTCGCCGGTAGTCCCGGGTGGGAAGGGGCCGGGTGGGGAGGGCGCGGGCGGAGGAACTGAAGTGACTCAGGCCGGTTCTCAGGCCGGGCCTTTGTTCCCGGGACGCCGACCTTAAAGGGCCAGCGCCCGAGGCAGAAGCGCGCCCGGCGGCCTCCCCCCGCCCCCGCCCCCACTCCCACTCCTCCTGGGGTCGCTCCTGGGCTCCGGGCTCTTGGCAGAAAGTGGGGCGTCCTGCAGGATTCAGGGGTTCATCCAATCGAATCCTCAGGCCATAAGGGAGGGCCCTCAGGTCATTTCAATCATCCCTCTGCCTCAGGGCAGGGCTGCACCTAAAGTGGCTCAGGGGGATTAAGAAAACCCTTTTCCTGCTTTTTAAAGATACTGCCACGGGGCGACCTCTTTCTAGGCAGGTCTCCCAGGGTCTCCCAGCCATCTGTCTTCTAACCAAGTCCCCACCCTGCAAGGTGACCCACCCACGCAGGCCCCAATATCAGGACTGGATCATTTGCACCCTCATTTGACACGCTTGGTGGGTGTTAGGCCGGCCTGTGCAGACCTGTGAACAGGCTCCCGTCCCGGGCCTCCACGGGGTCCAGGTTTCACACCAGTCCTGTCCTGTCCGAGGATCCCTCGCCACTCCACCCCCCAACGCCGCGCTGCTGGTACCAAAGTTGCTCCTCCGGGCCCTGAGCGCCACCACGCGGACACGGGAGAACGGTGCCCTGGGGGACTTAGAGGGGCCCCTGAGAGCTTCCTGCCACCACTCTCAGTTATAAAGCAGCCTGAACTGGCGCAAATCAAAATAAAAGCAGGCCCTAAATTAAAGAGGAGAGGATGAGGCCTGTCCCCTCCTGTGCTCCTGGGAACCCACATCCTCTGTGAAGCGATGGCCCTGAGATCACTTAACAACCAACGCCCATCAGGTCTATGAAAACCTAGGAACAGCCGTCGTTGCTGAGGCTCTGGAAGACCTGTGCCCGTGATACCCACCTCTGCTACCCCTGCCTCCACTCCCTCTCTGCTGGATGCTCAAAAACAAAACAAAACAACGAAACACCGCTAGAGGTTGGGATTGATGGTTACGCCCACTGTTCATATGCAACTTTTCAGAGAAGGGGGTCTCTCCCTGAAGCTTTCTTAGTAATTTCACAGTTCATCAGGTCTTGGACTTAGAGGCGGGTTGGGAAGGAGGAGAAAGTGCAAAGCTCGTCACTATGGGTAAACTGGAGGTGGGGGGGGGAACAGCGGCAAAGAAGCCCCAGCTCACAGCTGTGCCCGGCAGAGGCCTCTGCGTCGTGGAGAGAGCCAGGGGCTGCCCCGTGGACTCATTCTCCTTGTGAGGGCATTTTATACCCAGAACAAAGATTTGCCAGGTAAGCTAGGACCACAGGCTGTAGCCTCAGGGCCGACAGGGACAGTGTGGGCTTCGTCGGGTATTGGCCTTGGGATCCCTGGCCCTAACCAACCAGGCCAGCCAGCTCCAGACAAGCCCAGAATCCAAAAGGGGCAACCAGAGCTCTCTGAGACCTGCCCCATCCAACCACCCGCGCACCCGCCCGCTCAACAGACATCCCATCCAGGCTGTAGCATCTCCGAGACCTCCCTTCCTCTCCTTTCTCACCCCCATTCTCCTTCATTTCCTTGACAGCCTGACCCTAAATCAAGACCATAACCTTTCAACGGGTCTCCCTGTCTCTGGGCCCTCATGAGCCGCTGCATCCCAGGCGCCATATACTAAATGAATCTCCCTAAAACCTACCCAGGTTCTCTTGAGTGACGGCAGGGTTGCCTACACCATCCAGTCTGAATTTCTTGGTCCAGCGCAGAGGCCCACACCACAGGCACTGCATCGTGACTCTCTCTTTTAGAGTGAGTGACTTCTCAAGAAGAAGAGCTTCGTTTCAGTATTTCAAAATCACATCAAATGTAAATTATGCTTCAATAAATTCTCACCGAAAAGTAATACAAAAACAAACGAAGAGCCTTTGGCCAGTATGTTTTGCTGTGTGCGTGCGTGTGGGCACACAGACGTGTGCCCGAGCAGGGCTGCAGCTCCAGAGCGCCCCGCGGGGGCCGGGTGGGACCCGCAGGCAGCTCCTGTTCCATTTGTGAAGCTCTGCACCCCACCTCGGGGCCGCATCGTCCTGGAAGAAGAGGTGCCTCTTCCTTCTCCAGCCAGGCCTCCGAGCTGAGACGCTTGCCTCTTGGAGGAAAAGGGCCGCCCAAGGCCAGGCCTGGCCCAGGTAAGATGGCGAATAAAATGAGGACTGCTCGTTTACAAGCAGCCCAGGCTCCTCCCTTTCGATGTGTGAAGGTGTGAGGCAGAGTGACCCTCCATGAAATAGAAATTACAGCACAGCATCATTTCCAAGTTCAAATGCACATAAGGGTTTTCTAGCCCACCTCTTTATTCTTTCAGACCACAGCACCGAGAAGGGGGTTACCTGCCCTCGTTTCGCACCTGGTGAGGGGAGACCTTTAAAACTCCACTCCTCTTCCCAGCCTCTCAACCACTTTCCTTCCGGAGCCTCCCAGGTAAGCCTGTGTTTTGTCCCCTACAGCCTGGGAACGCCAGCCCCAGGAGGAGCCCACCCATCAACCTGAACCACTATGCCACCGAGAAGAGCGTGGCAGAGAGCATGCTGGACGTGGCCCTCTTTGTGTCTAACGCCACGCAGCTGAAAGTGGTGCTGGAGCAGGGGCCGTCCTCTCATCACTACACCACCCTCGTCACCCTCATCAGCATCTCTCTGCTTCTGCAGGTGGTCATTGGAATCCTCCTCGTGGTCATTGGTGAGGAGCCCAGGCCTAGAGTTGGCCTCGGGGTGGGGGGGTGCCCCCCGGTGGGAAGAAAAGCCTAAGTGCCTCCCTGTCACACCCTGCATTTGCACAGGCCACCTTCTCAGCCATAAGCTGCTGTTAGCCCTGTGCACCTTCAAATGCCCAAGTAACAACCACACAGTGCAGGCAGGCACCCTGTCCCACCTCCTGGTATCCCATCTAGTGGCCACTCCATAATACCTGCTGAATGACTGTGCTCACTAACTCATAGCAGCGTTCCTTTGAGCCTCTTGTGCGAGCGTGCATCCCTACCCTTAGAAGACCCAGTATAACTTTGCAAATCCCGGCTCTATTGAGTACCACATGGATAGCCCACACTGGTCAGTTGGGGAGAAAGCATCTCAGCACAATGGCTGCCACCTCCCTTGATCTCTGAGGGACCAGACTGTCTCTGGACTCTGGCAGCTGTGGTGGGGGAAGCTCCATGCTGTGGCCACCGCCCCCCCGCAGACACTTACCTGCCACTCCCCCTCTCCACAGCTCGACTGAACCTCGAGGTAGAAAAGCTGGCGACTAAACCAGCTCAACAACGCAGCCGCCACCTTGGTCTCCATCACCGTCGTCATCAACGTCTTCATCAAGGCCTTCGGGGCACATAAGACTGGGTTCCTGGCTGCCAGGACCTCAAGGACCCCTCTCTGAACACAGCCTAGAAGGCAGGTGAGGGAGGATGGGAGGTCCCCAGGTGGCGCTTCTCACCTCTGGGGCTTTGGGCTGGGAGAGAGAGAGCCTTGCCAAGCAAAAGGGGAAGACCTGGGGCAGGGACGGGCTCTTGGAGAAGAGCTTGGCTTGGGACTCCCCAAGGTCCCCTTGTGCTCTCTCTTCTTAGGCTGGGCTTCTCTCCAGCCTGGGCTGGGTGGAGGCTGTGGTTAGTGGGGGGAAGAGGGAGATGTGGGTTTTCTCTTTGGCACCGTCCAGCAGCCCCTACAGCTCCAATCGTGGTCCACGGGCCAGCAGCGTCAACAAAACCACTGGGAACTGGCCGGCAGTGCAGAGCCTCAGGCCCCGCTTCAGATTCAGATCTGAACCCGTACCTGCGTCCTGAGAAGCCTGCCAGGGCAATCGTGGGACACTTAAGCCTGAGGCATTGGTCTGACCTGCCCTCCTCACCATCTCTCTGCTTCCCTACAGGTTCTGGGCCGGCCACTGCTTCCTGCTCTCTCCCCCGCTGATCTGCCAGGCTGATGGGCACAGTCCACAGCCCCTGGGAGAGCTCCTGGAAGGGCAACGTAGATACCCTTGCTTCCTACCCTCGGCCCTGGAACAAAGATGGGCCCTTTTATCAGCTTAAGTGAACTCATCTCGGCCTGGTGTCCTGAGCTCGGACTGGGGTACCACCCACCTTCCTCCTGGCAGCATCTCCTGTACCTCAGGCATGCATACGGAAGGCTGGGCCTGCCCAGCTTAAGGACTTTGGTTCTGACCCCACCCCATTCCTCCACTCTGCTCCAGGCCTGTTTTCCCTTTCTGTGGGATGGAATGATTTCTCTTTATAAAGGTTTCTGCAAATCCACTGTGAGTCAGTTTTTACGTCTTCAGTTGGGGAGGCTGGAGCACCCGGGCTGCTCTCTCCGTGTCCTAGAAACGGCTCAAAGGAGCAAGCCCTAGCCCGGAGGGAGAAGAGGCTTTTAAGTCATTCCCTCTCCTCTGGGTCCTGCTGAGTCAAATTTCCCGGCCTAGTGCCTTGGGCTAATTACCATCTGCTGCGTCAGTGGCAGACGAGTCATTTCTGGATTGGTGTGTGTACACATGGTGCTTTTTGAGAACCTACTATAGGCTGCCCCAGCTTTCATAGCAGCATCTTCTCTTGGGCATGAGTTTAAGGAATACAAACTAATTTTGATCTCTGCCTAGACCAAATATGACTAGGACAGTACCTTTGTACCTGTAAAGCAGCAACAGGGCACCCCCAGCTCAAACAGAAATGACTTTTAGATTGTCTGCTCTTTTATTTATTTATTTTAACATTTTATTTATTTATTTGGCCGCGTCGGGTCTTAGTTGCGGCACGCAGGATCTTCATTGCGGCACGCGGGCTGCTCTCTAGTTGTGGCACGCGGGCTCCAGAGCCCGTGGGCTCACTAGTTGCAGCACGTGGGCTTAGTTGCCCCGTGGCATGTGGGATCTTAGTTCCCCGACCAGGGATCGAACCCGCGTCCCCTGCGTCACAAGGTGGATTCTTAACCACTGGACCACCCAGGAAGTCCCTATCTGCTCTTTTAGAATAAGCCACACCTCAGTTTCTCTCCACTGTTTACCCAGCCATCCTGTGTCCACCATCCTTTCTCAACTGAAACCACCAACCTCCATGAATCTAGCGCTCAGAAAATGCTCCTCAGACAGGAACCAGGTACGCCGCTTCAAGTAAACCACAGCCCAGGGAGGGCTGACCCCACCCGCCAGGCGGTGAAGGGGGGAGGGTCGCTGGCAGAGGCTTGACAGCTGCAGGACGGCAACGTGAACCCTGGGCCCACCCCTCTCCCACCCTGATGGGCCAGAGGAAAACACAAGAGCGTTTTGTTTTCTGAGAAGATGCTGTATTCAATGCTTTCCCTCCCCCCACCCTACACATTTCCCTACAGAGTAGGGGCCATGCCAGGCCCTCTCCATTAAGGCAGGCGGTGTGGAGGTAACAAACATCAAACACAAGGCACTGGCTGGGGCAGAGGGGGTGACGGGTCAGGCAGGGGAGGCTGGGCGGGCTCCCGTCGTCAGGAGGGGTGAAGCGGGAGGGCTGTCTGGGTAGCTTCGGACCTTGCAGGGCGATGCCCAGGGATACGAGCAGCCCCAGAAAGAAACCTGGCACCGCAGCCAGCCAACTGCAGCTCTCGCCTACTCCCTACAGCCCTTTTCCCAAGGCACGGAGCCCGAGCAGGGACCATAAAAAGCCACGGCCTGAGGGCAGATACGGCCTCCGTAAACCACAGTCTATGAATTGAAAAGTCTGTGTCCTTCCTGATTTCTTAAGAGGGAGGCAGGGATTCTCTTCAACCTCCAGAAGGTTCTCGAGGGGCTCCATTCTCCCATACGCCAAGTTCATGCTCTTGGTGAATGCAGGGCCCACCAAGTGGACCCAAGTAGACTTGGACTCCGCCACAGCACAGAGCCTGGGCCCAGCTGACTGGCCCCCTGGGCCCTGCTGCACCTCCCCCTACGCCCTCCCTCACAGACACTGGGCTTCGAGATGCAGTGTCCGATGACCATTGGTGAATCGAGTAGCGGCAGAGGCAGCAGTAGTAGAAAAATCCCCAGCCATGAAGGCGTCTGGGATCATTAGTGCAAGATATGTCTGTGATCGTAGGTGACAGAGAGGGTGCCCCAGACTACGAAGGTCAAGGGCTGTGTTCCCTGAAACGGCTTCACTTTTCATCCTCCGGCCCTGCTCCCTTCCACGTGAGGAAGTAGTTCAGAGCGATCCCCTCACCTCCCCAGACCTTCCCCCCGGGCCCCTGTTCCCTAGTTCCGGGTGTCTTCCTCCTCGTCTTCCCCACCGGGCCGGCCTGGGGCCCTCTCTGCAGGAGGGAGCTGGGCTGTGAGGACTCAAGCTGCCCACTTCCCTTCTCATCCCTTCCCGCTGGATCCCACCCCTCCTCTCATCCTCTCCCGGCTCCGCTTCACATGGTCCCCAAGGCCCAGCTCACAGGCCGCTGGGACAGAAAGGGGCTTCTCGTCCCTGCCTTCCCCACCTTGCCCATGATACACAGCCTATTCACCCAACACCAGGGGGCCAGGAGCCCCCTGCCCATCGGTTCCCCGGCCCCCAACCCCCCGTGGCACCAGGAAGAGGATGCCAGTCTGGAGTTAGTGCCGCCTGGAGGGTAAGGTTAATGCCCTAACTGGTGGCCAGCTGTCGGGTGGCCACCTGGGAGAGACGCGCGTCCCGGAGCCACACGCCTGCGGGAGAGCTGAGAACGGCTCCAGGTGAGGCCAGCTCCTCGGCTACCAACCAGCTGTTGGTCAAGGACCGAGCGACGCACCTGTGGGTCTGAGGTTTGCGGGGGGCCCCCTAAATGCACGACTCTGCCCCCTCACAGTCAATGCTGGATCTGGACAGGTACAGTTTTGGTTTTCTGTTAAAAAAATAAAAACCCCAATAAAATACGTCCAATAGGAGAGCTTCCCAGTCCACGGCCACTGCCCCCTGAGGGGCCCAGGGTGGACGCTGGAAGGCACCTCCCGGTCAGGGTGGTGTCGCCCAGGTAGGGCTTTCCTTCCTCAACCCGGTTCCGCGGCCCGTCCCAGGAGCTGTCCCGTCTCTTTCCCATCTTCTGGCCCCGGAGGCCCAGAGGTGGGGAGAGGCCTTGGCCTCCTCCCATGGAGGACGGCTGCCGGCGCAGGGGGCGTCGGCTCGGAGGCCCCTCGGGCCCAGCGCGGCCCCTGCTCCCCTCCCTCCTTCCCTCCGGCAGCAAGTGGGCGCTGGCCAGGCCACCGTGGTGCAGGGGCCGGAAGCGGTGGGTCCAGCGGGCCACCCCCGGGGTTACGGCGTCTTCATCTGGCGGCGGTTCCACATGCCTCGCTTGGAATGGAAGTGATGGAAGAAATTCCGGAGGGAGAGACGCTCCACTTCCAGGCCTGCTTGGAGGATCCTGGGTGGGAAGGGGCGGGATGAGCAACAGGTGCACAGAGGCGGGGGTGGGGAGGGGGGCCCCCCGAGGAGCCTGCCTTCCACGTCTCCGCCAGGCCCTGTCCCTGTCACCCTCTGGCTACTCCCCACGGGGCAGGGGAGCGGGTGGGGCAAGCAAAGAGAGCCAAAGGGCCTGGGCTGGAAGCCCAGCTCCGGACCTATGAGGCACGGCATCTTTCAGAGCCTCTCCCTCTACAAAGGATAGCGATGGGCTGGGTACGGCGAGGGTGAGGCGAGGACCAGTGATGATGGAGGCGGGGGTCGGGGGTGGAGGGTGGAGGCCACAGAGCAGACCTCACCCATCCCTCCCCGCCCCCTTTCCATATACATGGCCTGTTGGGAGGCCTGAGCTTCCAGCAGGTGGAAATAACTGGAATTTGGAGCCGTTTCTCTCTCCTCGGGCTTCAGAGGAGGCAGGGAGGTCCAGAACTGGTCGAGGTCTGCCTCTTCGCAGCGGTGGGGGTAACACCAGCCTAGGCTTCTGTCCACCTTGGGGTCTGACTGACAGAGCTTTACGGGAGCTGCGTTATCGAATACAAGCTCCCTCACCCTCCCTCCTTTGCACCTTAAATTCCTTTAGTTTTGTCACCTTCCCTCCTGCCTGCTCTCTAGGGAAAAAACAAACAGACCAGGTTGTTAAGCCTCCAACAGTCACAGCTGTGAGATTTGGGGCAAGTTGTTAACTTCTCCCCAAGGCTCAGTTTTCTCATCTGGAGAACGGAGACAATCACACCTACCTCACAGAGGTCTGGGGCGCAATAAAGGAGGTGATGGATGTAAATCACCTGCCAAGTACAGGCGCCCAGTGATTGGTGGGTGAGGAAGTGCCCTGTCTCTCAGGAAGAAGAGTGTATCTTCCCTGTCAAGGTCCCCTCTCTCCCGGAGCCCCTGACCTTGCCTGTCCACCTCCTCTGGGCACTGTTCCAGCAATTACACCCTTTCTCTCTTGGATTTTTCCCCCTCTCCCTCCTTTGCCCCCACCCCTCAAGCTCAAATCTCAAGGGATCATCCGCCTCCCCTTCCCTTCTCTTGGCAATAAATTCTTGAAGGAGGAATCTCAGACTAAGCTTCCACTTCCTTACCACCCACATGCTCTGAAATCCCCTCACCCTGGGGTCCCACCAGCCTGCTCTCTGCTGCAACCCTTCTTCCCACCGCTCCCTGCCGCCGGCTGGTCCTGCCTCTTCTTTACGTACCACAGACCCTGTCCTCCTCCCCCAAACTCCCTTCTACCAGGTTCCAGGGACCCAGAACCTCCTGGATACCTGTTGCCCTTTAATGGTCCACACTGGCTCTTTTCCTGACCCTCTGCCGGGTCTCTTATCCACCGCCACAAGCTCAGCCTCCTCCCCAGCCGTGTTTTCCCGAGTGGGCAGGTGGGAGCCTTGCCGAGAACAGTACCACTCGCATCCACACAGCTCGGAGCCTGTGTTCTTCCCCCCGACAGTCTGCCAGGCACCCACCACGCCCGCCCTGTGACACAGGCAGAGGCAGTATCCCCTCCAATAGATCCAGTCTCGGCGAGGGAAGGAATCTGACCCCCAAGAGGCGGTGCTGGGCCTGGGGGGGATCTAGCCCTGCCCCCACCCAGGGCCCCTCCCCCAGGTCTCTCAGGTGCCCTCGCTCCCCACTCACCTGTCCAACAGCTCCCAGTCCTCTCCACCCCAGCGGTCTCGGAACTCCTTGGTGTTCATGCCCCCGATCCTGTCCAGGTCTGACTTGTAGATGCCGAGCAGCCCAAAGCCATTCACCTCCCAGTAGCCTGTGGACAGACGCCCCAGATGAGCTGACCCAGGGCCAGGAGGACGGAGAAGGCTGAAAACTCTCATCTGCACGAGCCCCTTGCCTATGTGCGGGGGGAAGCCCCCGGAGCTAAGGTTCCGGGTCCAGGGGAGGCAGCAGTCCTACCAGGGAGGGACCAAGGGCCGGTGACAGCCCTACAGGAGGCTCTGACGGCAGCAGCCCCCGAGGGCACAGCCTTGCGCCGCTCCCTCTCCGGGTGGGGAATCTTCCTCCCATCTTTGTATCCTCACACAGCACGCCGTCTGGCACATAGTAAGTGCTTAATAAAGGTCTGATGAACAAAAGAAGGGGAAGATGAGGCGGGAAATGTTCATCGCTGCTGCTGCGGCTGCGTCAGCTCAGCCCTGGGGCACTTCTCTGCGGTCTGTCCAGGGGGGGGGGGGGGGCGGGGTGGGGGCGGGCAGAGGAGCGGAAGGGGAGGGTGGGGGAGGGGTGCTGCCATTGTAGACACGAATATTTCCATCTCTGGGTTAAGAAGCAAGACAGAGAGGCCTTTCCTACCCTCCCCAGCCCAGGACAGGCTCACCCTCAGGCCACTGGGGAGTGGCGCCGCAGTGCAGCCTCATGACCATGGGGGCGAAGGCCATCTTGCCCTCCACACAGTGCTTCCGGATGGTATCGATGATTCCAGCTGGGAAGTGGATGTGGAGGTCACAGAGGAAGATGATGCTGTGCGGGTCCTGGGGACAGAGGTGGGAGGGTCAGCAGCCCCTACAGACCACGGCGAGGAGGCCAGGCCGCTCTCTAGGGCAATCCTCAGGCTCTTTCCCATTTCAATGACTGACAAACTTGCGTGAAACAAATTGTTGGATGGGTTTCCAGGGTACTGGGCATCAGGGCGCAGTTCTCACCATCGGAGAGGGAATCTCAACTCCTCCCTGACCTTTCACGGACTCCGAGGACCCCGCATGAACGCTCCCACCCTGGTACCGGCCCTGCGGCGCAGCAGAGAGGACCCTGTGTCCTCGTCCCTTCCTCCCCGAGGAGCCGGCCGTCTGTGCGTCTCTTCAGCAGCCTTAGTCACGTCTCTCAGGCAGCTTACCTTCACCAGGTCCACGCCAGCCTGAAGCCCGGCTGAGCGTTCGAAGTTCCCACTTAGCTTCATGTACTGGTAGCTGCGGGGAGAGCAGAGAGGGGCTGAGCCTCAGAACCCGGCGGTGGCAGTCCCAGGTGGAAGCTGGCAGGCAGAGAAGAGGTGGTGCGTGCACCTGGGATGGGCCTACGGGCAGGCGGTTGCGGCCTCCGGGAAAAGCTAGAGGCTGGGAATCAGGGAAGCTGGCGGGGCTTCAGGAAGAAGTGGCTCAGGCTGTGCCCTGCCGAGAACACCCTCACCTCCGCAGCCGGGACCTTCGCAGGGCCATCTCGACGTCCATGTCCTCGCTGCTGTAGTCGGTGATGATGATGTTGAAGTGCGGGTCGCCGGTGACACCGAACAGGGTCTCCATGTCTCTGATGAATTGCTGCACCCAGCGCGCCTGGTTCTTTACTGCCCGGTGGGGCAGGCGGGGTGGGCGGGGAGAAAGAAGCAGAGGTAACGCAAAGGAGGGCACCTCCACTCCCGGTTCCTGCGTGCTCAGGAGTCCCATCAGACTTTTGCTGAGGGTAATGCGGCTACGGGAAAGGTCAGCAGAGCAGCGGGGGACGGAGGGTAGAGGGAGACCTCACCATTACAGGGGCCTCCACACCACCACCACCACCACCACCCCGCAGAGCCTCCCAGGGAGGGCTCTGCGGGAAGGGCGGGGGCTTGTCATCAGCTCATCCTGGTAACCCTCCTGGGCTCTCACACTCAAACCTTCTAGCTGTCCATCTTACGGTCATCCTTCACGTTCTGTCCGACCCCACGGCTACACTCCTTGACAGGCTCCCCTCTTGCTATAAAAACCAGCCAGTCTGCCCTCCCTGTCGCACTGCCCCAGGCCAGCAGCCCAAGCTGATTTTCACGTCCAACCCTGAATGCTGGGTCAGTAAGAAGAGCCGCTGGCCTATGGGTCAGCGTCCTTCCCAGCTGCAGCCCTGACTGCCCACATGACCTCACACTAGTTACTTTTCTCCTGTGAGCCCGTTTCCCGAAGTGGCCTCTCCCACAAGTTCTTGTGGAATCACATCGGGGAGCAGAGACCGGGTGCTCGTGATCACGTGAGGCCCCTGCTCCGCGGACAGCGCCCAGGTGGCAGGAGGCTCACCCGGCACAACGAAGTGGACCACGGCGTGGTGGTTCCAGGAGAAGCCCTGGGGCCAGCACAGCTTGGGCTCCGGGGCCCGGGCACTCAGGACATGTCTCTGGCGGTCGTGTGGGCTCCACACCAGGCCTTGCAGGTTCCGGGCCTCGGCCTCTTCCCCACCAGCGGCATCGACGCCCTGCCTGCCACGCGTGGACACGAACTCCGAGAGCCGCACCAGGTGCTGGCCTCGTTCCAGCAGCTCAAGCTCCAGCAGGTAGCGGCCCCCACGGAGGTGGTCCTGACGCTTCTCCACGTTCACGATGCGCCGTAGCTGGTACCTCCTGGCGGAAAGGGTGCGGGGCTTGGGTCACTCTTCCCGCATGTGGGAGCAAGGCCAGTCATCAGGAGACCTTGGTCTTCGCCCAGCTTTGCTGTTGGTTAACATGCTTGCGTGATGCTTACCTGCTCCAGTGAGCACTGCTGCCATCTTTAAAAATGCACCTATTGGGGCCTCCCTGGTGGCGCAACTGGTTGAGAGTCCGCCTGCCGATGCAGGGGACACGGGTTCAAGCCCTGGTCCGGGAAGATCCCACGTGCCATGGAGCAATTAAGCCCGTGAGCCACAACTACTGAAGCCCGCGTGCCTAGACCCTGTGCTCCGCAACAAGAGAAGCCACCGCAATGAGAAGCCCGCGCACCGCAACAAAGAGTAGCCCCCGCTCGCGGCAACTAGAAAGCCCGCGCAGCAACAAAGACCCAATGCAGCCAAAAATAAATAAATAAATTAATTAAAAAAAAATAAAAATGTTCTGGAATCACGTAGTGGTGGTGGCTGCACAACATCCTGAATACACTTAAAACCACTGAATCGTACACTCCAGAATGGTGAACTGAATGGTATGTGCCTTTTTTTTTTTTTTTTTTTTTTTTTTGTTTTTTGCGGTACGCGGGCCTCTCACTGTTGTGGCCTCTCCTGTTGCGGAGCTCAGGCTCCGGACGCGCAGGCTCAGCGGCCATGGCTCACGGGCCCAGCCGCTCCGCGGCATGTGGGATCTTCCCGGACCGGGGCACGAACCCGTGTCCCCTGCATCGGCAGGCGGGCTCTCAACCACTGCGCCACCAGGGAAGCCCGGTATGTGCCTTTTATCTCAACTAGAAAAATGTTGGTGGGTTGAATGAATGAATGAAAGAACAGAGCATTCGTCCATGCCTTCTGCCCCCGCCCTTCTAGCCCACATCTGGGTCTCAAGGTGTCTTTTTAGCCCCAGTTTTGCCTGTCCCATCTCTTTACCAGCTCCCTCCCTGAGAGCCTTCCCAGTGTTCAGCCTGTGTCCTGGGACAGGCCCCAGGGATCTCAGACCTTGCCTGATGGTGGGACCGAGACCTGACAGGCACTCATCCTCCCAGGTGCCTGCGGCCAGGCCCCCCCCCCCCGCCCAGCCCACGAGAGCCCTTTACCTTACCCCCGGCTGCGCTGGTTAAGCTTCTTCAAGAAGACCCGCGTGACCTCGAGCGCCTCCTGCTCGGGAAGCAGCAGGTTGCCAGACGTGTTACAGCTCAGGTCAATCCAGTCGGTCCGCAGGGCTTGGAAGTCGAGGTTGCCGGCACTGAAGGTCTGGTCCCAGTTCACCACCGGGTCGAACATGGACAGGTATTCCAACACCTCCCTCACCTCCTCCTCCTCTTCTTCCCCCTCGTCCTCTCCCTCCGCTCGTCCTTCCTGGCCGCCAGCCACGGCCAACACCTCCTCCGCCTCCTTAGGCCAAGCCCTCCTGGGGTCCGGAGGCTCCGTCCTGTCGCCCCTTCTCTGCTTTGCAATGTATGACTCAACTTGACTCAGCCACTGGGACTGCCCCAGCGTCTTCCCGGGGCTGCCACCCGCGGGTCTGGGCCTCTTCACTGGAGGCAGGTGCCCTGCTGGGCGTCCCGGGGGCCACTTGTCAGGATGCCGTGGAGCCTGGTGGGGCTCGGGGTTAGGCTTCCTGGCCTTCTTCTCTGCTGGCTGGGCCGGCATGGCGCTGGTCCTTGCTGGGAAGGGGGCTGTGGAGTTCTGCGTGGGAGGGGGCACCACCAGGCCCCCCTGCGGCCGAGCCAGAAGCCTCCGCAGGCTTCGGAGGCGGCGGTTGGTGGCGTCCTGCCCGGGGGCCGTCGGGGGCCCTTGCTTCCCCTCCGGTGTCCTGGCGTTCTGGCCGTCAGGGGCAGGGGTGTCCTCTGCCGCTTCTCCGTACTGGGATTCTTCTAGAAGGCCTTCCTCGGAACCTGCTGTCAACAACAACCATCCCTCGCGTGGGGTTTCAACCTCTCCCCAACAAGATCCACGAGACGGCTGAGGACCAGTGGGTGAGCCAGCGGGGGTCCCTGGCGGGGCCTGCACTGGGCCCGGGGTGAGTTACTCAACCTCAGCTAAAGCCAGGGTCTCCCTCTTCCATAGGGTTGTCAAGAGTGAGTGACACGAAGGACAGAAAGCACTAGCCGGGGCCTGGCACATGCAGGGACCCAGCAGATAGCCCCACTTAGTCCCCAATACTGCAAGGAGAGAGGCCACAGGAAGACAGTGCTTCTGCACAGCAGAGCTTCCCTAATGATGGGCCGGGGTAGCGAGGCCCTCGGACAGTTCAGGTAGCGTCCCCCATGGCCCTTCATCCTCTACATGTGCCTTGGAAAGGAAGAGGGGGGAGAAGGGCTCCTCCCCCCACTCTTGGGGCTGGGGGGAAGGGCTGTGGGGTTTGCATTCTAAGCTCCTGCGGGGGGAGGGCGGCTCGGCTGTCACTCTGTACCTGGCTGCTCCGGCCCCTGCTTCGGAGGCTGGTCAATCTTGATGTAGTCCTGAAAGTTGAGCCTGCAGGAGTGAGGGAGGCTGGCATGGGCACCCTGCAGGCCATGGCGCGGTCGGGAGGGGCGGCCTGAGGTCATGCCCGGCCGGGGGTGCAGGGGGGGAGGCTGCGTGTGTGTACGTGTGCTTGTGTGAAGCACCCAGGAAGCGCCAAGGCTCCTTGGTGGAGGGTCTCTGTGGCCCTTCTGGTCCAGGCAGCCCTCCCAGCTCCTGCCCCATCAGTGTCTCACCTGTCCTGGTAGTAGGAGTTTTCCTGGTAGAAGCACTTATTATGGGTCTCCATGTGGCTCAGGCGGGTGTAGTCATTGGGGTAGACAAAGGACAGGTGAACCTGGAGGCGGAGAGCAGGGCTGCTGTGGACACAGCATCTGGATTCCACCCCACCCCTGACGTGCCCTCCCCTGGGCTCTGGACTGAACGTGCCCGGGTCAAGCGCCCCGTGTGCACATCCCAGCCTCCTGCCCTGGCTTGTTCTCCGCAGCTGCAGCCGGGGCCACCCCTCCACCCCGCCCCTCCTGCGGCCTTGCCCTCTCCTGCCACCTCCCACCTCCCTGTTACTCCCTGCACTGTCTTTTGCCCCCTTTCAACATAGCTCGAGGCCTCGGCCACCAAAAGCCTTCTCAGCCCTGCCCCACGGCTGCCCCCAGCCTCTCCCGCCGTCACCTCTGGACCCAGGGGCGCAGCAGGATCCTGCCCCTGGGGCTTCCGTGCGGGCTAGGGGTTCTCCAAGGCGGAGCTCCACCTCACCAGCGCCTTGTCTATAAGTTTAATAAGTACCGCCACCCTCGGGGCGGAGGGTGGGAGGCCTTAGCCAGCCCTCCCCGCACGGCTCCGGGCCCCGCAGGGCAGCCCATCCGGCCCCGCAGGGCAGCCCATCCGGCCGGGCACAGCGAAATGCCGGTTCTCTGGGCCCCAGGAGGCATCCCACCCGCTGGCGTGTGGAGTGGGGAGGAGGGGCCCGCCTCTGCAGTCCCAGCAATGGGCAGCGAGCCCCCTCCCACGCCTGGCCCTGCCGCCTGGCCCGAGACTTACAAACCGGAGTCCCTGGTAGCGCTGCAGACGAAGCCCGTCCACCAGGTAGCTGGGCTTGTAGGGACAGTCGGGCAGGACGCGGCGGAGCTGGGATCTGGGGATCAGTGGCACTGGGACAGAAGGAGGCGGAGTGAGGTTGAGTGAGGGAGCCTGAAACAGGCTGGCTCACAGCCACAAAGCCTCCAGGCTGCGGGGCGAGGGCTGGATCTGCGGCCCCAAGCCCACACGTTTCTGTTTTCACTCGTGGCAGCATCCAGCCCGGCAGCTGAGGCCACCAAGCGGAGGCTGCCACCACTCTTGGGGGTGGGGGCGGATTCCAGGGGCAGCTGGAGGCAGAGAGCTCGCACGCGGCGCCTGACTCGAGGCACAGGACGGTGCTGGGATCGCTGTACAGGGCCAGTCTCAAAACAGGTTTAGAAACTCCCAGTGAGGCCAAGAAGCCTCCCCCTAGGGCAGTGCCAGTAACTGAATTCCCTTCCGGCTGTCATGGCGGGGACAGGGCTGGAAGGGGACACTTTGTCGTCTTTTAAAATGTAAACACTCTGGACAGCTTAAGACTCCTACACCTTAGTGGGGACGTACTTCTCTCACTGGACAGCAAGAGCTAGAATCCAATAAGAAACTGATATACGTGATTGCAGAGGGCACACCTGGGTTCTGGCTCTATTTCTTGTCCTTTAATGTTTGCTCTGTAATGATTTGTACAATTGCAAAGCTGTACATCTGTCTTTTTGTACCTTTCTGTATGCATGTTATATTTCATACAAGTAAAAGAAAAGAGTCTCTGATTTGGGGATATTGCGGTAGCACAGAGGCCTCCTCCTCGACATCCGCGGACCTGGCAGCGTGTCCCCCAGCCGGAGGTCAAGTCCGCAGTGAGGTCGTACCTCGATAGAGGGTGTCCCGAGGGTCGGGCCGCAGCATGTCGGCCAGGGGCTGCTCATCACTGGGAAGAGGGTCTGGGGAGCCTGCATGGCTGGCTGCTGTCTGCGGGATGTGGCCCACCTCATCCATCCTCAGGACTGTCTCATCTGGGCCCAGGGAGGAAAGAACAGAGGGCAGCTGTGACTCCCAGAGAAAGTCAGCCCAGAAGCCAGGCCCCTGCCTCCTGGAGGGGCCAGGAAGGGGCCGACTGAAGGCTTCCGTATCCCCAGGCTGGTACAGTATGTGACGCGCTCAATCCCGCTTGCCCCCAACCCTGCCTCCACAACCTGTGGTCTCCCTTGGACCCCCTCCACCAGCCCAGGGCCAGCACACAGCACAGTTTTGTGTGAGTTGGAAAAAGCCACCTCTTCCTCAAAATGTGTTACCTGCTACCTGCTGGAAATTCATCATTAGAAGTCTGTTTATTTAACAAACACAGGAAGGGCACTTACTAAATAATAAGCCAGGCGCTGATCCAAGCATCTTACAAATATCAACGCATTTAATCCTCAGAGCTGCTGTGGCTTACGTACTATTATCATCATTCCCACTTTACAGACAAGGAACTTGGGCAAAGGGAAGCAAAGTCACGTGCCTGAGATCACACAAAAGCTGACTGAACCCAGGCCTGTGTCTCAGCCTCTCCAGCAGACAAGCCCAGGCCCAGCAAGCAGGGAGCCCCTAGGCTTCCAGCACCCACCCCTCACCTCCCTCTGGGGGTCTGGTGTTCAAGACTACTTGTCCCCTATCTGACCAGCCCCGGGGGCTGGCTCCTTGTCTCTGCTCCCTGCTTCCTGAGATCATCTGCCGTGACCCCAGATAAGAGCTCGGTTACCTCTGGCCCATCTCACTGGCTTCTTACCTGAATTGGCCTCGGGCTTCCTTTTTCTTGGCTCACACTCCATCTGTGGATTCCAATCTCCCTTCCTCTTCTGTCTGGCACCAACTGGCCCTTCTGCCCTGACCTCCTGCTTCGGCCACCGGCAGCCTCCCCCGACCCCTCTCGCCCCTTCCTCACTGCCGCCCTCTCCTGTGAACCAGACCTTCCGTTCCGCTCTCCCTCCTGCCCTCCGTGCAAACGCTCTTCCCACCGTCTCCCGGTCTCCTCCAGACCCACCTTCCCTTCCTCGCCAGGGCTTCTGCTCTGCCAGCTCCTCCTATACCTGGGCCCACATGGCCCACCTGCCGGTGCTGACTTCTCAGTGGGGCCTCCAGGCAGGGGGAAATCATAAGCAACAACAAGTATACTCGGGGAGTCCACTGACTGCAGCCTGAGAGAGGTGAGAACGCTTCCTCTCCTCTGGCCACAGCCATGCGAGAACCATGGCGGCTCATCTGCAAAATAGGGACTGGCCTCCCTCAGAGGCTTTTCATCTGGAGTGAGCGTCCTGGTTTCTGGATCCCCTTGAAATCATACAGACAACACCGTGTGGAGGCGGACGGGTGTTTCTCTGGGGCGACGGCTCGGAGAGGTTCCGGAAGGCGCTCACAGGTCACCGACCCCCCGGGAGCTAAGGACCTCTGACCATAGCGCCCTTCAGGCTCTGCTCCTTGGTCCGGACCCTCCACACCTCGTTCCAAGCAGCCCTCCCAGCCCCGCCAAGCCAGCCCCACCTCGGCCCGTCCCCAGGCTGGGGCAGGACACTCACTTGTGAAGAGGGACAGGGAAGCGGAGTCAATGATGCTGAACTTGGCCCCGGGGTCATTCCGTCGCCACTGGGAGAGGAGAGAGGGTGGACGCAGCAGGTTGGAGGTGGCTGACTTGGAACAGGGCTCAGGGGCCTGGGCAGAGGGGACCTCGGGGGCTCACCGCGACTTCCACGTGGTCGGTGCCCTGGTCGTTCTGCTTGTGTAGCACCTCGAAGTAGTACCTGCGGGCGGCTGACAGGCTGGCGGGAGAGGGCAGGGAACAGGGGGCTGTCTCCCAGGCCCCCACGCTGCCTGAGCCCCCTCCCAGCGCCACACACGCCCCATCCCTCCCTCCCTTCTCCTGGTCCCAGGGACCTGCTGGCGAGCATCCGGGTCAGAACCCCCATCGCCGCTTACTGACAGGGCGGCCTCAGTCTTCCCTCCCGTGAGATGGGATAACAACAGCACTAACCTCCCTGGATACTCAGCTCCCTGTTAACCCTCAGAGAGCTGTTCCTATGTGGAGGCACTGTGCTCAGTGCTTTATACACATGAACTCACGTAATCCCTGTTGGCAGGTAAGAACCCTGAGGTGCAGAAAATTTGGGTAATTTGCCCAAAGTCCCCAGGTAATAAGGGTGCAGTTGGGGTTTGGACCCAGGCAGTCTGGCTTTAGAGCCCTCATCCTCGGCTGCTGTGCTGCGTCGCACGGGAAGTGGTGACCTCGGGGGCTGGTACTGTCAGTGCTCTGTGCAAGCTGTACTGTCTCACTGCCACCAACACCAGCACCCGGCACCTTCAAGCCAACGCGTGTTCGTGCCAGTGCGCGGGCCACCAGGTGGCGCTCTGGGGCTGGGATGGTTCCCATCCCAGCCACTCCAGGCCTTCCCTCCAGCCTGCCCAGGGGCTCCCCGCCACTCAGAACTTTCTGCAGCTCAGAAAGAGCAGAGGCGGTCCAACTGTGGACCCTGCAGGGATGGAGAAAACGGGCAAGCAAGGGCGGGAAGAAAGGAGACCCATTCTGTTTTCCAGTCCTGAGTGCGTCTGAACAGCTGTGTGACCCTCATTAAGTCACAGCCCTCTCTGGGCCTCAGTTCCTCATCTGTAAAGTGAGGAAGGATGGGCCAGGTGGTCTCTAATCAAAGACCTGGTTTACCTGAATGCACGTGGCCCTGGCTCGCTGAACCTCTGTGATGGGGCGGCGGGGGGGAAGTGTCCCCCGGGCCCGGGCCCCAGCCCTGAGCCGGCCTCTCGGCACCTCACGGAGGCTGGGGCTTCTGCCGTTCCTGTCACCACACTCCCTACTCACCTCACTGGCCTGGACATTTGACTCCGAAATTTCCCGAACTCTCCAGGGGCAGTCCACTCTTTTCCAGTCTGGAGGTGTGGGGAGCAAGGGAAGAGAAGGGCGGACACAAAGGCAAAGTATGGAGGGTGGGAAGTGGCGAGTGAGGGGACACAGGCAGAAGGAGAGAGGAGGCAAGTGGGAGGAGGGAGAAGGGGAGATGGGGAGGGTGGGAAGGGACACGGGACCACTCGGGAAGTAAGTCCCCTTCCCCGCACGCCCCGCCCCCAGCAGCCGGCGCCCACCCCATGAATCCTCAGCATCAGGACCAGAGCACCCAGGATGGGTGTGGCCCAGTCCTGAGTCTTCCCGGGGTCTGTTCCCGGCCACACCCAGTCCATCCTTCTGTAAGACGGGAGGCAGCGGGCGAGAATGCAGCTTCTCATGCCTCTTCCCTGGCTGTCACACCAGACTGTCCTGATGGAGGCAGGTGACCTGGCTCCCGGGGGCAGTGGGAGGGCCCATGGGACCGTGGGGACCCTACCTTGCCGACGCTGGCCAGCAGCTGCAGGCCTGAGACCTGGTCGTCACGGCTCAGCCAGAATTCTGCGTTGTCATCGGCGGCGATGGCAAACTGGATCTCCCCTGGGCATGAGGGCAGTCTCCAGGTGAGAGCAGGACGGGCCTCCACAGAGCGGGGTCTCATGTCTCAGGCTAAGTCCTCTTTGGGGGCTTGCTGCTGGGCTCCCCTCTTTGTAAAGTGGGGGTCTCTACACCCTGGGAGACCCCGTGGAGATGGAGACTTACAGGGAGGGACCAGCTAGTTCCAGACCCTTCAAATCAGGGTGTGAAGTGGCCGCCTGGGGGCCTGCGTGAGACCTCACCACAGCCAAACTCCCCCCCTCCCCTGAGGGTCCAGCTGGGTCCAGCTGACCCAGGGCAGGCGATGTGCTCCGGGCACCCTGAGAACTCAGGCAGGAAGGGGAAGAGCGGGATCCGGGGCTGGCCTCACCGTCGCTGAAGGGGTGCAGGTAGCCAAAGATGCGGAGGCCATAGTTGGTCCACTTGGGGGACACGGCCAGCTTCCTCAGGGTTGTGCGGATCTGTGCCGGGAAACCAGAGGGGGATCATTACCCAGAAGAGGGAAGAGGGAAGTGAAGAGGCTGGTCTGCTCAGGGCTGGCGGGAGGACGAGGAGGGCGGGAGGCGGGTGGACCCACCTCCCGCTCCCACTTGCTTCTTTATCTAGGTAACCTGCAACAGTGCACAGCCCCACAACTGTATGTGGCGGCCTCCTGGGTAAACTATATTGCCAAGGAAATCCCTGGGAAGGGAACAAGGGAGACACTGTGGGCGTTAGAAGGGGGTCCACAGGATAAAGGAAAAGAAACGAACCAGAACAAAAGCAAGGGAAGGTGAGGAAGACAGAAGCGGGGGGCAGGAGGGCAGCGGGGGAGGAAGCACTCACGTGTGGGTACAGGGGGAAGTGGAGGTCCCTCCGCAGCTGCTGCATGGAGCTGCCACACCAGTCTTCAAACACGTGCAGGTTGACGCGGCCCCGGAACTGCACGGGGCAGGGACAGGGTGTGAGCGTGAGATGGGGCCGGCCTGCAGCCCCGGCCCGAGCGCTCCTCACTGTTGAAGGTCATGGTCCACGCCAGTTCCGCTCCCGTCCTCGGCACCCACGGCTGCCTGGGGAACCTCATCCCCGTGGCCTGGCCCTGAGGCCTGGGGCTGTTTTTCTGTCCTTGCACGTGTCCACACGCCCACATGCATGTACACGCACATATACACACTCCCGGCTCTTTCCATGCAGGAAGTGGGCTGGTCTGCATCCCCCAGGCAGGGGGAGTAACAGCCAGGACGGAATGGCAGGAGGGAGGTGCCAGGCTGGGGCTTCAGCCGGACCCGCTCTCCCTCCCCTACCGCCTCGTAAGAGGACACCCGCACAGCTGTCTGGGTGAAACCTCACCCACCCGTGGTCTTCGTGCTACTGGCTGCCCTCACGGGGAAGCAGCTGGCAAAGCTGCAGGAGGTCTGGGGGCCCCATCGGCAGAAGGGCTCTGACGGCTCTCCTGGGAGCTCAGAGCCTCATGCTGCCCAGGCCTCCGCTGGGATGCCCACCAGGTGCCTGGGCCTTCGGGGCAGCCCTGGGAAGGTAGGAGCAAGGAGGTACCTGCCTCCCCTCCTCGGCTGTGGGGCTGGTGGGCACGGGACTGAGCTTGGAGGCCTGGAGCACAGGGCCCCCCTCGGAGGGGAGGAGAGGGCAAGGGTAGCAGACTGGACCCTGAGTGGGTGGAAGGGTGGGGAGTTGGAGAGGGGAGGGGGGTGGGGACAAGGTCCCAAATTATCCTGACAAAGGGCTTCAGATCACCCCATCTCAGCCCTTCCCCACTCCCCGCACCCCTCCCCAGCTTAATCTCCAGGTTGTGGGAGGTGGGCCCCAATCAGGCCACACAAACAGGCCCTGCCCTTCCCGCCGTCAGATATCAGAATCCGAGCCGCCCTTAAGGAAGACAGAGGAGGAAGGGACACCCAGACTGGAAGACAGAAGGGCTTCAGCAAGAGATCCGCAGGGAGGGATGACGGGGGAGAGGAGGGGCCGGTGAGGGCCCCCTGACAGGACTGTCCCCTCCCCATGCGGACAGCCCGTCACCCCGTCCCCTCAGCAACTTGGTTCTTCCTGGGACCGCGGGTAGCAGCCGTCGCTCCCCAGAATATGAGTGGGGGGCTGGGACGGGTGGGAGAGAGAATGTGGGCTGGGTAGGTGGGGGTCGGGCTAGGGCTTCTTGGAACGAAAGAATGGGGGCATTGTGCTACTTCTGGGGGAATTCCTAAGTCCCTTTTACAAGACTCAGTCGTCTCCCCCATGCCCCTCCCGGGAGACTCGCCCCCAGGAGTCTGCTGTGCTCAGCCAGGAGGCCAGAGGCTATGAGGGCTTGGGCAGGGGAAGGAGGAAGGAGCTGGGCTAGCCCCCCACCTGCCCCTCAGGGCCCTGCTTAGGTAGCGGCAGAGGAAACCCAGGCAGGGGGAGCACTGTCCACATCCCCGGGGGCTAGGCCCTGACTCAGCACAGAGCCAGCGCCCCAGCCACGCTCCACCTGCCCTCAGGCTGTAGGAGGGGATGGACACCATCCCCGAGGGACCAGTGGGCACCTTCTTCCTCCCCAGGCCCTGACTGGCGACCCCCACCCCCACCCCGGGGCCCGTGTCCCTCCAAGCTTTGGAGACTTTGTGTCAGGCAGGGACATGGGGCTCTGGCTTGTCAGCACTGCCCTCTGCCCCCTCTCTCCACCGTCCAGCAGAGCTAAGGCCCAGGGAAGAGTACTGGTTACTCCCACGCCCAGAACACGCCCACGGCCAAAGACGGATTGGAAACTTCTGCCTACAAGCAGTGGAGAAAATACCTGTTGAACCCTCTCATTTTATTTTTTATTTTATTTCTTTCTATTTTTTGGCCACGCCACACGGCATGCGGGATCTTAGCTCCCCGACCAGGGATCGAACCTGCGCCCCATGCAGTGGAAGCTCAGAGTCCTAACCACGGGACCACCAGGGAAGTCCCCTGAACCCTCTCATTTTAGAGGTGAGAATATTGAGGCCCAGAGAGGTAAACTGAGCCCCTAAGGACACACAGCAATGAACCCTGTGGAAGTGGGAGGGCTTCTGGGGGTGCGGATGCAGCCTGGTGGGTGCTCACCCACCACGTCCACTGCCTTCCACCCACCACAGGGTCCCTGCCAGGCCTCGCTGGGCTCCCAGAGCCTCCCAACTGGATGGAGGCATCTCCCACCACTGACTCCTCACACTGCCTGTAGAACTGTCTTTCTAAAGACAGATCTGATCACGCCACTCTGCCACTTCACACCTCCGAGGGTTCCCAGAGGCTTCTGGACAAAACCTCACCCTGCCTTCCCAGCCTCACCTCGCCACACTCCCGGTCATACCTACACCCCAGCGCGCACACGCCTCTGTGCCTTTGCAGATGCTGTTTCCTGCTTGGAAGGCCCTTTCCTTTCTTCCCCACCCGGCAAACTCCAGCTCACCCTTCAAGGTTCTTTTCAAATCTCTCTCCCTAGGCTTCTGCAACTTCCCCAGGCAGAGTTCCAGCTCCCTCCTGTGGGTTCCCTGCACATCTTAATGATCTGAGTGAACAAATGCTTGGAGAAGCTAAGTCTGGAACCATATGTTCCTTCATTTATCCTATAAGCACCAAGTGTCTGCTCTGTACCAGTGATGACGCAAAGATGAAAAGGGTTCCTCAGAGGAGAGAGACGTGCAGACAAACGAGCCACCTGTGCCAGGGCTACTGCAGAGGCTGAGATGCAGAGGGTACGAAGGCGGTGCGGCCAGGTCCACCTCCAGGAGGGGTGAGCAGCCCAGCACGGGTGTGAGCACAGACCATGCTGCTGCTTGGCCAGCCCGAGACCAGCACACCTGGCTGGACCACGTGACTTCCACCCAGCAGGACAGTGAGGTCACCAGTTCCTACACACCGGACTCCCGTTCAGAGTTTCTAGCACCCGAGCTACTATTTTTTCTTTTTTAATAAATTTATTTATTTTTGGCTGTGTTGGGTCTTCACTGCTGCACACGGGCTTTCTCTAGTTGCGGTAATCGGGGGCTGCTCATTGCGGTAGCTTCTCTTGTTGTGGAGCACGGGCTCTAGGCGCCCTAGGCTTCAGTAGTTGTGGCACATGGGCTCAGTAGTTGTGGCTCGCAGGCCCTAGAGCGCAGGCTCAGTAGTTGTGGCGCACGGGCTTAGTTGCTCTGCGGCATGTGGGATCTTCCCAGATCAGGGCTTGAACCCGTGTCCCCTGCATTGGCAGGCGGATTCTCAACCACTGCATCACCAGGGAAGCCCACCCGAGCCACTCGATTCCTGTTCACACCTGCCCCTTGAGGGAGCTCCCACTGGGAATCCAGGGGGTCCCAGCTCCAAGAGGGTAAGAGGTGGCTCTAGATTGGGAGGACAGGGCCCGAGGCCCGTCTGGTGAAATTCTGTTGGAGGGAATTGTCCCCATTGGAACAGATGGTTTGTAATTGAACTGTGGTGTCACTTGTGTCTCCCCACGGTGACAACGTGTATGTTGGTGGTGGTTCAGGGCCCTGAATAAAGGGCAGCCTGATCCGCTCTGAAACCCGTACACAAACGTTCACGGCAGCTTTATTCCCAGGAGCCGAAAGAAGAAACAACCCAAATACCCATCTATCGAGGATAATGAAATGTGGTCCATCCACACAGTGGAAGATTATTCAGCAAAAAAATGAACACAGTTCTGATATACATGCTGCTATGTGGATGGACCTCGAAAACTTAATGCCAAGCGAGAGAAGCCAGACACAAAAGGCCACACAGAGTGTACGAGTCCCTTTATATGAAGTGTCCGGAGCAGGCAGGTCTAGAGAGACGGTAGATTCGTGCTTGCTGGGGGCTGGGGGCTGGGGGGCAGTGAAGGGGTGGTGGCTAACAGGTGAGCGGGTTCCTTAGTGGTGAGGAAAATGTTCTAAATTGAAAGTGAGGGATGCACAACTCTAATGAATGTACTAAAAGCTACTGAATTGTACACGTTAAATGGGTGAATTATATGGTACATGAACTATATCTCAATGAAACTGTGAGAAAAAAGCGGGGGGAGCCTGCGAAGGGGAATCAAGGTCCCAGCCCTCCTCTCAGGAGAGAGACGCCACCTCACCAAGCCCGCATGACGTCACCCACGGACTCTGACTTGCTTTGATCTGATTCTGCGCTCACCAAAGTTCCTGCTTATGATTATTTTGGTTTTCTGGGGGTAGCGGCCTGAGCAGCAGACGGTGTCTGGTCGGTGGACCGTACACCGACTGCCAAGTGAATATACTGGCACTGAGGTTTGTTAATTGGTGGGGTTTGCTAGTCAGTGTCTTATGATCTGGGCCGACAGGGACAAGTCTTTGAGAGCGGTTACCCCATGAAGCCCAGCCCACCAGCCGTCCACTCCCGGTCTCACAAGGGAGTGGACTAAGCCTGCTGCGCTTGAGAGCGACTGCTGGCCTCAGAGATCCTGAGCTGCCGGCCAAGGGCCGGGGCGGGGAGACGGTCAAGGGAGAGACCACGGGCAGCCTTCCCGTGTTCTGTCCGTGCTCACCGGCAGGGCAGTGCTGCAATAGCTACGCCACCTTGGGGGAGTGACTGAGTCAACCCCTCTGGAGCCATCGCCAGGAAAGGGGCAACAACAGTGCAACCTGACAGCCGTGACAACCAGCAGATGTTCAATAAATGACATGTGTCCTTCACCTGAGCACTTCCCGCTGAAACCGTATGTCAAAAGGCAGGAGACAGGTAAGGAGAGGGGAACCGAGGTCCCCACGACGGGCTGGAGGAGAGGGCACCACTGCAGCTGGGAGACAGCATATGCTAGTTATTTAAACATTCAGGGCCTAATTATCCTTGCCGGTAAGATAAGGAGACTGGATCAGTGATTCCCTGAAGATCCATGAAGACTGTAATGAGGATTTTATAAGCCACTTTTTGTTTTGTTTTGGCCACGCTGCGTGGCTTGTGGAATCTTAGTTCCCCGACCAGGGATTGCACCCCGGCCCTCGGCAGTGAGGGCCCACTGGACCGCCAGGGAATTCCCTATAAGCCACTTTTAATAATAAAAGGACAAAGTCAGTGGAAATCAGGCATTTACCACCAAAAGGCTAAACACACTTACTAAAAGATCAACTATTTCTTTAAAAAGTCAATCCTATTTTAATCACTATTTACTATTTGTCACTGCTGTCATGGAGATATATACGTATATATCTCCATCCTTGATTGGCCAAAAAAGGTAAGAAAACTAATGATTAATAAATGCAGATTATTATGTAGTTATAATCTTTCAAAATCATTCGTTCATTAAGAAAAATGATCCAGGGACTTCCCTGGCGGTCCAGTGGTTAGGACTCCACGTTTCCACTGCAGGGGGCACGGGTTTGATTCCTGGGGAACTAAGATCCCGAGAGCCGAGGCCAAAAATAAATAAATAAATAATCCAACTGGCCTCAAAGGACAGAAGGCTGGATCGCTGGACCAATGGTTTTCGCAATGCCATCTCCAGGTGGGGTGGGGCAGGGCCTAATTACCTGATGATATCACCGGGTACAGGTGTGCCGGTGTTGTAATCCATCCTCTCTCAGGGTTGAAACAGAGGCAATTTCAAGGTGTAGATAACCTACCATCATATTTTGTATGACACCGCACCCTTCACGCCTGCCCCACGGCAAATGGGTGGACTGGAAATAAAATCACCCAGGTGGAAGAGGTCAACCTGTGACAGGTATGGACGAGATGACGGGCTGGCTGACAGCACCCAGCCAAGAAAGGCTTGGACAAGTTGCATGATACAAAACCTAACTTTACGACATTCACCCCCAAAGCACCATGCTCTGGAGTCTGCACAAGCTTTTACTCAAGGTGATCTTGTGCATGTGATTAACCCCCTGAGCCTCTGCTTCTTCACTGAAAGAAAAAGAATCTGTCAAATCCTATGTAACAAAAGGTATGATGATGCTCATGACAACTTTCATGCACACGTTTAACTGCTTCCTATAAAAATTTTCTAGGGCTTCCCTGGTGGCGCAGTGGTTGAGAGTCCGCCTGCCGATGCAGGGGACGCGGGTTCGTGCCCCGGTCTGGGAAGATCCCACATGCCGCGGAGCGGCTGCGCCCGTGAGCCATGGCCGCTGAGCCTGCGCGTCCGGAGCCTGTGCTCCGCAACGGGAGAGGCCACAACAGTGAGAGGCCTGCGTACCGCAAAAAAAAAAAAAAAAAAAAAAAAATTTCTAAAGCGGAGTTTCCTAGTATATGTCCCTTAGAACACTGGTTTCATAGAATATTAACGGTTCACGGGAAACGGTAATTCTGGAGGCAAATAAGTTTGGTACGTGCTGAGCTAACAAACCCAGTCAAACAGATGACCGCAGAACTCAGAGCCTTTGATGTGCTAATGTGTACTTCCAGGGAGTGGATGTCTATGGATCTAAAACCATATTTAACAGTGGATTCCATTCTGCCTGGAATATCTTATGGGATTTAATGGTCCATGAAAGACAGTTTGGGAAGCGGAATTTTATCACTGGGGATTAACACGGACACGAAAGTCCTGTAGCTTTCCTCAGCTTTGCTTTCCTCACCCATAAAATGAGGACATTGTGTTATCCTATAGGGTCATAAAGCTGACAGGAGATTACGCACAAAGCCTGGCACCCAGTAGGCCCCCTGCAAATGTTAGAGCTTCTCTAAAGGAAGAAAATTCAATGAGCCTGGAACCCTTTCATTTTTTTCTTCAAATTAGATGAAAAATTTTAATAACAACCACTAGAAGAAAATTTTCTGGAGCCTCTGGAATTCCCTATCAACATTGTTTTTTAACCCTCTCCAAGAGCAGCCTCACCTCTGACAGCCAGGGGACCGGCTTATTCCACTTCAGGTAGCTGCTGTTCCCCCCGCCACCTCTCGCAGAGTCTTGGTCCTGGCAGAACAGAGAAGAATGAACTTGGTGGGAATATGAGGGTGACAGCAGGATCGGGGCCCCTTGAAAGCGCCTGTGGAAGCAGAGGCTCAGGAGACCCAGCCCTGCTGTCGAGGCTTATCGACTTACGGACACTCCCCTTTCTGGCTCACACTATATCCCTCAGGAATATACCTCCAGTGTATAACCCCGAGGTGCTTCTACTTTCCTGACTTTTCTCAGTCTTCCCATATGGAAAATTTTTTTCTAATTAGACCAGGCTCTCCTGAGGGCAGGGACCTTGCCTCCCTCTCCTGTGACTCATCTGTCCTAACAAGTGGGAGCCCCCTTGGGGGAGACACCCCACCCCCTCCCTACCCTGCAGGTCCATGGGTGCAGTTTGGCTCTGGTCCGGCCTTGGAGATCCATGTCTGTTCTAGGCTCAGAGGCTCAACCTTAGGGCTCCAGGCTGAACTGGACCTCAAGTTCCCTAATCCCCACCCAGAGCAGCTTCTAGGGACCATCAGCCCAAGAAACACCATAGGGAAAATACTCCAGTACAAATCTGTCCCCCAGCTATTTGCAGGGAGGGGCCGTCTCTACCGCATCATCTCTGACCCTTAGCGGCAAGCACCTCGGACTGTCACTAAAGTACCAGCCCAGTCTTCATCCCGGCAAGAGGCGAGAGGTGCTGGTCCAGCTCAGACTGCTGATGGAGGCCACATGCCTGGACGGCTCAGACTTGGGCATCTTGAACTATGCGACAAGGCTTTGGGGAAGGCACGATGGACGTCTCTACCCACAAAGCTAGGAGAGCCCATGAGGCCAGCCTGCCATCCAGGGACTCCCTCTGCTCTGCCCTCTCCTAACACAGGACGTGAGGATGCCCTTAAGGCTCTGTGGGCAGCGGAAGCCGAGGACCCATGTTAACGCGCCAGCAGGGAGGACGGGCTGACCCTGCCACGTACCTTGAGACCCAGCCTCTGGGGACGGTAGAACTGGAGATTTGGATCCACAGCCGGAATGTTCCTGCTGGCCAGAGCCTTGGCCAATTCTCTCCAGCTGCCATACCCTGAGGAAGGGAAAGAAGAAGAGAGGAACAAGGTCAGCACGACCTGAAGACCTCATAAATCCGCGAGATTCCGGGCGTAATAACAGAGGTAATTGTGTACCTTCTGTGGCTCCTGAGCCCTCGTCTTGGGGTGGGTATGAAGTGGGGTGGAGTGTAGGGGGACAGTTACAACCTCGGCCAAGGTCAACACGGCAGAGAGCGAGGGCGTGAGCTCATCTCCTGTTAGGACTCGCTGTCTTTCCCAATTCAGAGGAGGAACCAGGTCAGGTGAACCCGGAGCTTTGTCCTGCCATGTGACCACCACAGGCTGCCCGTCGAGGCCAATTTCGCCCAAAAGCCACTGGGTGCACGGCGGCGAGCTGAGCTTTCCCCTCACAACCTCCCTGCCCCCGAGCCAGGGAGCCGGTGGGGCTATCTGACGGGGGGCCCTCCCCCTGCCCACCGTTAGTCGCTGGGCTGCTGGATGGACCCAGAGCTGGGGGCGCCAGGAGACCGTGGGCCAGGACTTGGCGTTTGCCTTTCAGAATTATAAACAGCTGGAGATATGAGATTTGGGGCCCAGCTCCTCCTGGATGCATCTAGAGGCTGTGTGTGACGGCTGACATCTGTGTTCTGAGGCCCTGGAGCCGGTCAGCTTTCACACACCTGGGAAGGTAACAGCCAAACCACGGTGAGAATGAGGGAGACGCACGTGCATTCACAGCCACGCAGAGGGGCAAGGAGCCGCCGAGGGTTTGGGGGGGAGAATCAGAGCTCAGTGGTCAGCACTGCTGTCCACTGGGGCTGCCCACAGGTCAGGGGGACGCTCGGGCAGGATGGAGACTTTGTGGAACCGTAAGGCAGAATTACAGGCCACCAAGAGCTGGGAGGGGCCTTCAAGACCACCTAGTCGTCATTTCAGGTAAGGAAATGGAAGCCCAGCTGTCTGGAGTCACTTAGCAAACACAGTTGACCCCCTTGTCCACAGGGGATACACTCAAGACCCCCAGTGGATGCTTGAAACCACACGTAGTACCAAACCCCATATATACGATGTTTTTTCCTATACACACTTATGATTAGGTTTAATTTACAAATTAGGCACCGTGAGAGATTAATAATGTTAACTAAAACTCAAATAGAACAGTTATAACAATATATTGTAATAAAAGTTATGTGAATGAGTCTCTCAAAATATTTTATTGTACAAATTGAATGCCTCTGCCATCTTAATGGAGCACTTATCATTCACTGTGGCTGTAGCTTTTGCAGTTTGAGGTGCGACGGCAAAAACAGCAAAAATTTCTTTTCCCTTCTTCACAATTTCACGGAGAAAAGATTCGCTCTTGCCGTAGATCTTAGCAACCTTAGCATACGGTTTTTTTCTTTCTTTAAGTTTCACCTTTTCACTCAAAAGAAGCACCTTACGGCTTTCCTTTGGCAAATGTGAATTTCCAGCATCACTGCCGTTGCACCGTGGGGACAGTGTTAAGTAAAATAAGGGTCACTTGAACAAGCACTGCGATGCCAGGACAGTCCATCCGGTAACCGAGACAGCTACTACATGACTAACAGCGGTAGGGGCTGGAGAAAGGGGCTGACTCACTTCCTGGGCAAGAGGGAGCAGGACAGCGCGAGATTTCATCACGCCGATCAGACCGGTACACACTTGAAAGCTTATGAATTGTTTATTTCTAGAATTTCCCATTTAGTATTTTCAGACCCTGGTTGACCTTGGGTAACAGGAACCATTGAAGGTGAAATCATGGCTCAGGTAGGACCACTGTAGTGACAGAGCTAAGGCTAGAACCCAAGAGTTCAGATGGAACCCACTGGAAAAGCGCAGAAAGCTCTCCCACAGCTTCATCAAGATGCTCCCAGGACGTTGCCGTGGGCGCTGCCCGGCAGTTAGACTGGCACCACTGGCCACCGTGAGCCAAGAGATGCCTGGAAGCAGAAGCATCCTAGGACCCCCAGGCGGGCACCAGTAGAGGCACAGCCAGCCAACCAGACACAGAGGAAAGAGCACAGCCCACAGAAGGCGGACATCAGCGCTTTGCCAGAGTGTGTGTGTGTGAATACCTCCAGGAAGGTGGGTGGAATGTGGGGCGCGGCGGGGGAGCTTTTCTTACCCAGTTGCATGCTGGGTGCTCCACAGGGTTTACTCAGCACCTCGCAGGCACGATCCCATCTGGGCGAGGTCTGATTACCCCCGCTTCCCAGATGGGGAAAGAGAAGCCCAGGGCTGAAGGTCACGGAGTCCGCCGTTCCAAAGCGGGCATCGGAACAGAGAGCTGTCTGCCTCACCAGCCAGCGTTCCCTCTTCCCGCCTACATTTTCTCCTGTGGATGCTGTTTGGTGTGGACCTGGAGGAGACCCGGGGGCAGAGCGTCCACTGGGGATCTGTGCCCCCGGGTTTCTGCGCAGACATTAACCATCCACTATGTTTATCGGGACTTCCGCAGGTTTATCCTGCTGCCATCAAGGTCTCTGCTGTTTCCATGGCTGGCCAGCGGGCAGGCAGAAACAGGTCAGACTAGTTCGACACAGAGAGATGTTCTGGGGAAGAGGATCCAGGAGCCAGTGCGGTGACGTGAGGGGGAGGGAGGGAGGGAGACAGAAAGAGAAAGAATGTTCCCAGACCCAGCCCTACCTTCCCGCCTGGTGTTCCTGTGCTAACCAGCCTAAGACACTGCTAACAAAGGAGCCCCATCCCTGCCCAGGCCCCGGGGACTGTGGGTTAGTAGCTGGAGGCTCAGGGGCCTGGGGGACAAGTGAGTCGTATCGTGGGAGGGGAGGGGAGGCGCTGCCTTGCTTCTGCCTCAGAACAACTGGGTCACCTCTTCCTTGACTTTGCTCTGTGGCTGAAAACGACCTACTTGTAGACAAGGTTGTGAGGATATAACCCTAAAAATTCAATTTGCCGGGCTTCCCTGGTGGCGCAGTGGTTGAGAGTCGCCTCCCGATGCAGGGGACACGGGTTCGTGCCCCGGTCCGGGAAGATCCCACGTGCCGCGGAGCGGCCGGGCCCGTGCGCCATGGCCGCTGAGCCTGTGTGTCCGGAGCCTGTGCTCCGCAACGGGAGAGGCCCCAACAGTGAGAGGCCTGCGTACCGCAAAAAAAAAAAAAAAAATTCAATTTGCCACATCCGAGAGAGTTCCAGCGTGTCTCCCAGGCACGTTCTTTCCCACACACTAGTTTTCAGTGCCAGCCAAATTCTTTGACTCCTGGAAAGTGAGACAGGTCACCCCAAGGTCAATGGACTCTTCCCGTGGTCTTCACAATGCCGTGTCCTTGCATTTACTGGGAAGTGACAAGGAACACTGTCTCCTGGACCAAACTTCGGAAGGGCTCCTCTGAGCACTCTTTTCGACTAGGCCGCAGTCCTTGGGCCCTGTCCTTGGCCCGCCCAGCCCAGATTTTAGGAAGAATCCTGTTAACTCTGTTTACAAAACCCTCCACCCTTGATACCTGAACCCAATCAGGTAGCCAGGATGCTGCTAGGCTGGGCTAGCAAGAACCCCCCACCCTGATGTCTCCTCCTGGCAATTCTCCATCCACTGACCCATCGCGCTGCTTGTGGGCTGTAAATCCCTGGCTGCCTTTGGAACTGAGCTCAGCTCGATACCTCGGTCTCTTTTCCATACTGTGGTAGTACTGAATCAAAGCTGTCCATCACCTTTAACTTGTGCCTGGCTCTATTTCTCTTTAAAAGAGGGTAACAGGTGGCTCTCCCAGTAAACAAGGACAAATCCACACAACGGAGGGGATGTCAGGGGTTAAACCTAACCAGGCCCTGCCCAGGTCACAGGTGCGTCTGGATGGCTTTGAAATTACTTGGAGCTGAGACAGTCAACAGCCCAGACTTTAGCAATTCAAGGAGCAGGAAACGCCCTTGGCAGACTTCACAGTGTGGAAAAGACAAGAAGGCTTGGAGTCAGGAAGCTCTCCATGGATGGCCACCATTATAAATGGTAACCGCTTGAGCAAGTAACTGAACCTCTCCGGTCTTATCTCTCTGGCTGGTGGAGATAAGACCCCTGCCCCTGCCGTGAGGACTAAATACTGTGCGTGTCAGACACAACTAGCACCCCGTCCCCCAACAATGTCTGAGTTCAGGGTTTTGGACCTGGGTGTCAGAAGATGTGAGTCCCAGCACCTCGAGAATTTTATAAAAACCGGAAACGGCCAGTCGCCGCCTCTCTCCTCTGGGCAGAGAAGCAAGACGACCATAGGCAGCAGCGACTCAGTGGTGGGGGTAACAGACAGCACTTCCTCTCTGCTGCCCGGCTGTTCTCTGCGCCCCTCCCGTCACCCACCTATCCTCCCAAGCCCGTTAATATTCACTGAGTGCATAGCAGGCGTCAGGCACGGTGTGGAGCTTTTCCGCTGTGTTAACCCTGCCAGAGGTACCCTGGCCCCACTTAGCCCCCTGGGGGAACCAGGAGCTAAAGAATGTGCTGATTTAACTATTGACACTTGTCACCTGCCCTCGGGTAAGTGAACTCCTGCTCCTGGCCAGAGCGCCAGCTGCCAGGGCCCCTTTCTCCTGCAACAGGTGTCACATTTGTGCCAGGAGACAGACACCCCGATCTCAGGTGACAGATAAAGCACCACCGTGGGCCTCACGTTCTGCCCTCACAAAGCTGGGCTATCAAATTCACCATCAGCCGGAACTCTGCCAACATCTCTCCTCTGTGCTATGTGGACTCTTCAAAGGCCTGGAGAGCATCTCTTTGGCTCTTTGGTGAAAATACAGCATAAGTACAGCCCTTGGTGCTTTCTTTTTTTTATTTCAGATGATACTTTTTTTTAAATTAATTTATTTTATTTTTGGCTGCGTTGGGTCTTCACTGCTGCGCGGGCTTTTCTCTAGTTGCGGCGAGCGAGGGCTACTCTTCGTTGCAGTGCACGGGCTTCTCATTGCTGTGGCTTCTCTTGTTGTGGAGCACGGGCTCTAGGCACGTGGGCTTCAGTAGTTGCGGCACACGGGCTCAGGAGTTGTAGCACATGGGCTCAGTAGTTGTGGCGCAAGGGCTTAGTTGCTCCGCGGCATGTGGGATCTTCCCGGACCAGGGCTCGAACCTGTGTCCCCTGCATTGGCAGGCGGGTTCTTAACCACTGCGCCACCAGGGAAGCCCCCCTTGCTGCTTTTTTTTTTTTTAAACTCTCACCTATATTATTTCCCTGCATCCTCACCAACTCCCTGTGAACTGTTGTCGTCTTCTTTAGAGATCAGGAAACAGAGAAGTGAAGTCACACAGTGAATAAGATAATCCATGTTAAGGACTTAGTGCTTGGAACACAACAAGCAATTAACCCATTGCAGCTCATTAGTTTACGATCCATCACAGCACTGCAGATGTGAAACTTGCATTCGTTTCTCCTGATCTCTGGTCTGATTCTCTTGCTGATGTGTCACGTGGTCCACAGGGACATTCACACAAGGCGCAAAGGCAGCCCCTGGCTGCTCAGACAGATTTTGGATAGATTGTGAAGTTTCAGCTGAGGGACTGGACATGGGGAGAGGAATCAAGAATGATTCAGGATTTCTGCCCTGGCTGTTGGAAGGCTGGAGTTGCGCTTACTGAGATGGGGAGGACAGGTGTCAGAGGAGAGGCCGGGCTGAGAGTAATGCCCAAGAGAGAAGTGGAGGCATGGCGGGGAGGGGGTGCAATGAACGTGGTGTTTCTGAAGCTCCATCTCCAGCTTGGGCAGGGCTCTGCTGGAAAGGGCTCCCACCTGCCCTAAGACGCACTTTGCAAGAGGGGAAGGCCTGCACCCTCAAGGGCTGTAGGAAGGTGGGGTTCAAGGACGAGCCAGGAGGGCTGGTCCCACAGGCTCCATAGGTGTAAAGGACCCAAAGATCTGCAGATCCTTAGCAGACGATCTGCTAAGAAGCTCAGCGTCTGCAGAGAGAAAGGTGGTGAACCCCAGAGGAGCTGAGCAGAGACAGAGCCCTTGTCCCACTAGAGAACAGCAGGTTGTCCAGGGAACAGGAGGTCATGACACCCGGGCACGGCTCCACAAAGGCCAGGAACCAGCACGGAGTCCTGGGATGAAAAAGCAAGGCTCTGACCTTGGAGTGCACCCGAGAGCCAGTCATGTGGGCTCCGCAGAGCAAAGCTGCCATGGCTGGACGCCAGCAGGGCCTGGATGCCACCAGAAACCCGAGGTGGCACAGTCAGGGATGAAGCCAGGGACTGTCACCTGGGAGAGAGTCTCTAAGGCAAACCAGAATCTCTGACAGCAAAGACACAGCCTTTCCTTTCCAGCCGTGACACCCCAGAGAACGTGATGCAAGAGGAACTATTATTAATGTAACCTTAACGTTTACGTGTTGGGCATATACTTATATTTATAGTAAATGAAATATAGATGATTTTATTTAGTACAAAAACCCTATAGGAAAATAAGGCTTAGAGGATAAAAATTTCACTGAAAGTCCCAGAGATAGTAAGTGACAGAAGATGTGAACGCTGTGTCCTGAATTCCATGCCTCTTAGACTTGAGAACCTGGTCCAGCTATGCCACCTCATCACCTGGTGTCAGGCACACCTTAGTCACCGGCCCATCCCTCCCCGACACCCCACAGAGTAGCTCCCCACTCCCTTTAACGCCAGTAACGCCAATAACACCTCCCCATATACGCCCAATAAGAGCAAGAGCGCGCATGGAGACCCAAACACCCCCGAACAGCTGGAGAGCTGGGCAGAAGGCACCTGCAAGTAGGCCTGCTGCCCTCGCCCCGGCCTCTGAGCCTCTTCCTTCTCGACACGAGGGTGAACCATGCAGCCGCGGGTCTGGAGCAGCGTGGGCCCCAAGGAGGGTCCTAAGTGTGGGTCCAGCTCTGTCTCACGCTCCCTCGTAGCACAGGTACAGGGCGGACATCGTGACAAAGAACAAAACAAACCCCACAACCTTTCAGGCCCCATGTTACTCATCCGGGTCATGACAGGACAGTCAGAGCCACAAACACAGTTCTGTCGTGGGGAATTTTGACGAAGACCCCGGATGAAATGAGATGGTTTCAGGAAAATCTAGAGGTAACAGGGTCCAGGATTTCTAAAACTGGTCCATGCCCACTGAAGAGGTGCTTTAATCCTCGGGTGGACCTGGTAAAGGACCCCATGGGTCAGACTCTCTTGTCCAGTCATCCCGCTGGACTGGGACACAGGCAAGTTTCGGAACGTGGAGAAGCAGTGGGGCGATCCTTTCCCCTCCTGGAGTCTTTCAAAGAGGAAGTTCAGTGGCGGTCAAGGGTAAGCAATGGCAGGCTGGGAAGAGTGAATGCATGAATCAATGAACCAACCAATCCCCAGGCACTTATTGAGCGCCTGTTGTATACTCAGTGCTCTGCTAACTGCTGCAATGGGGAGAAAGGTACAAAAGGAGACATTCAGCTCCATCCACTCCTGGCACACCTGGGGTGGGCGTCGTGGTAAAGGAAGGGATCCACGTGACTGTGGCCTCGTGCATGTACTCTGGACCCATGCCGCGCCCCATGCAGGGCACGCACAAGCCATTCCTGCTTTAGGCAACAGACAGCCACACCTCAGGCCGCTGAGCTCACCAGATGCTGATGGTGTGATGCTGTGATGATTTTCCAGACTTGCAGGAACCTCAGACAAAGTGCTCTGCTAACATTTTCTGGGACCAGAGAATGGGTCTCCAAGATCCTAGAGTTCTGGAGAAGCAACACAGAGAGAAGAAAACCCTGGTTGCAGAAGATGGCCCTGGAGTCATCCCAGCAGAAAGGTCACCAGGACCCACCTGAAGACCTGACGCAGCCCACAGAAGCTCTGGGGTTTGGAGCCACAGCGGACCATGGCCCAGCAGCTAGTCAAAGCCCATGCTCTCGCTCCCGCGCCTTTCCAGGTAGAAGGACGGAGAAGTGGAGGCCCGAGATCCCAGAACTCTCTTTCCCGACTGGATGGAGCTGGGAGGGGTACTTTCCACAGTTAAACTGAACGCTGGAAAAAAGGCTGGGGGAGAGGGGAGTGGAGATTCCACTAGGAATGTGCCTTTAAAAAAGGAGAAAAAAAAAAGAGAGAGAGAGAGGGACTTCCCTGGTGGCGCAGTGGTTAGGAATCCACCTGCCAATGCAGGAAACATGGGTTCGAGCCCTGGTCCGGGAAGATCCCACATGCCACAGGACAACTAAGCTCATGAGCCACAACTACTGAGCCCGTGAGCTGCAACTACTGAGACCGTGCGCCTAGAGCCCATGCTCCACAACAAAGAGAAGCCACCACAATGAGAAGCCCGCGCACCGCAATGAAGAGTAGCCCCTGCTCGCTGCAACTAGAGAAAAGCCCGGGCGCAGCAACGAAGACCCAACACAGCCAGAAATAAATAAATAAAATTATTTTTAAAAATTTAAAAAATAAAAAAGAAGAGAGCGTCACCCAGCCAACTAACGAGAGACACGGAAGGGGAGAAGTGGGAAACATGAGACAGCAAAGTTAACTACGAAGACTGTGGGGAGACCATAGTGAAATGCCAGAGGGGACCGGTAGGGTAGCAGCACTGCTTACAAAGCCCCCGTCCACCCATTAACCCGCCCCACCCAGCGGCCGGCTGGTACCCTGTGCACATGACAGGGTGACCATCACAGCTAACACGTGTGCACTTGCCCAGGCCGGCGTGTGCTAAGCACTGGACAGGTGTTGTCTAGTTTAATCTTCATACAATCCTTTCAGGATGGTGCTAATATTCTTCCTATTTTACAGATGAGAATACTGAGGCCCTGGGCAGTTCGGAGAGTACACTCTGCTCAAGACCTCAGAACCCTTAGAAAATAGAGCTGGGATTCTCAAACCCAGGGCATCTGACTCATTCCACGCCAGGGAAGTCCCATCATCTGACTCTTTTAAGACAAAAAAATATTTCTTAACAGGTATCTAATACAGACCTTTTTGTTTGTTGAGTGAGGAAACAATGGAATCCAAAGGGAGCAGGAAGAGAGAGGCACCCCGAGGCCAAGAAAGTTTTCTAGGACCACACAGGGACTAGGTTTGGGACCTAGAGCCACCAACCCCCAGGCCTCTCTCCCCTGATGTCTCCGCTGAGAACAATGTACTCTTTCAAGCTGAAGCCTTCTCTCTTCTCCATCAGCCTTGAGAACAAGGAAGATGAAGGATCTGATCTGAAGGCTGCCAGCCGCTAGCTGGTGAGGTCTGATGGAGCTGACGTGCCAAAGCCAAGCTGAGGTTGTCGTAACCTGTCCTGGGGAAGGAGGGCCAAGCGTGAGACCGGGAGGCATGCCCGGTAGTAGCTCTGGTCTCCAGCCGAGGACCTGGGCGCTGCGTTCCTCCTAGCAGAAGCTCAAGGGCGAGACCACACCTAGGATGGAGGCTGGCGTCCTGTGCTAGCCCCCAGCCCTGAGTCAACCGCATCCCACCACGGTCCATCCATCCAAGGCCTTCATGTCCAAGCTCTCTCTTATATTTTCATCCCAATCCTAGAGTCATGTCCATTTTGCTGACGGGGATACAGAGACCCACAGATAAGTGAACGGACTTGTCTACCGTCAAAGGGGAGTCAGGGTTAAGACCGGACTAGAGCCGAGGCCTTTGATTCTGGGCCTGGAGCTCAGAGCATCACAGCACCGTGCTCACTCGTGGCTGCTGGGTTCAGTGGGCTACAGGGAGCCTGGCTGGACTCAGTCTAGGAGAGGCTGAGCACTAGCACCACGCTGGCAGGAACTAGGCCTCGTCATTACATTCACACTGTGTAAATCAGCTGGAATTAGAACCACCGTCCTACTTCCTGTCTCTGTGAATCTGACCACTGGACACCTCAGATAAGGAGAATCCTACAATATTTGGCCTTTGGGTCAGGCTTCCTTCACTTAATGTTTTCAAGGTTCATCCGTGTGGTAGCATGTGTCAGAATTTCCTTCCTTTTCCAGGCCGAACCATATCCCATCATATGGATGGACCACATTGTGTTCCTCCGTTCATCTGTCGATGGACACTTGGGTTGTTTCTACCTTTGGCTGCTGTGAATAACACCGCTGTGAGCATGGGTGGGCAAGTGTCTGTTCGAATCCCTGCTTTCTCTTCTTTTGGGAAGGGGCTCTCTCTTAAACTGCTAAAAACTTTGTCCATTCTTCCAGAGATAGGCCAAGGGGGGCCAGGCTGCTGCCCTCATGGCAGAGACATGGTGGGAAACCTCATGTCCACCTGAGGATGCAGGAAGTCTGTGGACCGTGGGTGGGAGCAGGGTGGAGTCTCCCCGCCAACACGTTAAGAGGGAGAGCAGAACTTCCGAGGGTACCCAGGGTGGGGCCCTCCGCGTGGACAGCAACGTCCTAGTCTACTAGCCTCTGTGGAAATGAGCAGTTTCAACACATCCCAGCTTCTGAGACAGGCTAAGTTACCTGGGCCCCTAGAACTCCAGCCCAGTGCCAAGACGGGTCCACAAACTGGGGGCTACCTGTCCTCAAGGAGACAGGTACGGGAGCTTAGAGTAAACATTGGGAACCTGTGGATGCGAGCTGACATTTCTGTAACACCAACATAGGACAGTGCGGTGTGAACCACTTTGGATGTCTCGAACTCCCACGGTGAGTCATGAGGGCTGCAAGCTACTTACTGGTAACGTGTAGTGAGACCACACTGGTGACAGGTTGGGGGCCAAAACCAAGAAGTAGAAAAACTGGTCCTTCACTCAAGATAATTTGTTCAGTTAGCATCAGGGGCCTGCCTGCCTGTCTTCCTTCCTTTCCCTCTCCTCCTTCCTTATTTGGACAAAAGGCAATTTGGGGAAAGACTACAGCGTGGTTCACAGAATCAGCGAGAAGCACACAACCAGGCTCCAGAAAGGCCAAGAACCAGGGCAGTGATGGAGGCCCCACCAGCCGGCCAGTGATGCTCCAGATATCTGTGTGTCTCTACTCAGAACACAAATTCCCAGGAAAGAGTCCAAGTGGCCCCAGCTTGGGCCGGGTGTCCCTCCAGTGGTGAAGGGGGACGTGCTGTGGGCAGTGGGGCTGAGACCCCTGCAGCTCCTCTGGAAGAACAGGTGCTCCCTCCCTCCATGTGGAAATCATGGGGATTTTCTGAATCTTCCGTGTGAAAATAGCTGAACTCAATAATTGACCATTATTCCTAAAACAAAAGTGGGACTTGTCTGAGAGCCCTCTTTTTTAAGCAGGGGCACATAAAATGCAGATATAGCTGAAAGTATGAAAGACACAGACAGACACAGTTGGTTCTATAATACCTAAAAGACTTTACAAGATAAGGGGAAGATGGGAGAGTTGATTATCTAGTATATCCTCAGGAAAAGTAAATTCCAGACTCATCCAGACACACAATGTTCAAAACACAGTTCTTGGGAAGAGAGGTAAAACCATCATCTGTCAGAGCCTTTGAAAGTAACACTTCATCAATTCATTTTAACCTTGGTTAAAAAAAAAAAAAGTAAGCACTGCAGTCGAGGGGAGCTGAGAAATCGTCACTGCAGCCCCCTACATGCTACATAAAGAAAACTGACGCGTGAAGACCGAGGTCACTGTCTGAGGTCACAAAGCAAGTTCGAGGCAGAACTGGCACTAGAACCCAGGTCTCCTCTCTTCCGGATCAGGATCTTCCGTCCAGACTGCAGGACGAACCTGGTTGTCCCCTGTGATGAGCCTGGCGCGAGGATCGGGGGCGGTGACAGCACTTTGTGGTCTGTGATCCTAAAACTGAGGAAAGGGCCATGACCTAAAGCAGCCTGGAGAACACGTTTCTCTGGGTATCTGATAGCTTGCTTGTTTGGGTCCAGCCAGTTCTCAATGTAGAAGCGGTGAGCATATAAAGGCAGGCCTCAGAGCCCTTCAGACGCAGAGCTGCGCCACATGCACCTCCGACCCCCCTCAGCCACAGCTTTAAGTAGGAAGATGTTCGGTTTCCTTTGAGACGAGATGGTGGAGTAGAAGGACCCCACCGAGCTCACCTCCTCTCACGAAAACACCAAAACATCACAAATAACTGCTGAACAACCATCGGCAAAAAAGACTGGAACCTACCAAAAGAGATGTTCTATATCCGAAAACAAAGAAGCCACAATGAGATGATGGTAGGAGGGGCACTTTCACAATATAATCAAATCCCATACCCGCCGGGTGGGAGACCCACAAACTGGAAACTTCAGTTTAAAATATTCAACTCCATTAAAGCAATATCTGCATTTAAAATAAGCTGGGTAGGGGACTTCCCTGGTGGTGCAGTGGGTAAGACTCTGTGCTCCCAACGCAAGGGGGCCCAGGTACGATTCCTGGTCGGGGAACTAGATCCCGCATGCCGCAACTAAGAGTTCACATGCCACGACTAAGGAGCCCGCGTGCCGCAACGAAGAGTCCACATGCCCCAACTAAGGAGCTCGCATGCTGCAACAAAGATCCTTCGTGCCACAACTAAGATCCAGTGCAGCCAAATAAATATTTTAAAATTTTTTAAATAAATAAGATAAAATAAACTTGGTATATTATAATGCATAACACTCAAATGTTTACTCAAGCTTACTTCTGTATGGAATGTTTTCCAGTACAGTAAGCCCCCCACATACGAACGAGATCCATCCTGAGAGCACGTTCCTAAGTCCAACAGAGTTGGCCTAGGTACCCAACTAACCCAATCAGTTATATAGTACTGTACTGTGATAGGTCTATGACACTTCTCACACAAGTAATACATAACAAACAAACAGAAAATAAAGAAAGCATGTTTAATCTTGCGGTGCAGCACCTTGAAAAGTACAGGAGCACCAGCACAACAGCCGGCACACAGGCTGGCATCGAGTGAGCAGGCAGGAAGGGTTACTGCCTGGAGGAGGGAGAGGAGGTGGGAGATGGTAGAGCTGAAGGGTCGCCAGCAACAGGAGACGGAGGAAGCTGCAGTGTCACTCACGCCTGACGCTGATGGCGCAGGTTCTGGGCTGGAAATAAAGACACTGTCCTACTGTACTCTATACAGTACCGTACAGTAAAGTACACAAAAGCACAACCACTTGTAGGGGATGCACACACGTGACAACGTACGCCGGACACGTGCACTGACTTACGTGACTGGACATGCGCACGCACGTCCGCACCTTTGACAGTTCACAACTCGAAAGTGCGTATGTGAACTTGAAGGTTCACAACTTGAAGGACTTACTGCATGTGATCTAAAAAGTGGCTGTAGTCAAGTTCAAAAGAAAGCTACTTTAAGGAACAAATCCAACTGTACTAGATACGCTTGTAAATAAACTTATGGCATTAAAAAAATGACGTTCAACGAACAGCTAATGATTTCATGGAAATAACTTTCATTGTTTTTATCACAGTTTGTCCTCTAAGCACCTTTATTAAAAAATATTTAATCCACGTATACAGACGTATCCACAAGCACATTAAATACTCCTTTGCCAGGTTATCTATCAACACTCTACATGGAAGGGAACAAATACCCTTTTCTCTGGGTTAACGACCACTTTTTAAAATAAACAAACAAAGGTAAGTATAGTTGAGAATAGGGAGGAAAGGAGCCAGGCAGGAGCAGTGATGGCCAGCTCGGTTGATGTTATGTCTGTTTCCTACCTTCACAAATAAGACTGCTCATTGGACTACAGTGTAGTTGTTAAAATATCTACGTTAGTGCCAATGCTACTGAGCTAAATACCATAAGAGAATCTCTACCGGGCTATTCTTAGCTTCACAAATGCAATGAGGACTTCCCTGGCAGTCCAGTGGTTAGGACTCTGTGTTTCCACTGCAGGGGGCACAGGTTCGATCCCTGGTCGGGGAACTAAGATCCCCCACGGTGTGTGGCGCAGCCGAAAAGAAAAAACCACACACGCACACAAATGCCATGAAACACTGCCCTCTAGGACGGCTGATTAAACTATTAGGATACGGTCTTTACATCCCTAACAGTCAAACACCAGCTCTAGGTCTACAGAGAAAAGGGCAATAAATAGGAGAGTGAAAATCTGATGAAGTCAACTGGTTATTTGATGTGTCAGTGACCACATTCCCTGAACCCAAAGTCCGGCTATGTGGTCTGACCAAGGCAAGAGCACATCTGCAACAGTTCATCTTTCCTGGAAACCCAGGCCAAACAGTCACATTGTTTATTTGACACAAAATTATCGGTTTCACAGATCGCCATTGTCTTAGCCTCACCAAATCTGCTAAACGCACTGGTGAAATGACCAGACAGGACTGATCTATGCAACTCGATCTAGCCTGTCTATAGCTGGGTTAACAGGAATCTGGCCAAAGAGGCACAAATAGCTCGAGAGGATAAAGTTCATTCCAAGACCCTGTACCCCATGCTGTGCCCTCACCCCCCCCCCCCCTCACCATTTCCCCAGCACTCTCCTCCCCCTGAGGCACAGGCCATGCTGGACAGGGACAGCCGGCCCAAACCATACAAGAGGGGGCAGCACAGAATCACTGCGAGGCCAGGTATGTTTTGGAATTCCCCCACATCAAGGACACATGGAAGGGTAGAAAGCCAACGACGTCTAAGTGGCCCCCCTGGCAAATCAAAAAAAAAAGACTTTCAGGGTAAACGTCCCCAGGATGGCCACGAGCACTACGGAAGGTGAGGGGAGGCTCCACTCTACCCGCTTTTTGCTGAGGATACTTTGCTAAGAAACACAGTCACCCAACCCGAACACGTGTGCCCGATGTGTCTTAAAGAACCGCAGCGAACCAACAAATCAAGGTCCAGCAGGAACCAAAGAGGAACTCGAGGACTCGTGCCCGAAAGCAGACAGACGGACGGCGCTGATCCCTCCCAAAATAGGAGAAAGTGAAAGAGAGAGCTCTGGAGAAGGAGCCAGGCCCACAGGCACGCTCCAAAGGCGCACAGGTGGGGCTCACGACCACCGAGCCACGCGCTGCCATCAACCTTTGAGATTGCAACCTTTTGGTCCGAGCAATTCTCGTTTTACCTGTGTGATACCTAAATGGTTTCTGGGGTACTTGTGAAGACAAGTGAGGCACTGAGAACTTAGATTATTTTTTGGCCTCCTGAGCATAAACTTTGATATTTAATGACCCGTGATAGCGGTCGGTATCCTAGTAATCCAGAAGACCCTTGGGGATCTATTAACTGTTTAGCATTCCCAGGTCTTAGGGGAATATGTTTTCCGTCTTTCAAAGAGCCTGTTGTAGGCAATTTGAAGAGTAAGATGCAAATATTCCCCAGAGTGGGCAGAGCACTGCGCTAGGTTTCCCCAGAGCTCACCAGCACACAAAAACAGATGCAGGCTTCGCACAAAGAAGGCACAGTCTCTTATTTATTTTGAAGTGGCTTCTTGGATCAGCTTCTTAGAGTTGCAAGGGCTGCACTAAATGGTTCATAGTGGGAAGGAAGCTCAAAAAAAAAAAGAGAGACCCGTGGAATTAAAGCGGAAGCTGCAGGCAGTCAATTAGCTGGATTTATTGAGCATCTAGTACGTACCCGTAGCCGCTCTGCCTGGCTCTGCGTGAAGAGGCAGTTTGGGAGCCAGGAAGATCTGGAATCGAGCCCCAGCCCTGTCACTTCCAGCTGTGTGAGCTTTGGCAAGTTCCTTAACCTCTCAGGGCCTCAGCTGAGTCAGCTCACCACCACCCCCCCTTTCCCTTAGGAAGATTAATTAGATCCTTGAATGAATTAAACCAACATTTGCTCCCTGCAGACGGGGTAACGGGCAGCTTCCTCAGCATCACGGTACCAGCTGCTATTTACCAATTGTTTACCCCGTCCGGCATTTTTCATTCATTAATTTCCAACATACACTAACCCTGTAAGGTAAATATTTCTCTCCCCATTCTCCCAGTAATAAAACTGAGGTTTAAAGAGTCTACATGGGACTTCCCTGGTGGCGCAGTGGTTAAGAATCTGCCTGCCAATGCGGGGGACACGGGTTCGAGCCCTGGTCCGGGAAGATCCCACGTGCCGCGAGCAACTAAGCCTGCAAGCCACAACTACTGAGCCCGTGCGCCACAACTACTGAAGCCCATGCGCCTAGAGCCTGTGCTCCACAAGAGAAATCACCGCAGTGGTTTCTGCGTGCGTCTGGTGCGTTTCACACCGCAACGAAGAGTAGCCCCCGCTCGCCGCAACCAGAGAAAGCCCGTGCGCAGCAACGAAGACGCAACACAGCCAAAAATAATAAACAAATAAAATAAATAAATAAAAATAAAACTTTATAAAGAGCCTACATGATTTACTCAGGACCCCATAAGTGGCCAAACTGGGATTCAAACTAGACCTGTCTGGCTCCAAAGTTCACAGTCGTCCCACCGCTGCCGGGTCGACCCTCCCAGCAGCCCGGTGACGGCAGTGGCTATGGAGCCGTGGCCGGGGGTGGGGGGGATGGAGGCAAAGGACCCAGCCCAGGTCGTAAGGAGGAGCCTCAGCCAGTGCTGCTAACGCACAGAGGGCTCCGCTTCCACGCACAGGTCTGATGCCTCCTGTGCTTCCACGACACAAGTCTGCTTCACACACGCAGGGCGCAGTGAGGCCCCTGGAATTCAGAGAGGAGGACCCTGGTGGTCCGGGAAGACGTTGTGGTGAAGGAGGTCCAGGGCAGGTGCTCTGGGAAGCGGGTAGAGTTGCTGGGCCTGGGAATGGAAGTAAGTCGCCACCCCTAAGGAGTCATGGTTTTTACAGGGCAACCTGGGTTGTTTCCATCTCCAAGCCCCATCCAGGCACCCACCTTGGCTCCCCGCGTGGAACACAGAAGTTTTTACCAAGATGAAAGTAGCCTATGAACACCACCCTCCCCCAGTGTCAGAGTGCAGAGGTTCACCAAGAGAAAGCGATGACCCCTGCAAGCCCCACTGCCCCCGCTCCGGGCCACCGCTCAGTTCTCTTGCTAATAATGCCCCCATTACGCCTACCTTCACAGCCGGATAACCCACCCGGGGGCTCAGTCTGGACTATCCTCTTTCCTGTCTATGCCCCCACTCTCTGGTCCTTGGGTATGCCGTCTGCACGTGGATGACTTCCCCAGCTGCCCCCTGCCCGCCCCCCGAAATTCACATCTGTATCTCCGATGTACGAACCCACTCCCCTGCCTGGAGATCTGAGAGGCATCTCAAACTCAACAGGCCTGAAACCAAACTCTTGATTTTTCCTGCCAAACGTGCTTGCTCCCCGTGCTCCCCATTTTAGTAACGGCATCTCCAGCCTTCCAAGTGCCGGGTCAGAAATCTCTGAATCATTCTTGATTCCTCTCCCCACATACAGTCCATCAGCAGGTCCAGTCATCTGCACCTTCAAAAGCTACCCGAAGTCTGACTTCTTCCGACACCTCTACTTCCTCCACCTTGTCCCGGCCACCATCTCTCGTCTGGTCCCTGTGCCTCCACCTTCACCCCCTACAGTTCAGCAGTCAGAGTGACCCCACCAAAATGCAGGTCACGCCAACCTCCTGCTCAAATGCTCCAGTTCCTTCCCAGCTCATTCCGAATACAATCCAAGGTCCTTCGGATCTTATGAGTGAGGCTTACTGGGGGCAGACCCAGGTCACACTGTTCCTTCTGGCAGTCTTATTATCAGCACCCACTTGCACAATCAAAAGTGTCCCACAGAATGTAAACTGGTGCAGCCACTATGGAGAATGGTATGGAGGTTCCTCAAAAAGCTAAAAATAGAGCTGCCGTATGATCCTGCAATCCTACTCTTGGGCATATATGCAGACAAAACTATAATTCGAAAAGATACCTGCACCCCAATGTTCACAGCAGCACTACTTACAGTAGCCAAGACATGGAAACAACCTAAACGCCCATCGACAGAGGAATGGATAAAGATGTGGTACATATATACAATGGAATATGACTCAGCCATAAAAAAGAATGAAATAATGCTGTTTGCAGCAACATGGATGGACCTAGAGATTATCACACTAAGTGAAGTAAGTCAGACAGAGACAAATATCATATGATGTCACTTATATGTGGAATCTAAAATATGACCCAAATGAACTGATCTATGAAACAGAAACAGACTCACAGACACAGAGAGCAGACTTGTGGTTGCCAAGGGGGAGGGGGGTCGGGGAGGGCTGGACTGGGAGTCTGGGATGAGCAGATGCAAACTGTTATATAGAGAATGGATAAACAACAAGGTCTTACTGTAGAGCCCAGGGAACTCTATTCAGTATCCCGGGATAAACCATTATGGAAAAGAATATGAAAAAGAATGTATATGTATGTATAACTGAATCACCTTGCTGTACAGCAGAAATTAACACAACACTGTAAATCAACTCTACTTCAATAAAATAAAATTTTTTAAAAAGCGTCCGACAGACGATAGGGTCCCTCGACTGGAGATGCCCCTCATGTTAAATCTCTGCCCCGATCTCCTCTCCCGTCCCCTTATCACTGTTCCGCTCCAGCTGCTCTGGTTTCCTTGCTGTTCCTCCCACCACCAGGCACGCAGTACCTCAGGGTCTTCGCACCCCTAGACTTGGACATGGCTGTTTCTCTCTTCCCTGGTCATCCCATCTACAACAGTTCTCTCTGCCCCCAGTCACCACCCTCTCTTACCCTGCGTTATTTTTCTTTCTTTTTTTTTTTTTGGCCGTGCCACGCGGCTGGCAGGATCTTAGCTCCCCGACCAGGGATTGAACCCGCAACCCCTAGAGTGGAAGCGCGGAGTCTTTACCACTGGACCGTCAGGGAAGTCCCCGTTACTTTTCTTAATAGCGCTTATTACCGCTTGACTTGTTACGTGCGTGTGTGTCTAAAATCTATCTTCTCCCCATACCTATTTTGTTTATTATGCCTAGCACACAGTAGGCACCTGTTGAGGAAATGATGTCACTGTTAGGAGTATCCATCCAGCTCCACACAGCGGTTAAAAGGAAGAGCTGCAGGGCTTCCCTGGTGGCGCAGTGGTTGAGAGTCCGCCTGCCGATGCAGGGAACACGGGTTCGTGCCCTGGTCCGGGAAGATCCCACATGCCCCGGAGCAGCTGGGCCCGTGAGCCATGGCCGCTGAGCCTGCGCGTCCGGAGCCTGTGCTCCGCAATGGGAGAGGCCACAACAGTGAGAGGCCCGCATACCGCAAAAAAAAAAAAAAAAAAAAGGAAGAGCTGCAGAGTCAGATGCCATGGTATCTAGCTACATGATCTCAATCTCTAAGCCTTGGTTTCCTTCTCTAAAGTAATGATATTAGTAGGATTTACACCTTACGGGGTTACTGGTTATGAGGATCAAATGAGAGTGGCATATAGTAAGTGCTCAATAATACTGGGGATAATAAGAGAAAAAACAAGGATTAAAACATTTAGCATTTAATATGTGCCAGGCAGTGTACTAAACATTTTATAAATATTATCTCATTTAATGCTCATAGAAACCCTTTGAGGTAGGTACTGTCATTATTTCCATTTTACAGATGAGGAAACTGAAATTCAAAGAGGTTAAGTAACTTTCCCAAAGCCACACAGCTGGTAAGTGGCAGAGCCAGGATTTGATCCCAAGGTCTCTGGTTCCAGCATCTGTTCTTACCCACTCTTCTGCTTTGATTACAAACTCTTCCTATGTGTGGTTCCTTTTGTTTTCTAAAAATTCCAAGTGTTCATCACAACCGGTGAACTACAGAGAGATACAGTTGGCCCTTGAACCCCATGGGTTTGAGGTGTGTGGGTCCACTTAGCTTAGATTTTTGTCAATAGTAAATACAGTACTCGTACTACTGTAATAATAATAGTTCAACAGTATTACATGATCTGCAGTTTGTTGAATCTGTGGACATGGAGCTGCAGACACAGAGGAACCACAGAGATGGAGGAACCGCTGATACGGAGGATTGACTCTAAGTTATACTCGGATTTTCGACTGTATGGGGAGTCATCACCATAAGCCCTACCTCGTTCAAGGGTCAATTGCATGTGATTTTTAAGGTTATCTCTGCTCCTTCTTTCTCTCCTCACCACAACTAATGGGAACAGTCAGGCCAACTTCCATACCTTTGCACTTGTTTACACACTAACAGAATTCTTAACTTTTTTGTTTTAAAAGATATATTCATATTACACATATATTACTCTGGAACTTGCTTTCCTCACTCACATTGTAGACATTTCTCTTGGTTAAAACATAATCCATTTTTTAAAAATAGCTGCAATAACATTTCATGGTATGGCTATAGCACAAGTTAGCAGACTGTTTTCCTACCGACAGCCGTTCACTTGTTTCCAAACGATGCTTCCAGCTCGTGTGGCTGCTACGATCTCTACAATCAAGTTTCAAAGTGAGACGTCGAGGTACAATATATTTTTCAAATTTTTAGTAATTGACATATTACTTTTCAAAATGGTTTGAAAACAATCCACCTTGTCAACAGCGTGATTTAAAAGCGTCTGTTTCCAGGCAACTTCATCAGCACCACAGGTTCGTCTTTAAAATTTTTGCCAATCTGATGGAAGTATGTGTTTTTTAAAACACAGATGAACTTACACTATACATATTATCCTGCAACTTGCCTCTTCTTTTCCCTCAACGATAGTATCATGGACATCTTTTCAATTGTTGTAAACATTGCTGTTTACCTCATACAATTCACCTCTGTGTCCTGGAGCACATTTCTTTCCCACATGGGACAGCTGATCTATGGGCAAAGATGGCAAGAGAAGGCAGAAATTGGCAAGAGAAGGTAGAAATTATAATAAAACAAGTACAGAATTGGCAAGAGAAGGTAGAAATTATAATAAAACAAGTACAGAATCACTTCACACCCAGTGGGATAGTGGTCATCAAAAAGACAGAAAACCACAAGTGCTGGCGAGGAGGTGGAACAAATGGAAACCCTCATATACTGCTGGGGAGAATGCAAAACGGGGCGGTCACTTCGCAAGACAGTCTGGCAGTTCCTCCAAAGGTTAAACGTAGATACCACGATTCTACTCCTTGGTGTGCACCAGGAGAAACAAAAACACCACAGCACTATTCACAATAGCTGAAAAGTGGAAACCACCCAAATGTCCATCAGTGATGAACAACTAACGAAATGCAGCAGTGTATCCACAGTATGGAATTATTATTCAGCCATAAAAAGAAATGAAATGCTGATCCAGGCTACAAAATGGAGGGCCCTCGAACGATGCTAAGTAAAAGCCAGCGCAAAAGGCCACGTATCGTACGATCCCGTTTACGTGAAAGTCCACAAGAGGCCAGTCCACAGAGACAGAAAGTAGATGAGAGGCCGCCAGTGCTCTGGGGGAAGGGAACAGGGAGTGACTGCTGTGCCGTGCTGTGCCTTTTGAAAACGATGAAAATTGTCTGGAATTAGATAGTGGTGATGGTTGCACAACCTCGTGAATATACTGAAACCACTGAATTGTATACTTTAATGAGCAAATACACCCACACGGCCTCTACTTCTCTTTCCACCGAACACCTGAGGCTCCCCACTCCCCACGCCTTCCCGAGCATCTCCACCTCCAGTTCAGTAATCCTCATCCTGAGAGAGCTGGCAACAGGTTTCCTTTCAAAGCCGCCCGGTAGGGTTTGTCGATAGCACTGCCCCACCCCCACCCCGCTCAGACCCAACCCCCTCTACTTTGTACCCAGATCGTTTACTTATTAAACCAATTAGATTAAATGACTCACGCTGCACCCTTGGGCAGGAGACGGGTAAACAGCTCACAAAGGAGTCTGACTTGGACTGGAAAGGGCCTGCTTCCCTCTCAGCCCAGACTCTCTTTACCAGGCACCCCCCCCCGCCCACCCCCCACCCCCAACAAAGCGTTTCTCAGGTCGCAGGAGGATGCCTGAGATGGGGGGGCGGTTTGCTGCCCCCGCCCACTGTGCTTTCTCACCCCCTAGGACGCCCACACCGATCCCTCAAAGAGCTGACAAAAAGAGCCTTATCTCCACTGCTTACACAGCCAGCAAGCAGGCCACCAGCCCAGCATCCGTGTAAAGGCTCGTAGAATTCCTGGTTCTCCCAAAACCTGTCCTTGTGCAAAACGGCCAGGAGGGTATCTAGCACCCTTTACTGCCACATCTTAGCCCCACAGAGGGCACCTCGCTGCCCCATCTTCCGAGGCTCCATCCCTGTCAAGATGTGCTCGGCTTGGAGGCCGTGGAGAGGCCCTGCAGCTAACTGGCTGAAGCAGGCGGAGCTCCTCACTCATCTTACCTAAAAACGAGGGGCAGGGTCTGGATCATTTCTCCAGGCTCTGAGACTCGTGACTGTTCAGTTCCATGAACACTGACTGAATTCACCGGGTCCTGGAGGGGACAACTGTCACAAGGTCTCCATCCCCGGGGAAGACAGCGGGGGACGGGAGGGCTGACCCCCAAGGACACACTCTCGGGACAGTGCAGGGGCTCCCTGGGAGTGTGGACAAGCGGGCCCCGGGTCCCCTTTGCTCCCTGCTTCCACACCCCACCCTGCACACGGTGGAGGCCGCAGTTAGAACCACCCTGATCTGCTCTCAGCATCTCCTTCCAAGCACTACCTCTGAGGCAGCCCCCTGTGACAGCTTGGAATCCGGGAGGGAGGTGTGATTTGAGTCAGATCCTGTCCTGGAGTGGAACCACATCCTCTCCTGCCAACCCCCCCATCCAGGAATTTCCGCCTTTGTATATTTATAAGACTCTCTTAAAATAGGTCCCGGCAAACAGGAGCAGAGACCTGATTTGGGTCGATGAAATCAGCATTTGGGAGGGTAAAGACTCCTGGGAGTAAAGCTGGTATTTTCCCTCCTATTCCGTATCTGGCTTCCAGTACCATCCAAATGCCCCAGGAGGGCTCCCCTCCCCCACTCAGTGCTGCCTCCCAAGCTTCTACCCTGGGAACCTCCCCGTCTCCTGTCCTCTCAGTGCAGAGTTTCTTAAAACACAGCAGTCCCCGGCCACCCTCTAATGCTCATTTATTGTTAAGCAGCTGCATTTTGCAAAGTCCTTCTAGGCTGTCAGCCTTTTGCTCAACAAGCCCATCCACCCACCTAAATGGGGTCTGAGTTTTAGAAGGAGGGGACGCAACGATCAAGGGAAGGTCAGTAGGTACAGATGTCTGTCCTCGGCTCCCATCGGCCTCAGGACAAGTTGTCCATCATCCGTGAGGGGCTGGAAAGCAGGCGGTGATGAGAAAGGCAGCGTCCCGGGAGCGTGTCGGCCTCAGACACCAGCTGGGGCCTGGCAGAGACTCCCGGTCGGGTGAGAAAAGCCAGTATGGTCTCCACCTTTCCCAGCGGAGCCTGGCACCTCTGCCCGGCGTGGGTTACACACTGTCTGGTCAGCCTCCCTGGGCTGCATGGGAGGAAAGGACATCGGCTCCCCTGATCCTTTTCTGAGAAAGGACTTATTCTATTTTGCAGTGTGGGAAGCCTGCTGGGGTCTTTGTGGAAGGAGACAGAGGGTTGTCTCTTTCTTCCCTTACTCTGGTTTGTCTAAGTCCCAAGGTAGAGAAGGTCAGGCCTAAAAGGAGTCCGTTTGTAATCCCTGGCTGGGGGAAGAAGGGCCCTGGAGCTCTGCTATTGGGGCCTGTGTAAAGGAGAGGTCAGAGGGAAAAGACCAGGGCTGAGGCAGTGGACGTGGGGCTTGGGATGGTAGGGAGGGTTTAAGGCAGGTCAGACGCTATGGTGTTCCAAGGGGCAACTACAGAAAACAAATCTGGGTTAAACGGGTGAAATATAAAAATAAGATGCTGGGCTTCCCCGGTGGCGCCGTGCTTAAGAATCCACCTGCCGGGCTTCCCTGGTGGCGCAGTGGTTGAGAGTCCGCCTGCCGACGCTAGGGGACACGAGTTCGTGCCCCGGTTCGGGAAGATCCCACATGCCCCGGAGCGGCTGGGCCCGTGAGCCATGGCCGCTGAGCCTGCGCGTCCGGAGCCTGTGCTCCGCAACGGGAGAGGCCACAACAGTGAGAGGCCCGCGTACAGAAAAAAAAAAGAAAAAAAAAAAGAATCCACCTGCCAATGCAGGGGACATGGGTTCGAGCCCTGGTCCGGGAAGATCCCACATGTCACCGAGCAACTAAGCCCGTGCGCCACAACTACTGAGCCTGTGCTCTAGAGCCCGCAAGCCACAACTACTGAGCCCATGCGGCACAACTACTGATCCTGCATGCCTAGAGCCCGTGCTCTGCAACAAGAGAAGCCACCACAATGAGAAGCCTGCACACCGCAACGAAGACCCAATGCAGCCAAAAATAAATGAGATAAAATAAAAAATAGCTTTTAAGTAGAAGGAAAGAGATGGAAATAAAAATAGAGGAGAAGCAAAATTGGAAACCTGTGCTAATATTCCACTGTCCTGTAATAGGAAGGGCACTGGGGCAGGGGTCAGGAGGCCGGGGTTTTGTCCTTGTCCTCTCACTAGCTTTGGGACCTCTCTGACCCTTGGTTTTCTTCCCTATCAAGTGATGACATTTAAGGATATTCCAAATGTCACCTTCTGCGATTTGATGATAAACACACATAAATGAAAACTGCATGTTGCTGGCAGATCCATCCTGGGTCCTCTTTAAATATTAAAGACCCCCTCCCCCATACATTTAAAATATTTCAGTCCGTAAAAAAAACTTCCGAACTGCACAGGATTTTTCAGGGACAAGTCTACAGGTACACTGTACCTCTGCAGTTTTAGAGGTTAGAAAAATGAGAGAGAAATTGGGTTACAGTCTGATTTATAAGAAGAGTGCTGGCTGATGCTTAACTGGCTCAAATCTATGCAAATGAAAGAAGACAAAAAAGATGGGTGGAGTTGCAAATGGCAGTCCTCCCGCTTGTCCCCAAACTAGGGCTCTTCATGGGAGAGGGCTGGAAATCCTTGGCGGCTCCGAAGAGCTTTGTTTCCAGCTCCCCACGCACCGCCCCCAACTCCTATCAACTCCGGATGCCCAGGAGATTTGAGAGGCAGACCTATTCAGAGCCCTATCTCTCTGCAGATAGCAATCCTGGGCCTGGTTAACGTGAAACGAGGGTCTTCACTCGACAGTGGAGTGTGGCGGGGAGACAGTATCACATCCAGTGGGAACATTCTGAAAATGGGACGAGAAAGCGTGAGAAAGGCCAGAAATCGCAAAAGCGCAACCCAAGGATGGGGACAAATTTCTCCCCCTAGCAAATTTCAGCAAGAGCCAGTTCTTAATCGATTTGGGGTTTATCCAAAGAAACTCTCCAATCCAAAAAGGATGGGGGCGGGGAGACAGTGTAGATGTGCCTTCCCTTCCCCGGCTGGGCTCTCAGGGTTGGAAAGGACACTGGCGCCGTACTGCCTGTTCCCGGGGGGGCAGTCAGCATGGTGGCCACCCATCCCTGTCTTTACCCTTTCACTTGATGTTAATTTATTCTAGGAAGAGAGTCAAAGCCGAGGTACCAGATTACTCGCTAATTCACCGCTTACATAGTGTAGAAGTCTGCTAAACCCTGTGGTGAATACAAAGGGCAAAGCTGAGTCTTTTACAAAAGCGCCAACAGATATAAATTAATACAGTGCAAACCAGTAAGGATTAAGCTGACGCGTAACTGGCTCGAATCTTAAACTAGTAAGTACTGAACTATATTAATATAGTACAAACTGATGAGTGGGCATGGAATAATGGAGTGATTAGAAGTGCATGGAGTTAGCCTCGGAAGTGGTAACTCTGTGTAAGCCCAGCCTAGGCCCTCCTGCCCTGGCCGTGGCAGCCCTGGCACTCAAGGCAGATAGAACTCTGGACCTAGAAATCAGACCTAGATTTCATCCTGGTTCTGCCACTCAGCCATGCTGCCACTCTTCAGTGGTGGGCCATTTTCTGTTTTAGCCTGTGTCAAAGAATAACAACCCCTGCCCTTTCCAGAATGTTACAAGAATCAAGGAAAAAAACAACAAAAAAAACCCATTATATATATAATGAGTGCTCTGAAGTCCACGGAAGGAAAAAGCACCAAGATCAATTCAAACAAGTTCTGTGTGTTAGTTTCCAATATGAAATAAAAGAGATTTCAAAGGCAAACCGAATGTAACAGTGGTCTTTGTTACGAGGTCTACACTTCCTCTGGCCTGAGCCTGTCAGCATGCACGATAATTCGATCAATGACCCACACTGCCTGGCACAAAGAGGGAGACAGACCAGCGTGGCTAGACACCAGTTCTGCCCACGGTCTCACTCACTTCACCCTTATCTCAACAGGGCACCCAGACCCCTGTCCCTCTCCCCTCCCATGATTTTATAACTGTGACAGGACAACCCCTTTAATCCCCTCCTTCCTATAAAACTCACCGCCTTCTGGCAGCGCTAGGATTTCAGACACTACAGGCCCAAGGCCCATCTTCCGTCTGTACTCCTGGTTTTCCTTCCCAACTCATCCCTCCCTCTCTAATTGCCTTTCTTCAGCTTTCCTTCTTTCCCTGGGGTAGCACAGGAGACCGTCCCCGGAGTTCTGAGTTAGGGGTTCCGAAGGAAGGAGGGGGAGGTATGAGGACAGTGCTGTGGGCAGTGAAGACATGGTTTTATCCTGTTATCTTTGGCTGACAGGCAGCAGGTTAATTTTTTAAAGATTTTTTGGTGTGGACTGTTTTTAACGTCTTTATTGAATTTGTTCCAATATTACTTCTGTTTTATATTTTGGTGTTCTGGCCACAAGGCATGTGGGAACTTAGCTCCCCAACCTGGGATCAAACCCGCACCCCCTGCATTGGAAGGTGAAGTCTTAACCACTGGACCGCCAGCGAAGTCCCAGCAGCAGGTTAATCTTACTGTACCTTCTCTCTATAACAAACTCTGCATATTAGCAGTGGGTGGGGGTTGGCTGATACTAAAATCTCGGTGTCAGAGGGCTTATTGCTCAGCTTTAGGCTGTGTGGCACTTGATAATACAAGGCAGGCTTAGCTGTCACCCTGGCCAAGCATCCTAGGCTACAAAGAAGTGGGCCACGTTTAACATTCCTTGATCCGTGGCCCAGAAGGGGGCTGGCAGAACCCCTAGGCAAAGTGTCAGAGAAAGGGACCCGACCCAGCAGTGGGCCACAGAGTCACACAGACATGTGTTTGACTCCTGGCTTTGCCATTTAGTTGGTAAACATCCTTGGGCAAATTCTGACCCTCCCTGAGCTGTGGTCTTTTCCGCTGAAAACGACCTCAAGAGCTCCAACAGAACGGAACTGAAAGAAAACCTCACGTGGAATCACTGAGCTGGGCGGTGTGTTTTGAGTTGAGGACCACCACCCATCAGTGGTCCATGAAATCAACTTAGTGGGACACAAACAGTATCTTTAAAAAAAAAATGAAAGGAAAGCATCACAGTCACCCCGAGCTGAAGGAAGTATTGTGTTGTTCAATGGTTCCAGTTTCGTCTATAATGGTAAGTGTGTGTGCACTGGCAATGCAAAGTGCACTATTTTGTGGATCATGGTAAAAAAGTTTGAGTCCCTGACCCAGAAGGATCAGCTAAGACCTGGGGAAGAGTTAGCAGGTGATGTCACATGCGTCCCCTACATGGAATACCCTGTCTGAATCTGTAAACGCTGGCCTGACATTCGTTCATTCATTCTTCTCAAACAACCCAGCCCCATCACCACACAGGCTCCCCTGCACTCCCTTGCCCTCCCCCCACACTGGGACTCTGGCTCAGCCTCAGCATCTGTATTCCGAGCCACTGTCTGGGGCTCGCCTACACCTCCCCAGTCCAACCATAAGCTCCCCAAGGGCAGCTGGCAGCGTCTTATCCCTTTCTCAACAGCGGGCAGCAGAGGCCCTGCACGGGGTGGGGAGGGGGGCATTCAGCAGCAGGGGAGCAGGTCCAGGTTTGTGGAGGGAGAAGGACAACTGGGTCCCTTTAGAATTCGATTCAACAGGATTCTTACTGAAGGCTCGTGCCGTGCCGGGCACCATGCTGGTACCATCACCAGCACCGTATGTAACTTGAAAAGAACAGGAATTATTATTCCAGTGTTAAGGGTGAAGAAATTGAGGTTCACCCAACAAGGAAGCAGCAGAGGTTTGAATGCTAGTCTAACTTTCTTATTATTCACTCATTCCTTCATTCACTTATTCTTTCAAAGGACACCTAACAAAGGCCGGCCATACGCTAGGCACTGTGCCCAGCACTGAAGACACAGATAAAGATGAACAGTCCCTGACCTCAAATAAGAGCTAACAGACACTTAACTATGTGAATCTGGTAAATGCTTAGAGAAGCGGATGGACAGAGCTAGATTTGAGACACGTTTCACGATTATACGGGAGAGGTGGGAGGACTAGTGATTTTTATATTTTACTTAAATTCAAGTCTACAGTGTTGGATTTTTTTCTTTTTCTTTTTTTTTTTTTTACAACGGGCATGCATTACTTGTATAATTTTAACAAGAAGGACACAGGCGGTCAGCGGCGTCGGCTGCTGCCGAGGCTGGCGGGATGAGGCCTGGAGAAGTGGGGTCTGCCAGGCCCCAGGTTGGGGGGACCTGCCCAGATAATCAGGGCTTGTCTGCATGGTAGACGGTAAAGAAGTGGGGGCAGGGCTGCTGGGGGCAGTGGGGGAGGACAGAAGCCGACTTCAGACAATCTTTCATCTGACAAGCCCCAAGTTCCTTAAAGACATGGATTCAGGGCTCCACACAGCAAGGAGGGTTAGCAGCGATCAGAAATCTGAGACACAGACAGGAGAAACGCTTTGTGCAAGAGCCGCGGAGGATTTTGACCCCCGATGGCAGCGATGTCGGGGGCTCCCGGGAAAGGTGGGCTTGTGGGGCGGGGGGGGGGGCGTGTGAGCTGCAGGGGGGGCGTGTGAGCTACGGGGGGGGCGTGTGAGCTGCAGGGGGGGCATGTGAGCTGCAGGGGGGCGTGTGAGCTGCAGGGGGGGCGTGTGAGCTGCATGGGGGCGTGTGAGCTGCAGGGGGGCGTGTGAGCTGCAGGGGGGCGTGTGAGCTGCAGGGGGGCGTGTGAGCTACGGGGGGGCGTGTGAGCTGCATGGGGGCGTGTGAGCTGCAGGGGGGGCGTGTGAGCTACGGGGGGGGCGTGTGAGCTGCATGGGGGCGTGTGAGCTGCGGGGGGGCGTGTGAGCTGCAGGGGGGGCGTGTGAGCTACGGGGGGGGCGTGTGAGCTGCATGGGGGCGTGTGAGCTGCAGGGGGGGCGTGTGAGCTACGGGGGGGCGTGTGAGCTGCATGGGGGCGTGTGAGCTGCAGGGGGGTATGTGAGCTGCAGGGGGGGGCGTGTGAGCTGCGGGGGGGGGCATGTGAGCTGTAGGCACAGCCCTGGTGGAGTGGGGAGGCACCGCTGGGACGTGGGATCACGGGGTGCGGCCCTGGGTAGGTGGAGGACAGGGGTGCAGGAGAGAGAAGAGGTGGACCAGGCCGCGGCACCCAGATCTCACCCTGGGCAATGCCGGGAACAGCGGGTGCAAACCCCAAACGGCCTCGGCCTCCCGCTTGCCTCTGTTGAGCCACTGCACCTGCCTAGGAGTTGCTACTCGGGAACTTGCTTAAACAGAAGGAAAGATGTCACCAGTCCTGAAAAGATGGGAAGAGCTGCCACACTGTCCGCTTCGGGGCTGGGCATCTCCCCACCTCTTCCCCACCTTCCCAGACTTCAACGTCTCCTTGCCTGGCCTGTCATGGCCTCTCTTCCTGAGGCTTTTCTGCCCCTTCCTCTCCCTCCTCCCACTGGTCTCTCCTCCCTCCTCTGACCCCTCTGCACTGTGTCTCCACCCCACGTCCCCGTGCCACCTTCCACGTCCTGACGGTCCTGATCGACACTGGGAGCCGACCCCACGAGGCTGTGACGATGGCTTCCGTCGGGGGAGGCCCAGCCCCGGGCAGGCGAAGGGCCCTGGCAACAGCTGCTGTAGGCAGAGCCCCGCCAAGAGCTCGGGGGTGCTGGGGCCGCTGTCAACAGGTGGCCTGCACAGGCGGCCAACTGGGCCCATGCCCGAAGGGAGGTGATGGCGAAACCACCCATAAACAAGTTCGTCTGCCTAGACCGGATCTCCCCTCCCGGAAGGACACCCAGTCCTCACCTTGAGCGTCTGGTTTATCCTGAAGCCCAAGAGGCTCGGGTCCCTTCTCCCCTTGGCCTTTGCTCTCGGCCTTAGGGGAGGCCTAGATCCCTCCCGGGGGGTGGGACAAGATGTGTGACGGAGGCAGCAACACGGGGTGGGGGGCCGGGAAGGCCCCACCCCAGCCGGCTGAGAAGTTCCTTCTGGTTCACATCTGCCCTCTGGCCATCACACCCCACCCGGCGTGCGTCTGCACCCATACAGGGCCTGCTTCCTTGACCTAAGTCACCTGCTTGGACCTTAACTTGTTGATACCCCAAACCCGAGCTAAACGTACAATGGTCAGAATGACCACAGCCAGACAGGCGACTCCCATGATGCCACACCCAACCAGCTCAAGCTTCCTGAAGGGGGACAACAGTCCCTAGAAGCCTCCCCAGGCCTCTGAAAGAGGTCCGTCCACAGCTTCTACATTGCTGGGCTCCCTGGGTTCTGACCCAGATCACCCCCACCAGATTTTCCGTCTTCCGGCCACACCAAAGCTCCATTGCCAGGTCCCTAGATTCGCCAACTCGCCATTTAATTGGATTTCCCAATTCCACCGTCGAAGAGATACGGTCACTGAGATTCTTTTCAGGACAGGCCGATGCCCCGTTGGCTGTCCAGCTCCTCCTGGAAGGAGCCTTTTTAAGGATGGGCTTGGGAACACCCAGGAAGACAAAGTTATCAATGTTGCCTTATCAACACAAACTCCCCGACTCTGCTGTCTGGGTTTTCTTTCCCTCAGTTTGCTGTTGCAATCAGGAAATTTTCTTCTCTTATAGGTACCAACCCAGCCATTCCTGCCTCTCCCCACTACCCCGACCTATGATCCCACACATGCGGAAATCCTCGCCTCCTGAGAGCTTATCAAAAACCAACACGGGTGTGGATCCAAAAAACGAAAAAGAAAAAAAAACCTACAGACCAAGGAATGGATCAAGAACCAACTAAAATCAGGAAGTCAGTGTTAAATGGGCCCACAGATGCAGCCATTAAAATTCATCGTGGGGGCTTCCCTGGTGGCGCAGTGGTTGAGAGTCCGCCTGCCGATGCAGGGGACACGGATTCGTGCCCAGGTCCGGGAAGATCCCACATGCCGCAGAGCGGCTGGGCCCGTGAGCCATGGCCGCTGAGCCTGCGCGTCCGGGGCCTGTGCTCTGCAGCGGGAGAGGCCACGACAGTGAGAGGCCCGCGTGCCGCAAAAAAAAAAAAAAAAAAAATCGTGGGTCTGACAGCATCCCTCCAGCACATAGTACAGGGCACTGGTTTGAAGCATCCAGAGCCAGCAGAGTGTGGCCCTGTAGTGACCTGCAGTCTAAAGTGTCTAGTTTTGGGTGGCAAGTGGACTTGGGTGGAAACGGGGGTGTGGGAGCTGGGGTGACGTGGCAGCACCTCGTTCGTTCAAAGGCCAACCTCACGATACTCATCAGAAGCAGCATCAATCAGGAAGAGGGAGAAACAATCTCTCTTCGGGTCAACCGCGGGGCACTGCTAAGGTATCAATAAGCCCAGGGGCAAGCACAGAGGACTTGGCAAGTGGCCAGGGTGGGGGAGGGGCATAAGGCTAGAGGAGTAGAAGCAGGTCTGTTTATTGTTTAGTCACTGCACCGGAAATCTGGGATGGGCATCCAAGTCGGGGGGCAGGGGAGGGCAGGGACTAAGAAACCCAGTGGGCATTGTACCCAGGAGGGGTCTTAAGGATCACAGGCTAGGAGGTGCTTTAGGGCATGAAATCCAAACACCCCGGAGGATGGCTGTCCTACTGCACAAGAGTAGCAACAAGGAGATGGCAAGCCGGCCTCACCAAGGACAGGATGTCTACATCCTGGCATGGAGACGAGGTGAAGGTGGAAGGATGGAGACAGGGAGGCCAAGCATGGCACAAAGTGCTCAGAGAGAATGAACGAAGGCCATTCCTCAGGAAGAAGAGTTACCGTGTGACCCAGCAATTCCACTCCTAGGTGTACACCCAGTAGGCTTGAAAACAGGTGTCAAAACAAATATTTGTGCACCAGTGTTTAGCACTATTCACAACAGCCAAAGGTGGAAGCAACCCAAATGTCCGTCAACGGATGAATGGATAAACAAAATGTGGTCTGTTCCACACAACGGAATATTATTCAGCCAGAGAAAGGAACAAAGTACTAATAACACGCTACAGTATGGATGAATCTTAAAACCGTTATGCTAAGTGAAGGAAGCCAGTCATAAAGGGTCACATGCTCTATGAATTCGTTTATACAAAATACCCAGAGTAGGTAAATCCAGAGACAGAAAGCGGATTAGAGGCTGGCAGGGTTGGGGTAAGAGGAATGGACAGTGACCGCCTGAAGGGTAAGGAATCTCCTTTGGCGGTGACGAAAACATTGCAACAGGGCAGAGGTGATGGTCGTACAACACTGCGAATGTACTAAATGCCACTGAACTGTACACTTTAAAAGGTCAATGTTACGTGAATTTCCCTTCAATTAAAAAAAGAAAGAAAGGACGTCCCTGCTGGTCCAGTGGTAAAGAATGCACCTTCCAATGCAGGGGACGCGGGCTGGATCCCTGGTTGGGGAACTGGGATCCCACATGCCACAGGGCAACTAAGCCCACGCAGCACAACTACTGAGCTCGTGTGTCGCAACTAGAGAGCCTGCGTGCCGCAAACTACAGAGCCCATGCGCCCTGGAGCCTGCACACCACAACTGGAGAGAGAAAACCTGCCTGCCACAACTAGAGAGAAGCCCACGTGCCACAACAAAGAGCCCACGTGCCACAATGAAAGATCCCGCACGCCTCAAGGAAGACCCTGCGCGCTGAAACTAAGACCCGATGCAGCCAAAAAAAAAAAAAGAAGAAGAAGAAGAATGAATAAAGTCAGTAAGGGAACAAGGCTGAGAAGACGCCAAAAGAGAAAACAGGGACTAGAGGTGGGCTAGAGATTGAGTTACCATCACTTGCTCTCCAGGTCCACTGCTCTCAGCCTTTTCTCTGCCATAATCCTTGACAGGTGACCTGTCACGGCACATCCTTGGGCATAGCTGGGGCTCTTCGCAGCTCTCAAGGAGTTAACGAATTTCAACCTTTTCTCCACACCTCAAGAAAGCGTATTGGAATACAAGTGAGGGGAAAAGGACATGAAAGCGCTTTTATTTTATAGATACATATATGAACACAAAATATATACTACCAGTCAAGTATAACAATGTATACATACTTTTAAAATATAAATCCTCCATGAGCATTGATATTCTTGTAATTCTTCTCTTCACAACCGCCTGGCCCCTGCTTCCATCATTTCATGGGGATACAATTTGGGAGATTAGGATTGACATAAATACACTACCATGTGTAAAATAGATAGCTAGGGGAACCTGCCGTACAGCACAGGGAGCGCAGCTTGGTGCTCTGTGACGACCTAGATGGGTGGGATGGTGGGGGGCGGGGGGCGCGAGGCTCAAGAGGGAGGGGATATGTGTATACATACAGCTGATTCACATCACTGTACAGGAGAAACTAACACAACATTGTAGAGCAATTTTACTCCGATAAAAAAAAAAGAAAAAAGAAAGCTTTCCAAGGGCAAGACGTAACCCTGAACTGCTCCAGCGTACTCAGGACTACCCTTAACCTACCTGGTACCTTTGTGCCCTTCCTCTGGGCACGCAACTTGGTAAGTGGAGCTCATGCTAGATTTTGTCCCCGCACACTCCCCAGAAGGGGAGCATCTGTGCAGTATACAACCTGCACAACTGTACACACAAGCCCTGAGCACAGGTTGGAAATATAATGGATACTTCCTAAGTGCTGAAAATAGGAAGCAAACTTAGACATCATCACATCTCACCTATGGCATCTTTGAGGTCTAGGCGACCCTTCAGTTTCTTATTTCAGATGGTGCATTTGGGGAAGGGTGCACTGGTCAACTGAGTGAAGGCTTACAATGAAAGTCAAGGTGACAAACGGGAAAGAGAAAGTCCCAAGGATTCCAGAGAAAATGAGGACCCTCGAAGAGGGCAAGTGGAAAGCCTCCCTCAGTTAAGTGAACCACTAAGCCAAAAGCACTGGAGAAGAGCAGTATACTGAGGTAGCTAGGAGCATGGATTCTGAAGTCAGATAGACCTGGACTGAACTCCTGACTCTGTTACAGTTGGCCTGTGCTAAACCTTCTGAGCCTCAGTTTACCTATCTGTAAAAGAAAAATAATACCTACTTTGAAAGAGGGCTTTTAAGATTTAAATGAGGGGAGGGGCAAGATGGGGGTAGGAGATTAAGAGGTACAAACTACTATGTATAAAATAAATAAGTTACAAGGGTGTACAGTACAACAGGGAATATAGCTAATATTTTATAATAACTATAAATGAAGTATAACCTTTAAAAATTGTGAATCACTAGGTTGTACACCTGAAACATATAATATTGTACATTAACCATATCTCAATTTTTGAAAAAGGCCTTAGCCATCAAGAGACAAAAGACTGAACAGTGGAAAAAAAAGAAAAAGATTTTTTTTTTTTTTTTTTTTTTTTGCAGTACGCGGGCCTCTCACTGTTGTGGCCTCTCCCGTTGCGGAGCACAGGCTCCGGACGCGCAGGCTCAGCGGCCATGGCTCACGGGCCCAACCGCTCTGCGGCACGTGGGATCTTCCCGGACCGGGGCACGAACCCGTGTCCCCTGCATAAGCAGGCGGACTCCCAACCACTGCGCCACCAGGGAAGCCCAAGAAAAAGATTTAAATGAGCTATTGCACAAAAAGTGCTCCACAAATACCAGTTATTACTAATCCTCCAGCACCTGTTTATGCGAGTCTGAAGCTAACAAACTCTAGGTCTCCCTTTACACCCCCAGATTTCTAACTCCTAACCAAAGGAGCCAGGTGGGACTCTCACAGTATTTCTCAAAATAACAAGGGACATCTGATCCTAAACCCTGTAAATGCTCTGGTTAACGACTCTCGGTTACCAAGGAAAAGACACTCCAGGGAATTTCCCGGCAGTCCAGCAGTTAGGATTCTGTGCTTCCACTGCAGGGTGCATGGGTTTGACCGCTGGTCGGGGAACTAAGATCCCACATGCCTCGTGGCACAGCCAAAAAAAAAAAAAAAAACAACACAGGCCCCCATCATCAGACAGGCAGCCTGCCTTCCACTCTCCCACCACTGCCCTCGGGGCCCTGTGTGCTCCAGCTTTTGGTGCTCGTGCCACTTGCTCAGTGCCATGGCTGGTGACCAGGGGCCGATCGCTGGGTCTTCCTTCATCCCTGTCCTAACGCCTCAGCTTCCAGTACTACTCACGGGTCTCTGAGACAAGGAAAGTCATATCCCTCCGGAAGTTCTCCCAAGCCATACGAGTTACACCTGCATGTTAAGCTGGTCCCTTCCCATCCTGCAGCGCTGCTACAGAGTGGGGAGGAGGGAGAAGAAACTCAGGGCCCAAGGACTCACCTGCTGGCCTCCTGGCTCCTAAATTCAGCACTATTCACAAGGGCTAAGTGAGCAGAGTTCAGCTTAAGTAAAGGGCCACTGGCTTTCCCTGCTAGTGCCGTGGATAAGAACCCGCCTGCCAATGCAGGGGACACAGGTTTGAGCCCTGGTCCGGGAAGATCCCACATGCCACGGAGCAACTAAGCCTGTGTGCCACAACTACTGAGCCTGTACTCTAGAGCCTGTGAGCCACAACTACTGAGCCCGTGAGTCACAACTACTGAGCCCGCGTGCTACGACTACCAAACCCCACACGCCTAGAGCCCGTGCTCCACAACAAGAGAAGCCACCACAATGAGAAGCCCACGCACCACAATCAAGAGTAGCCCCCGCTCACCACAACTGGAGAAAGCCTGAGCACAGCAACGGAGACCCAACGCAGCCAAAACTGAATGAATGAATGAATAAATAAATAAATAAATAAGTAAATACTGCTTGAAATGCCAGAGCTTGCAACGTGAACTCTCTGACTGATGGTACATTTTGCAGAATGGACAATAAGGCCCTTTTCTAAAGGTGACCTATGCCCATGAGGATGAGAACCACACTGAGAAGACCTCAGGCTGAGAGACCGATGCAGAAGCATGGTCAGCCTCCCAGCATGGACTCTGATGCTGCTGGGCCATCAGTTCCAGGTGATGTAGAAAACGCACCACCCACCTCGATGGCTACTGTTACTTCTATTAATTTTTTAAACTACCTCCAAATCTTGACGATTCACATTTAAATGAGATGGAAAATATATCTGAGGCCATGTTAAAAGCTTGTAGATAAAGGTAGGAACTACTAAGGAAAGTGGCTGATATACTGACAGTTTTTAAACTCTTGATAGATATAATGGTGAATTACTAAAAGCTCTCCCTCTAAGATCAAAACAACATTCATTGTATTTCAACACTGAACTTACTAGCCACCACAGTAAGGCAAGAAAAAGAAGGAAAAGGCATAGTGACAGGAAAAGAATGAATAAAACTGCATTTATTCTTAATCCAAAGATTATGTACTTAGAAAACCCAAAGCAACTGAGAAACTATTAAAATTAATGAATTAGGGGCTTCCCTGGTGGCGCAGAGGTTGAGAATCCACCTGCCAAGGCAGGGGACATGGGTTCGAGCCCTGGTCCGGGAAGATCCCACATGCCACGGAGCAACTAAGCCCGTGCTCCACAACTACTGAGCCTGCGCTCTAGAGCCCGCGAGCCACAACTACTGAGCCCACGTGCCACAACTACTGAAGCCCACGCGCCTAGAGCCCATGCTCCACAAGAGAAGCCACTGCAATGAGAAGCCACGCACCACAACGAAGATTAGCCCCTGCTCGCCACAACTAGAGAAAGCCCACACGCAGCAACGAAGACCCAACACAGCCAAAAATAAATAAATAAATATTTTAAAAAAGTGTTTAAAAAAATTAATGAATTAATTAGCAGGCTTGCAAGACACAGGGTCAATATACAAGTCAACTGTATTTTCTACATACTATCAATAAACAATTGAAAATGAAATTTAAAATACAATATTTACAAGAGTATCATAAAACATCAGACACATTGGAATAAATTTAGTGAAAGATGTGCATGAACTTGACATCGAAAACTACAAACCATTGTTCAGAGAAATTAAAGAAAAACCTGCAGGGAATTCCCTTGTGGTCCAGGTTTTCACTGCCAGGGCCCAGGTTCAATCCCTGGTCAGAGAACTAAATCCACAATCCATGTGGCACAGCCAAAAAGAAAGAAAGAAAGAGAGAGGGAGAGAGGGAAAGAAAGGAAGAAAGAAAGGAAGGAAGGAAGAAAGAAAAGAAAGAAAGATGCCATAAAAAAAAGAAAACCTGTATAAGTAGAGAAATATTACATTTTTATTAATTGGAAGACTCAGTATTACTAAGATGTCCATTCTCTCACAATTTCATTCCATTCAAAATCCCAACAGACTTTTTCTAGAACTTCATAATGAGCTGATTCTAAAATTTGTAGGAAGGCTAAAGGACCATAAATAGGAAAATCATAAAGAAAAAGACCAAAGTTGGATGACTTATACTATAAGATTTCATAACTTACAATAAAGCGACAGCAATTAAAACAGTATGATATGGGTATCAAAGTTGGATAGTCCAATAGAAGAGTCCAGAAATACACACACACACACACACACACCTGATTTTCAATAAGGATTTCAATGCAGTTCAATGGGGAAAGGAAAACAGGAAAATATTTTAAAATAGAGTTAGAACATATAGATATCTGCATGGCAAAAAATTAAACTTAATCCACATCTGTCACCATACAGAAAAATTAATTCAAAATGGATCACAGAACTAAAGTCAAAAGCTAAGTTTCTTGAAGAAAATATATCTAGAAGATAATAACTTAATAACCTTGGGATAGGAAAAGTTTATTACACAGGATATAAAAGGCACTAATGATAAAAGACAAAAAGAAAATTAACTGGACCTCATCAAAACTAAAAACTGCTCATTAAAAGACAAAGAAAAAGCCTGAAAGTGAGGGGGAAATGTGTAAAACGTGTCTGACAAAGGACTCATACCCAGAATATTAAAAAGAACTCCTACAAGTCGATAAGACAATTCAATTAAAAAATGACCTAAGATTTAAATACTTCGTGAAAGATACAGGAATAGCCAACAAGCAAACGGCAAGGTCCTCAACCTCACTGGTCAACTAGGAAATATAAAGTAAAACCATAATGAGATACCACCTCAAAACCACTTGAATTACTAAAATTAAAAGACTGATATTGTCAAATGTTGTAAGGATGTACACCAACTGTAATGCTTATACCTTAGTAGTGAGAGTATAAAATGATACAGAGACTATGAAAACAGTTCAGCAGTTTCTTACAAAAATTAAACATATACCTACCCTATGACCCAGAAATTCTACTCTTATATACCCAAAAGAAATAAAAGTATATGTCTACACAAAGTCTTGCATAAGAAAGTTTATAGTAGTTTTATTTACAACAGCCCAAACTGGAAAGAACCCAAATCCCCATCAAGAGAAGAATGGATAAACAAATTGTGGTTTAGCCAAAATTAGGAATACTCCTCATCAATTAAAAAAAAAAAAAACTGTTGCAAACAACAACATGGACAAATCTCAAAACCATTTCTAGTGAAAGTACCAGACACGAGCCCATTACTGCACGACTCCATTCACACACGGATCTTCCTCGACTTATGACGGGGTCCTGTCCCAATAAACCCATCATAAGTTGAAAACATCATAAATCGAAAATGTGTTTAATACACCTCACCTACCAACCATCACAGCTTAACCCCTCCTAGCTTAAACATGCTCAGTACACTTACATCAACTTACAGTTGGGCAAAATCACCTCACACAAAGCCTATTTTATTATGAAGTGTTGAATATCTCATGTAATTTATTGGGTACTGTACTGAAAGTGAAAAACAGAACGGCTGTCTGGGTGCTACGGGACGGTTCTAAGTGTATCAGTTGTTCACCTTCGTGACTGCAGAGCTGCCTGGGAGCTGTGGCTGCTGTCGCCCAGCATCTCGAAAGAGGATCAGATCACAGCATTACTACTGCTGCGAAAGATCAAAATTCAAAATGCAAAGTACAGTTTTGGGGTTTTTTTGGCCATTCCCCGAGGCTTGCGGAATCTTAGTTCCCCGACCTGGGCTCCTGGTAGTGAGAGTGTGGAGTCCTAACCACTGGACCGCCAGGGAATTCCCCAAAGTACAGTTTCTACTGAACGCCTATCGCATTTGTACCATCATAAAGTCGAAAAATCGTTAAGTCAAACCATCATAATTCAGGGAACATCTGAATGAAGTTCAAGAACAGGCAAAGCGAATCTATTAGAGAAATCAGAACAGTGGTTGCCCAGGAGGAGCTGACTGAAGAGGGGCTCTATCCCCTGCCCTAAAACTCCTCTGCACTCCACTGACTCATGCCTCCCCTTGGCCCTAACCCCAGACAGTCGCTGATCTTTTTACTGTCTCCACAATTTCACCTTTTCCAGAATGTCAAAGAGTTGGAATCATACAGCATGTGGCCTTTTCAGACTGGCTTCTTTCATTTAATAATTCGCATTTAAGGTTTCTCCATGTCTTCGACAGCTCATTCCTTCTTAGTGCACTGTCTGGATGTATCAGTTTATTGAACCATTCACCTCCTGAAGGACATCTTTTTTTTTTTTTTTAACATCTTTATTGGAGTAGAATTGCTTTACAATGGTGTGTTAGTTTCTGCTGTACAACAAAGTGAATCAGCTATACATCTACATACATCCCCATATCTCGTCCCTCTTGCGTCTCCCTCCCACCCTCCCTATCCCACCCCTCTAGGTGGTCACAAAGCACTTAGCTGATCTCCCTGTGCTATGCGGCTGCTTCCCACTAGCTATCTGTTTTACATTTGGTAGTGTATAGATGTCCATGCCACTCTCTCCCTTCATCCCAGCTTACCCTTCCCCCTCCCTGTGTCCTCAAGTCCATCCTTTAGGTCTGCGTCTATATTCCTGTGAAGGACATCTTGGTTGCTTCCAAGTTTTGGTAATTATGACTAAAGCTGTTATAACATCTGTGTGCAGGTTTTGCTGTGCACACAATCCTTTAGGTAAATACCAAGGAGCATGATTACTGGAGTAGATGGTAAGAGTATGTTTAGTTTTGTAAGAAACAGCCAAACTGTCTTCCAAGTGGCTGCACCATTTTGCATTCCCACCAGCAATGAATCAGAGTTCCTGTTGCTCCACATCCTCACCAGCATTTGGTGTTGTCAGTGTCTTTGATTTTGGCCATTCTTACAAAAAAAAAAGAGTTTTTTGTATATTTTGGATAACAATATCACGTGTGTCTTTTGCAAATATTTCTCCCAGTCTGTTGCTTGTGTTCCCATACTATTGACACTGATTTTTGCAGAGTAGAAGATTTTAACTGCAATGAAATCCAGTTTACCAATTATTTCTTTCATGGATTGTGCCTTTGGTGTTGTATCTGAAGTCCTTGTTATACCTAACATGAGATGGTTTTCTCCTGTTAACTTCCAGGAGTTTTATAGTTTTGTGTTTTAGATCTTGTAATCCATTTTTTTTTTTTTTTTTTTTTTTTTTTTTGCGGTACGCGGGCCTCACACTGTTGTGGCCTCTCCCGTTGCGGAGCACAGGCTCCGGACGCGCAGGCTCAGCGGCCATGGCTCACGGGCCCAGCCGCTCCGCAGTATGTGGGATCTTCCCAGACCGGGACACAAACCCGTGTCCCCTGCATCGGCAGGCGGACTCTCAACCACTGCGCCACCAGGGAAGCCCCTGTAATCCATTTTGAGCTGAGTTTTGTGAAACGTGTAAGGTCTGCCCTAGATTCATTTTTTTGCATGTGGACATCCAGTTGTTCCAGCACCATTCATTGATAAGACAATCTTTGCTCCATTTTACTGCCTTTGCTCCTTTGTCAAAGATCAGTTGACTAAATGTGGGTCTGTTTCTGGGCTCTCTATTCCATCCTGTTGACCTACTTGGTTTTTCTTTTTTTTGTGTCAATACCACATTGTCTTGATTACTACTGTAGAGTTATAGCAAGTCTCGAAGTTGAGTGGTATCAGTCCTCCAATTTTGTTCCTCTCCTTCAACGGTGAGTTGGTTATTATGGGTCTTTTGCCTCACCATATAAACTTTAGATCAGACTGTATATATCCATAAAATAACTTGCTGAGTTTTTGACTGGGAGTGCATTGAATCTATATATCAAGTTGGGAAGAACTGACATCTTGACAATATTAAGTCTTCCTATCTATGAACTTAGAATAGCTTTCCATTTATTTAGTTCTTCTTTGATATCTTTCATAAGAGGTTTATAGTTTTCCTCATAACTCTTGTACATATTTTACTAAACACCTAAGTATTTCATGGGGGGGTGGTTTCTAATGTAAGTGATAATGTGTTTTTAATTTCAAATTCCTTGTTCATTACTGGCGTATGGGAAAGAGATTAACTTTTGTATATTCATCTTGTATCCTGCAACCTTGCTACACTTGCTTATTAGTTCCAGGAATTTGGGGGGTTTTGGAGGGTTTTTTGTCGATTCTTTCAGATTTTCTGCATAGACGATATCATCTGTGAACAAAGGTGGTTTTGTTTCTTCCTTCCCAACCTGTGTACTTTTATTTCCTTTTCTTGTCTTATTGCATTAGCTAGGACTTCCAGTATAATGAAAAACAGTGGTAAGAGGGGACATTCTTGCCTTGTTTCTAAACTTGACAAAAGCTTTGAGCTTCTTACCATTAAGTACAATATTAGCTGCAGGTGTTTTTGTAGATGTTCTTCGTCAAGTTGAGGAAGTTCACCTCTATTTCTAGTTTGCGGAGACCTTTTATCATGAATGCATGTTGGATTTTGTCAAATGTTTTTCCTGTATGTATCCATATGATCGTGTGATTTTTCTTCTTTAGCCTGTTGATATGATGGATAACATTAACTGATTTTTGAATACTGAACCAGCCTTGCATACCTGGGATAAATTCCACTTGACTGTGGTGTATAATTATTTTTATACACTGTGGATTCAGTTTGCTAATATTTTTTAAGATGTTTATTTTATTTATTTTTTAATAAATTTATTTATTTTATTTATTATTTTTGTCTGTGTTGGGTCTTTGTTGCTGTGCGCAGGCCTTCTCTAGTTGCAGCGAGCGGGGGCTACTCTTCATCGCGGTGTGCGAGCTTCTCACTGCAGTGGCTTCTCTTGTTGCGGAGCACGGGCTCTAGGCGCGCAGGCTTCCGTCGCTGTGGTGTGTAGGCTTCAGTAGTTGTGGCTCATGGGCTCTAGAGCGCAGGCTCAGTAGTTGTGGCGCACGGGCTTAGTTGCTCTGTGGCATGTGGGATCTTCCCGGACCAGGGCTCGAACCCGTGTCCCCTGCATTGGCAGGCGGATTCTTAACCACTGCGCCACCAGGGAAGCCCCCAGTTTGCTAATATTTTGTTGAGGATTTTTGCAGCTATGTTCATGAGAGATAATTGTCTGCAGTTTTCTTTTCTTGTAATTTTCCCCCCCTGGTTCTAGTATTAGGGTAATGCTGTCCTCATAGAATGAACTGTAAGTAAAGTTAACCCTTGCACACCACTAGTTTGAGCTTTGTGGATCCACTTATACAAGGACATTTGTCAATAGTAAATACTACGGTACCACATAATCTGTGGTTGGTTGAATCCATGGATGCAGAGGAACCGTAGATATTAAGGGCCAACTATAAATTATACCCCTGCACTGTTCAAGGGTCAACTGTATTCCCTCTGCTTTTATCCTCTGAAAGAGACTGTTGAGAATTGGTATACTTTCTTCATTAAATGTTTAGTAGAATTCACCAGTAAGCCCACCTGAGTTTTGTGCTTTCTGTTTTGGAAGGTTATTAATCCTTTACTGAATTTGTTGAATAGATATACAACTATTCAGATTGTCCATTTCTTCCTATGTAAGTTTTAGCAGACTGGATCTCTCAAAGAATTAGTCCAGTTCACCTAGGTTATTAAATTTGTAGGCAGAGGGCTGTTCATGATATTCCTTTATCATCTTAATGTCCATGGAATCTACAGTGATGTCCCCTCTTTCATTTCTGATACTAGTAATTTGTGTCTTCTCTTTTTTTCTTAGCTTGGCTAGAGGCTTATCAACTTTATTGATCTTTCCAAAGAACCACCAGCTCTTGGTTTCATAGATTTTCTCTACTGATTTCCTATTTTCAATTTCACTTATATTTCTGATCTAATCTTTAAAATTTCTTTCCTTGCTTACTTTGGAGTTAATTGGCTCTTCTTTTTCTAGCATCCTAGGGTGGAAGCTTAGGTTATTGATTTCAGATCTTTTTTCTTTTCTTATATATACATTAAAACAATGCTATAAATTTCCCTCTAAGCACTGCTTTCACTGTATCCCACAAATTTTCATAAGCGGTATTTTCTCTTTCATTTAGTTCAAAATATTTTTGAAATTTCTTCTTTGACTCATTATTTAGAAGTATGTTGTTTAATCTCCAAGTCTTTGAAGTTTTCCAGCAATCTTCTTGTTATTTATTTCTAGTTTAATTCCATTGCAGTCCAAAAGCAGACACTGTATGATTTCTACTCTTATTAAATTTGCTGAAGTGTGCTTTATGGCCCAGAAAGTGATCTTGGTGAATATTCAGCGTGAGCTTAAGAAGAATGCGTGATATGGTGTTGTTGGGTGAAGTAGTCTATAAAAGTCAATTATACCCAGTTGACTGATGATGCTGTTGAGTTCAACTATGTCCTTACTGACCTTCTGCCTGCTGGCTCAGCCACTTCTGATAGAGGGGTATTACAGTCTCCAATTATCTTAGTGGATTCATCGATTTCTCCTTGCAGTTCCTTCATTTTTTGCCTCACATATTTTGATGCTTTGCTATTAGTCACATACACATTAAGGATTGTTATGTCTTCCTGTTGTATTAGTATCTAATGCCCCTCTTTATCCCTGATAACTTTCTGTGCTCTGAAATCTGCTCTGAAATATAGCTATTCCTGCTTTCCTTTGATTAATGTTAGCATGGTATATCTTTCTCCATTCTTTTATTTTTAATCTATATGTATCTTTATACTTAAAGTTGGTTTCCTGTAGACAATGTAGGTGGCATCTTATTTTTGGATCCATGTGACAATCTGTCTTTTAACTGGTGTATTTAGACCCACTGATGTTTAAAGCATACATAGTCAAATACATTGTTGCTATTATTATTTTGAACAACTGTTATTTGTGAAACATAAAATGTTTTTTATTTTACTTTCATGTATTCATTCTCCAATGCTCTTCCTTTCTTTATATAGATGAGTTTCTCACCTATATAGTTTTCCTTCCCTCTGAAGAACTTCTTTTAACATTTCTTGCAAAGCAGGTGTACTGGCAATAAATTCCCCCAATTTTTGTTTGTCTGAGAAAGTATTTCTCTTTCACTTGTGAAGGATAATTTCACAGGGTACAGAGTTCTAGGTTGGTGTTTTTTTTCTCTCAACACTTTAGATACTTCACTGCACTCTCTTCTTGCTTGCATGGTTTCTGAGATGTCAGATGTAATTCTTACCTTTGCTCCTCTATAAGTGAGGCGTTCCACCCACCCCCCCAACTTCTTTCAGGATGTTTTTCTTTATCTTTGATATTCTGAAGTTTGAATATGATTGGGGGGAAGGGATTTATCTTGCTTGGTATTCTCTGAGCTTCCTGGATCTGTAGTTTGATGTTTGACATTAACTTGGGGAAATTCTGAGTCATTATTGCTTCAAATATTTCTCCTGTTCCTTTCTCTCTTCTCCTCTGGTATTCCCATTGCACATGTTACGCATTTTGTATTGATAGTTGTCCCGCAGTTCTTGGACAGTCCATCCTGTTCTGTTTTGTTTTGTTTTCCTCAGTCTTTTTTCTCTTTACTTTTCAGTTTTGGAAGTTTCTATCATCCCATGCTCAAGCTCAGAGATCCTTTCCTTGGCATGTCCAGTCTATTCATGAGCCCATCAAAGGCATCCTGCCTCTCTGTTACAGTGGTTTTGATCTCCAGCATTTCTTTTTCATTCTTTCTTAGAATTAAGATCTTTCTCCTTCCATCACCCATCTGCTTTTGCATGGTCTACTTTTCCCATTAAAGCCCTTAGCATATTAATCGTAGATTTTTAAATTCCTGGTCTAATACAGGATGGCTAGAATGGCCTGGAGTTGGGTATTTCCCTTCCCCAGGTACGTCAGGCTCTGGTAAAACACCTTCTCCTTAAGGCAGACCTTGTTAGGAAGGACAGCGTGCTCTGGCGCATCTCAAAGTGGTCCTTTCCCTCCCCCCGGAGGCATATGGGTATTTTCCTCCAGTGTTCACTGTAGGTGAATGAGGACCTGGTAGAGCTCCAGGAAGTAAAAACACAGAAGTGTAACCTCCCACCCCCAGGACTGGGCACCCGTGAAGTTTTGGGTTTTTTTAATTTCTTTTATTGAGACTTAATTGACATACAGTGTACAACATGTTGATTTCATACACTTACATGTTGCAATATGATTACCACCGCAGTGTTCGCTAACAGCTCTATCACGTCACCTACTTGTGGTGGGAACAATTATGATCGAGTCTCTTAGCTACCTGGAAGTCTATAATTCAGTATTGTTGACCATCATCACTGTGCTATGCGTTAGCTCTCCCCCCTGAAGTTTTCGACGCTCAGACTTGTCCACGCCGAGCCTCCAGCAATTTGTCAATTACAGGTTAGGTTTTCCTACCCTGGCACTGGTTCCTACGGAGCTTGCGGCTCCACCATGTTTTGTTTTTAAATTAACTATATTTGAGTATAATTTATATACAATAAAATGTATCCATTTTAAGTAAACAGTTGTATGAGTGCTGACAAACATATATGCCTGTATAACCTCCACCCCTTTGCCTGGATTATTCAGCTTCCTGGATGGTCTAGCATGCAGCTGGGGCTGAGAACCACTGCTCTGTCATTCTCTGTGGCCAGCCAAGGGCTTGGGACTCCCAACTCTGAGGTTACTCACTTATTTCTGGGTCTTGCTTTCTTCACATCTCTTGCTCCTGGATGGAACCTCTGTGAGCACCACCCACCACAAGAGTACCTATTTGCTGATTCCTGATATTATAGAATCCAGCTCAAAGTGGACACAAAATTTCCTTAAATGGTCACCTCAGCTATCTCTCACATATCTGTTGAGCCTGTAGCCATTTCCCATAGCTGGCTCCTCCCTCCGCATCTCTCGATTTTAGCCACCCTTGGACTGTAAGGACCTCTTTCCTCTCCCTGCCCATCTTCCCTGGGGAATGCAGCCACCTCTGCTCCCATCAGGGCGTGAGGAAGAGCCTGGCCTGGCCCTCTGTCTTCATCATCCCTCACCTCCATTTATCTAAGTTCTCCGCATCATTTATGTCCCAGTTCAAAACCCACCTCCACCACAAAGCCTTCCTCCCCCAGCTAGATTTTCTTTCTCTTACCTGTACCAGGCACTTGAGCACATAATCACGCTCCAGGTTCCCTCAGCACTCACCTTGTACTAGTTATCTCAAACAATCAAATTCAATTAAACAAATATGGAATCAGCTGAGGGCTTTGTTTGAAGAAGGCATAAGACTAGGTTCTGGGCAATACCAGAACTAAGACCCAAAACAGACATGGTTCCTGCCCTCACATGACAGACTCTAAACAAAAGTAATAAGCTTGGGCTTCCCTGGTAGCGCAGTGGTTGAGAGTCCGCCTGCCGATGCAGGGGACACGGGTTCGTGCCCCGGTCCAGGAAGATCCCACATGCCGCGGAGCGGCTGGGCCCGTGAGCCATGGCCTCTGAGCCTGCGCGTCCGGAGCCTGTGCTCCGCAACGGGAGAGGCCACAACAGTGAGAGGCATGCGAACCGCAAAAAAAAAAAAAAAAAGTAATAAGCTTTACCCAAGGTGAGGGGGTTTCTGGGCACTGGGGAGAACAAGCCAAGGGGATGTACTATTTCTGATGTACACACCTGTCTGTGCAAGAACACCATAGCTCCCGCAATACCAACAGGGCGGGGTTCACACTTCTCTGTACCTGCTGCAGCTCTCACACACCGAATTACCAAATGTTCATTGACTGGACCTGAACTCACAGAACAGGTACTGTTGGACAGGTATGGGGTCATCACAGGGGGTAATTTAGCATCCTCCAACACTAAGCTTTTTTTTTTTCTTTTTCTCCTCTTTCCTTTCCTGCTCACTGTCTTTCCTTCCCTGTTCCTTGTCCCATTTCCAGGCTTCCCTGGCCTAATCCTGGACCAGCCTGGGGCCCAGGGGCATCCTGGTCATTGCTCAGCTGTGTACTCCCTTCCTCTTCATGGCCGTTTACTTCTTAGCTCATCCCATGCGGAGAGAAACCGCAGCCCTAAGGTGGTCTACCTTGGCTACTCGTTAGAATCACCTGGAAAGCTGATGCTTCGCCCTCATCCACCCCCCAACCTAACTGATTGACTTGCGGTGAGGTCTTGGTAAGGACAGTCCTTCAAGTTCCCCAGGTGATTCAAATGTGCAGCCAGATTGAGAACCACTGGGACAGACTAAGGATTTCAAAGCCTTCCCCTTCTCAGTTGAGGGTGATGGTGCCTCCCCAGAGATAACCACAGAACTTGGCGTGGGCCAACAGAACAGTATCGCTCACGCTGGGGGTGGGCTAAAGACAGGACTTTGTATCTCTAGCATCTCAGCTCCGGAATGGACGTCATGGCAAAGTTGAAGCCAGCTCCCCTGGAGAAGGCAGGGAGAAGAGAGTTTTATTAACAGAGGAATGCTGAGAGCAAGAAGGCAGACTGCCTGGTGGTCTCGGTGGGGCAGAGGGAAGATCAGAGGAGGTACCACCTGAGAAGGAGCTGACACAGCATTATTTCTCAATAAGTGTCAGCTTTCACACTGATACAGTGCTTTTATATTCAAATTATTTGCACAAGAAGGATCACCAAGTAAAATGAGTTCCATTTATCAGATTTGGAAGTAGAAGTTTACAGAGATTAAGTAACCTTCCTGCCTTTGTATCCTCCACCCAACCCCATAGGCCAACTGACTGCGAAATCAACCCACGTAATGGCTAGGGTGTCCACACTCAAACTTGACTGCAAAGATGACTTGCCACAAAACCCTGAACAAGGTAAGTAACCTCTCTGAACTTTAGTTTTATCACCCGTAAAGTGGCATCTATGTAAAGGCTCCCATCCCCCCAAGAGCCATTGTGAAGATTGAATGAGCTCCTTGCAAAGTACACACGGTGGGCTATCATTACAATAGCTCTGCACTAGCACCCCTCACCTGCCAGGTAATAACTATTGACCTGTCTCTCTTCTGCTTACCTAAGCCCCCCAAAGGCCATTTTTCTGTAGTTTGTAAACTCCCTGTATTTTTAAAATTACTTTTTAAAAGAATTATATCATACATATAAAAGGATACAGGTGAATGGTTTAAAGAATAACACCTGGACTTCCCTGGTGGCGCAGTGGTTAAGAATCTGCCTGCCAATGCAGGGGACATGGGTTCGAGCCCTGGTCCGGGAAGGTCCCACATGCCGTGGAGCAACTAAGCCCGTGCGCCACAACTACCGAGCCTGCGCTCTAGAGCCCACGAGCCACAACTACTGAGCCCACATGCCACAACTACTGAAGCCCACGCGCCTAGAGCCCGTGCTCCGCAACAAGAGAGGCCACCGCAATGAGAAACCCGTGCACCACAACAAAGAGTAGCCCCCGCTCACGGCAACTAGAGAAAGTCCGCACACAGCAGCGAAGACCCAACTCAGTCAAAAATAAATAAACAAATAAACTTATTTTTTTTAAAAAAAGAATAACACTTGTGTGCCCATCAGTCTGCCTAAGAAGTAGACATAATCAATTCCTTTGAAGCCCCTTGTGTCTCTGTCCAATCTCATTCCCATCTCTCTCCCCCAAAATAACACCTTCCTGAACTGCTTCCTTGATCTTTTTTTTGAAGGTCAAAATCTTTAATTTTTGCCAATATGACGGTGGGAAAAATGGTATCTTTTTGTTGTTGTTTTTTCCTTGATTTTCTTTTCACCAAAAACAGATTGAGTCCCAGCAACTATTTTTAATGTTTGTATCCCCAGAATATTGAACTTTACAGTATTCAATAAATATCGGATAAATGAAGAAATGTCCTAGCAGAACTAGAACCACAACCGGTTTATTTTGTTTTTTTGTTTTTTTTTTTTTGCGGTACGCGGGCCTCTCACTGTTGTGGCCTCTCCCGCTGCGGAGCACAGGCTCCAGACGCGCAGGCTCAGCGGCCATGGCTCACGGGCCCAGCCGCTCCGCGGCATGTGGGATCCTCCCGGACCGCGGCACGAACCCGTGTCCCCTGCATCGGCAGGCGGACTCTCAACCACTGCGCCCCAGGGAAGCCCACAACTGGTTTTTTTAATTCTCATCTGCTTGACCTTGGGCAAGCTTCTCTAGTCTTCAGTCTCCTCATCTGTAAAGGGTGAGGACAGTGTCCATGCTCCCTGGGTCCCCTTCCAGCACACGTCTACGATTAACCCAGGAGCTGTCTCCTGGGGCTAGGACCTGGCATGCTGGAGAATGATGTCACAGCCTCCAACAGGTGTGTCCTGACCCCCTGGCGGGCTTCGCGTGGGTGACACCGGTGCCAGTACCAACCCCTTGAGTTCCCGGGGCAGCAGAACCCTAGGGCTGGCTGTCTCCAACCACAAATATGCTTATCTCTTTACCTCCATATGTGATGCAAATATCTTCTTCCGTCATTTTTGATGTGTGCCAAGAGGAAAAAGGTTGAGAAAAACGATATTAGACTTAGCTTGGTGGTGAGCGGGAGGCTGGATTTAGCCCATAAACCCAGGACAGTCTGGGGATTCTGTCTCTTCTCCATGTTGCCCCAGCTGCCCCACGATGGAGGTACCCTATCAGTAGTTTCCGGGGTACAGAGCCATCTAGAAAGAGACGGAGGAATGAGCTATCTTCACGCAAGAAGGGGAAAGGAAGACTTGGAGAAAGCAGTGGCTTCAAGGTCCCACCCCCTGTGCAGAGGAACCCTTGTCCCCCCAGGCCATCCCTGCAGCTGGGACAGAGGCAGGAATGTGTTCCCGAGAGCAGACCTGGAGGGCCGGGCCCAGGGCTCCCGGCGGGCAGCCCAGCCCCACTGCCAGGCAGCCACAGCTGTTGGCAGGGAGTCCCCAGGTCTAAAATTAGCCTCCTACTCTCCACCCAGGCAGCTCCACGCTCCCTCTGCCAGATGGGCCCTGCGGTGAGGTAATGGGAGCCTCAGGACAGCAAGGGGGCAGGGACCACAGCACAGAGCAGAGTCCCGCTTCCCCCGCAGGGTCAGCCTCAGGCTGGGGGACCGGGAACAGAAGCATGTGTGTGTGGAAGCTCAGCTTCTCCTCCGCGTCTGCACCTCTGGGAACACGCTGTCCTGTTCTGAGCTCGAAGTCCAGCAAGGAAAGGAACACACCCTCTCCTGAGAGCTTAAATGTGCCAGGGCCTCAATGGCCACCACGGCCTTGTGGGGTCAGGACCATCATTCCCATCACACAGAGAGCATGAGGATGCTCGCCGAGTCAGCTGACCTGAGCCAGGGACCCTGGGAGGGAGAATCCAAAAGTGCCCGCCCCCTTCTTTGGGAGGGGCATCTCCTCCAGGAGGGGCACCTTTTGAGGCAGAGCCCGAGCCCGTGGCTCCCTGACCCCCACCTCCAAGCCCCCCAGCTTCTGACGGTCTGGTCAGGAAGCCTGTGGCTGGAGCTGCAAAAATAAGAGGCCGATCCCAGGCAGCAGGCCTGCCTCTGGGGGCTGAGCACACAGAGGGCTGCCCAGGGGCAGGGCGGGGAGGCTCCGGGCGGGGACTGCTCAGAAATGCAGAGGAGAAGGAGGGCTATAAGGAAGATGACCGTGGTCACCAGGGGCTGTGAAATGCCCGCAAGGTCACCGAGCCTCTCCAGCCAAAGGCTTCCGAGACCATCGCCCCCAAGCCCATTACCCAGGGCTCATCCAGCCTCACCCCTCCCTCACCGACCCCACCTGGGGAGCCTGTCCTCCCACCCCCAGGTGAGTGGGGGAGGGGAAGGTGGGGGACGGTCACTGTCTCGCCAGTAAGAGCTGGACCCAGTGCCCAACTCCCACTTCTGCCTGCCTGGGAAGGCAGGGTCACACGGCTAGGAAGGGAGTAGAGAAGGGCTCTGAACCCGGCACCTTCTCGCTTCCAATCTTTCTCCAGCCACCTCCAGCTCAGAATCCTCAGTGCTGATGCAAACACCGCTTCCTCTGCGAACAATGTCAGAGCCAGAGAGCACCTCAAGGACCAAGGAGCGCAGCCTGCTCCATTTGCAAGTAAGGAAGCTGAGGCCCACAGGGCAGAAGTGACTTGCTCAAAGTCACAAAGCCAGTTCAGATCAGAACCAAGATGAACCCAGGTCCCCTGACTCCAGCCCAGGGTCCTTTCCCCTAACACTGTGCTGAAAAGAAAGCCCAGATGCTCCGGTTCTGTAACATGGCTTCTCCTCTCCTCCTTCTGCTAGGACAGGCCTCAGTCGATCAGCCAGCTCACCAGTGACCTCCTGCTGCTTGGCCAAGCACGCCAGGCCTCCCTTCGGGACCTCTCACCCGCACCTGATCCTGCTGCTCATCTCTTCCTTAGCAACACGACTTCTCCTCCACGTTTCCTTCACGGTTCGTTCTGTCTCCCTCGTTGGCTGGCTGTGGACAGCCAAAGGCCCCCGCAGGTGCAGCCCCTTCTGCTGAAGACCAGATTCCACATCCCACTCCCCCATTCCAGCTCTGGCAGCCCAGGGAACATCCATCAGCTGGTGGAGGGGAGGGCTCTGGGCAGGATAGGACAGTGACACCCTTAAGGCACAGCCGTGAACCCAAAGGCCCTGCGCAGGTGCTGAGCTGCCCAGGGGAGAGCCTGGACCACAGACTGCAGCCCGCTGAGCTCCTGAGCCATCCACATCTCTCTCCTGTTCTGAGAGTCGGAACCCTCCAGTGGGTCTCACGGGTTTGTCTATGCCGGCACCTCTTGCCTGCCCTCTCTAATAAAGGAGCAGCCCTAGCTGCTGTCTTCCCCGTGAATTCCAGGGTTCAGCACGCAAATGGTCCCCCACCCATAGACTCTGGCGGAGGACACCCTCCCAGACAGGTGGAAATGACTAATCTTCCTTCGGGAAAAGGGGCAGCAGCCTCTAATCCCAAAGTATGCCGGCAGCCTGACTGGGTCCAAGTTCCCAGGAAGAAGGTTCCACGTGAAACAAGGGCCACTGTTCTCCCCAGGCATCCATGCGTCCCTCACGTGACTGGTTCACGAAAGTCCTGCCAGCTGGGGAAAGTGCTCACCACCCTGGGAGTTTCCAAACCTTCCCAGAGACATAAAGGAGCAGAACAGTATAGAAAAACAACTCCTTCTTGAGAATTTTTTTTTCTTGGTTTTAGAAGAAACAACTTTGGGGTTTTCTTCTGCCTTTCAGGCTTCCCGACGTCTAAATATACCAAGCGTAATCATTTATTGTACAAACCAAGTTATGTACAATATATGTTTATCTTGCTAAACTAAGAGAAAACTACTTTGGATCTGTAAGGGGTGCCAAAAGTATTTCATAGTTGTTTCCCTAAAAATATTACAGTACATTTTCATTTCCCAGAAATCGAACCCCCCCTAATTTTTATATGAGCAAGTACCTTGGGCAGTTTATACCCATTTCTTTTTCTCAAAGCGGTAAATATCAACTTCCAATTTAATAGCTCCTGCTTCCGTAAATGTTTCCCTGCAACAGACAGGTGGTATTTCCTAAGTAGTATAATTAAAGCTTCACTATTGTAGCATGTTACTTATGCAAATATTTTTCTAATTTTCATGCATCAGAGCAAAATTGAATTCTTATTCAACATGCTAAATCAAACTTTAATATTATTTTTTCCACCTCCTCTCCGAACTCTTCCAAACACGTTCTGAACCCACTTATTGCTGTCTACCTGCAATTTTTCTTCAACTTGTCATCCATTTCATCTTTTACCCCCAAAAAGAATTGCCTCTTACAGACTTCCATAATCCTAGTACTAGGATTATGAAAACATCAGCCCTCATCCGCTTGTATCCTTCTACAGAGAAGAAAGGAGAAGATAACATTTTTCAGAATTTGTTACATGTTTTCCTACCAAAGGGTTTCATGATTCACGTGCTCCTGGATTCTTCTGATTTAAAATCAACTTTGTCGCAGTGAACACTGTGGTACGTCTCTTTTTGAATGATGGTTCTCTCAGGGTATGTGCCCAGTAGTGGGATGGCTGGGTCGTATGGTAGTTCTATTTTTAGTTGTGTAAGGAACCTCCATACTGTTCTCCATAGTGGTTGTAAGCAATTATACTCCAATAAAGAGTAAATCAATCAATCAATCAATCAGCTTTGTCTATTGCTATTCCCCATCCCTCCTCAACTCAAGGAGGTAAGACAGGAAATCGTAACTCCACGCGCTTTTTTTTTTTTTTTAAGGTCTATGCTTCTTTAGCAGAATGGGCTCTGTTTTTTGTTTTTTTTTTTTTTCGGTACGCAGCCCTCTCACTGTTGTGGCCTCTCCCGTTGCGGAGCACAGGATCCAGACGCGCAGGCTCAGCGGCCATGCCTCACGGGCCCAGCCGCTCCACGGCATGTGGGATCTTCCCGGACCGGGGCACGAACCCATGTCCCCTGCATCAGCAGGCAGACTCTCAACCACTGCGCCACCAGGGAAGCCCAGAATGGGCTCTGTTTTGAGGATGGGAGGGTGCAAGGGACAAAGGGACCTGCTGGATGAGGACTGTCACGTCTTGGCCGCCCTTTGCAATATGAGAATTCAACATCAATAAGAACTTCCTTGCAGGTGACCTTCAGCTATCAGTGCACTATCAATGCAGAGCGTTGCTGGAGAAATTTCAGAAAACCCACAGATCAGCCCAACAGCAGCTGAGTTGGACACATGATCCACCCCCAGCTAAACGGCAATAACTTCAGCTAGGTAACTGGCAAGATAAATAGATCTGAGAACCAGTCATATGCATACTTAGTATACATCAGGGAAAAAGGACCACATGAATCTCAGACATTAAAAGGAAGCTTCTCAGCAAACAGAAAGGGATGGTGAGAGCACTGCGTGGGCACTGGGAGTCCTGGGCCCAGCACCGCTCCCTGGGCAGGTGCTGAAAACACTCTTGGCCTTAAATCCTTCACTGGTAAAATCAGAAGGCTGCGCAAACACTGCACTTCAAGAGGCAACTCCAGTCGGCTTGTAGCGACAGCCTGGCGAGCTGTGTTGAGAAAAATTCTGAGTCTGCAACTGGGCTCAGGAAGAGAATTTCATGTTCTACTGGAGATGCCTGCCACTGACCTGGAATAAGAAAGGCAGGTATTTTCCATCTCAGAATTTTAAAATCTCTGCGCTCCATTCCTATCCTAGGATTCTTTATGATATGTGAGAGAAAGCCCCCAAAAACCATCAAAAGAGAGACAAAGGGGCTTTACAAGCTGATTAAGTGATAATAATAATAGCTAACATTTATTAAACAGGAACTGTACCAGGAACTGTTCTAAGTACTTTATATGTGTTACTTCACTTAATTGTCATGATGAAACCCAGTGAGGTAGGTACCACTATTAATAATTCCATTTTATAGGTAAGGAACCAGGACACATTGATGCTTAGTCACCTGCTCACAGATTTCAACTCAGGTAGTCTGACTTCTGAGCAAGCTAGGAGGGAAAGGAGGGAGGGAGGGAAGGAAGGAAGGGAGGGAGGGAAGAGAGGGAGGGAGGGAAGAGAGGGAGGGAGGGAGGGAAGAGAGGGAGGGAGGGAGAAAGGGAAGAGTAAAGACACTGGCAGGTGGCGTGGAGGACACCACAGCAACCTCAGAAGTTAAGGCAGAAGGGCTGGCAGTGTCCACACAGGGGAAATGCAGGCCCAGCGAAGGCTGTGCGGGCTGAATTCTATCAGTGTTGAATTCTATCAATTCCATGAGTGCTCGTGGGGAGGGTGAAGCAAACTGCCATGACCGGACACTTGGGAGCCACCTCTGGCTTCTCTGACAACCTAAGCTGGAGTTCACAAGAGCAACCCAGACGAAGGAGGCATCAAAGAAGATACCAGCTGTGAGTTTCAGATAGTTCAACAGACGTTCCAGAGAGGGTGAGGTCAGCTGGTACAGAAACAACGAGGAAGCCTTCAGGAAAGGGATGAGGCCGACAGGATGGGCAGGGGCGTGAACGGCAGGCAGAAGGGTATCATGAGCCTGCAGAGCAGCGGTGAAGAGTTTGAGGAAGACCAGCCCGAGGGACAGGAGACCCCAGCTCCGGCTCCCCATGGCGAGAAGCGACGATGAAGCTACTGCTCTCTGGATAGTCACTCCCAGAGTTTATACACGCTCCTCTGCATCTCCTAGCAGCCGGACTGCTTCCTCGCTCTTTGTTCCCCTCCCCACCACCGCAACTAGGGTAGAGGGATTTAACTGGGAGGATGTCCCCAAGTCAACCAAACTCTGAGAATTTACCATGTGCAGGTATCGGGCAAGGCACTCAGGCAGAGTTCTCAACTAGGGATCCACGGAGGGGTGTCAGGGGCCTGTGCACCTCCCCAGAATATTATGCAAAATATGAGGGGGGAGGCAAATTTCTGGGGAGAGGGTCGCCAGTTTCCTCATCAGATTCTTACAAGGGTACACAAGCCACAAAAGGTTAAAAATCTCTGCACCAGGGAGACCAAGGGGGAAGTGCCCAGGTCCGGCACTCAAGAAATGCCATCTCCTGGGGGAAGACAGACAAACAGAAATAACCCAGGCAAGGCAGCCTCTGAGAAGTACCCTAACGGAGTACAAAAAAGCAGAGTGAGGGAGGGGAGCAGAGGTTCATTCCAACGGGGATGCCCACAGGATGTGCTCCCCACACCCCAGTTTTGGGATCCAAGTTTGCAATGAAGGAAAAACAGACGCTACAGTAAGTCCCCTACGTATGAACCTTCAAGTTGCGAAATTTCAAAGATACAAACGTGCAGTCCATCAGCGTCAGGTGTGAGTGACACTGCAGCTTCCTCCGTCTCCTGTTGCTGGCGACCCTTCAGCTCTACCACCTCCCACCTCCTCTCCCTCCTCTAGGCAGTAACCCTTCCTGCCTGCTCACTCGATGCCAGCCTGTGTGCCGGCTGTCGTGCTGGCTCCTGTATCTTTCAAGGGAATGTACTGTAAGATTAAACATGTTTTAATTTGGGGGTTTATTTGTTTTTATGTATTAGTTGTGTGAAAAGTATTATAAACCTATCACAGTATAGCACTATATAGCCGATTGTGTTAGTTGGGTACCTAGGCTAACTTTGTTGGACTTAGGAACAAATCGGACTTACGGAACTCGTTCGTTTGTAGAGGACTTACTGTATTACTTCTCCCCAAGCCTAGACAGAGCCCCTGGCCAGAGCCCCTGGCTCAGGTACTCCCAGCAGGAAACCAAGAGTGTGAGGCCAACCCTATCCCCCCAGAAGGAGGGGGAAGGAGGACACTGCTCCAGGACTATGGGAGGTGGCAGGAAGATACCCTTCCTGAAAACGAGCGCTGACCCTGGTCCACCCGTCCCCGCTCTGCCAGCTCCCATCCTCTGAATTCCTGGGGTGCTTGTGGCACTGACCCTCGGGAGCCCCTCACTCTCCCGGCCTCAATTCTCCCACCCTTTGTCCAAAAACTTTGTGCCATCACTTGTTTCATTCTCTCCCAAGACCTCACCGCCATCTGAAATTCTCATCTCTTTGTTGAAGTGTTCATTACCTGTCTTGTCCTCATGAAATGTAAGCTCCATGACAGCAAAGCCCTGAAATGTCTGGTTCCCTTCTCCATCCCTAATACCTACAACACTGCCTAGCACATACGCACACTCACTACATATTTGGTGAATGAGTGTCTGTCTCCTGTCCCTTTCTATGTATTCTCTTGAAGGACCAGCACGGCATCCAGGTCCCAGAGGAAAGTGTAAGAAGAAACAGAGGCACTTTCTTCCCCAGAGACCACTTCTGAGATACTGGGTGTGCAAGGCAGCCCTTAATTTAAATGATTATGGCAGAGCATAGCCAGAGGACCACGTGTGAAGCTCAGAACTTTAGTATCCTATCACCTTCTGCATCAACAATACTGCCAAAGTGTCATGTGTTTCTCTGACAGGTCTCAGCTTTCCTGTCACCCTCCTCAGCTAGGCACTCATCGCCCACACCTTAGGTCATTGCAGTGACCACCTAGGTGGCCTCTGTCGCCAAACCATCTTACGAACCTCCAGCAGCTTCATCTGCCAATAATCACTGTTCCTAGGACATAAAAGGTGTCCACAGACTTCCCTGCTGGTTCAGTGGTAAAGAATCCGCCTTCCAATGCAGGGGATGTGGGCTCGATCCCTGGTCGGGGAACTAGGATCCCACATGCCGCGGAGCCACTAAGCCCATGTGCCACAACTACTGAGCTGGCGTACCTCACACAAGAGCCCGCGTGCCGCAAACTACAGAGCCCACGCTCTCTGGAGCCCGTGCGCCACAACGAGAGAGAAGCCCAGGTGCTGCAACGAAGACCCTGCAAGCCACAACTAAAGACCCGACGCAGCCAAAAAAAGTAAATAAAATAAATTTTAAAATAAATAAAGAACTGCTTTAAAAAAAAAGAAAAAAAAGGTGTCCAGTAAGTGTCTGAAGAATTAAAGCATGAATCCGTGGATGAAAATAAGAAACACTGCCTTTATCATATAAAATCCCTGCTTTCAAAAATCTATGTTGCAATACAACAAACTAGTGAATATAACAAAAAAGAAATAGACTCCCCGATAAAGAGAACAACCTAGTGGCTACCTGTTGGGAGAGGGAAGGGGGGGGCAATAAAGGGGTAGGGGGTTAACAGATACAAACTACTATGTATAATAAAAATCAGGGGCTTCCCTGGTGGCGCAGTGGTTGAGAGTCCGCCTGCCAATGCAGGGGACACGAGTTTGTGCCCCGGTCCAGGAAGATCCCACATGCCGCGGAGCGGCTCAGCCCATGAGCCATGGCCGCTGAGCCTGCGCGTCCAGAGCCTGTGCTCCGCAGCGGGAGAGGCCACAACGGTAAGAGGCCCGCATACCGCAAAGAAAAAAAAAAATCAGCTACAATGATATATTGAACAACACGGGGAATACAGTCAATATTTTATAATAACTATGAATGGAGTATAGCCTTTAAGAACTGTGAATCACAACAGACTCACAGACTTAGAGAACAGACTTAAGATACCAGAGGGGAAAAGGTGGGGCGGAGGGATAGTTAGGAAGTTTGGGATCGACATGTACACACGGCTATATTTGACATGGATAACCAACAGGGACCTACTGTGGAGCACAGGGGACTCTGCTCAACATTCTGTAGCAACCTAACTGGGAAAAGAACTGGAAAAAGAACAGATACATGTATATGTATAACTGAATCACTTTGTTGTACACCTGAAACTAATACAACATTGTTAATCAACTACACTCCAATATGAAATAAAGTTAAAAAAATTGTGAATCATTATATCGTACACCTGTAACTTATATAATATTGTACATCAACCGTACTGCAATTAAAAAAAGAAATTAAAAAAATTCTACATGCTCTCCACCAAGTCCAAACGCGAGCACCCTGGCACTCGAGACTCTGCAATCACGTCACAACCACCCGTCCAATGTCATCTCCTTCACGCTGTGGGAGCCTCTGCCCTGAGGATCTGAGTTCCCTAAACTTATAGTTAGCTTATGCTAGACACCCCCTCCAAATAGCCACCTTTGCTTAGACACACACACACACACACACACACACACACCCCAATAACAACAGAATCTTGGAGCTGGAGGAGGTCTTAAACACTGAAGCCATAATATGTGTATGTATAGCTGATTCACTTTATTATAAAGCAGAAACTAACACACCATTGTAAAGCAATTACACTCCAATAAAGATGTTAAAAAATAAATAAAAAATAAAAAACTTCAAGCCAGAGCTCTTCTTTTGGGGAAATACAGCAGAACACTAAGAAATGCTGCATAAAATTTGACAAACTTATTTACTAATAAGTTTATTTACTAATAGCTAAGGGCTCCATAAAGTAAGGGCAATCTCCAGGGGTCAAAAAATGAAGATGTGAACATTGGTGCAGCTCTAGATAACATACTAGGCAAAATTAATTTTAGAGTATTAAAAACAGAACAATTTTTAAAAAGGAACCAAATCTGAAGTAGAGCCAAGTAGAACTTACAGATATGAAAAATACAGTCATTGAATCAAAAGAAAAAATGGGGCAGATGCCTCTGCCTCAAGGTCCCTCCCTAATTTTCTACCCCTTCTTTGTGCCTGTGCAGCTTGCCTGCCTTCTGTTGCTGGAAGTTGTTCACCTGAGATGGGCTCTCAGCCTCTCCCTTTTCCCAGCCCTCTGCTCAGCTGAAATAAAGAAGCAGAACCAGGAACTGAGAATTCACCCCGACACTCTGTGCCTGGCTCCTGGGGAAGCCTCCCAAGTCCTCACCGCACCCCCCTGCCCCGAATCTTTGGCTAAGAGGTGGTGGTGAGAGGTCCAGAGATCAGCTGGCCGGCAAGGGGGCTGTGCATGTGCACAGGCCTGCACACATCCATTTGGACCCCGGTTGGCAGGAAGGGTGGAAAGGAGAGGATCAAGGGATTTGTAAGAAGATCTCAGCAGAGAGGCCTTTAATCTTTGAAACAACTGCCTGAATGGAGGCCACATTGTCAGGGATGACCTTGGGGGCCAAATAGCCAGAAGCGCTGGGATAACTGCCACCCCTCCGCCAGGCAACTGAGTCTTGAAAGACCGGAGCCCAAAGTCCAAAGATGGACTCGCCCCATGGCCCCTTTGTGACACGGTAGTGGCTCCAAACCAGACCCAGAAACAAGCATCCCATTGAATGGAAGACTGCGAAACTGAAGCCCTCAAAAGAAACAGGACCTGTGCAAGCACCCGCGATAAATCAGCTTCAGAGCTTGGATTAAAACAGAGATAAAGCCCAGTGTTCCTGCCTCTGAGACCTGGAAGTCCTCCGAGCATACTCAGGGACACGCAGTAGAGCAACAGGCTACGTTGCCCAACTGCTGAACTTTGGTGCCCTGGTCCGTTGCCAAATGGCTCTCATTCTCCACAAAACCCTTGACTTCTAACCCACCCGTCCCCATCAGTGCAGATCTGTGTCTGGGGTGCAGACAGAAAGATGGAGGATGGAGAAGAGTCTTGTGGCAGAATGCGCGTGTGGTGGCAGGTGCGGGCGTGGATGGCCTGGAGACGGCAGAGGGACCGGGCACAGCTGTGTCACGGGCCAAGAAGCTGGAGAGACAGTGGCAAGAGGGCCAGCTGAGGAATGCATCTCTATACTCCTGCCTGCCAGCCTTTTTCTAATTCTTACCAGATTGTAAACTCTGAAGGGGAAGAGATGGGAGCCAACTCTCTCCTAGCTCCTGACATGTGCTAGGCTTATGTTCAATCTAACTGGGCACTTCACATGTGCAAGGCTGGCTAAATCTTATCGCATCGAATCATAAGAAAAGCTCCACAGGGAGGTCATATAACCCCATTACCCAGATGAAGCCTCTGAGGCTTGAAAAGGAATAAGTACTTTATACAAAGTCCTGCAGCTGGTGAGAAATAAAGCTTGGATTTGAACCCTGCCCTGTCTTTAAATTCCATAAGTTTTCCCAGGAATCATCAATGCTTTTTATCCCACTCAGTCCCCCACAAAAAAGTGAATGCTCCATAAACATTTTACTTAAGTTTTAAAATAAATCACCTCCACAGCCATTCAAGATAAAATAATAAAAAAAAAATTGAAAACTACACATCACTCAATTTCCTGGCTTTACTGCACTTCGCAGATATTGGATTTTTTTTTTATTCAAACAGAAAGTCACAAAAATTATAATCATCCTCACCAGTTCACTCAGTCCCATGTAATTAATTTTTTTTTTCATCTTGATCTTTTGTTAGCACTTTTATGAACTCATCAGTTTTCCATTAGAGTTCTGAAAATGCTTATTCATTCAGTTCGGCAGTATAGTCAGTTATCAGAAACCTGTGCTTGTCAGAGTCTTTTCCATGAATTCCTTGAAGGTGAAACCCTTTTATAGGAACGTATTTGCAAAAGCACCAGAGTACACCCAGAACTGTCTGTAAATGACAAAAGCCTTAAAAATGACCACGGTTAAAGATTTGATGAAAGTTCATCATAATGCAATTGACAAGGAAATTTAGTTATTTCTGAGATATGCATTTTAAAATAATAACTAGAATTATGACTTATAACATGCATTTTAAACATGCATTTTATAACATGCATTTTAAAATAATATATAACATGCATTTTAAAATAACTAGAATTATGACTTATAACATTATACCAGACTTATAACTTATAACATTATGACTTATAACATTATACCATATATCATTATACCATTATACCTAAGATTTTTAGGAATTTCCTGTAATGTCTGAAACATTTACATTAACATATTTCCATACGAAAGTTTAATATTAGTTTCTTTTTTAATTTATTTTTTTATACAGCAGGTTCTTATTAGTCATCAATTTTATACACATCAGTGTATACATGTCAATACCAATCGCCCAATTCAGATACTGGATTTTTTACAAATTGAAGGTTTGTGGCAACCCTGCATTGAGTGTCGAGCAAGTCTATCAGCAGCATTTTTCCAACAGCCTTTGCTCAGTTCGTGTCTCTGTGTCACATTTTGGTAATTCCCACACTATTTCAAATTTTTTCATTATTATTCTCTTTGTTATGGTGATCTGTGATCTGTGATCGTTGATGTTACTTACTTTTTTTAATGATGTTACTATTACAAAAAGATTATGACTCACTGAAGGCTCAGATGATGGTTAGCATTTTTTTAACCAATAAATTATTTTTTCCCCGAATTCGACCAATAAAGTATTTTTGAACGAAGGTATGTAGATTTTTTTTTTTTTAGACATAATGCTACTGCACACTTAATTGACTACAGTATAGTGTAAACATAACTGTTATATGCACTGGGAAACCGAAACATTTGTGTGACCCTCTTGCAATATTCACTTTATTGTGGAGGTCTGGAACTGAACCCACAGTGTCTCCCAGGTCTGCCTCTATAAAATCCATGGTTTGTCTGGAATATCATTCCTCTATTCCCACCCCCACCTTTCCTTCTCCTTTTCCCACCTTGGGCCCTCTTCCCAGGCCTTGGTGCCATAAAGCGCAATTCCACCTGCAATGGCTTATGGGATCTTAGTTCCCCAACCAGGGATTGAACCTGGGCCCTGGCAGTGAAAGCGCCGAGTCCTAACCAGGGAATTCCCAAAAACACATTTTAAAAGAAGAGAAGAAATGGGTAGGAGGCAGATAACACCTCTTCCCCTGGCCTGTTTTCTCATCTGTTAGTAAAGGGGCTGGACGGCTCATGTTCGTGACTTTCTACACCCAGAAGCCACAGCTCTTCACGCTCCTGGTCCCCCCACTGGCCTGGGGGGAGGTTAGAAGCCCAAAAGACAAACTTGAGGTTCCTGGCCTTCCTGGCTAGTCCCCTCGGTTGTTTTATTAGTATTGTCAGGGGTGCCCCAAGCTTTATTAAATTTTCCTTACATTTATGTCATTGTTTCCAATGACAGTGGCTCAGGCCCCAGCATGTCAGTAAATTCCAAGCTTTTGATGTCCACTTCACACATAAGGAGGTGAGAATTTATTTTTGAATGTCATTCAATTTTTCAATACCTAAATAGACTAAAAACAAAAACATCAGGAAAATAATAATTCATGTTTTGGGGGGGGGGTTTAATCTAGAATTCTTTCCAGAATCCAGCATCTGGTTATCACAGCTATTATACTTTATTTATTTATTGTTTTTTTTGCGGTACGCGGGCCTCTCACCGCTGTGGCCTCTCCCGTTGCGGAGCACAGGCTCCGGACGCGCAGGCTCAGCGGCCATGGCTCACGGGCCCAGCCGCTCCACGGCATGTGGGATCTTCCCGGACCGGGGCACGAACCCGTGTCCCCTGCATCGGCAGGCGGACTCTCAACCACTACGCCACCAGGGAAGCCCCTATACTTTATTTTTTCTTTTCAAGAATCTCTAGGTCAGAGTAGTGGGATTATAGGTGACTGTCAGTTTCTTCTTCATACTTTTATATATACCATAGCACTTTTATTGATTTCTTTATGCCTTGATTTGGTCCAGAAAAAGTTAAAGTGGCTTGCAAGTACCACAGAATATAAGATGACATAAACTAATAGTAGTTGTGGGAAAGAAAGAAAAAGATAGAGGAATAAAATTGGTACCAAAGTGCAAATCATAAAATCTTTTACACTTTTTTCCAAATGAACCAAAAACTGAATTCTAAAGCTTTCTAGTAACCAACACAAAGGGAGAAACCTGTGTGGTTATATAATTTACATGGCCAATAAAAATGAAAACAAACAGATTGCTCAAGAGAGCAGAGCTAGTTCTAATATCAAGATCAGAAGAAAAGTTCTCATCACAAGAAAAAAAATTGTAATTATGTGAGATGATGGATGTTAACTAAACTTACTGTGGTGATCATTTTGCAATGTATACAAATATCACATCATTATGTCGTACACTTCGAAATGTCAATTGTATCTCTAAAACTGGGGAAAAAAAAATAAAGACCAGAAGAAACGTTTCTGGAAGGTTCTCAAACACAGGATAAGCAATGACTCTCAATCCCATCCTTGGAGAATGTCACAGGGCTATATCTCATAGCACTTAGGTCCTGGGTCTTGCCCCTCCTTAAGTTATTGGATCAGTTGTACTAGGTGCCTCATGCACAAAAAGGTAATTTTATAGGGGTTACTGTGGTCCAGATACACAGCCATTATCTGGTATAATGAACATGTGTTGTTTTTATAATCATAAAGAAATATTATTTTAAAATAAATCACATACTGTGTGATTCCATTTCCATAAGGTATAGAAATAGACTATATTAATCTATGCTCATGGTAGTGACAGAAATCGCTGGTACCATTCTGTTTCTTCATCGGGGTGTTCGTTACAAGGGTATGCTCAGTTTGTGGAGATTCATCAAGCTGTGCCCTTACATGTGCACTTTTCTGTACATATAACATACTCCCATGGGAATTTCCTGGTGGTCCAGTGGTTAGGATTCCGGGCTTTCAATGCCAGGGGCCCAGGTTCGATCCCTAGTCAGGGAACTAAGATCCCACAAGCCACGTGGGGCGGCCAAAAAAAAGAAACCAAACCAAACAAAAAAACCCAACAAACAAAAAAAGGTACTTCCATGAAAAGTAAAACAAAAAAAAAGGGACCACATGGACAATTTGCATGCTTATTTTCTACAAAAGTTGGTCAATGGTAAAAAAATTTTAAAGTTTAGCATAAGAAGTAAATTACATACTAAAATATCACAGAGATTAAAAAAAATATATGGATACTTCTAACACTGAAAGCAGTGCTTGTTGGAACCTAAGAGTCTGTAAAAATTTAATCTATCCGTCATGCTTTGCTCAAATGTATAACATATTCAGCCCGGGACCCTTTACATATACCCCATCCAAACTACGCTCACCCCTTCCAGTAGTACTTTTTATATCAGGTAACGTATAAATCTATTAATTGTGGATCACAAGGTCAAAGGAGGGTTGTCTGAAAGCTCAGAACGTCTGCTTGGCCTAGCTGAGACCTCATCATCCTCGGACAGAAGGAAGCGTGCTCGTGGAAATTAAAAGGTAGGATTTGAGAGCAGTGCAACTCGGTAGAGAAGCAGACGGTCAGCGGCCAACTGCAAGAACAGCCTCCAGGCCCCCTTCCAAAGCAAACTCTGCTCTGGCGGCTGCCCTGCTCCGCTCCATGAAGCCCAGCCCAGGCTCTGGGGCCTGGAAAACTACTGCAGCGCGCCGCCAGCCACTCCTAAAGCCAGCACAGAAGTGGCTGCTTCAAAGGCCTCGTGCTGCAAAGCAGTCAGAACCGTGCGGGGCATCTGGACACCTCCCAGGACAGGCGCGGCCGGCAGCCCAATCACCACTGAGCAGGAGATCGGGGCCTCAGCCCACACGAGGGTCCCTGGGTGACAGCAGGACAGCAGGGCCGGCTGTGCTGCTGGGATTCTGCGGCCACGTCAGAAAGGACTAGGGAGACCAGGGAGGGAGAGGCCAAGGCTGGGTGAGGGCCCCTGTCCTCACACCCTGTGGTCCTGGTGCAGACGGCGCTGGTCCAAAGGAAACACACTTTTAATAGGAAAAGCAGTGATGGCTTAATTCTTATCCTTCGCATTTGTGTGTAAAGGCTACCGCTGTTTATACGTATTATGGTACGAGGAACAAGAATTCCTAGGTTCTATTCTTGGATCCATCACTGATAAGCCAAGTATCTGCCAGTGAAAATATCAGGTGCTTGGAAATTCAGAGCTTACCGTCCATAACCAGAAGGTATTTGAGTGCCCAGTATCTGCCCTGAATTGATTACTGACTTGAAGTTCCAGGCAGCAGCCGGGTGGCCAGAATGGCAGCATAAAGAGAGGTAAGTAGGACGGAGGAAAAGGAGCCAGAGGCTCCATGGGAAAGAGGGGCAGCCCAGCCGGGGCGACATGCGACAGGGTCCCGGGCCCAAGGGGCCCACGAAGCAGCTGTGCTTCCCTCCACACTTGCCTCTGCTCTGAGGCTCAGCTCTAAGCCACAGCCCTCCCGCTCTGCCCACACATCTGTCTCATCTGTTTTTCCCTCTCTCCTGGCCTGCGTCTCAGATTACCGTTCTGCCCTGAGCTACCTCTGTCACTGGAGGGTTTGTCTCCCTTCCAAATCGGAATGTCTGTGGTGACCCCGGGAGCCACAGGGCCCGCCTGACATCTGTGGCTATGCCACCGCAGCCCACTCGGAGTCACTTAGGAATCGCGGGGGCCAGCCGGACAGATGTGTTATAAGTTTCAGGCTTGGAAACACCTTGGGGTTTAGCAGGTACACTGGACACTTAAATGGGGACACTGCAGACCCAGCCTTGTGAGATGTGGAAAGAGGCTGGTGTGCACCACCATTCGGCCCTGGCTCTGTGGCCAGCTGTGATCGCTTGGTTCCAACACCAAGTTGGTCTCAGCAGCAGGTCAATTATAGAGCAAAGAACCTAGAAACCATTTTAGTCCAGACCTCTGCCCTCAGGCAGGACGTAGCTAATCCAGTCTGAACAAATGGGTATAGCTCATTAAAAGCTGCCAGGACGGGGTCTTTAACTTCCAATAATAGTCTGGGCCCGGGGCTGCTCTCAGCCAGTACACACCGGTACACCCATGCCAGTTCTCAAAATACTGGAACACTTATGAACGTGTTGGTATATAGTGACTGCCCCAGGTCCTCCGAATGTCCCACTAGAGCCCTGACCTGTCCTCAGGAGAGCTCCATGACCCAGCAGCTGAAGACTAATGCCAGCCACAGTAAGGAACCTTCCGCCCCATCCCAGCACCACCATCCATACCAAAGTACAGTACGGTTAAACAGTTTTACTATTTCCCTACCCATTCTGCAACACCATCTTATTCTAAAACTTTCGACTGCTTTCTCTTATCTACTGAATAAATGCCACCCTTTAAGGTTGTTCTTCAGAGTCTTTCATACTGTGGCACCATTCCCTATCCTCCTTCACACCCTCTGCTTCACCAAACCCAGACGCTCAACATTTCCAAACACTAACTTGTCCTTGACTATTGGTCTTGGCTTCTGCTGCCCTCTCTGCCTGGAATAGCTTTCTCTTTCTGCATCCACTAAAGTCTTACCAACTCCTCAAGATCTCCTGAAACGTCACCACTTCCATGAAATATTAGTTGAAAGAGCCGTGCCCCATTTCCAGAAGTGTCACAGCAACGTGTAGGTTCTACCTCTGTAAAACTTAACGGTTGTCTCCTATTACAATCATTCTCATATACGCACCTCAACTCCCCTCCTAGAGGGAAAGCTGTGAGGGGCAGAAACCATAACAGAGTCATCACCACATCTAAGTGACCGAGCACAATGCCCTGCTCGAGCTACGTGCTAAACAAATATTTGTTTAAATGAGTGAGTATGAAGCCCACGCACCTAGAGCCCGTGCTCTGCAGCAAGAGAAGCCACCACAACGAGAAGCCCACGCACCGCAACTAGAGAAAGCCCACACGCAGCAACAAAGACCCAACGCAGCCAAAAATAAATAAATGAATAAATAAATTTATAAAAAATAATAATAAATAAATAAGTGCGTGAGTGAGTAAACAGCTCTCATTCTTTTGTCCAAGGGACCCATTCTTCTATCCGTGAACAGTTTCGGTGGCTTCTCCCTGAAGTTACTCCAAATGTGGTTGTATCTTTTTCTACAGATGGAACCCAAACTGCATATCACGCATCTCAAACTACAGGGTTATTCCATAAGAAGCAGGAAGCACGCTCCCTGTCATTACTTGACCACCCTGGAGTTTGTAACTACCAGCTCTCCATACATTTCTCCCAGCACCAGATCAGGGCGGCAGTCACAAAGGGACAGGCAAATGAAAGGTTCTTGGTAACGGAGGCTGGCCTTACAGATGACAGGAAGGCTGGTGGTGCAGTGAGCTGGCAGGGGCTGCTACAGAGAGGCAGGGTGGCTTGCTGGGAAGCAGAACCAGGCTGGGGCTCCGGTTGCTGCTGTATGCCAGGGTGTACGCGAGGGAAGGCTAGCAACCCTCTTCTCACTGCTGTGCTTTCTAATCCCTCCTTCCCCACTCTCCCTCCAGAGGAATGGCTGGGAGTAAGACCTATAAGACAAGACAGGACTTTGATGCACGACGTCTGAGCTTCTTAAAAACAAAGGACGGGGGACCAGGAGCCAGAAAGCACAGCCACTGTCTAAATCTCATTCCAAAAGGAAATCAAGGAAAGAGTAGAATACGATGGGACAGCCCGGCATGACAAGCCACCCTGCCAGCAGGTGGGCTTCAGGGCTCTAGGAGGCTGAGAAGAAGGTACGAGGGATCCATCAGTGCCCAGGCTTGGGCCCCCCGTTAAAAACAACAGTTAGGGAAACGGAAAGCCAATTCTGGACTAGGAAGCTGAGAACATTCTTCTGGAGAAGGGTCCGTTTGGAAAAGGAAACAAAGAATAAGGAAACCCAGTCAGAAAGTGAAGATTCATCTAGAAGGGAAAAGAAACTGACCCAGGAATTGATGGCTAAGGATGAGACAGCCAATAGGAGACAGAGGTTGGGAGCCAGGTGTGAGATGATAACTATGGCAAACTGCTTCCGGTCTCTGAGGAGAAAGCTCACTTGGGGTAAAGGAAAAGTATGTGCTGGGGGGTGAGGGAGGCGGATGGGAGGCCATTCATTTCAGGGTCACAAAGCAACTGCTCTGCTCTCTGGGTGTGGCCATGCCGCAGCATGCGGGATCTTAGTTTCCTGACCACGCATGGAACCCGTGCCCCCTGCAGTGGAAACGTGGAGTCCTAACCACTGGACCGCCAGGGAAGTCTCTCCTCTCTGGTTTCAATCTGTGCAGTGGACTCCACTGGCTACCAGGTTAACAAGATGGTGGCCAAGGAGGAGAGAAGGGAGATCCCTCCCGGGGCCTCCCACCCACCCACACTCCACCTGGGCTCCTCCACGGGGGACCCTCTGAGTGGCCGTGGTATGGAAGAGTAGATACGCTCTGTCTTTCAGAGGAGCGAGCAAGGCATGGGGAGCTGAGGGAAGGCAGACTGGTCTTCGGAAGGAAGAGCTCTTCCTACTTGAGACCTGTGGACCTGACTTGGGAAGTCCCTTCCTCGTGGTGTGCTGGGCTCCCTGACCCTGGAAATGCTCAGGCGGGGAGATCACACAATCGTAGTGTTCACATTGAAAGGGACCAACTCCCTCCTTCTACCTGAGAAGCTGCCATTTGCGCCTGGATCTCCCAACTAGTTAGCGTCAGAACCAGGAATGGAAGGCCAGTCTCCAAACACACAGCCAGAAATATGTCAGCAGCCACACAGTGAGAGGTTCCGCCATAAATACCCATCTCTGTCCTGAACCAGCTCAATTACTGACCCTAGTAATTCCCTGTCTTTGGCCACAAGAGGAGGCAAAGCACCACACCCAGCCCTGGGCAGAACAGCTGACACAAGAACTTAGAGCATCTTCTCACCAGAGTTCCATCCGTCGTCCCTTAGTTTTCCTGAAAGGGGGAATGTTTGTAATTCCACACGTTGTCTGGAATTATAAACCTCCCCCCTTCAGGATTGGGAAGGGCACCTAGTAGTTCTGGGAGTTTCTCTTTTTTCCAACTATTGCAGCGACCTTTGACACAGTGCCTGACACTTCGGAGGTTTTACTTCACTCTGTCAGTGTAAACTGAAAACCACCTCGGACAGGCATGCCTGTTCAAGTAAAAAGAGAAAGAGAGCATCCCCTTCGTTTTCCTAGGAGGAAACTGAGACAGAAATTTTAAGTGGCTCTGGCTCCGTGGAAAAAGAGAAGCAGGAATCTACCCACTGCCCGGTCCACTGAGCTGCCCTGAGCAGGATATGGGGGTTCAGCTCATTCCGCAGGGTTCCCGAGGGGGGCTGCAGACAACCCGCTGGGGGTGGAGGGTGGCCAGGACCAGGAGAGGGGACCGCTCGAGGGAGGTGGGAGACTTGAAGGAAGAGGAAGGGGCTGGGAGGGGAGTGGCCTGTGGGAAGAGGGGGAGGCGAGTGGCTCACGGCGGTATCGTTAAAATAAAGGACCCCCCCCCGAAAACGCCGCAGGGGAGCAAACGGAGCGAGCCACGGAGAAGGCGGGTAGCAAAGTTTGGGTCGCGCAGACCGGAGCGAGCGGCCTGGTGGAGGCGGCCGAAGGCGCCCCAGACACGGACCTCAGCCCGCGTCGACGCGTTTCTCTGGTACCGGGTCTGCGAGCCGAGTGCGGCCAGGGGTGGCCCCGAGGCTCCCCCGGCTTCCCTCCCGCGGGGCGCCCGGCACCTGGAGACCCAGCGAGGTGGAGACCGGGTCTCAAATGGGGGGGTGGGTCCCCCCTGAGGCGGGAGCCGCCGGCCCTGCCCCCTCCCTGCTGCGCGCCTGCCGCGGCCCCGGCGCTACTCACTCCGGTTCAGGGGGTTCCCGCCGACCTGGGCCGACGCCGCCAATTCCAGATAAAGAGTCCAGAGCCCCACGGACACCACGGCGAGCAGCAGCAGCAGCCGGAAGCGCCTCCGCAGCAGCTTGACCGGGCGCAGCAGCAGCAGCAGCCGCGCGGCCCGGGGGCCCCCCATGGCCCTAAGCCCCTAGCCCCGGCCCGGCCCCGGCCGGCTCTCAGCGCCGCGCCCCGGCCGCCCGACCAGGCCGCCCCGCCGCGGGGCGCCGGCTCATGCTCCTCCCGAGGCCCCGCCGGCTCCTGCCCACGCCCGGACGCGGGCTTGCTGCCGGCCGCCCCACCGCTCCTCGCTCGCCGCCCGCTCTCGGGGTGCCCACGAGGAGGCTACCCAGGTGCGCCGCCCCGCCCCGCCCCGCGCCCCGCCCCCTCCCGCGCCTCCGCCCGCCGCCCACCTGCCCCGCCCCCGGGCCCGCCCTGCCCCCGCGGCACAGGTGGGCCCCGCCCCCGAGCGGAGCCGGGATGGGGACGGCCGCTCGGGCCTCGCTGGTCAATACCCGGCGCCTCCGCCAGCCGGGGGTGCGTGGGGCAGGTATGATCTGCACTCTGCTCCCCAAGCACGAGTGAGGTCGAAGCTTTGTAGACGCGGGGCGCGGGGCGGGGGTAGTGTTGGGGAGGCTGCGGCTTGGGGCGTTTCGTGGCCCGCAGCGACCCTACCCCTGCCTTAGAGTAGACATCGGAGCTGGGGAACCCTGGCGTCTCAATTCAGCCGCGGTCTCCTCTCCCAACCACATCTCCAAGAGACCCTGGGAGAGTTGTACGGCCCCCGGGGTGAACCCAAGTAGTTGCTCCCAGACGAGGATGACAGAGCCCGGGGGGGAGAATGGATGTTGGAGGGTTCTGAGGAAAAATTACAAATCAGAAAATAAACCAACAAAACGACAACAAAAACACAAACTCACTCCTAGAGTTAAAAAAGTTCATCAAGATATTCTGCATTCCAGTTCTCTGCCTTCAGGCAGGTAAAACATTATTACCTGATTTAAATGAGAGAATTAAAGTCCAGAGGAACACAGTGGACTGCCTAAGGTCATTCATCGGGGAACACTGCAGTTTTCTTTTTTGCTTTTTCTCATGGGGACAATGCTCAGGAGACTATGGAGAAAGCAGGGGGTCAAAAGCATTCCCGGACATTTTAAAGCCACATGAACAGCATGCAAATACTGTTGACACACAGCTGTTCACATAACTGAGTGGTTTCCCCTCCCCTCTGCTACCACTGTAGCTGGATGTCCAACCATCCCATAGGCCCTACTGGACTATTGGAACTTTTCTAATTAGCCCCGCAACTCCAGGCTCCCCACCTGCCACCACCCCCCATCTTCTCTACTACCACCAGATCGTCTTCATAAAATCCTCTATGCCTCCATACACCTGCTCGAAAATGTGCTTACTGGTTAAAGTGCAAACTGTGAATCTGGCATTCAAGGCCTTCCGAAACCTTTTCCAACTTTACGTGGCCATGTGAAAGCTGCTGCAGCTGAAATGAGTTGATTCACCGCCTCCAACACATTTTCCTTTCCAGTTGGTCCAGTTGGTCAGGTCTGACCCCTCCTCCAAGGTCCATTTCAGGTCTGTGAAGCTTTCTTGGACCCGCCCAGTCCTGAGCAACCCCATCCTCCTTGGAGCTTTGGCACAACTGGCAGCCTGATGTGTACCCACCTACTGGTAGGTGCACACTCACTTTGAGTTTGAGTATAGTCTCCCAACTTCCCTGTGAGGCTTCAAAAGTGAGAACTGAAAAACAAATATCGCATATTAATGCATATACGTGGAATGTAGAGAAATGGCATAGATGATCTTATTTGCAAAGCAGAAATAGAGATGTAGAGAATAAACAAACAAACGTATGGATACCAAGGGGGAAGTCGGGCGGGGTGGGGGGGGTGAATTGGGAGATTGGGATTGACCTATATACACTATTGATACTATGTATAAAATAGATAACTAATGGGAACTGACTGTATAGCACAGGAAGCTCTACTCAATGCTCCATGGTGACCTAAATGGGAAGGAAATCCAAAAAAAGAGGGGATATACGTGTACAAATAGATGATTCACTTTGTTGTACAGTAGAAACTAACACAACGTTATAAAGCAACTCTACTCCAATAAAAATTAATTTAAAAAAAGGGGGGGGAGAACTGTGCACCCTCAGGATGCAGCACAGCGTCCATTTGTCACTTGGTACCCTTTGAGGAGGGAGGTGGTCCCAGGAGGGAACGTCCCCCAGAATTCTCAGTGTAGTTATTCAGCAAAAGGTGAATCTGAAGGACAGTTCTCTACTAATAGCCCTGGGGAAATGTCTCTGTGAAGGTCCAAACCACAGCTGTGTGCACTTCCCACCCCTTCTTTCTCTCCCAAAGACCAAGACAGGAGCAGCCAGAGGGTACAAGCTTGGCCAAGGCAGGTGGGAGGTGACCAGGGCCCCTGCACGTGGAGTCTCTCTCTCTCATGGGGGGCAACCACCCTGGACGTTAGGCTGAATCACTTTCAGGACTTTGTATGAAAATTGGTGGCAGCCCCATGATTCTCTCCTTAAAGACTGGCCCTCTGGGGCTTCCCTGGTGGCTCAGTGGTTGAGAGTCCGCCTGCCGATGCAGGGGACACGCGTTCGTGCCCCGGTCCGGGAGGATCCCACATGCCCCGGAGCGGCTGGGCCCGTGAGCCATGGCCGCTGAGCCTGCGCGTCCGGAGCCTGTGCTGCGCGACGGGAGAGGCCACAACAGTGAGAGGCCCGCGTAACGCAAAAAAGACTTCAATCTACCAGACCCTTGAAGTGTTTATTATGTGGGAACTGGGAGAGATATAAAACATGGAGCATGCCATCTAGTTGAGGAAAAAGACATTCCACTAAAAAAGAAAAGTGACACTTTAAAGGTAGAGTTTCTGGTCCAAATAGTGAATTCCAAAGAAATTCAGAAAAGGAAAGAGATCAGTCTGCACCTCTCAGTCCTGTGCCCTCCTTTTCTCACTCCTCCTCTGTTCTTATACCTTGAACAGATGGTTACTTTTGTGCTTATGGTGAGAGGGCACAGGGGTGGGGAGGGGTGAGGAGGCCAGGAGACTCCTGGGACTCTCCCTCCCTCTTCTGTTCTCTTTCCTGCTGTGGTTGCCTCACATCAGACCCTGATTTCAGACCACTTGCTCCAAATCCCTTTTCGACTCCTAGTGACATCACAGCAGGGAAGGATCTGGATTCTTTCTCAATCGGTTGAGCTTGCTGTCATCCTCCCTCAGATCCAGAGGTATTTGTGGTGACAATTTTTGGTGGCATAATATTGCCACCGAGGTCTGCTCATCGTGTCAATTTAACTGGATGCTCGCTGGTACTTCTGATGATTTTCTCCATCCTTTCACTCTCCCACTTCAGCCCTGGCACCTGCCCTGAATGGCCCAGGGCCATAACACACAAACTGTACCTGAAAGGAGAAAATAAGTTCCAGCATGTCACCTGTCGTATTGATGGGACAGACTCTGTCTTTGGCTCGGCAAGGATGTCAGAGTCCAGCCAAACCACAAAGGTTCTTCTCCCAAATTACAGAGGCTTTCTAAGAGAAGTCAACCTAAGCTTTCTAAAATGGGCTGAGGCTAGCACAGGGAGCAGAAAATTCTGATTTGTAAAAGGGAGGGGTGTCCACTGACCTGTAGGTATGTGAGCAGAACTCTTGTATCCAGAGCAATTCTTACTCTAGACGATGGGGATGTCAGAATATACTAGATCCCGTAACCCCAGTGTTACCCTTCCCCTTTCCTAAAACCTGATATCTACGTTATAATGCAGCACCTTTGGGGAATTCCCTGGTGGCCCAGTGGTTAGGACTCTGTGCTCTCACTGCCGAGGGCCTGGGTTCGATCCCTGGTCAAGGAACTAAGATCCCACAAGCCATGTGGCATGGCCAAAAGAATAATAATGAGAGTAATGCAGCACCTTTGAACTTACAGCACGTGTGTTTTATTTCTCACCATCACAGGAGACTAACAGGGGAGATAGTCTCCATTTTACAGACAGACTTCACAAGTAAGCTTCGGTTTCTTGAAGGTGACCTGCACCAAGTTCACATGACAAGTAAGTGCTGGAATCAGGACTAGAACCAGACCTTAAGCCTCTGGCGCTCTTCCCATTGCACCCAGGAAGTCCTACCTCTCCCGCCCCACCCTCCCTATTGCTTTCAACCCACACAGAGCCTCACCCTCCTCTTCTCTTTTACTACGGGAGCTTCCCTGCTATTCAGATGTATTTCATGGAGATACCTTGGTTGGAAATTCCAAGGATAAATCAGCGAGGAACTCTGGGCCATCACTAAGCCAGTGTCTTCGACGGAGACACAGAGGCCTGAGATCCTTTGAGAGAAATCCTGAGAGAGAAATGAACAGTGCTGAAGTGATCCCCAAGGGCCACAGTCAACTCATGTAACTCATCCATACCCAAAGCTGTAGGTTTCTCTGATTCCATTTTGCACGTAGGAAATGGGCTCAGAGACGATAAATAACTTACTCAAGGCGATGTAGGTAACCCTATCTCACATGGGACTCAAACTCAGGCTTTCGAAGTTCAGACCTGCTACTTTTTTCTTTTCTCCCTTTGCACATATTGCTACCCTGGAGAAATATAGTCACCCTGGAAACTGTGAGCTCACTCTCAGCACGTCTGTAACCCACTCAGCCACGTGACCGTTCTTCTCATCCTCTCCTCCCCACCCTCATTCATGCTGCCTGGGCAGCTCTTTACTAAAGACGGCTTTTTTTTTTTTCCTGTCCCTTTCTTCCACGAGTCCATCTTTCACAAATCTTTCTGCAGAGTTGCTACTGCAGAGGTCAACCCCAGGAGAAGGTGGAGACCCTCACTGAATGCTTCTTATTGGCTACTTCTCCTGATTTCCAATGCAGTTGAGTCCTTCTGTCTGGCTGATAGAATTGTATGAGCCTGGGCCAAGCCCCTAGCCTTAGCTCCACCATCTGTGTTCCTAAATCATTTTGCATACTGGACTGGGAAACAGATGAATATTTACCATCCCTGTAGAAGGATCTGTGCAAGACTACATCACAGAGAGTCAAGGGAACCAGAGGAAGAGGGTAGAGATGTTGTGCTGAAGGGTCAGATCCCAGGCAGTTCCCATACTGAGAGCATATAACTTCATCTCCCTCCCAGGCAAATGAGTCTCGAATGCAGTCCTCAAACTCGAGGCGTGACCCAGACCGGAACTATACGCTTTGAAGCGTTTTTGGCATCTATGGCTGGGTCTGGCTTCCCTTTCCAGCCTGCACTGTGATTGCCTCCAAACCAGCACAAGCTCTCTTCCAGCATTCTGCCCCCAGGAAAGAGGATTCCCCAGCAAGTCAACAGACAATTATCCAGGTTGAAAAACTAACTTTGACTTGTGCAGTTTTCACCTGAGTAATACCAATTATTCCCCTCCACTCAGGTCTGCTTGGTTGCTGGGAAACCTACAGGGAGAAAGGGTAAACAGCAGTCTCGGTGGCTCATTCATCGTTGCTCAAACAGAAGCTAAATCTGCTCTCCCTGAAGCTCCGCCTCCCGCCTCTCTGACACGAAACGCAGTGGAAAGGTATTCTCTCACCTTCTCTGGGAAGATGGTCTCTCCTGTCTGCATCTTCCAGCCTGCTACTACAGGTACTGGCGAGGAGCTTTGCGCTGAAGCTAAGGATGACGACCCATGGTTCTGAGTAAACGTATGACGTCTAGAAGCTGTGTGGCTTACAGTGGCTCCAGGCCCACGGTCCACAGCGCCCGTACCTCTGAGAGAAGTCTTGGGGTTCCTGACTTTTCTTCCAAGGGCACATCCCACAGACCGGGTCCCCACGAGTACAGACACACAGGTGTACACACACTCCCCTTTGGGGGCTGCACAGGTGGCAGCTTCCTCTCACACCTTAGCTCTCTGACACCACCTCCTGCAACGCTGAGGGTGTTCTCTCAGCATTTGCTGAATAGGCTGTAGGTCTCCAGGCCTCTGAGCGAAGCTGGATTTCCTGCCTCTCTTCTTTGATCCTGGAAAAAGAAACTCTTTCATGTATGTCTCCCACTCCTGACTTCATAACTTCTCCTGTCCCCAGCAGGGCTTGTCGGTGACCACACCTGTCCTACGTTCTATAGTCTGTACTGCTTCTGAAGCGTCCAGCCCAGAAGTCATTCCATAAACACTTTGTACTCACGGAACACGTTCTTACCCCTGCTCATAGGAGGTTCCGCCTCTTTTAAAGCCCATTCATGTAAGGACGCCTTCCTCTAATAAAGCAGAAACGGGAGCATGGCTGTCCCTTCCCTTGCCTCAAATACCACTGAATCCACTCCTCTGCTGGGGGCGCTGCAGGCAGCCCAGGCAAGGGATCGGCAGGGCAATGTCAACCTACCTAATGGCTTTGCTGGGGAAGAACAATGATCCCAAAGCCCGGGACATGTGCCGAGTGCCACAAAACAGCTCAAGTGCTCAAGCCCCAGACAGACTTTCTGAAAACCTTCTTTGTCTGAGTTCATAGGTCCAGGCTATGAACCCTTGTGCGAGAACCCCAGTCACTCCACTTAGCGTTCAATCACTGCAGCATCTCAGCGGCCCGACTCAGGTTCCAGACAGTGATGCTGGGCACCGATGGAGCTGAGCTGTTGGTTTCAGGTTTCTCAGCTGTGTTATCTAAGGACCGGCTGCTTGGGATTTGATCAGGGCTGGTTTGGGAGAGAGGCAGACGCTGTCTTTTCCCCAGAACAGACTACTCTTTGAGCTGGGCCGCCACCCGGACTGGGGATGGAAAAAAGAAAACACAAATCCCCACTGTATGTGGTTCTCCGGAATTTAGCTTGGCCCTGTAGAAGGAAAGTTAACAGCAACATCGCTCTCCTCTCCAGGCCCTCTGCAGGCAGCAAACCCCATTAACTGAGGCTTGTCCGGACTGGGAAGGCTTAGGGCAGGGCCAAGAGCGAGGTCTGACCCTCTCAGCAGGGGCCGAGGCTCCTGTCTCTTTCCAGGTCAGTACTAAAGTGCTGAGGGCAGGAGACTGATTTCAAGTCCGTTTAGGAGGACCGACTAACATAGAACATTCTCCTCTGGCCAAGCTCCGGAGAAAGGAGACCAGCCCCATCTAAGGACTTGGAACGAGACAGTCAGTGAAACGACTCAGGGGATGCGGTGCAGATTCTGTTTCCTGGCCCCTCATGTTCTGCCCATGTTCACCACGTGTAGGTGGTGGTGACGGAGGGCCATTGGGGAGGGTGTTCGACGTAAGGACCCGTCTTTTGGAGAACATGACCTGCTGAGTTCTTCCTAAGCTTTCAGAGCTGATGAAAAATTCTTCTGCCTTGACAAAGATTCTGCTTTTCATCCAGGCCTCTTACCGTCCAAAGAGGCTGTCAGTGCAGGTCACTGAGAGACGTGGAAAACCTTTTATTCTGTCATCCCAGGTCTTTCTAGGGGACGTTGCACACCCTGTTTTCCTTTAGAGTATTTAGAAGGTGACCTCAGAGACAACCAGTCCATCTCTGAATTATTTTTCTCATCTTGCTCAGCTGTCCTTTGCTATCCATTTTCCAATCCCAGTGTGATCTTGGCTTTCTAGGTGGAATATTTTTCTTCCAGGTGTGATTTCCCTTAAATCCCATACTGTTCTCAGGGGCAATTACCCCTGCTTTCAGAGACCTCCAGAAGAAATCCCACATCCTCACCATTAGTAGTTGGAGTTGTGGAAAAACTGGAGCTCACACGGGGGGGAGGGGCTGTGAAGAGAGCCTGTCCGAACCCTGGGAACCAACACTGATGGGATGCACGCAAGAGGGGTCAGAGGTGAGGAGGGGGCCAGCCCAGCAGACACGGGAGTCCGACGAGAACAGGGCTCGAAGGGGCAGAGGGCGGGGACGGGGCAGGTGGGGACAGGGCGGCACATCTCAAATGCCAGCACTTGGGAGGTGAAGCTGGGGACCAGCTTTGACCACAAGGAGACGCGGAGGGATGAATTTGAGAGGGGTCAGGTCAGACTGAGCCGAGGTGACACTCAGAATCCCAAAGATATTAGAGAGGATTTAAGCAGAGAACATACAGAGAAAGAAGAGTTTTATAAGGTGGTTTTTTGGGGGGGTTGGTGTTCGTTGGTTTGACATGAAGTGAGAAAGAGAACAGAGCTATTTGCCCACAGAGAGCAGAGCTATTTTCTGCAGAAGCTTATCAGGTGCTGGCTGGGCCTGGGGAGCGACACAAGAAAAGCAGGGCTGTGGTGGGCAATTGCTCTAAGTAAAAGAATCCTGGACAGACCAGTTCAATCCTGATGTATCACTGAGCTTGGGGCCAAAGGAAATCTTACAACAATCTGCATGACAGCACTACTACAGTAGGCTCATCCAGGTTTTAGATCTCTCTATTTAATATTTATTTTTTAAATTAATTTTTATTGGAGTAGAATCGATTTACAATGTTCTGTTAGTTTCTGCTGTACAGCAAAGTGAATCAGTTACACATATATCCACTCTCTTTTAGATTCTTTTCCCATATAGGTCATTTAATATTTAATGATCACTGTTCAAATGTCAAGCTGAGGTGGCCAATTAAGAGACTCTGGAACTGTCAACAGAGCAATATCAAAATTGTGCTCATTTAAAATTAGCCCGGACGTTGCTAGATACTAAAGTGCTTAGTGGATCTGAGACAATTGGGAGCCAGAAGGAGAAGAAAATGTCACAAAACCAGCACAAGGCCCAACATTGTGATCCAATCTGGAGTTACTGAGATGCAAAAACTGCAGACTAACCATGTCCACATGGAAATGGGGGGAGACTGGATCCTGTACATAGGATCACTGTGTTCTCTCTTACCACCATGTGCGAATCTACAATTATCTAAAATGGATAGATAGGTAGGTAGGTAGGTAGAGGTAAGCTGACGTATCAAGCATATTATTTTATAATACATATTTGTCTAAAATAAAAAAATATATATTTAGCATGCCAACTTGAAATGCCTCTATAACCCAAATTCCGATGTAAATTGGGTGTATTTCTCAACCTCATATTCCTTGCCATTGGCTGGTCTGTTCCTGTGTCAATACAACACGGTTGTTTTTTTTTAATTTATTTATTTTATTTACTTATTTCTGGCCGCGTTGGGTCTTCGTTGCTGCGTGCGGGCTTTCTCTAGTTGCGGTGAGAGGGGGCTACTCTTCGCTGCAGCGTGCAGGCTTCTCATTGCGGTGGCTTCTCTTGTGGAGCACGGGCTCTAGAGCGCAGGCTCAGTAGTTGTGGCGCGTAGGCTTCTATGAACAGTGACGTGGGTGTACTGCGTTGTCACCTTAGGAGGTAAGTAATTCTCCAGAAGTCCAGGCTATATCCACACCAGCGTTTTGTAGGGCTAACTTGAAACTAGGCTACTAGCCAGTGCAGGAGGGGGAGACTTCACAGCTCAGAACCATCAAGCAATGTTTTCATAGCGAGACTTAAAAAACCCCTTTCCAAACACTTTCTTTGCTGAGCCTCTCCTTTCGCTTGGCAGCCAAGCCTCCCTCCAGCTCCACCTTTTGTTCTGCTGCTCTGCCTATTCCTTTCTTTAAAAAAAAATACTAATTTATTTATTTGGTTGTGTCGTGTCTTAGCTGTGGCAGGCAGGCTCCTTAGTTGCGGCAGGTGGGCTCCTTAGTTGTGGCTCCAGGGCTCCTTATTTGTGGCATGCAAACTCTTAGTTGTGGCATGCATGTGGGATCTAGTTCCCTGACCAGGGATCGAACCCAGGCCCCTTGCATTGGGAGCACAGAGTGTCATCGACTGTGCCACCAGGGAAGTCCCTCTTTTTTTTTTTTTTTGAGTAGCTAGGTCCAAACACTTCATTTTTTACTTATTATTTTTAAAAAATTTTGGCTACGCCACACGGCTTGCAGGATCTTAGTTCCCCAACCAGGGATCGAACCCAGGCCTCCACAGTGAAAGTGCAGAGTCCTAACCACTGGACCACCAGGGAATTGCCTGGTCTGCCTATTCCGATCCTTTTGGGGGTCTGTGCTCTTATCCTGGGGACGCTGGGAGGGCGCGTGAAGCAGACTGGCTTGCTACAGTCGGAGGCGTTTTTCCATCGGCGGTTGACTCAGCTCCGTGTCCTTCGCCAAGATCTACTCTTAACAATTCTACCACCTGCCCCTCATCACTCTTTCCTGGCTTGCCACTCTTCTCAAGCTCCACTCACATCAATGCCCCATCTCACTTTCGGTGGATGGCTTTGATTTTATTTTCTATATGAAAAATGAGGCAGCCACCTTTCCACAGTTACCTGCTTCTCTGCTCTGATTGGCCTCCATCAGCACCGGCTCTCACCCTCCTGCAGCTTCTTCCTTCACAAACACCCCCTCATCCCTCTGTCCTCAGTACCGTCCTCTGGCTTTTTCCTTTCAGTCTATAAATGTGATCACGTCTTCCCCAACCTGAAACCAAGGAAAACTGCTTTCCTTGGTCTTATCGTCTCTAAAGCTACTTCCCATCTTCCTTCTTGTCTCACTCCTCAGCCTAATAGGGGCCCACTTCCATCTCCACTTCACTGGAATTGCTTTAAATTCACCTGCTACTAAATCACCAAATCCAATATCGCAACTCCAGTTTAGCTTATTTTTCTGCAGTGTTTGACAATGCTGCCAACCTCTCACTTCTTGAAGTTCTCGTTCCCCTAGGTTTCCAGAACACTGTTTTCTCGTTATTCAGACCGTTCCTTTCTTACCAGCCATCTCTCTGACCATTAAGGTTTCCCCCTCACCTACATCCATAGTTTGGATCCACGATTTCAATTATCTTCTTTATGCTAGTAACTCTCCATCTCTATCTTTAATCCCAACCTCTCTTCGGACCTCCATATCCCTATTCTCAAATTTACTGGAAACCCACTGCCAAATCTCAGTTAATGGTGTCACTGTACACATGGTTCCCCAAGCCAGAAACTCTGGAGTTAGAGAACTACCCTTAACTCTTTCCTAACACTCACATCCATCACAAAGAAATGATGTCCTGGGCTTCCCTGGTGGCACAGTGGTTGAGAGTCCGCCTGCCGATGCAGGGGACGCGGGTTCGTGCCCCGGTCCGGGAAGATCCCACATGGCGCGGAGCGGCTGGGCCCGTGAGCCATGGCCGCTGAGCCTGCGCGTCCAGAGCCTGTGCTCCGCAACGGGAGAGGCCACAGCGGTGAGAGGCCCGCGTACCGCAAGAAAAAAAAAAAAGAAATGATGTCCTTTCTACTCCTGAGTGTTCCTCAGATTTGTCCCCTCCTCTCTATTCCTGATGTCTCCCTCTAGCTCAGGCCGTGAATTTCTCTTCTGGATCAGGGCTGTAGCCATCTCCTTTCTTCTGTTCTCATGTACCGTGAGTGGTGACAGCATAGTCTGCTATGTTGCAAATATTACAGGGAATCTTGGTAGCCAACCTAGTGTGGTGTGGGTGGAGACACAGTAGGAATCATAAGACTGGACCAAAAATAACATGGCCAGAGGCGATTTTATGTTGTGAAAAATCACATAAATTTCATGGATAAAAAGTGATTTATTCCTAAGCAACTCCTAAAAAGAGAAAATTTAAAAAGCAAAGCAGATGACACCAATGGCTCTTTTCTTAAGATCTAAAGACCATCCTTGGGACTCTCCTGGTGGCGCAGTGCATAAGACTCCGCACTCCCGGTGCTGGGGGTCCGGGTTCAATCCCTGGTCAGGGAATTAGATCCCACATGCATGCCGCAACTAAGAGTTTGCATGCCTCAACTAAGGAGCTCTGGAGCCACAACTAAGGAGCCTGCCTGCCGAATCTAAGGAGCCCACGTGCTACAACTAAGGAGACGGTGGCTGCAGTTAAGACCCGGCACAACCGAATAAATAAATAATAAATATTAAAAAAAAAAAGAGACCATCCTTTGCTTGGTTCCTGCAGATACTGCAATAAGCCCTGGTATTTAGTGATTGTGCCTTACCCTGATTCATAGTACAAAGATTTCCCAAGAAATAAACATTTCATAGATTTATTATTGCATCATGCTTACTCTCACCCCTAATTTTTAAGAAAGTGAGTTTGCATTTCAGATTCTTTCTTCATGCATGAATTGATAACACTATGCTTCTTTTTAAATTTATTTTTATTTATTATCTTTAAAAACAAAAATTTTGTTTGGCCCTACCACGCAGCATGCATGAACTTAGTTCCCCAACCAGGGATGGAACCCACGCCCCGTGCAGTGGAAGGGCGGATGCTTAATCACTAGACTGCCAGGATGCTTCTGATTTGTTATTGGGTCCTTTTTTCCATTTTTAAGCAAAACCAAATGTTTTCAATTATTGCAAAGGTCTTGAAATACGTAACAGATTTACATTATTCTGTTAAGTGAAATTTCATACCATTTCTTATGCCCCATGTTCTAGGACTGCCTCCTGTATCCTACACTTCCCCAACCTTTCCGTTCTCCCTGCCTTTGCACATGTTCTTTTTTTTTTTTTTTTGCGGTACGTGGGCCTCTCACCGCTGTGGCCTCTCCCATTGCGGAGCACAGGCTCCGGACCCGCAGGCTTAGCTGCCATGGCTCACGGGCCCAGGCGCTCCGCGGCACGCGGGATCCTCCCGGACCGGGGCACGAACCCGCGTCCCCCGCATCGGCAGGCGGACTCCCAACCACTGCGCCACCAGGGAAGCCCTGCACATGTTCTTTTTCCATCTGAAATGCCCAGTCCTCTGACTCCAAAATCACCTCTAAGTTCAGCTCAAACATTACCTCATTTAAGCCACCTTTTCTGCTTTCTGTCCTCTGCACCCACAGCGCTCATCTTCCCACCAACCTTTGGAGCAAGAACACTGTTTTTGTGTTCTCTGTAAACTTAAGATCCAGCACAATTTCTAGGATGTACAAAGCACATAAAAATAAAACGCTGAATGAAGGAATGAATGGTATTAAACACATCTTGGAATCTGAATGACAATGTTGGGAAATAGATAGGAAGTCAGTTGAAGCCAAAATATAGAAAATAGTTAACTGTAATTGAGTGCCCACTGTATGCGAGGCACACGACTAAGCCATTTCATAGACTTAAAACAATTGATAAACCACCCACATAAAATTCACCTTTTTTTTTTTTAGCTGCACCACGCAGCGTGCAGAATCTTAGTTCCCCAATCAGGGATTGAACCTGTGCCCTCCTGCAGTGGAAGCGTAGAATACTAACCACTGGACCTCCAGAGAAGTCCAAATTTCACCCTTTTAAAGTATGCAATTTAGTGGCTTTTAATATATCCACAGATTGCAAACCATCACCTGAAAGAAACTCTGAACCCATTAGCAGTCACTACTCATTCCTCCCTCTCCTTGGGAACAAACTACTTTCGTTTTCTATGGATTTGCCTGTTGTGATGTTTCATTTATACGGATCATTAAACATGTGGCCTTTCGTGTGTGGCTTCTTTCACGGAGCATCATGTTTTCCAGGCTCACCCACGCTACAGCACGGGTCAGGACTTCACTCCTTTCTAGGGCTGAACGATATTCAATTGTCGGGATGAATGACATTTTGTTTACCTGTTCACCAGTGGATGGACGTTTGGGTTGTTTCCACTTCTTTTTTTTTTTAGCTACTATGAATAATGCTGCTTTGAACATCTTCGTAGTTTTTGTGGATATGTATTTTCATTTATCTTGGGTGCACACCTAAGGAGTCAAAGTGAAGGATCACATGGTAACTCTGTGTTTAACTTATTTTTTATTGAAGTATAGTTGATTTACAATGTTGTGTTAGTTTCAGGGTGTACAGCACAGTGATTCAGTTATACATACATATATATGTAAGAATATGTATATATTTTTTTCAGATTCTTTTCCCTTATAGGTTATCACAAGATATTGAGTATAGCTCCCTGTGCTATACAGGTCCTTGTTGGTTACCTATTTTATTTTTTTTAAATTTATTTATTTATTATATCTGGCTGCGTTGGGTCTTTGTTGCTGCACGCGGGCTTTATCTAGTTGCGGCGAGCGGGGGCTACTCTTCGTTGCGGTGCACGGGCTTCTCACTGCGGTGGCTTCTCTTGTTGTGGAGCACGGGCTCTAGGCGCGCGGGCTTCAGTAGTTGTAGCACACAGGCTCGTGAGTAGTTGTGGCTCGTGGGCTCTAGAGCGCACTCAGTAGTTGTGGCGCAAGGGCTTAGTTGCTCCGCGGCATGTGGGATCTTCCCGGACCAGGGCTCGAACCTGTGTCCCCTGCATTGGCAGGCGGATTTTTAACCACTGCGCCACCAGGGACGTCCCGGTTATCTATTTTATATATAGTAGTGTGTATATGTTAATCCCAAACTCCTAATTTATCCCTCCTCATCCTTTCCCATTTGGTGCGTGTTTAACTTATGGTAACTGCTAGACTGCATTCCAAAGTGGCAGCACCATTTTACAATCCCACCAGCAATACGTGAGGCTTCCAGTCTCTCCACACCCTTGCTGGCAGTACTGTCTTGTTTATTCTAGCCATCCTGGTTGGTGTGAAGTGGCATCTCATTGTTGATTCCACTTCTTTAGTAACTAATGTTGAGCATCTTTTCATGGGCTTGTTGTCCACTTGTATATTTTCTTGGAGAAACGCCTATTTGGATCCCTGGGCCACTTTCTGTGTTGTTTTCTATCGCTGAGTTGTAAGAATTCTTTACATACTCCCGCTACTAGATTTTCTCTTTCTTAATCCTCACAATCACGCTGCTTAAGCAGGTAGCTTGATCTCCATTGTTTAGGTAGAGACTGGAGCCTGGAATTCTAGTGAGAGGCATGACGGAACCTACATCTGTGAGTCTCCAAAGCCTGTGCTCTTCCCACTACTCTTTACTGCCTCTTGGTGACGGAGTAGCTTTAACTGACAATGAGGTTTAGAGAGCGGCTACACTAGTGTGTGGCTAATATGAAGACCGACGGACGTCGCTGGAATTGAGGCCAGGGTGCTAGAAACATTATTGACTCACTGCTGAACCCAGTGGGGGGAGGCCTAAGTCGCATATGAAATAAAATCTCTAAGATTCCTTCTTATTCTGAAATCCTGTGATTTGATAAGCCTTTTTGTTTTGCCCAGCATCAAACAGCAACAGTGATGGATAGCTAAGGCCTCAAGTCTTATTAGGACAAAAGGAAGCACCGCCCACTGACGTACATCCCTCTGAAGCCCAGGACTGGTCCCTCTGGGAATCCGTCTGTTTATCAGCGAAAGGCGCTTGATCTGCTATCATAGGCTTTGGGGAAAAAAAAAAAAGCAGTATCTCCTACTGACAGTTTAATCACCACTTTTCCTTAACACAAATATGAAACGCTGAGTTCTTTCCTCTGTCGTGGGTAACAGAATGATGCTATACTAAGCCAAGACCAGCTGAATTCCCAGAGGCTGTCCAGGTACATTCACAACGACTCTGCCCCAAGTGCACAGCTATTTGCCTAGAAGAAGGACAGAGATGGAAAAGATGGATACGGTTTTAGTGTCGTCATCTTATACTATCTTTGCTACCTCCAAAACGAGACGATTTCAAGGGATGCGTTTAGGAGAACTTTAATACTTGTAGAGCACTGTAGAAACCATGGACTAGGTAAGTAAACTGAGTCATCAATAAAGTATAAAAGTGGTTTTAACAAGCGATTATAGAAAACTCAAATAGAATATTTTCAAATATATATTTTATTGAAAAATAGTTAAATTAAAATATATACATTATTTTTTAAAAACCATAGTACTGGGGCTTCCCTGGTGGCGCAGTGGTTGAGAGTCCGCCTGCCGATGCAGGGGACACAGGTTCGTGCCCTGGACCGGGAAGATCCCACATGCCGCGGAGCAGCTGGGCCCATGAGCCATGGCCGCTGAGCCTGCGCGTCCGGAGCCTGTGCTCCGCAACGGGAGAGGCCACAACAGTGAGAGGCCCGCGTAACGAAAAAAAGAAAAAAAAAAAACATAGTACTGGTAAAACACTGAAATTTTCATACAAGGATCATTGAAGTTTCACTCATGCTTACCAAAGTGGCACCTTTCTTTTCCTAGACAAACATTTTGCTTAAGAGTAGGGCCTCTGGTGCCCTCTGGTGAAACTTCCTGAGATGGGGTGTCCAGAAAGGAACTCAGGCCCTACAGCTCAGGGCTGACAGAACTGCGGCCGATTCGCGTTTGATAGGCTGTGATTTGCAGCCTTTGCCCTCTGCCCAGGAGAAAGGCAAACTGAGACCAGAGTCTTTATCTCCTGGGGTGGGCGTTCCTCCCACGAACACTCAGCCAAGCTCACAGCAAAAATGCTTTCTTTTTTGTCATTGTCTTCTTAAAAAAAACAAAAACAACCCTGTCATTATAAATGGGAGAAATAATGTGGGAAAGTCTGTAAATAATTCAGATTATAATCCAGACCAAATCACACCCCCAGCCCCCCCCCAAAAAAACACAGAAAAGGTTTTAATTTAAGCAAAAAATCATAAAGCTTAGGATGCAAAAAAAGCTCATCTTTACCTTGCCTTTATAATAACGGATACCACTACCCTAGACAACTCTGTGCCTACGGTTTCTGGGAGAAGGTGACCTTTTCCTCACATTTCAGGAAGCAGACCTACTCCAGACGAGTGCCAGTCCTAAAAAGTAAACATCAACAGAGTCTAAGTTCGTTCTCCAGGCTGAATACTTTGGACTTGAGGTTCTTCAGTTCTCCTTGTATTCTATGTGCCCGTCTGTTGCTGTCACGAACCTCACACAGGATGGCAAGATCCTGGTTTGCCCGGGTGTTAAGTGTTGCCTAGAGATTTGAAAAGAAGAAGAAATGATTACGGCAGATGCCAGAGAGAAACCAGTCATAAAGACCAGGCTCCGTTGGCTCCTTTCTATGAGTCTTTTAGTACATAGGACAGCTTCGATCCTTAGTTTAGTGACTAGCTAAAAGAAGGAAAATATGGAGTAGAATTAAGGCACAAAGGGCATGAGACGCTTTGCTTTCCCACACAATAGTAAAGGAGCCTTGAGATAGAGGTCAATCAGCAATTAACAATGAGTAAAAGGAAGAGACCGACATAAACATTATTAGTAAATTTGCCAAACAATGAAAGAAAGCATCTCTTCTCTTCTGTCATTAACCTGCTTGTCGCACAGTGATCATTCAGGGTGTGTGGATGACCGGTTAAACCTCTCTAAGGAGGCACTGAGGGCAACTCGGATTCTACACAAAGCCAGGTCTGACAGGAAAAATTGCTTTTTAACTCAGCTACTCACTTTCCCCATTTGTAAAACAGACACAGTGCTTTGTTTCCTTTCGGCCGCGCCTGCAGCTTGTGGATCTTAGTTCCCCGACCAGGTACTGAACCCCGGCCCTGGCAGCGAAAGCGCCGAGTACAAATCACTGGACCGCCAGGGAATTCCCCGTAGACACAGTTCTTTTAATCTACTTCTTGAATTGGGCGGGATGAACATTTCTGTTGAGTTTAGCTTAGGTGGGAGCATGATGATGCCGTCATTCAATTACTTCAGTCTATTCTGTCCTCCCTCCGGCATGCACTGTTTAAACTGATTTTTGTGAGAGTGAAAGGGTGGGGATGCGGCCCAGCTTTCCTCTGAGGGGCCCTCGTGCCCGTCGGCTCACCTGCACCTCTTTTCTCCCTCTTGGTAATTCAGGATCAATTACCTTATAGAGCATCTGCTCCAAGTCTTTCAGTTTTTGCTTGAGAGCCTTAATATCAGTCTTAAAGCCTTCTACTTCCAAGACACGTCGTTTCTCCAAGGCCTCGTAGCGTTTCGTCATGACCTGTAGGCGCCTCCCCATCTTGTTGGTGCGATCCTAAACACAGGGACACAGGAGGGCATTTGTGGAGCTGAGGGAGCATCCCCGCCAGCTGCACTGCCCACCCCGTCGCGAGTGCAGAGAACTTCACACCTTAAAGATCTCTCTCCTCACTCCCTCCTCCTCACGAATTTGGGCAAGTTCTTCTTCTAGGGAAATGCACTGCTCTTGGTACATGCTGGACAGCTTTTTCTCTTGTACTATCTTTTCCTTCAGGGACTATAGGTCAAAAGGAAAAAGAAATTAATACTCTGTTCTGGAATTCAGACTACTCATATAGCACTTAGGTAAAGAAAGGAAAGAAAGGATTTCTAGAAGTACAAAATGAGTTAAGCAACAAGACTCCAGCAAGGAACTCTGGAGAATGTTTGAAAACCTATTTCTAGAGGAATCTCTTAGCTTTTTTCCTAAAGTGTACACAGTAGAAATTCTTTAAAATAAAACAAATATTTTTGGCTCTGGGAGTTCAGAACTGTACCAAGTAAGACATTACAACATACGTTTTGGGACATATTTCTGAAGTTCTTCTTTAAAAAGGAAAAAACATCAACAACACTTAAAATACACGTTCCATCGAGCAGCCAGAATGATCTTGAAAAAACCCAAATCAGAAGTCACTTCCTTACACACAATCCTTCAAAGACATAGAAAAGCTGAGCGCTGCGTCTTCTCAGCAGGACCGGGAAGGCCCCACGTGAGGGCCGCCCCCCCAACCTCCGAGCTCATTCCTCCAGGCCCACGACGACCTCCTCCCTCACACCAGCTCTTCGCTCTGCCTCATGCTCTTCCCCGAGGTCTGTGTGGCAAGCTCAGTCCCGTTTTTCAGGTCTCAGCAAAAACACCAGACTTAAGACGGTGTCCCTGTGCTTCTCTACGAAAGTACACCTCCAACAACAATATATAATCTTCATACAACCCTTTTATTCCTTAGTACCACTTCTTAATTTTTTAATTTAAATTTTTTGGGGTGTTTTTTTGGCCACGCTACGTGGCTTGTGTGATCTCAGTTCCCCAACCAGGGACTGAACCGGGCCCATGGCAGTGAGCCCAGAATCCTAACCACTGGCCACCAGGGAACTCCCAGTACCACTTTTTTATAACCCATCGTTTCCTTGGTTATTTGTTAATGTTGCTGTTGTTTCTCACCCATTAGAATGTAACAGCTTGTTTACTGCCCCAGAGCCTAGCTCAGCGTAGGACTGCGACAAGTAATTGTTGAATGAATTTATCGATCGAGCCATACTTTAATTTTCTGAATGTGCAAACACTATAATGATGAGCTACTCTTTGAAACCTACTTCTTGAGGTTGCTGCTACAACAGCTTCCCGGACTAAATAGATCTTATTTGACAATTATTAGGTTCTTTGAAATTCTCTGAGTTCTTTCAACAATTCCAGAAAGAAAAAAAAAATTCTGTAAAAGAGGAAACTACCTTAATGTATTCATTTTGGTTGTAATGGCTCTCATGAACTGGCCAAACTTTTCCACTTTTATCTTCTTTCTTCTTACACTGCACCCTGTATTGCTTAATCTTTGACATCAAATGATCCTTTTCAAGCATCCAGGACTTCTCCTTGTTTTGGTTTTCAAATTTGAGTTGCAAGAAGTCTTTGGTGCTCTCGTAGAGCAGTTCCTTGGCGTGATGGAGACTAGGAAAGAATGTACAAATGTGGACATGAGGATGCTTCTATAGCACATGTGACACAGTTATTCCAAACAAAGCAAAGACACAGGTCCTTAAAGATGGTACAATATGTAACTTCTGTAAAATATTATTAGCAGTTTTAAAAACACGCTTCATCTGTTCACTGGCAATCTTATATATGTTACTGGACAAAGTATAAGCATCTACACTGGTTCACACACTGGTCATTACAGATATTCTCCCGAGGGCTGATTTCAGGTTATATGATTAGAAGGACTATAGAAATATTTACACACAGCCTAAGTATGGACTTTTCCCAGGCATCAGACTTTACAATAAAGAACTAAACCATGGTGTTCTGAATGAAGGTTAACACGAGTTCTAAAATGTCAAAACAGCTTTGCTTTTTTCTGTGCTGTGCTCCACGTGTAAGCTGCCCAACATCAAATCCTGGCCTTTTTTCGAGATCAACTTCTTCTATGGCGCCACCTCAGCCACTTCAGCCCACGCAGTCTCTTCATTCTCTGAAATTCCCCATCGCTTTAAATCTACGTCCCTGCGCTGTAATTTGACACTCGCTTAACCTTATTTATCATTTATTTTTGCCCCGATACCACTAGATCATCAAGGACAGTACCAACTGCTGGATACACACAGGTACTAAATATAGATTCCTGCTGACTGAGATTTAGGAAAAGGCAAATGATGTTTCCATCTTCAGAAAAGAATATCCCTAAGAGTTAGAACTCATTAGTTTAATATCAACAGCTAGAAAAATACTGTATCAAATGATCAAACTGCTTGCAAAAGGTATTAAATACCGTGAGGCAACCACTGCAGTTTTCCACTGAACAAATGTCAGATCCATGTAGTTCTTTTCATGAGTAACACAGTACAGAGATAAGGGGAAAATGATAACATCATGCCAGAAAGGTAACTGTCACCAGAGGAATATATATATTATATACAGAAAATACACATATATATCCTTATTTAGGTACGTGCACACGTGTATAAAGAGGGAGAAATTGATTCAGTTATCACAAGCACTGCTCTTGCTTTCAACGAGTTATTTTATTCTATCTTATGTTATGGTCTCAGTTACAAACTGGGAAAGCATGATCTTGTTAGCGTACAAATGGTTTGAAAGTGACACCTAAAGGGCAGCCATTAATAGCCTTGGATTTCATGCCATTCAATACTCTCAGGATGATGAGCTAATGGAAGGAGCTGATTGTGTGCTCAGATACGCAGATGGCGCTAAACTAGGATGGTTATTAATAATCTGGAAGACAGATATAAAGTTACAATTTACCATGACAATTTAAAAATATTGTTCCCTTAAAAACAATTAAAACCCAACAAAGAGTGGAGCTGCTATGCTTAAGCACAAAATACCAACAATAAAAACGGAGAAGTACCAGCCAAATGCAAACATGACACTATGTTAAAAGCAGCAGAGCCTGCCGAGGGCTGGGAGGCATCTTCTACCTGCACTGATCAGAGAGCTCAACTTGAGTATCACCTCCAATTCTAGTGACCACACTTTAAAATGGAGGAAGAGACACTAAAGAAAGTCTGAGAAGACAAATAAAAAACACAACAGGACGAAGAATGCAACGTGAAAAACTATTTTAAAATGTAGGAAGTTTAATGCAGAAAGGAGAAGGTAAGCTAAATCAGCAAGTCTTCCAGAATTATTTGTTGTGCACACGGAGCAGGGCAGAGGCTACAGCCAGACCCTGGGAACAAAGACACAGTTATAACAGAAAGTGAAAAGGCCCACCACGCAGTCATGCTGGTCATCACAGGAAATGGGGGAGGAGACGTGTACCTCTGCTTGGGAAAGGTGTCAGAGAAGGGGTGGCACTGCATAGTGAGGGGCCTGCTACACCGCAAGTGCTCTGTGAACAACGGTGTTACTGGTCTGACTGAAGAATGAGGTGAACTACAGCCACAGAGGAGCAGAGACTGAGGGATGAGGCTCCTAAGGGCTGAGGCAGCAGGACTCCATCAGAAGATACACGCAGTGAGGAAGCCTGCAGAGCACAACGGGACCAGTGCCAGGAAGCACAGTTAGTTACTGCAACAATTTAAACAAGAACACAGCCTGGGCCAAGGTGGTACGACAAACAGGGCAGAGAATGGACTGGACAGGTTTCTCAGGCTCACACCTGACAGGGTCTGGAATTAGGGAACAGGAAGGCCAGGAGTCGAAGATCATCCTGAGGTTCCCAGCTTGGTAAACTAGGTGGATGTGACAGCATTAAACTAAATGGGGGGCTTCCCTGGTGGTGCAGTGGTTAAGAATCCACCTGCCAATGCAAGGGACATGGGTCCCACCCCTGGTCTGGGAAGATCCCACATGCCGCGGAGCAACTAAGCCCGTGTGCCACAACTACTGAGCCTGTGCTCTAGAGCCCGTGAGCCACAACTACTGAGCCCATGTGCCACAACTACTGAAGCCCGTGCGCCTAGAGCCCGTGCTCCGCAACGAGAAAAGCCACTGCAATGAGAAGCCCGCGCACTGCAACGAAGAGTAGCCCCACTCGCCACAACTAGAGAAAGCCCGTGTGCAGGAATGAAGACCTAACGCAGCCAAAAATAAAATAAATAAAATAAAATAAATTACACACACAAAAAAAGAAATGGGAAAAGAATGAAGTAGCAGGTTTGAGGTGGGGGAGGGGTGCTCGTTGGGAAAGAGAAAGTTGAGTTTCAATCACAGTAAATTTGAGGTGTTCAAACATATTCGCCTGAAGATGCCTTTACAGCCCAGCTCTGGCCACTGGAAGTGGACAGAAGGCTGAGGAGGGTTAGACAGGAGGGAAAGACAGGTGCTGCAGGAACCAAGGGAGACTAATTTCAAAGAGGGGGTGATCAGAGGGGCCAGACACATAGAGAGACACTCATTACAGCTGGGACTGTGCAGAGGTAACTGGTCACAGAAATTAAGAAATCAGTGATGACGTCAGAGAGGGCACACTTAGTAAAATGGGGGGACGAAAGCAGACTGCAGAAAGCGGGGGGACAGGCAGGCAGGTCTGGGGCAAAACAGCAGGTTCAGATAGTTTCCATTTTCTTGTGCAGGTATGTTATACTGAGTCAGGTAACACATCAGTGGAGAAAAGGACATTTCTTGACAATAAGATCAAGCTAAAACCCGCAAATGGGTTGAAGGGAGTGTGTGGAATCCCCCCAGCCCTTTAGGAGAAGCATCAGCGCACCCAGGAGCCTGGAGAGAGGCGGGCGTCTGACAAGACACGTCCTCAGCGCCGGGACCCCGTGCTGCGAACGGACAGGACTGCCACCTTCTAAACCAGCGGCAAACGCCTTAAACCCACTGGTGCGGCCCTCTTGAACACTCACTTTCTGGTGAGCTCTGCGACTCTCTCCCGATCCCTCTGCTGATGAGCCTGCACTTCCTCCATGCGGATCCGCCTCTCCTCCACGAGCCCCGCCACCTGCTCCTGCGAGAGCCTGCTCCGCTCCTCCAGCTGGGCCTGCAGCGCTTCCACCTGGACGGGCCAAAGGGGCGAGGTGTCCACTCCTGCCCTCCCCCACTCACTTCTCACCTCTAAGTGAGCCTTTCTCCAGAAAAGTTTAAAAACAAAAACCCCACTAACAAAAGCACAGCAACACAACAAACAGGAGAAAAATCTCAGCTGGACTCCTCTTCACTGTCTTACAAGTGGGCTTAGGCGACACAAGAACAGACTCCGTCCACACCGAGCAAAACACCTACATCACACCAGGAAAGCTGGAAAAGCCAGTCTCCCCTACCTGGGACTCTCATCTTCTCACCATCTCCCTTTCTGGACTTTTAGGACCGTCTCCCTTTTAAGACTTCCTAGTTGCACAGACAGAGAATGACTCGTTTCTTCATTGTTAAATTTAAAAAGTAGAGCAGAATGTGTATAATGTAATTTCCTTCTCTGAGGCTGGCCGTCACAACCCCAAATGGAGCTACTGGCCAAAGGTAGAAACAGTCATTCAAATCAATACGCCCCCTGATAAGGACAGGAACTTGAGTGCAACTAGATGAAAAATCATGGTTGCAAGTGACATAGAGAGACCAGGTGGTTAGAGGATGACTTGCTACTTTCCTAGACTTTAGAACACACGCACCAGACAAATGGACTCATCCCTGAAGGTCAGTGTATCGGGACAGACAACTGCAGCTCTGTGTGTCTCGGCGCCAGCTCCAGAGGGAGTTCTAACTGTGATGGCTTTGTTGGGAGGGCTCGGCCTACGAGCTGAACGAACTGCAGGTTCAGAAAAGCACTGCTAGAATGGTGGAATACAGGGTAACGGTTGTAACACAGAACCCTGGGAAATTAAGAACCTCAGCCTTCCAATCACATGGCGTCTGGATGGACCATGTGGGCAAGGAGGCACTAGGCATATGTGACGCCCGAGCCAGGCTGGTGGACAGAAATGGTTGTGGTCTGTACCTGCAGGATGAGGGTCTCCACGTCCCTCTGGTGCAGCTGGGCACTCTCCTCCTTCCGTCTCACTGCTGGTTTTCTCCTGCTGCCTTTAGAATCTAAAATAGAACATAAAAGTGAGGGGAGACCTTTACTTAGCTTTTCTTTCTGCTACTCAAGCATCAGCATTACCTTTGCAGAGGAGTTTGGTTTCCTTTATCTGTAAGGGAAGGAAAGGAAGAAAAAAGACAATGTACAATAACTATAGTGGTAAATTGTTCAAAGAGGAATCTCTTAAGGGAACTCTGCTAGGATATCATCTGGATAGGAATATTCATCTTTCTGAAGAATACACTACTCAATTTTCTTTGGAGTTGTCTATTTTCTTTGTAAAATCTTATTTAATTAGAAAGGGTAATGAATAAAAATACTAAGTCCAAACATTTTAGTTATAATGTATAACCCAATTTTCAATGGACAAGATGATTTTAAAAATAAGCAACACTAACATTGCACTAAACATAATTTAATTCTTTAGATAATTCAAGAAGCTTATTTAGGGACTTCCCTGGTAGTCCAGTGGGTAAGACGCCGTGCTCCCAATGCAGGGGGACCAGGTTCAATCCCTGGTCAGAGAACTAGATCACAAGTGCATGCCACAACTAAGAAGCCTGCATGCCACAACTAAAGATCCTGCATACCGCAAGTAAACATGCCACAGCGAAGATCCTGCGTGCCACAACTAAGATCCGGCACAGCCAAAATAAATAAATAAACATTAAAAAAAAGAAGCTTAATTATTTTTTTCTTTTTTTAAATTGAGGTATAGTTAATTTACATTAGTTTCAGGTGTACAACACAATGATTCAAATTTTTTACAGATTATACTCCATTTATAGTTATTATGAAGTATTGGCTATATTCCCTGTGCTGTACAATATAGCCTTGTAGCTTATTTATTTTATACATAGTGGTTGGTACCTGTTAACCCCCTACCCCTATTTCACCTCTCCTCCCTTCCCTCTCCCGACTGGTAACCACTATTTTGTTCTCTGTATCTGTGAGTCAGTTTCTGTTTTGTTATTCTCACTAGTTTGCTTTATTTTTTAGCTTCCACATGTAAGTAATAACATATGATATTGTCTTTCTCTGTCTGGCTTATTTCACTTAGCATAATGCCCTCTAAATCCATCCATGTTGCTGAAAATGGCCAAGACTCCATTCCTTTTTATGGCTGAGTAGTATTCCACTGTGTGTATATATACACACCACATCTTCTTTATCCATTCATCTATTGATGAACACTTGGGTTGCTTCCATATCTTGGCCATTATAAATAATACTGCTGTGAACATTGGGATGCACATACATTTTCAAATTAAAGTTTTCATTTTCTTTGTAAGAGACTAGATCTTAAAACCTCCCATCACACACAAAAAAACAACTTGTAACCACATGCGTAGTGATGCATGTTAGCTAGACTTGCTGTGGTGAACATTTTGTAATATATACAAATATCAAATTACTATGTTGTACACTAGAAACTAATGTTATATGTCAATTATATCTCAACTAAAAAAAAGAAAAAGAAATAAAATTGGGATTTCCATTAAAAAAAGAGAGAGAAGGATAAGGAGACTGAGGCTTAGAGAGGCTAATTAATAGTCTGGGATTCCAGAAGTTGTCCAAATCTGTTTTATGACTTACCACCATAAGCATGTTAATTATATATTTTTTATTCTACTTCATTAAAACGTCATGGAAAGGTTTAAAAAAAAGGCAGCTCAATAAGGCCTTAGACTCCAGAGGCATCATTACGAACATTCATTATCACTATATGGTATGAAAAAGTTTCTAATTATTTGTACTGTGCTTTTTAATTCTGCATCAATAAGAATTTCTAATAATGTGGTTGGTACCTGCTCTGAAAGCTGAAGATTCATTCTGTTCACTTACTTCTACAGCTTGGATAGTCTTTTGGAAAATGCTGACCTGAAGAATCAAAAAAAAAGAGAAAAAAAAAGGTACAGAAATAGCCGTCTTATAAATGCAATATTTCACTTTTTAGCTTTAGTTCTGCAGATTAAACATTATTCGTAAATTAAATTGGTCAAAATTGATACAATCATATGAGGATGTCATGCATATGAGAGACCAAAGTGGACAAAGTAACAAATTGGATAAAACCCAGTGTTTTGAATATAAATTGGATAAAACCAGTGTTGGTGATATAAATGAAAAAATAAAACTTCAGGGTTATTTGGTAATATCGGCCAAAAAAAAAAAAAGCAGCCTTGACAAGGTCCTTTAGGAAAGTAACAGAAACACAGAAGTATGCATATATAGATATGTATAAAAACTGCTCATTGAAGAACTGCTTACAGAAGTGAAAAAATGAAAATCTTAAATACACAAATATTTCTATATGAATGGAAAAAGAGCTTTATCTCTGGGGTACAGAATTATGGGAGACTGCTACTTTTATATTAGATTCCTGAAATATGTGTGTTATTTTAACAAAGACCATGCATGAATTTTGTCATCAGTATAAACAAAGATTTAAAAAGAAACTAGTACTGAAATTTGTTCCCACACTAAGTCTGCTCCTGCTGTTCTCTCTAATCTCATCCAAAACATCTCCTCTGAGCTTTAGGTTTCCAAACGGTGAAACGGGGTAAACAATGTTACTTCCAAGGTTTTTGAAAAAAACTCACAAAGCTTTTTGTATAGAGAAAATGCTTTCAAAACTTAGGTAAATGTGAGACTACCATAGCTAATTCTCCTTCTAGCTTCTTTAACAAGTACCAAAATTATTCTGATTATGGACCCCAGCTTGTATTTTGTAAAAGCCATGCCCACCCTGCTATACAAAGGATTACTTACCTTGTTGGGAGGCTCCTTATAAAAATAGGTCACTTCTCCAGTGTCTGTTCCCACAAGAGCCAAGAGATTCTGAATCTTTTTCTTGTCTTCTAGCTGCCTGCAATTCTCATAGAGAATAAGCAAACAGTGTCCAGAGTAAGTAAATTTTTGCTTAAAGCCTCTCCCTTCTGACTGTTTTTTCTTTTTTTTTTTTTTTGGTGATGCCACTTGGCATGCAGGATCTTTAGTTCTCCGACCAGAGATCAAACCCATGCTCCCTGCAATGGAAGTGCGGAGTCTTAACCACTGGACTGTCAGGGAAGTCCCTCATTTATTTTTAAAGCAATGATAACCTCAAGTTAAAATTAAATAGGATTAACCCTCCTACACTGTTGGTGGGAATGTAAATTGGTGCAGCCACTATGGAAATCAGTATGGAGGTTCCTTAAAAAACTAAAAATAGAATTACCATATAATCCAGCAATCCCACTCCTGGGCATATATCTGGAAAAGATGAAAACTATCTAATTTGAAAAGATACATGCACCCCAGTGTTCACAGCAGCACTATTTATTGAATATAATAGCCAAAACGTGAAAGCAACCTAAGTGTCCATCAACAGAGGAATGGATAAAGATGTGGTACATACACACACACACACACACACACACACACACACACACACACACACACACACACACAATGGAATATTACTCAGCCATAAAAATAATGAAATAATGCCATTTGCAGCAACATGGATGGACCTAGAGATTATCATACTAAGTGAAGTGAGTCAGACAAAGACAAATATCATACGATATCACTTATATGTGGAATCTAAAAAAATTATACAAATGAACTTATTTACAAAACAGAAATAGACTCATAGACATAGAAAACAAACTTACAGTTTACAAAACAGAAATAGACTCATAGACATAGAAAACAGACTTACAGTTACCGAAGGGGAAGCAGTGGAGGGATAAATTAGGAGTTTGGGATTAACAGATACACACCACTATATATAAAATAGATATCCAACAAGGACCTACTGTATAGCACAGGGAACTCTACTCAGTATTCTTTAATAACTTATATAAGAATCTGAAAAATAGATGTATATGTGTACATACATACATACATATAGATATACATATGTATAACTGAACCACTTTTCTGTACACCTGAAACATTGTCAATGAACTATACATCAATTAAAAAAAAGTCAGGGCTTCCCTGGTGGCGCAGTGATTAAGAATCGCCTGCCAGTGCAGGGGACACGGGTTCAAGCCCTGGTCCGGGAAGATCCCACATGCCGCAGAGCAACTAAGCCCGTGCGCCACAACTACTGAGCCTGCGCTCTAGAGCTTGCAAGTCACAACTACTGAGCTCGCGAGCCTAGAGCCCGTTCTCTGCAACAAGAGAAGCCACCTCAATGAGAAGCCCGCGCACCGCAACGAAGAGTAGCCCCCGCTCGCCGCAACTAGAGAAAAGCCCACACGCAGCAACGAAGACCCAATGCAGCCAAAAATAAATTAAAAAAAGAAAAGGTCAACAGAGAGGAGTTAGCATCTGCAACAGGCTCCAAAAAATTAATTAACTAAATTAAATTAAATAGGATTTATCTAGACCTTACCTCTAAATTTTTTTGAATTTTATTTTTTTATACAGCAGGTTCTTATTAATTATCTATTTTATACATATTAGTGTATATATGTCAATCCCATGGCAGTGACTGAGGCCTGCTGTAACTGAATCGCAGTTCAACTTCTGCCCACTCAGACTTCCCTTACTCCCTCACAGGTGGTTTACTCCTGAGAGCACTCCCCAACACACCTCCTGCAAGCAAATCTCCATTGCAGAGTTTGTTTTCCAGGGAACCCAACCAAAGACAGTTGATACCAGAAATGGACCAAGGAAGCAAATTTTAAAATGACATTTCAGAGCCTGTGATACGATGTGTTACAGAACACAGTGTTCTTAGGAGCAAGACAGATGAGTGATCAACAGGGTATAGCTTAAACAATTAAATAAAATTAAAGATGGCGGGGGGGACTTCCCTGGCCGTCCAGTGGTTAGGACACCGCACTTCCACTGCAGGGGGCATGGGTTCCATCCCTGGTTGGGGAACTAAGATCCCACATGCTGCGCAGCACAGCCAAGAGAGAGAGAAAAAAAGGGGCGGAGCTGGGGGCTGTATATTCTATACAAACTCACAATCTCTGACCCATTTTCCATACCTCTGCTAGTTTTAAGACCCAGAGACTGTTACCTAAAGGAGAAGCTGTATCTCCCAGGAAGTAAGACCTGGTGACACCACAGCAAGTGTACATTGTAATGATTCCCTCATTACCTCCAAGGGCTTAAGCCATTTACTCAAGTAACCGTACACTGTGGGAAAGGAAATACCCAGACATTTCAAGGATTGCTGGATGCGGAGTCTCAGCTGACACCTGGTGACGTGAGCATTATCTAGGGCATTTGGGAACCATGCAATAAATGGAATTTTGGTCCAGGTCCAGCTCAAGCTCAAAGTGGGTCCACTGGATCCAGACCCAGTCAGTGGTCATTTCCCCCATCTCCAAACGTATAATTGGAATGGACATAATTGGTAGCTGGCAAAGCCTCCAAATTGCTTTCTTGGTTTCTGTGCTAAAGCAAGTGGCAGCCTCTGAAACTGCCCCACCCCACCCCAGCCACGATGGCAAATAAAGACCTAAAGGATGCAGGGGTGGAGGTCCCCATCAAATCCCCATCAATTCACAAGTATGACGCAGGCAAAACCACACAGTAACAGTGGGCTACTACCAAGTAGGTCCAATTCCGGTGACTGCCAGATGTAGCAGTATTTTTGCTAGAGCAAATTAACTTGGTTTTAGGTACACAGCATGTGGCTACTGATTAAGCAAATGTATTCCTTCCCACTCGTAACAGGACCAGAGCAGTTCTCATTCGTGTGAGGGGAACAACAGTATACTTTTACAGGCTTCCCTAGGACCTCGTCAACTCTTCTGCTCTCTATCAAATTTGTCCAAAAGGACCTGGATCTGGCCATTCCACACATCGTATCAGTTCACTACTGAGATATCCTATTAAATCAGACTGGATAGACAAGAAGTGGCGAGTGTGTTAGAACCTTACATGAGCTCTAAAGGGTCAGAGGTAAACCCTACGAGGCACATCAGTGAAGTTTTAGGAGTCTGATGTAGGCTTGCCAAGATACTGGCAGGGACAAATCCCTGCACCTCACACCGACCACCACCAAGAAGGAAGCATAATGCAGGAAGAACTCCTCAGCTCCTGGAGACAACTTTTCCATACTTTGGAACATTACTCTGACCCGTAAATCAGGTGACGTGGAAGGTGAGCTTTCAGTATGGCCCAGGGAAGCTAGGCATGAGGTCAAGGCTGAAACTATTAAGGAGATTAAATCAGTAAATCAAAAACCTCCCAACAAAGAAAAACCCTCGACCTGACGGCTTCAGTGGTGAATTCAACTAAACATTTAAAGAAGGACTAACACCAATCATTCTCAAACTTTTCCAAAAACTGAAGAAAAGGCGACACTTCCTAGCACTTCCTATGAAGCCAGCAGTGCCCTGATGCCAAAGCCAGACAAACATTACAGAACTACTACAGACCAATATCCCTTATGAACATTGATATAAAAATCCTCAACAAAATATTAGCAAACTGGTATTCAGCAGCATATTAAAAGGATTATACACCATGTGTTAAGTGGAATTCATTCCTGGAATGCAAGCAAGCATGGTTCAACATATGAAAATCGATCAAAGTAATACAGCACATTAACAGAATGAAGGAAGAAAACATACGATCATCATCTGATACAGAAAACGCATCTGACAACATTCAACACCCTTTTGTGACAAAAACATTCAACAAATTAGGGATGGAAGGAAACAACCTCTGCACAATAAAAGCCACATATGAAAAACCCACAGCTAACATCATACTCAATGGTGAAAGACTGAAAATTCTCTTCTAAGACCAAGAACAAGATAAGGATGCCCATTTTACAACTTCTATTTAACAAAGTATTGGAAGTCCTAGCCAGAGCAAGTAGAGAAGAAAAAGAAAGAAAAGACACCCAAATAGGAAAGCAAGAAATAAAATTACCTTTGTTCACAGATGACACGATTTTATACATAGAAAACCCTAAGGGTTCCGCAAAAAACTCTTGGAACTAGTAAGTGAATTCAGCAAAGGAGCATAACACAAATTCAACATGCATTTCTATACACTGTCAACAATCCGAAAAGGAAATTAAGAAAAGAATTTGATATACAATAGCATCAAAAAGAATAAAACATGCAGGAATTAACCAAGGAAGGGGAAGACTTACACACCGAAAACACTGCTGAAAGAAATGAAAGAATAAACAAGTGGGAAGACATTCTGTGTCCATGGATTGGAAGATGTAACATTAAGATGTCAATATGACTCAGAGCAATCTATAGATTCAGTGCAATTCCTATAAAAATGCCAAAATTTTGTACAGAAATAGAAAAATCTACCCTAAAATTCATATGGAACCTCAGGGGACTCCAAATAGTCAAAATAATCTTGAAAAAGAACAAAGTTGGAGGGCTCACACTGCTTGATTTCAAAACTTTAGTACAAAACTACAGTAATCAAAACAGTGTGGTACTCCAAACAACAACAAAGGGAATTCCCTGGCAATCCAGCAGTTACTACTCCGCACTTCCACTGCAGGGGGCACGGGTTCGATCCCTGGTCAGGGAACTAAGATCGTGCATGCCATGCAATGTGGCCAAAACAAAACAACACACACACATATACACACACAAAACAGTGTGGTACTGGCATAATGACGGACAAATAGACCAACAAAATACAATAGAGAGACCATAAATAAGTCCTGCATAGATGGTCAAATGATTTTCAACTTTCAATGGGGAAAAAGTCTTTTCAACAAACGGTCCTGGGAAAACTAGGTATCCACGTGCAAAAGAATGAAGTTGGACCTTACCTAATACATATACAAAAATTAACTCAAAATGGATCAAAAATCTAAATGTAAGATCGAAAACTATAAAACTCTGGGCTTCCCTGGTGGCGCAGTGGTTAAGAATCCGCCTGCCATTGCAGGGGACACGGGTTCGAGTCCTGGTCCGGGAAGATCCCACACACCGCAGAGCAGCTAAGCCCGTGTGCCACAACTACTGAGCCTGCGCTCTAGAGCCAGTGAGACACAACTACTGAGCCCATGTGCCACAACTACTGAAGCCCACGCGCCTGGAGCCTGTGCTCCGCAACAAGAGAAGCCACCACAGTGAGAAGCCCGCGTGCCACAATGAAGAGTAGCCCCCGCTTGCCTCAACTTGAGAAAGCCCGCGTGCAGCAATGAAGACCCAACACAGCCAAAAATAAATAAATAAATAAAATAAATAAATTAAAAAAAAAAGAAAACTATAAAACTCTTAGAAAAAAAACATAGTGATATTGGATTTGGCAATGATTTCTTGGATTTGACACCAAAAGCAGAAGCAATAAAAGGAAAAATATACAAATTGGACCTTATGAAAATTAAAAACTTTACTGCATCAAAGAACACTATTAAAAGCGTAAAATGGCAACTGTCAGAATGGGAGAGAACACTTGCAAATCACTTATCTGATAAGGGATTAATATCCAGAATATATAGAGAACTCCTAAGACTAAATAACAGCAAAAAGCAACTCGATTCAAAAATGGGCAAAGGACTGAAATAGACATTTCTCTAAAGAAAATATACAAATGACCAATAAGCAATGGAAAAAATGCTCATCATCAGTAATCATTAGGGCAATGCAAATCAAAATAACAATGAGATACTACTTGACATCCATAAGGATGGCTTATTATTAAAAAATGGAAAACAGGGACTTCCCTAGTGGCGCAGTGGTTAAGAATCCGCCTGCCGATGCAGGGGACATGGGTTCAAGCCCTAGTCCGGGAAGATTCCCACATGCCATGGAGCAACTAAGTCTGTGCGCCACAACTATTGAGCCTGCGCTCTAGAGCCTGCGAGCCACAACCACTGAAGTTCGCGCGCCTAGAGCCTGTGCTCCGCAACAAGAGAAGCCACTGCAATGAGAAGCCTGCGCACCGCAGCAAAGAGTAGCCCCCGCTCACCGCAACTAGAGAAAGCCTGTGTGCAGCAACGAAGACGAACACAGCCAAAAATAAATAAATAATTTTTTTTAAAAAATGGAAAACAAGTGCTGGCGTGCTTTAGAAGAAATTGGAACCCTTGTGCACTGCTGGTGGGAATGTAAAATGGTGCAGCCACTGTGGAAAACAGTATGCTGGTTCTTCAAAACAAATAATTAAACACAGAATTAGCATTTGATCCAACAATTCCACTTCTGGATAGATACACAAAAGAACTGAAAGCAGGAACTTGAACGGGTATTTGTACACCCATGTCCAGAGCAGGGTTATTCACAACAGCTAGAAGGTTCAAACAACTCAAATGTCCATCAACACATGAATGGATAAACAAAATGTGGTGTATACATACAATGGAATATCATTTGGCCTTAAAAAGGAATGAAATTCTGACACATATGTTGTACAATGTGGATGAACCTTGAAAAAATTATGCTAAGTGAAATAAGCCAGACACAAAAGGACAAATACCGTATGATTCCACTTATATGAGGCCTAGAATAGTCAAATACAGAGACAGAAAATAGAAGAGTGGTTACTAGCGGCTGGGGGAGGGGAAATGGGGAGTTAGGGTTTAGTGTTTGGGATGATGAAAAAGTTCTGGAGGTGGATGGTGGTATGGCTGCACGATGACGTGAATGTACTTACTGATATTGAACTCTACACTTAAAAATGATTAAAATGGTATATTTTAGGTTAAGTATATTTTACCACAATAAAAAAAAAGTGCACTGTAGTGGATGCCATGGGACACTGCTCAGATGCTGCCCTCAGGACCAAGATGCCCATAACCCGGGAGCTGCCCTTGACTGAAGGGGGCTGCCTCTCCCGAGCTTATCTCCCTGGTGGCAGCCTGCATGCAATGACTGACCACCCCCTGTGGGGTTGGCTAAGGCCTCTGTTACCTCGGTGGACTCTACCACAGTTCAAATTCTCCCTCAACCCAAATCTGCTCATAGCTGTTCTTCCTAAGAGCCCCCCTGCTAACCATCATGCAGGCAAATCTCCATCTCAGAGCCTGTCCCCTGGGAATGCAACCTAAGAGAAGGACCACAGAGAAATGTATCTTGTTGAGCTTGATTTAGAAATATACCCCCAACATTTCCCTTCTCTCACTTGGTACCTGATTCTCAGTCGGTCGTTTTCTGAGTAGAGGCGTAAGACATGCTCCCGCTCCTGGAAGAGGCAGACCTGCACGTCGCTTAGAGCTTTCCGCAGCTCAGCAATCTCTTCCTCCCTTTGCTGCAAATCCCATTCAAGTTTATGCTGGGGAAAAAGTTAGTTGAAAACACACTGGGCTTCATAGGAGTATCTCTCGTTGGATGCGGCAGAGTCAGTTCATGTAGAAATATTACAAAGTGGATGGTTTCAACAATACAGGATCCAAATGACAACAACAGGCTGTGTACAGACAAGTTTAAAACTACAAAGTGAGCGTGACGTTTGCATTCAACATCAGAGCTCTCACGGTTCCTTTTACAGACGAGAGAACCCAGGACGCCACGTGATCCATCTGTTCTAGTCACACTTTTAATGCTTTCTATGTAAGAAGCATTGTTATGAAATTCCGGAAAACAAAGATGAAAAGGTATGATTCTTGCCTACAGAGCTGAGGAATTGTGTGGGGAGACAGACATGTCAACAATTAAAATGCAAGAATTATTTAATGGAGAAGCACGCATGGTAAAATGGTAGAGGGGGAAGGTACGGCAGGAGAAGAATCTCTGGAGCCTGTTGGGGAAGTCAGAGTCCACCACCAGAAAGCTGAAGCCTGAAAGGAAGGCCGTTAGAGACAAGGAGAGGGCAGTGCTCTCGGGAAAGAGCGTGGTAAACCAGCACGAAGCAGCAAAGAGCCGGAAATGCTTGGACGACCACGAGGACCTCAGCATCACTGGAGTGGAAAGTGAGAGGCGGCCGGGGCGGTGTGGCGCTGGAGGCTGGGACCGTGGAAGATGCTCAGGTGAGATGAAACTGGAATTTGAATAGTGCGGCAGCAGCAGTGATGAGGTGGCTGGAAGGGACTGAGCGACATTCAGGACGCAGAATCAATGGGTCTTAGCGAATGACTGAATGGAGGGCTGGGCAGAACTGCAGGCAATGACGCCAGTCACGAAGCCACAGAATAAAGAAAAGTTAAGAGACAGGGGTGAATGGAGGGAAATGGCAGTGGTCTATGCGCACACATGGGCAGGGAGAGGAAAAGGAGGTTCATTCAGATACAGACACACCACCCTGGAGCTCAGGAGGAGAATGAGTCAGCACTAGTTACCTGGATGTCACAGTCCCATAGGCAGAACTACAATGCATGGATAAAACGAGACCATTTACGGTGCAGTCGGGAAGAACTTGGGAAGACTAAGGAAGGAGAGCTGTCAACGGACACTGAGAACCGGTCAGAGAGGGGGACAGACACTGGGAAAGAAAAATGACACCGGAATCAAGACGGGAGCAGAGTTTTGGGAAAGGAGACGTCGACAGTGACAAACACTGCAAAGGGCACAGAGAGATGAGGTAATTTTGGCAGCAGGTCCTGGAGTCCACAGGTGGAGCAGCAAGGACAGGACCCAACCACAGTCAAGGAGTCACCGAGTGGGTGAGGAAGTCAAACTATTCCGGAAGGGTGGCTGGGAAAGAAGGCGCCTCCCCGCTGAGAGTAGGTGGGGGTGCAGCTAGAGGGGTGCCTTTCTCTTTTGTTGGGAAAGACTTGAATCTGTCCATATACTGAGGAGGAAAAGCCAACGTCAGGCAAGAGGTTAAAAACAGAACACAAAGGGGAGTTCCCTGATGGCCTAATAGTTAAGATTTGGGGCTTTCACCGCCATGGCCCGGGTTCAATCCCTGGTCGGGGAACTGAGATCCTGAAAGCCATGCAGCATGGCCAAAAAATAAATTAAAAAAAAAAAAAAAAACAACACAAAGAGGCGAGGTAGCAAAGCAGGGTTTCTTAGGAAGGAAAGGGGGGTGGGGAGCAGAGAAAGTGCTGGATCATTCAGCTCACTGTGGTCCCTGGATCAGTAAGAAGGAGGAGATGGATACGGACGCAGGTGACTGTGTGTGGATGGGCAGGAAGCTGGTGTTCCCTCTGTGAACTGGGAAGCAAGGCTGCCTGAGGAGAGAGGGAACCTGCGGGCAGGAGGGGAGCAGTAAAGGCAGGGCACAGGCGTGCAGGGACGGGGAGCCGACCACTGATGGGTAAGAAAACTGCTGTGTGGTGACTGAGGATACAGATGATTTGTTTACCATGAATTTATCCTGTAATGACCTGTGACCTTTCTAGGACAGTGGTTCTCAACTGGGGTGGTTTTGCCTATGCCCCCAGGAGAAATCTGGCAACATCTGGGGGCATGTTGGACTGTCACAACTTGGGGGTGGGGTGGGCTACCGGTATCCAGCGAGTAGAGGCCTGGGATTCTGCTACACATCCTGCATACACAGAACGGTCCTCACAACAAAGAATCATCAGCCCTCACATCGGTAAGGCCAAGGCTGAGAAGCCTTGCTCCAGGACACAGGTGGTCGAGGATGGGGTTAAGCCACAGGGAGGGCTTCTGCCGGGCAAGGGGCACAGATGAGCAGGGCTGCGTGCAGGCAGCACAGCGACTAGACTACTGGAGTGAAGCCCGTGGGCTTCGGGTTAGAAGTGGGACACGGTGGCCAGAAGCTGCCCTGCTGCCCTGAGCACACTGAGAAGCCAGGAGCTGTGGAGGCAACACCGAAGCGAAGTCAGGTGTGAGGGAGAGAAAACCAGAGGTGCACAAGAGGCTGAGACAAAGAGTGAAGACTTTAGAGATGGAGCACTTTAGGGCATCGTGATCCAACGGGGCACCCAGATGGTGGGCAGCTCAGCTGGGGTGGAGGGGATCAAAAGAGGATGTTGAGGACTTTGCTGGTGGCGCAGTGGTTAAGAATCGCCTGCCAATGCAGGGGACATGGGTTTGAGCCCTGGTCCGGGAAGATCCCACATGCCGCGGAGCAACTAAGCCTGTGTGCCACAACTACTAAGCCTGCGCTCTAGAGCCCGCGAGCCACAACTATTGAGCCCACGAGCCAGAACTACTGAAGCCCGCAAGCCTAGAGCCTGTGCTCCGCAACAAGAGAAGCCACCGCGATAAGAAGCCCACGCACTGCAACGAAGACCCAACGCAACCAAAAGTTAATTAATTAATTAATTTAAAAAAAAAAGAGGATGTTGGCAAGTGTACTGTGACACCAGCTGGCACTCGAAGGCCTTCTCAGCAAGGGACGGGCTCACGCAGAGTGCACGAGGGTGCACCGGCTCCTCCTCACCTGCCCTTCGCAGGCCTCTCTGTACAGCTCCAGCTTCTTCAACAGGCCCTCGTTTTCTGCCTCACACTCAGACATCATCTTCTGGTAATATTCTAGAAGCTCCTGAGAAGGGCAGAGGACGGCCAGACGATCTTCCACTGAAGGCAAGGGAGTTGACTGCACGGAATCGGAGAAAGACACCCCCTTCCACCTGGTGGGGCCACTGAAGCCACCGGCAGCCTCCTGCTTGGGGAGAGCCGTCAGCCTGTGTGAGATTAGGAAGGACACGTTCATAAACTGTCTGGACATTTATGAGATGTTACAATTTCTTAAATTAAAAATCAGGTTTATGTCCTTAAAGTGCTTATAATTAAGGTGCTCACAAACCTTGAAAGTCTGATGTTACAGGTTTGTGAATAATCTTATGAACTGCTTTCCAGGTATTAAAGGTTTAAGGCTGGATTCAAAATACAAGTTAGAGAGTAAAAAAAATCATTAAAAAAAAAAAAAGGAATATCAACTAGGTAAGACCAGATAGTGACAGTCAAAAATTTGATACTATAAGACATACAGCAATAGGAACTTATGTGCTGTTGATGGAGTGTAATTTGGTGAAACTACAGACAGTAAATTGGCACAATCTAGTAAAATTGCAATTTCTTTTATCTGCACAGACATATGAGGTAACACATACAAAAATGTTCCTAATAACATTATTTGTGATAACAAAAACAGTAAAGCTTCCAATGTCTGTTTGATAGGATAGTGGATAAACTATGGTATATTCATACAGTGGAATATTCTCAAAGTTATAGAAACTATGAATTACAGATACATGTATGAATATGAATGAATTATCCAAACATTAAATGCAAAAATGTATGTAGATGCATATACAGACGATATTGCCATTTAAGATTAGAACATGCATAATGAAACAGTTTATTTTTAGGGGTAGATATGTAAGTGGGAAAACTTTTAAGGAAGGGCATGATAAAGATGCAGGATTAGAAAATACAGGCTAGTCAGTAACCACACGACCAATCAGACCCTAGTCTCTAGCATCAAAGACTTGAATTACATGGACCAAGACCAGCCAAGATCAAAGGCTAATCAAAGGCTGGACCAGAGGGATTTTTTGTTTGTTTGCTTTTAGCAAACAAGACTTAAGCTGAAAACAATGAAAGTTAGAAAACAAATGATACGTAAGTGGAGAAATCCTCATGTGAGAATTAATCCACTTTGGCTAACTGCCTGCAATTTATTATACAACAACAAAATAGACCACAGAGTAGAGAAATTTTATACCAGAAGCCCCGAGTTGTAGTTAATGAAGGTTATGGGCAGCACTTTTAATAAGTGAGCACGTACAGGAAAGACACTAAAATCCACTTTCAGCTAGCATGAAGAACAAATATTTTCTCAATCATCAAAAGCTCACAACAGAAATATTACTGTACTTAGTTTCATGTTTTGAAAAAGTGTTGCCTTATAACTCTGGGATATAGGTTAATAGATAAACTAAGAGGTATTTCTGAGATTCTGCAAACGAGAGTGTGGCAATGAGGATGAAGATGAGGCATATGCAGGTTGACACAGAGGCAGAGTCCACAAAGTCCCCTGTGTTTGTCTATTGGTTGTTTCCTCTATAATCCAAGGGTCCACTGGCACCGTATGAGGCCCACATAAAATGCCTGTATTCTTGTGTTAGCATTTACTATGTCCTAGTTTTTAATCTAAATTCCACATAATTAGAGAAATGAGGTCTAATATAGTCCAAATCCAAAACTCTTCTAGTTCCTAAGCCAATGTGTACTAAGGTGACAGAAGTCTGGATTCGTTATTTCAACAGCTCAAAAATAAGCAAATGTCTTACCTTCTGCAGACAGGAGATTGCGTCGGGGTAAAGTTCATGCTGTCCTTTCCCACCTGTCAAATACACAAAAACTCAAAATGAGGGGTCAGGAACAGAAAAAAAGTACGGGACGTACAGACAGGTCTCTCCCCACCAGCATCAGATGTGCTTCTGACAGCATCAGAATGTGATGTTTTATTTTTTGTTTATTTATTTTTTTTGCCACACTGCTGGGCACGTGGGATCTTAGTTCCCCGACCAGGGAACGAACCCGTGCCCCCTGCATTGGAAGGTGGAGTCTTAGCCACTGGACCACCAGGGGACACCCCAGAATGTGATGTTTTAGAATGTAGTATTCTTTAAAGTAGTTCCAAATCCTGAAATTCTATGAAGGCATTCTTCCTTATTATTATTTTCAAATAAAATCAGAATGGCATTTAGTATTTCAATGGACAAGCAGACAAAAGAACAGCCTTAGTATGAAGGTTTACTGCAACAAATTTACATGCAAAACAAATTTACAATCCTTTTGCTGAAATTATAGGAGAGGGAGATGCAGAAAAGTTTCTAATAACCAAGAGAAACTAAGTGGATATTAAGGTAGAGGACCCATCATGCTAAATTTAAGATAAATACAAAGCCACTGATATTCTCTTTATTTGGTGCGCTGTGTCTATTGTTTCCCATCCTCCTCCATTCAACAAGTCACTCCTGCATTTGTGTGCCTGACAGTGTTAACCTCCCTTTTAAAATATTGCTTTGTCGTTGAGAGCTCTGAAATCAGACAGACTTGGATTTGAGTCAAGGTTCTGTCCCCTATTAGTTGTGTGACCTCAGGCAAGTTTTTACTTAACCTCTCTAAACTTCAGTTACTTATTAGAAAATGGGGATAATAATAGCATTATGTCATAGGTTGGTGTAAGGATTAAATGAACAAAAGGGCTGAGCACGTGTCCAACACATTTAAGCACTCAATAAATGCAGGTGACTGCTGTTTTCACTGAAAATTTTACTCCCTTGGTTCAAAAGGTTCTGTCTTCAGGGACTTCCCTGGTGGTCCAGTGCTTCAGGGACTTCCCTGGTGGTCCAGTGGTTAAGACTCCACGCTCCCAATGCAGGGGGCCTGGTTCCATCTCTCGTCAGGGAACTAGATCCCGCATGTCGCAACTAAGACCCGGCAGAGCCAAATAAATTAAAAAAAAAAAAAAGGCTCTGTCTTCAACTTTCTTTACTACTTCCTCTATCCATTTCTTCAGGAACATCATTATTCCCACTGCTTTTATGATTACCTGTATCATCTAAAACACTACCTGGCAAAGAGTAACTAACAAGTACTTGTTTAATGAATAAATGACATCTCTTTTCATCTTCTGCCTTGAATTTCCAATTATGTAACAGACATTTTCACCTATATGTCCCACTGGAGCTTGAAATGTTTAACTTAAAAAAAAAAATCCCAGACTGAAGCAGCTCACTCCTGGGTCATGAACCCAAAGATTTGGTCAATATTGACCTATGAAACTCCTTAATATTAAAAAAAAAAAAAATCATTCAAGTCACATATTTTTTAGCACCTCAAAGCTAACACTTCCCAAACCAAATACAGCATCTTTGTCATCCAAACATATTCCTTTTTTCATATTTTAGTTAATAATTCAGCATCTTCCAAACCACCTGGACTTGAAATTTTATTTTTTTAATTTTTATTATAGTTGCTTTACAATATTGTGTTAGTTTCTACTGTACAGCAAAGTGAATCAGCTCTACGTATACATATATCCCCTCTTCTTTGGATTTCCTTCCCATTTAGGTCACCACAGAGCACTGAGTAGAGTTCCCTGTGCTCTACAGTACGTGCCCGTTAGATATCTTTTTACATAATATCAATAGTGCATATATGTCAATCCCAATCTCCCAATTCATCCCACCCCTGCTTTCCCCCTTGGTATCCATACTCTATGTTGGACTTGAAAATTTAAATTCATCATTTCAATACTCCTTCTCTTGACCCTTTCATCCAACCGTATGAAAATCCTGTATATTTGGACAATGGCCATGTTAACTCAGGATCTCCACATCTTCTTCCCCACCCTACTACAATGGCTTAACTCTTTTACCACCCGCCCCTCTCCTGGACCATCTTCTAATAAGTCGTAACATTCATCCATGGCTCCTGAGAGTCTAATGCACTAAATCAAACTCTGCCTAAACGTCATGCCTTTTTAAATTTAAAGACCAAACCTACCTCTCCTACCTTACTTCCCTCCACTCCCCTAACGTGCCCTTGGTTTCCAGATAACCTTGCCTTCGCGCCTTTGTTCATGAGCCTCCCTCCTGCGGGCCAATACTTCCCTCCACTCTCATAATTTCACTTAATGAAATCCCATCTCCGCACGAAAACTCAAATACTACCTCCTCCATCTCTTCTCTGCGTCTCTCCATCCAAAAATGAACTAACTGCGAAAGAATCCCATTTGTAATTGTCTAAAACTGAACACAGTAGAGTTCTTTGTGGCTACCACCTCTCCCACGATGGGGTACGTTCCCTGTAGGTGGGAACATGGTTCTATCTCCCGAAAGAACGATACCCTTGTTTATAGACAAACTACTGAGTTTCATCCAGCTTCTATCCATCCCTGTGACACCCCTGTTTAGGTATATATATTTATAGCTTATCTATTTACAATTAACATCTGCTTAGCACTTGAACATTTATTATTTTCTTTATTCCACAGCTCTGTTTAGTATTTTTATTACCCCTCAACTTTACAAGTGAGGAAAGTGAGGCTGAGACCGGCGGGGGGTGAGGGAATTCCAGGGGCCCACATTCCGTACTCTTTTCTCCATTTCTCCCCGTCTTGACCCCCGGTGACCACAGCCTCCCATCCTCCAGCGCCCTCTCCCGCCCCACCAGCCCTCCGGCAGATGCTAACGGTTCCCTCTGGCCTCCCGACGCGCCCTCTCAGACTCACACCCCTCCCCTTCGCACTCCTCCCGCAGTTACTTCCCCGCAACCCGCCTTTTCCTCCCCAGACCCCTTCCCTGACCCCCGTTCCGGAACCCGGAACTCTACTCACGCCGCCCAGAGCCGCAGACGCCGAGAGCCCAACCGAAAAACAAGTCAAACCACCGGGCGTCGCGGCGCCACGGAACGTGCAAGACCCCGTCCAATCGCCCACTGGTTTACACGGCCCTCTGGATTGCGCACCAATAGAAAAGCTGTTCACACAGAGGCCCGCCCCATTCCCGCCCTCCCTCGCGCGCCTTGCCCCGCAGAGGTCGCCGGGAAATGTAGTTTTCCTTCTGCACACAGCTCTCTGGATGGAGGAGGTGGCACGCGAGCAACCCAGCGCCTCCCGGTACTGGTGGTGTTGATGTTTGGGGTCCGACGCCCTAATTCTGGCGCACTTTAGGGCTCCCAGTTTAGGCTTTCTCAACTACTTTGTTTTCATGAAAGATGATGCAGAAATTTTGTGCATAATCACAGGATTATTATGAATTGGAATATACGAGTTTATCTCAAGGAGCTGAAGAGTCTTAAGAAGATAGTTTCTTCTTCAATGACCTGATGGTGTAGAGCCAAGACAGGACCTGTGGATCAGTTTCTACAGTCAGAGGAGTATGTATATAAATGTTGTTTTTATCAGGTAGCAGACACACCCTCCTTTTCCTGAGAGGTGTGAGAAACTGTCTTTAATCATATATGTTAGTTCAAAAGCTAATTGTGATCTCATCTCTGCAGAAGAGTTGGGTGTAGGGGGAAAGGCACTTTAATATCAGAGCTGCAGCTACTGAGACAGGCTGGGATGTGGGACCCTCTACTGCAATGCTTGCACCTGGACAAATGTCTCCTCCAGCAACAGAATACAAAGAAACTATGAGAGACTAAAAATAACTGCATGCCTGCACAGTTGGGGCAAAACAGGAACAGGAAGATACAACAAGGCCAAAACCCACCTGCCACGATCCCTGCACACAGCACTACCGGGGAGGGGTGGGCAGACCCCCTAAGCCACCCTTCCGGCCCGGGGTTGAGCAAGGGCACCTGTTACTTGTTTTCACTCCCTCCCTGCTGCAGAATGAGTCCCAATAAAGACTTGCCTGAATTCCTCGTCTGGCCTCTTATCAATTTCTATTGATTGAAAAATCCAAGGACCCTGGTTGGTAGCACTACTGGTATGGAAAAGCTGGGACTCTTCACTGGTCTGAGACCTAAGGAAGTCTAAAAGGAACTTGCCATCTTCTAAATCTGCTTTTTTTCCCCTTTTGTGATTTTCTGTTAGTTATATCAAGATTTTCCCAGACACCTTGGCTCAGTACTTTTGTCTGTCTTTTGGCACCTGCATTTTTAAAAAAAACAAATCATGGTGATCTTACCTTCCTACTAGTTCTCAAATTTATATCTTACTATTTATTTCCATTGTGTGTCTCATTACCATTAACTTGGATTACTTCAATAGGTTTCTAACTGGTGTTTTTGCCTCAGGTTCTTTTTTTCCTTCTCCAATCCATTCCTTAAAAGCTGCTTTTTTTTTTTTTTTAAAGCACACTTCTGGATAGGTCATACTGTTACCGACCTGGGTTCTTGGACTCTTTAATCATTATAAATTGATGAGGCCAGAAGAGAAATTCAGGCAAGGCTCTATTGGAGCTCATGCTTCAGCAGGAAGGAGTGAAAACAAGTAAACAGGTGTCTTTGCTGGCTCCCCGAAGCGGGGGTGGTGAGATGGTCCCTTAACTGGGGTGAGGGTATGGATGGATCGGTGGATCGGCCCGAGGGGTGGCTTAGGGCGTCTGCCCACCCCCCTGGTGGTGCTGTGTGCAGGGATCGTGGCAGGTGGGTTTTGGCCTTTTTGTATCTTATTGTTCATAATTTGCCCAACCACAGATGCATGCAGTTATTTTTAGTTCCTTATAGTTTCTTTGTGCTCTGTTGCTGGAGGAGAAGATGTTTGTTCAGCTGCAAGCATTGCAGTAAAGGGTCCCAGGTCCCAGGTCCCAGCCTGTCTCAATACTCCTGCTCATAACTTCTGGTGACTCCCCACAGAGTAGAGAATGAAATCCAGATAATAATAGGGCACTCAAACACTGCCACAGTCTGACCACACTTTCTCCATTATAATAATTAACTAGTTATTTCTTGAATGTAGCATGTGCTTTCCAGCTTTGGCTCACACTCTTCTATCTGGATTGACCCTTTCCATGAATCTTCATAAATTTCTACCAAGGCCAATGCAAATACCATCTCCTTAATTGGATGTTATTCCTCCCCTTTGATATTCATGTAGCAAGTTGTCATTATATATATTTTTTTTGTTTGTTTGTTTTGTTGTTTTGTTTTTGCGGTACGCAGGCCTCTCACTGTTGTGGCCTCTCCCGTTGCGGAGCACAGGCTCCGGACGCGCAGGCTCACTGGCCATGGCGGGCCCAGCCGCTCCGTGGCACGTGGGATCTTCCCGGACTGGGGCACGAACCCGCGTCTGCTGCATCGGCAGGCGGACTCTCAACCACTGTGCCACCAGGGAAGCCCCATTATATATTTTATAGCACAGCTTCTATTCGGATGTCATCAATCTTGAGTCCTTCTCTGACCGCCCTATCCCCCGCTTAACACCCTCCACACCCTCCCTTCTCTACTTTTTAAAAGACCTCATCACTGCCTAGAATAGTATATATTTGCGAGTGCTCATGATTTTGTCTCTCCTCACCGCTAGAATCTAAGTTCTGTGAGGACACATACTTTGTCTCCTTGTTGTTGCTCATTGCCCACATATCCAGCACATAGAAGATTGCCTGGCACCACGCTAAATTCATCGATAATGATGTTCCTCACCTTACAGCAGTCCTTTATTTGCTCAGTGGAAAAGCATAGGTGATTAGGAATCCATTCAAGGTCATACAAATTAAATCATAGTGAAGTAACTAATACTTATATCTTGGGTAAAGCATAAGCTGTGGACACTTTGAGGGAAGGTAGCCATAGATTAAATATGAGTGTTTAAATATGAATGATTTGAAAGTAGTTGTTGATGCCTTAATTAAGGGAGGACAATAAAAAGTGATAATTTGCAAGTAGTTTCTGTCGACTTCAGTTAAGGTACAAATATTTTCATTGATTGTCTTGAAGAAGAGATAAAATAAAACTATCAATTACATATGAAGAATATGTCAAGGTTTAAATTTTTTTCAAAAATTGTGGAATTTTAAGGCAATGTTGAAGCCAATAATAAGTTCAGTTAGTACAGCATAGTATTCCAGGAGAAGAAAGAGAAGACAAATATAGAGGAGCTTTGGTTAAGAAAATACATTTAGCCTTTCTCACCTTCTGAAGATGGCCCACACTCTGTCTGTGGAGTGTGTTTCTCTCTAAATGAATCCACTTCTTACCTATCCCTTTGTCTCTCACTGAATTCCTTCTGCGATGAGACATCAAGAACCTGAGCTTCATTAAGTCCTGAAACCAGGTGTGTGATCTCAGTTGTAAGACTGTGGGCTTTGGCTGTGTTCGAGTCCCAGCTGCGTGGGTTCAAGTACCAATCTGAGATGCATGGTTTCAGCTGACAACCACGAAGGGCCAGTAATAAGATAAGACAATGTTGAAGGTTAAGTCTTGGTCTTAAAGAGGCCCATGGGATGCCGCAAGTCAGACATACTGGGGAAGACGTTCTGCCAATGTCTGCTCATTTTTGACTGGCGGGTCAACTCCTATACTTACGCACTTCGAACAGCAGGTCCAAGACAGAGGACATTTTAACTGACCCACCCTATAGGGCCATGGATCCCGGATGAAAGTGGATCCCTCCTCCCCCGAGGCACAGGCCCTTTGGCTATGCATTTCATAGTCTAGTCTGACCCAGACATCAGGTGCAATTAAAAAAAAAAAATAAAAAAAAAATAAAATACATTTATATCAGAGTTGTTGTTGTTGTTTTGGCCATGCCACATGGCATGTGGGATCTTAGTTTCCCAACCAGGGATCGAACCCATGCCCCCTGCAGTGGAAGTGCAGAGTCTTAAGCGCTCAACTGCCACGGAAGTCCCCAGAGTTTTTAACATAGTGATCTTTCATTTAAACATTAAGATACAGAAAAGGAAGTTATAAAGGAAGGGATTAATTCAGTATTGCACAGCAGCAGTTCATAAGAATTTGGAGATTGCTTGTAAGTGTCAGGCCTACATCATATTTAATGGCTCTGGTAGGAACGTGATCTGAAGATTTTTTTAAGGCAATATTTCAAGTGATGATTACAGTTGATCCTTGAAAAGCACAGGTTTGAACTGCATGGGTCCATTTATACATGGATTTTTTTTCAATAGTAGATACTACAGAACTCCATGACCTCAGATTGGTTGAATCCATGGATGTGGAATTGTGGATAAGGAGAAACTGCAGATACTGAGGCACCATGGACACAGTGGACTGGAAATCATAGTGGATTTTTGATTGCATGGAGGGTTGGTGCCCTTAATCCCTGTGTTGTTCGAGGGTCAACTTATTTCCTTATAAACATCATGATAGGGACTTCCCTGGCGGTCCAGGGGTTAAGACTCCACGCTCCCAATGCAGGAGGTCTGGGTTCGATCCCTGGTCAGGGAACTAGATCCTGCATGCTGCAGCTAAAGATCCCGCATGCCACAATGAAGATCTCGCATGGGACAACGAAGATCGAAGATCCCGTGTGCGGCAGCGAGGACCCAGAGCAGCCAAATAAAAACAAACAAACAAAAAACATCATGATAAAGGAAAAAGGGATATTTTAAGCCATAGCTTTTCAACCTGTATAGTTCATAAAAATTGAATTTCTCCCTCCTATTCCAATTTGTCCCCTATGAAGTACTTGGAGTCTGTCTTCCCAAACCCCACTTAAAAATGTGTGTTAAGTATATAGTATATGTATTCCTATTAATTGACTCTGTTATCTTTTACTTTCTCTACTTTGTAGTACAAATAACAATTTTTGTCTCTTTTCTAAATACTAAGTCTGGTTTTGCTAGGTCCATATACATGCCTTCCCCAGACTCCATTCTGACACACGTTAAGAAGCACTGGAGTAAGTGATCAAACATAGCATTGGGTGGGAACCAAATGTTAAGAGAAATGTTGATTGAATTGAACATAATTGAATTCAATCACAGACCACCAGATACAAAATGAACTGTCATTATTTTGGCCTAAATGAATTTAAGGGTTTGTTAATTATACTTGATTCCTTGTAATGTTAAAGTATGTCAGAGAACCCATTTTATTGTATTTTAGAAGAACCTAGTGACATATACAGTGTAAAAACGTAAATGTTTAAATATTTAAGAATCAAAGATCTGTTGTTGAGACTGTTGCTCTAATAGGTTATTTACTTTTCTTTCCTCTATTTTTAAAAAAGTTATTTATTTATTTATTGGCTGCGTTGAGTCTTCGTTGCGGTGTGCGGGCTTCTCATTGTGGTGGCTTCTCCTGTTGCAGAGCACAGGCTCTAGGCATGCGGGCTTCAGTAGTTGTAGCTTGTGGGCTCTAGAGCGCAGGCTCAGTAGTTGTGGCGCATAGGCTTAGCTGCTCCACGACATGTGGGATCTTCCAGGACCGGGGCACGAACCCGTGTCCCCTGCATCGGCAGGTGGACTCTCAACCACTGCGCCACCAGGGAAGTCCCTCTTTCCTCTTTTTAAAGCAGGTCTTTTCCAGTCCTTTCTCCTTTATTATGTTAATTCAAATTATAGGATAAACCAGCAGTTCTCAAAGTGTGGTCTATAGACTCCTATTTGTCCCCAGACCCCTTTGGTCCCTGAGATACTTTCTGAAGGTCTTGCAGTCAAAAGTATTTTCATACTAATACTAAGATGCTATTTTCCTTTTTCACCAATGATATTTGCCCCAATGGTGCAAAGGCAATGGTGGGTGAAATTGCTGGTCCTGTAGCACACACACATCACAGTGGCACCAACACACTGTAGAAGTGGTCTTCATCACATGCACTCACGGTTTAAAAAAAGCCAGTTTTACTTAAGAATACCAGATGAAGCAGTAAAAATATTCATTTTAATAAACCTTGACTCTTTAATATATATCTTTTTTAATAGTCTGTGATGAAATGGGAAGTACACATGGTGTACTTCTGCACCAAGTGGGAGTGTCTGCTCAAGGGAAAACACAAGCTAAACGAGCCATTTTTTCCATGGAACACCAGAAGGCCTAATAGACAAACTATAGTTATTCAGATCTAGGTTTCTGACAGACATTTTCTTGAAGATGAACAATGTGAGCCCATCTCTTCAGTGGAAACAATGGATGGTATTTGTTGATAATGAATATTTGAGCTTTTCAAGTAAAAATTGTAATTTTGGAAAACTTGTTTCTGTCAGTATGAGTTTGACAGCTTCCTAATTTTTTGATAAGGTCAATGGTAATATTTTTGTGATTTAAAAAATAATATATGATACGCATCAACATTTGGAAGATCTGTATAACTCAGTGAACCAACATTTTTGAAATGATCAATGCATGATGTTACAAAATGACTGGGTAAAAAGTCCATTCAAGGACAAATGTTGACTACCATTTTAATACAACAGAGTACAAAAAGTTCATTGATAAAATTTTAGATTCCACATTGCTAGCCTCAAAGAAATTACGATGATTTCAAAAGGCTAAAATTTTAAAAAATACTTGTCCCTTTTCCATTCACATCTGTGTGGTGTTGGATTTTCTTCATATATTTTAACCCAAACAACATATCACAACAGATTGAGGGCAGAAATAGATATGAGAATCTAGCTGGATGCCACTAAGCTAAATATTTTTTTAAAAATTTCAAAAACTGTAAACCAATGCCACCCTTGTTACTAAATTTCTTTTGGAAAATATTGTTATTACTCATCAAATATATTTATGTTAACAGTGTGATGTGTTAACTCAGAGGGTGTTTTTTTGGATGAGATTAACATCTAATCAATGAACTTTTAAGTATAGCAGATTGCCCTCCATAATGTGGGTGGGCCTCATCCAATCAGTTGAAGGCTTGACTATAACGAAAAGCCAGCCTCCTCAAGCAAGATGGAATTCTCCTGCAAACTGCCTTCAAACTTCATCTGATAAAGAATGAGTAGGTGGGCTTCCCTGGTGGCGCAGTGGTTGAGGGTCTGCCTGCCAATGCAGGGGATGGGGATTCGAGCCCTGGTCCGGGAGGATCCCACATGGAGCGGAGCGGCTGGGCCCGTGCGCCACAACAACTGAGCCCGCGTGCCGCACCTGCTGAGGCCCGTGCGCCTGGAGCCTGTGCTCCGCAGCAGGATAGGCCACCGCAGTGAGAGGCCCGTGCGCCGCAACGGGGAGAAGCCCCTGCCCGCTGCAAGTGGATAGAGTCTGCGCACGGCGACGAAGACTCAACGCAGCCTTTAAAAAAAAAGAAAAAAAAAAAAAAAAAAGAATGAGTAGGAATTTAGCCAGAAAAGGGATATAGGAAACTGTGGGGGTGGGGAAACATTATCTGTGAAGGCTCAGAGGTGAGAAAGCATGGTGCATTGAAGTCACCACAAAAGTTTCTGTGTACTGCATGGAGAAGCATAAGAGAGGAAGCTTGGGGGTAAGACAGCAAACAATAAAGGAGTTTGGAGTTGTCGAGTTTGTTTTTTTTTGTTTTGGTTTTTGGTTTGTTTTTGGCCCTGCCATGTGGCTTGCAGGGATCTTAGTTCCCCGACCAGGGATCAAACCCATGTCCCCTGCATTGGGAGCACGGAGTCTTAACCACTGGACCGCCAGGGAAGTCCCTGGAGTTGAGTTTGGAGATGAAAAGTGACGAGGTGAATTCTGGACTTTAGACCAAGCAACCTGATAAATGAGAGGAAAGAGATGTGACAGGGGGCAAGAACTGAGCTGTTATCACAGTCCAGGGGAGAGAGAATTTAAATTAGGATCGTGATAATTTGGATGGAGACATGGGTGGATTTAAGGTTTTTAGGTGATAGAGTCTCCAGAGTTGACACAGGGTTGTATGTGGATAGTGAGAGAGCAAGAGTTAAGGATTATTTCTGGATTTCTGGATCAGGCAACTGAATAGATGAATGAAGTCACCCGTGGAAACTGGAAACACTGAAAAAACAGTAGGGAACTATGAGTTCAAGACACATTGAGTTTACCAAAGTGTAGTTGTCCAGTAGGTAGCTAGATGTACTGGCTTGTAACTCAGGGGAGGAGTCCAAGCTGCAAGTACAGATTCGGTAGTCATTAGCCATAGCTGGCAATTTAGGTCCTGGGGGAAGCTTAAATTGAACAGGGAACATGAGATCAAGCCCTGGGAAGTAAGTCTTCCTTCCAATAGATAATACAAGAACTACCGTTTCACGGTTTCTTCTTTAGTACTTTCTGCCATTCTCAGCAACTTGGAGGAAGCGTCTATGCCCGCCGGCACAGAGATGTTCGACAAGCAGGGCCAGAACAGCTGCCGTAGCTGTTAACAGAAAACTGAGAAAGGCTCCAACGGTTGGAAAAACAAGGTCAACAGCCGTTGCTTCTCGGAGGACGAAATCAATTCCCGGATGGTGGCGGAGGCCGGCCCACGGGGAGATTCGGGAGGGTTGGCTGGACCCGAACTTGTTGCTATGGAGATGGGGCGGATTAAAGTGGCCGAACGAGATTATTCGAAAGGGACACCAAAGGTGAAAGGACTAAAAAAAGGGCGATGCCGGAAAAGGTAGTTATCTGGAAACAGACAGACACGGAGGTTGAAACAAGCAGCCCTGCGAGGTCCGGTCGCTTGTGTTCCGGTCCATTTGTACACAAAGAGGGATCGGGCTCCGCTCGCCGGAAGTAGAACCTCTGCCCCCGGCGCATTACGCATCCTCCGCGCCGGAAGAGCGCCCCGCTCGGTCTGGCCGCTTCCCTCACAGCCCAGTAGGAGGGGCGGCTGGGCCGCCGGGCTGTGCAGCCGGGAGTCGTCGGCAGCGCGGAACTTCGGCGCACGAGGAGCCAAGGAGCCACCTGCGTTGCCGGGAGAGGGAGGGGGAAGGAAGGTCGCATAGCGGGGCGACACGTCGCTGCGGAGGGATCCTGTTTCTGTTGGCGGAGGGATTTGGTCGCACGCCGACTTCCGGTGAGCCCCGATCCGAGAGGAAAAGCTCCGAAGGAAACAATAACAAACGCAGGAGGAAGCGGTTTTGGGGTTCGTGTGTTGAGCGGGTCTCGCCCGAGAAGATGAGCTTCGGCCCCTGTCAGGGGACGTGAGCGCAATCGCCGGGCCCCAGCCAGCGTTTCTCCCCGTGGGCCCCCGGTGCCACCATGGCGGCCGTGGGGCCGGGGGGCTACGCGGCGGAGTTCGTGCCGCCTCCGGAGTGCCCGGTCTTTGAGCCCAGCTGGGAGGAGTTCACAGACCCGCTCAGCTTCATCGGCCGCATCCGGCCCCTGGCGGAGAAAACCGGCATCTGCAAAATCCGACCGCCCAAGGTACTGGAGTCTGATCGGCTTAGCTCGACTTCCCGGTCCGCTGCCCTTTCGCGTTCGCTCGCACTGGCGTCTCGACACCTGGACTTTAAGTTTCTCCGTGTTTCCGCTTTGGTTTCTTTGGGGTCTTCGGTAGGCACGTCTGGACGCGAGAGTCGTGTCCCGGGGCCTATCCGCCAAGAGCTTGGGAACTGATACTTTCCTTCCCCTCTTGGGTTGTGGGCAAGGGTAACAAAGGCTTTCGGCCTTTCTTTGGCCGTAAGGTGACTGAAGTATCGTGACGTGACAGCCCTACCCTACCCTCGCGTATAATCCTCGTTACAGTGCGATAGGAAAAACTGCCGTTCCGTCGGCTCTTGCTTCCTCCTAGCCCTGCTGACGCTTGATTTATTAAGTATCTGCAGGCCTCATCTCAGGGCTAAGGTTTCTTAAATGGTAATCTGAGCTCTAGTTGTCCCTTGAGGTGGTATCCCCAAACAAGCACCCCAGACTGATTACCGCGGCAGTGAAAAAAAGTCCTCCCGGGGGAGGAGAGGGAAAAAGCAGCAATTATTTTAAACATTTAGAGGTTTAGAAAAAATTTGTCAATAATGGAGGTGGAAGAAAACGTTGAAATCTTAAAAACATAAGAATCGTAGTTATTGCACGTAACTGGGTTTGCCTCTAGGTTAGTTAGGATCCTGTCTTTACGGTGAGGAAAGGTGATACTATTTGTTTTGCGGGGATTAGTGCCCCAAGAGGTTGAGGGTTTGCTCAAGGTCAAAGGTTTTTTCTCTACCCGTTAGGTCCAGTGCTTTCCAAATGATGTTCCTGGTCCACCTGCACTAGGGTCGACCGGATGCTTGTGAAAATGCAGATCCCTAGGCCTCATTCCTAGACTGGAATCAGTTTCGGGATATGGAAGTTCTAGAAACTACTTTTCTAGCAAGTACTCTCCTGATTCTTAATGAACATTAAAGTTTGTGAACCATGTCTTAGTGTTCCTTAAAGGAATATCTTGCTTTATGTTTGGTCTACTAGTAATAAAATAAAATCCAGTCTTTTTACGCCTTGTTGCATTTTAAAAAGCTTCTCTCACCGCAAACTAGCACAGAAGTGTGCAAACTACCACAGTGAATAAAAAGAGCTTAGATGGAGGGGGGAGGAGGAGCAGTTAGTGTAGCATTTACAGATGTTTTCATTTAATATTCTTTGAAGCCTCAGTAAGTAAATAAGGTCATTTTACAGATGAGACAAGTCTGGATAAGTTAAATAACTTATCAGATGTGTGATCTTGGGCAATGGCAAAGTAGATTTTGAATCTAGATCAGTCTATTTGTTTCTAAAACTTAGGCAAGCTACTTCCCTTATGCTCATTGAATTTGATTACGATTATAGACTATCAGTTGCAAGCAAAGGATTAACAAATAATTGCTATGATGAGTGGTGGTATGTGTATTGGCATCCTTCCCAAAGTTCACTTAACTCTTTTATGAAAAATTTATTTTCACTTAATTCTTTTTCTATCAAGATTACCTGATATTGACAAGACCTTAAGCACTGAGGCTTTTCCTAAACCATATTTTCATTTATTCTGTTGCTTTAATGAATTAGAAATTCTATACAAGATTCCTTCTAGTTTAAAAATATACAAAAAAAAAAAATATATATATGTATAGCTTTTTGTTACTTACAAAAGGTTGAAATAATATACCTTCTTTGTGTCACAATATTATTATTGAAAATAAATGTTGTCTACAAGCAGAATTTAATTTCAATGTTGGTGGATTTCTTTAGTTTCCAAGGTAAGATAAAATTTTTTTTACTACTTTTCACATTTTTAAATAGATAACTATTTAGGCTAAATCAAACTATGGTCTCTGGAACTCTGCTTGAAATGTGCTGTCTCATTTCAGTATACCACATCTCCAATCTGGAAATTGTCCTTGTTCTGTGGGTTTGCTATTTTTAAAAAAATTTTAATATTGAAAAAAAAATTTGGGGGCCCAGAAGCTGGGCTTTGAACAAAACATTTATATAACATAGACTTTAAAGTGCTGTGTCACATTCCACATGAATGAAAAAACACATTGTCCAATTACATAAGTACTTTTAAAACATTACCTTTTGGTCTTTAATTTTACCTTTTTTTGTTTCTTTCAAATTCTATTTTCTTTTTATTTTGATAAACTTGGATGTTTACTAGATGCTGTATTGAGATGAGCTTATTGCATTCCACTTGAGTAATTGGGGAAAGCGTAATTGTCAGATATAAATAATGGGACTTTGAGATTTGAGGAGAAAATTGATAAAATAAGCTTAGTATTAGAATGTTAGAGATAAGTAATAATAAATTATTTTATCTAAAAAATATTATTCTTTCAGTCTCTAACTAAAGAAGACTTGTAAGTTGATCTGTTGTCAACATGATTTGGGGCAACTCACCCCTTAAATTAAGGGAATGAATAGTGCATTCCTTGCTTATTAACCAATATGGTGAAGAAATTTTTTCTATTTAGGATTGGCAGCCTCCATTTGCATGTGAAGTAAAAAGCTTCCGTTTTACTCCCAGAGTCCAGCGTCTGAATGAACTTGAGGTGAGTGTTGTTACATCACCGTTTCTGTCTCCTGATCTATTCTTTATATCAGGACTCCAGGTAGAGAACTTTAAGAAGCTCGTGTACCAGGGCTCAAAATTAATGTTAATTGGGACTGAATGGAAGGAAGTTTCCGATTAAAAAAAATTGTTTATAGTAATTACAGTTTCTTCTGCTTAACTGGGATTTTGGGACACTATCTCTAGCCATGTTTTTCATGGTGGAAATATCCAGTATTTAGCTTTAGAGAACTGGAATTCTTAAATTCTACTTTCTTCAGTGCTAATTATTCTAATAAATTTTTCTTTTGTTAATGTTGGAGGATTCTGTATCTTGTAGTTTTTGGAAAACAGTTTTAAAAATTCTTCTATTAAAAAAACCTAGTTTTCCAAGGTGTTTTTTGTATGTTTGTTTGGTTTTTTGCTCTCACAGAACTTTTCTAGGACTCTTAATCTGATTTATTAAGATCTCCCTTTAAACATTTTGAATGTCTCTTAAATTTCTAAGTTGAAATCTGTTTAGATAGTTGTTCTTCCTGTTTTTGAAATTTTCAGAAGATTCTTCAATGTGGTAAAAAACTTCCAGAGTACAAAAGAGAAATCTTAGACAGTTAGGGCTTAATGTGTCATGCTGAGTTTGTTTTTTTTCCTTGCTGCTCCTAAAACATTTATTTTTTGAGATTTTAATACCTTTTTTTTTTTCCTTTAGTCTCTTATAAGATACTTGATGGAGGATCTTAATATCAGTGAGGTGGAGAGTTGGTGTACTTGAAGTATGCATATTATCTCTAGATGAAATGACAGGTTTAGAATGCTTAGAAAAAATAATTCGATTTACTAAATTTTCTGATTAGCTTAAAGTTAACTTTTACAAAAAATTGCTTTGGTTGATAATATGAGAACTTTTCACATATATTAGAGTAACTTTTTTGTCTTAGTAAAGTTTAATAGAAGTATTTTGCTTCTTTTTTATTGACTTATAAGGTTGGACTAAGCAGTAATGAGAAGTCTGAATTTCTTTAAAGAAATGAGTACCTTTGTTAAGTAAAACTCATTTACTTTCACCAAAACTTAATTCCTATCTCTCATTTCTGTATTTTAATAATCTCAGGCAATGACCAGAGTGAGATTGGACTTCTTGGATCAACTAGCAAAATTTTGGGAGCTTCAGGGGTCTACCCTCAAGATCCCTGTGGTGGAGAGAAAAATTCTGGATCTCTATGCTTTAAGCAAGGTGAGGCTTGTACTTTGTTAAGAAATTGAACAGGGGCTAGTGAATTTATGAAATTAGGAATTTCAGATATACTTGATGGAAAACATCGCTTCCTATGTAGGATTTGTTTGACAATGAAATGCAAGCATGAGTAAATGGAAATGATAGATTTCCAAGTTATTTTTAAAATCTATTTTATAGTTTGTTATGAGATTAATATTTAATAGCTACTCAGATTAGTAGGTTCTGTTTACACAGTATGCAAAAGAAATGACAGAGGCATCCTAATATTATTTTGTATGAAATGAACAATGTCCTATATTGAGCTTGTCAGCTTTTTTTCTGCTTCTTAATTGAAAATTTGGTATATTAAAGAGATTAATGTCACTCAGCATTCTCATGTGTGGTACATACCAGTTGTATTAATACCTGTAAGTAGTGTTAGTGGTTAACTGAGGGCAGCATTATCCAGTAGGATGAATATTAACTTTGTAATGTTACGTTCCCTAATGTGAAAAAAACTAACTGACCTGCAACAGGGTTTGTAACGATGACCTTGACAACATATTTTGTTAATACAATAAGAAAAATCTATGACTGCTCTGACTTGTGAATGAAGATAGCTTGATTATCTGAGGAATTTTGCAGAACAATTTATTTTTTATGTATTTTTTTATGTACGTATTTATTTATTTATGGCTGCGTTGGGTCTTTGTTGCTGCGCGTGGGCTTTCTCTAGTTGCGGCGAGCGGGGGCTACTCTTCGTTGCGGTGCATGGGCTCCTCATTGCGGTGGCTTCTCTTGTTGCGGAGCATGGGCTCTAGGCGCGTGGGCTTCAGTAGTTGTACCTGGTGGGCTCAGTAGTTGTGGCTTGTGGGCTCTAGAGCACAGGCTTCAGTAGTTGTGGTGCGCAGGCTCAGTAGTTGTGGTGCACGGGCTCTAGAGCGTAGGCTCAGTAGTTGTGGCACACAGCCTTAGTTGCTCCGTGGCATGTGGGATCTTCCTGGACCAGGGCTCGAACCCGTGTACCTTGCATTGACAGGCAGATTCTTAACCACTGTGCTACCAGGGATGTCCCAAAACAACTTATTTTTGTGGCCTTTCATATGCTATGATTGATAGGCTGTTTTGAAGTAAAAATTTATTCTCACTTTAGGAAGCTTCCACTTTCAAGGAATAAAAACGCTAGAATAATTATATTTAAATTATTTTTTATGATACATTTAAAAATTAATGTCAGGTCAGAATTCTCTAGAATTTTTGTTTTATGTAGTACTAAGCATTTTGGAAAGTATAGTCTTACGCTAAAATAGCAGTGCTAGGCTTATTTTATCAATAAGGTAATGATATCAGTGATTAGGGACTGTGAAAATCATCTCATGCAGTTGTATAAAAAAACTATGATACTGGGGCTTCCCTGGTGGCGCAGTGGTTGAGAGTCTGCCTGGCGATGCAGGGGACACGGGTTCGTGCCCCGGTCCGGGAGGATCCCACATGCCGCGGAGCCTGTGCGTCCGGAGCCTGTGCGTCCGGAGCCTGTGCTCCGCAATGGGAAGAGGTCACGGCGGTGAGAGGCCCGCGTACCGAAACAAACAAACAAACAAAAATACTATGATACGAACGGGCAAATTATAGTGAATTTGAGGGATAGGTTTTTGTCTTGTAGGAAACCATTAGGATAAAAAATTTGTTTTGAGAATTCTCTTTTTTGACATTTCTGTTAAGTGAAAACTTAACTACTAGCTTTTCTTTTTTTTGGCTGCATTGGGTCTTCATTGCTGCGCGCGGGCTTTTCTCTAATTGCTGCAAGCGGGGGCTACTCTTCATTGTTGTGCGTGGGCTCCTCATTGCGGTGGCTTCTCTTGTGGAGCACGGGCTCTAGGCGCGCAGGCTTCAGTAGTTGTGGCTCGCGGGCTTAGTTGCTACGCGGCATGTGGGATCTTCCCGGACCAGGGCTCCAACCCGTGTCCCCTGCATTGGCAGGTGGATTCTTTTTTTGCGGTACGCGGGCCGCTCACTGCTGTGGCCTCTCCCGCTGCGGAGCACAGGCTCCGGATGCGCAGGCTTAGCTGCCACGGCTCATGGGCCCAGCCGCTGCACAGCATGTGGAATCTTCCTGTACCGGGGCACGAACCCGTGTTCCCTGCATCGCCAGGCAGACTCTCAACCACTGCGCCACCAGGGAAGCCCTTAGACGTGATTTTGACACACTTTGATTTCCACTACTTTTTAGTGGGAAGCAGATTTTCAATCTCCTGAGTCATTAAATTATCAATGTGATTGTTTCCTGTTTTGATTAAGTCACTTTGTCTTTCTCCCTGGTTATTATTTTTGATAGTAAAAAGTGTTACTTGGAATGTCTGTAATTTAGTGGAATTCTGCATTAACAATTACTGTTTATAATCAGTGCAGCAAGGAACAATTATTTTAGCCATTTTTAAAAGAAATTTTTGTCAAAGTAATACATTAAAAAAAAATAAAGCTTAAAATAAAACCCAGCAATCTCCCTTCTTCATCTCTCCACTCTCTTTACTACTCCTTAGAGCTAATCACTTTCATTTCTTTTAGCTGTTTGATTTTGATCTCCATATTTCAAAAAAACATGCTCATTATGCTATTTCTTCATTTTTAAGTGTTAAATATCATATACGTACTGATTGCCTACTATTAGAGATTGGCAATGGGTATAAAAATTAAATTCTTATGTACTTCAGGTACCCTATTCCCTTATAGTGTAGTTAGGTCAATTTTTTATTAATCAGAAATTATTGCTGTGACTGTATAAATACAAATTTATTTGTACCTGTGCCTAATGGTGTGGTATGATTATGTCTCATGTTAATAGTGTGCTATAATTATGTTACCAGTTTTTATTTTCCTTGGACTTAAGAGTCCCGTTGCCTTTCTTCATTTTGTAAGTTTTCCTTGTGACTATTAAAACTTTATTTTCAGATTTTCCAGAAGTATAAATCTCTCAGTGTGCTCTCACCCATCAGAAAATCTGCCAGTTTCCTTTCCTTCTTGGATCCCTTCCTCTGGAGTTCTCTTTCCTGCTCCAGTCCAGACTAGTTTTTTTTTTTTTTTTTTAAGGTCAGCTCTCAGCTTAGAACTTCTTTCACTATTATCATTCTGGGAATTCCCTTTCTCTTTCTCCTTGTTTTAAGTCTTCCTATTACTTGGTTTATTTCTATTTTAGTAAAACATTTCTTCTGCTAGTTTGATGAGCAAGAAGAAAAATGGAATGTAAACTTTTTGCTTGTTTGAAAGTGTTCTGCTCTTAAACTTTATTGGTAGTTTGGTGGGTTTAGAGTCTAGACTGCAAATCATTTTACTTCAGAATTGTATTTTGAAAGCTTTACTTCATAGTCTTCTAGCTTCCAGTGTTGCTGTTGAGAAGAATGATGCTATATTAATTCTTGTGACTTTTTCTTGAAGACACAGGGTCTAATCTTTATTCCCAGTGTTTTGAGATTTCACAGTGGATATGCGGTGGTATGTGTTAATTTTCATTGAATATGTTGATTGCACTTGATGACCTTTTTAATCTGAACTCACCTCTTTGAGTTCTTGTAACTTTTCTTGTGTTAACTCTTTGACGGTTTGTTCCACTTACTTTTTCTTTCTTTTTGAACTCTTATTGGTTGGATGTGAGACTGTTAGACCGATCCTTTACTTTACTTACCTGTTTCTTTCTTAGGTTAAGAGTCCCTTCTTTTCAAACTCTCCTGAGAGTAAATAAATCTCCAGGCTTCTACTGTTGTTGGAGAGGGATGGTTGCCTGGCGTGCTAACCGGGGGAGGTCTGATTGCTTTTATACAGGTTTTCAGTCAACACTGTTCTTTTTAAATTTAATTTTAAAGGTACTGCTGCTTCCATTTCTTAAGCCTTTCCAGGTTCAATGTTGCGAAAGCTTCTTGTTAGCTTTCTTCTGTTGCAAGTGCTTGGGGCTTTTTCGACTGTTTTTTTGTTTTTGCTTGCTAGATGATCATTCCTACATCTGCTTTTCTCTTGGTCTTTTTGTCCTCTTGGGAGTATGCCTTTTTGTCCCTTCCTTTTTAGTGGAGCTTTGAGAGGGAGCTTTTAAGTAGAAGACTGCTGCTGTTTTTTGTCTGTTAAAATTGTCTCTTGCTAACTGGACTTAGTTTTTCATTGGACTGAAATTTTGGCCTTGAGTGGCATTACTCTTGTTAAGTTTTAATTAAGGGGCTGTCTTCATTGTGTTCAGTTTAAGTGCATGCCGTGTATTTCTTTATAGGGCATGGGTCATGTGATGTTTTTCTAATGACAGTGGTGTGATATAGTGCATGGCAAATGTTTGGAATAAATGGTTTATATTTTGAAATTATGCATGGTAATCCTTGACTCTCTCAGCTGAAGAAAAGCAAGTCTTAAGGTTTTGTGTGTTTTTATAGTATTAGGCCCGGTTAGATTGTTACAGAGTATCTAAACATGAAGCCAAAGTCATGGCTTTGATTTCTTTGTTAGTTTTGTCTTAGCCTTGGCCGTCCCCGATTATGGTGCTGTCATTGTCACAGCCGTGTGCCAGAAATGGTCAGAGCTGGGTGGGAAGCATGTATATCATTACTGACAGAAGCAGAGTATTATGGAATTGTGTTGGGAAACGCAGATTACTGAGAGGGCTCCTGTTTCCTCTCAGACTTTTACTGCTCCTCCCCAGTTGCTTCAGCCACGGTGGTTTCCTTATTGCTCCTCAACATGCTAGGCAGGCTCCTCATGGGGCCTTTACTCTGGCTGTTCCCTGCCCTGTATATCTGCTTGGGTAACTGCTTCACCTCCTTCAAGTCTTTGCTCAAGTTTCACCTTCATAATGAGGCCTTTTGTGACTCTTTGACGCTTCAATTTACCCTCATTCTCCTACTTGGGAGGCTTTTAAATTACTCTTTAAAATTTTTTTCACAGCATTTGTCACTTCAAAATTGACATGTTACGTTTAGTCTTCCACTAGGCTGTAAGCTCCAACAGGGCAAAGATCTTTATTTTATTCATAGCTGTATCTCCAGCACCTAGAACTGTAGCTGACAGAGTAGAAACCCTGGGAAGCTATGAATGAAAGGCATTCTCACTCATCCATTTGCTTCCAGACAGCCCTCTATCCAAACCACCCTTAATGTGTCTTTCTCTACACTACAAAATTTGAAAAATATATATATTTTTTTTGTGTGGTACGCGGGCCTCTCACTGTTGTGGCCTCTCTCGTTGCGGAGCACAGGCTCCGGACGCGCAGACTCAGTGGCCATGGCTCACGGGCCCAGCCGCTCCACGGCATGTGGGATCTTCCCGGACCGGGGCACGAACCCGCGTCCCCTGTATCGGCAGGCGGACTCACAACCACTGCGCCACCAGGGAAGCCCTGAAAAATAAATTTTTTTCTCTACATGATTTTTCCCTGGTTGGCTCTCATTAACAGAGGGAGCTTCTTTGAGGATATAATAAGAAAAGCTAAAGAATTGAAGATGGGTTCCACTCCTGTGCACATGAACTTCTGTGTTTCTATCAAGCTTTCAGATACTTCACTAGAGGAGAATTTTCCTTTGGCTATAGTTTCATCTTTGCTATAATAAAATCCTAAGCACAATAGTAGAAAATGTATCCTTTACTTATTTATAGCATGTATATTCTCCCCCCAACCCCCAACTTCCCCCCCACACAGACATTTATAATACAGCCAACATTGATACAGTGTTTACTGTGTCCCGGTGCCATCCATTCATTCATTCATTTTGGCTGCGCTGTGTCTTAGTTGCCGCACACGGGATCTTCGTTGCTGCACGTGGAATCTTTGTCGTGGCATGCGAACTCTTAGTTGTGGCATGCATGTGGGATCTAGTTCCCCGACCAGGAATCGAACCCGGGCCCCCTGCATTGGGAGCATGGAGTCTTAACCACTGCACCACCAGGGAAGTCCCTGTTCTGGTGCTTTTCATGTTTTAATTTGTCTTCACAGCAGCCTCATAATAAGGAATAGATAACTGTTATTATTACTCTTTTAATAATGGTGAGGAGTCTGAGACGCAAATTATGTAACTTACCCAAGGTCATACAACTACTGAGTTAGCAGAGCTGGGATTTGAACTCTGGTAATCTGGCTCTGGAGTCCATGCTCTTAGCCTTTGAAAAAAAGTTGTGGTGAAACGTACATAACTGTTTACTGCTTTTCAGTGTACAATCTTATGGCCTTAGATATTTTCAAAGTGTTGTACAACCATCACTACTGTCCATTTCCAGAACTTACCCCTCCCTGTAGCACCTGGTAAAACCATTATCATACTTTCTATGAATTCACTTATGCTAGGTTATCTCATTTAAATGGGATCATACAATATTCATCTTTTTGTGTTTGTGTTATTTCACTTAGCATAATGTTTTCAGGGTTCATCCATGTTGTCACATGCATCAGAGTTTCATCCATTTTTAAGGCTGAATAATATTCCACGTATGCCTTTACCACATTTTTTTTTATCCGTTCATCTCTTGATGGATATTTGGGTTGTTTCTACCTTTTGGCTATTGTGAATAATGCTCCTGTGAACACTGGTATGCAAGTACTGTTTGAATCCCTGCTGTCAGTTCTTTTGGCTATCTCCCTAGAGGTGGAATTGCTGGGTCATATGGTAATTCTGTTTAATTTTTCTCTTAACTTTTTGATATAGTAGAATACAGTAGTGTACACTCAAAGAGGAAAATTGTTTTGAATTCAAATAACTTAATCACACTCTTTATTCTGTCATCAGTGAAACTGAAAACTGCCTATATTTTAAAATGTGAGAGATGTACATATCAGTTTCTGGAAGATGGGGGCCTGGGTACATGTCTGCTCTATACTGTGGCTGGTTTGATGTGAGCATTCAGCAAAAATTGGCCAATTTATCCCATTACTTCCTACCTTAATACATTCTGTGCTATGTTCTAGTACATCTCCGGAATTTATTTTTCCCCATCATTTCTTTATAATATTCTGTGTAAAGCCTTTCTCTTTTTGAAAAATGACAGCCTCTTTTTCAAAATATCCTCTGAATCCACTGTTTGTTTGACATTTTTGTTAAATCCTGTAAGTTAGTTGCTATATTTTCTAGTATCGGGATTTACATTCACTTTATATTATATAATAACATTCACATGTCTATACTTGGTCTGTTTTTAATTTTTATTTATATTTTGAATTCCATGTGGATATAGAGTACATATATGTATTTAATTTTCTCAAGGTGCATAGTGTGCAAAGCATAAATTCATTAAATATTTTTGAATGCTTGGTTCATTGAAGGTACGCACAGTGACCAGTAATAGAGTTTAAAACTTCCAAAAGTTATTGTCTCTTTTCCATACTTTAAATGTTGATGAGTTTCAATTTTGTCACATATTTCTTGAAAGGAAATATAAAATCTAGGCCCAGAATAATTTTTCCATTTAGCAGATAAGATGTAGAGTCAGAATACATGAATCTACCTCTTTCCCTAAATAATTTTTACTTTCTTTTCAGATTGTTGCCAGCAAAGGTGGTTTTGAAATGGTCACCAAAGAGAAGAAATGGTCTAAAGTGGGTAGCCGCTTGGGATATCTGCCAGGAAAAGGAACTGGGTCTCTTTTGAAGTCACATTATGAAAGAATTCTCTACCCATATGAGCTTTTCCAGTCTGGTGTCAGCCTTATGGTGAGATGCATCACTTTTTTTAGGAGTGGATAAATCCACTCTGCCATATATAAACTTTAGATTGTTTACTATAACAAGATAGCAATGGCTATGATTTCACCAGGTACTGAAATTTGGGGGGAGCAAGGTGTAGTTTAAAAATCACAGCTATTTTTGGTGGTTTACAAGATAAAGGCTAATGGGAATGAAGAAAGTTTTCTTATTAAAATGTGTAAGCTTATGCAAGACTTACGCTTTTAAAAAAATTCCTCCACTTGGTTTCATGTATTTTTTTTGAACAGCTTTATTGAGGTATAATTTACATACTACAGAATTCACCTATTATAGGTACACAGTCAATAAGCTTTAGTAAATTATACATTTATGCAACTGTCATCACCATCCAGTTTTAGAACACTTCCATCAGCTCTCAGAATTCCTTTGTGTTTGTTTATAGCTGGTTCTTCTACCCTCAAACCTGGACAACTCCTGATCTGCTTTCTGGCTCTATAGTTTTGCCTTTTCTAGAAGTTTCATGTACATGGAATCATACAGTATGATTTTGTGTATGGCTTTTTTCACTTAGCCTAATGTTTTTAAGGTTCATCTATGTTTTAGTATTCGTACTTCATTCCTCTTTATGGCTGAATAATACTCTATTGTATGGATATACCACATTTGATTATTCATTTATCACTTACGGACATTTGGATTGTTTCCAGTTTATGGCTGTTATGAATAATGCTATGAATATTCATGTACTAGTCTTTGTGTGGACATACGTTTTCATTTCTCTTGGGTAGATACCTAGGAGTGGAATTGCTGGGTTATACGGTAAGTTTATGTTTAACTTTTTAAGAAACTGCCAAACTGTATTCCAAAGTGGCTGAACCATTTTACATTCCCGCCAGTAATGTAGAGGCTTCCAGTTTCTGCACATCTTTGCCAACACTTGGTATTGTCAGTTTTTTTGCTTACAGCCATTCTAGTGGGTGTGTAGTGGTATCTCATTGTGGTTTTAATTTTATTTGCCTAATGACTAATGGTGTTGTGTATCTTTTCATGTGTATATTAGCCATTTGTATATCTTCCTTGATGAACTGTCTGCTCAAATCTTTTTTTTATTGGGTTGTCAGTCATTTTATACTTGTTTTAAGATTTTGCTAAATAGTCTGGATATAAGTCCTTTATCAGATGTATGATTTTATAAATATTTTCTTTAGTTTGTGGTTTGTCTTTTCATTTATAATGGTGTCTGTTTGAAGAGTAATCTGTTGATTTTCTCCCTTTTTATGGATTGTGCTTCTGTTATCATATCTAAGAAAATCTTTTCTTCACCTAAGGCCAAGTGTTTTTTTTTTATAGTTTTAGCTTTTATGTTTAGGTCTGTGACCCATTTTGAGTCGTTTTTTTGTGTATAGTCTGAGTTAAAGGTATAAGTTCATTTTGGGGGCAGCGGAGAGGGGGTATAGGAATATCCAATTGTTCCAGCACCATTTGTTAAAAGACTACCCTTCTCCCATTTACCTTACCAAGGTGATTTACCTTGGCACCTTTGTTGAGAATCAGTTGACTATAAATATGTGGGTTTATTTCTAGTCTGTTTTGTTCTTTGTTTGATCTGTATGTTTTACCCTAACACCAATACTATGCTGTCTTGAGTACCATAGCTTTATAGTAAGTTTAGATATCTGGTAGTGTAAGTCCTCCAGCTTGGTTCTTTTTTCAAAATTTCCAAACAATTTGCATTTCCACATAAATTTTGGGATCCACTTCTCAATTTCTACAACAGAAGCCTGCTAGGATTTTGATAGGGATTGTCTTGAATCTATAGATAAGTTTGGTGGGAGAGTTGTCATCTGGTTTCATGTAGTTTTAGGGATTTTTTAGAAATTTATTATTTTTCTCCTTATTCTCAAATCTGATTTCTTACAAGTGAATCTGCCCTCTTCCTGTGCTCTCAATTCTTTAGGGTGTACAAATGCCTAATTTAGATCTTAAGGAAAAAGTGGAGCCTGAGGTTCTTGGCACTGATGTCCAAACTCCCCCAGAGCCGGGCACAAGAGTGAACATTCTGCCGAAGAGAACAAGGCGTGTCAAGTCTCAGGTATCAGTTTCCATGGGCCGCTTTTGACAGGCGTTTCTAGAGTGTTGACTGTGCAGAACACTTACTTGGCTCTGGGAGGTCATTCACGTGCTGTTGTTCTTTAAAACTCGGAGACGCGTTTCCATATACCTTTGAGATGAATGAGGAAGGGATTGTAAACTTCAGTCTGATTTGATTTAGAGAGTTCTTTGTTAATTTTGAACAGCTATGACAGGGGTGGCGGTTCAGAGAGTGACTCTGGATACTGTAGGGCCAATTTCATAGACATGCTGATGAATTCTAGTATATTTTATTTTCGTGGTTAGTATAAGTGAGAAGAGTAGGAAAGAGTGGTTTTATCTTTACTCATCATTCCTTTAAAAACCAGTGGGTAAGTTTCTTAGTCTCCGAACCATTCCAGTGTAATTTCTACAGTGTTCTTGTGACCTGGAATAATTTTAAAGCCTAATGAATACATCGGAAGAAAAATGCCCTAATTTCTTTTTGTCTGCCCCTCTTCCCCTCCACCTTTTTCCTATTCCCATTTCTTTGTGGTCCTCGAAGTTGTGTTTCTAAAGGTTTTTGATAAAGACAATCTGTAGGCTGGGGAGAGTGAGGTGCCCTTAGGACTCTTGAGATGTGGCCCATTTAAATTAACATATGGGTGAACTGGGACAGCAGCTTTTCTGGGTCCTAAACACATTTAAGGATGGAAGTGGTTCACATGGAAAGTGGGTTCACTATTAACAAGAGATACTGGATCTGGGGTTGTGAGGAGTCCTGTCACTGTAGAAGCAGGCTAATGATACTTCATCTTGCTTTTCTGTAGCTCAGGGGATATGTCTCTTTCATGCCATGTCTACTTTCCTTGTTCTGAGTTTATGCTCGCTAAATAACCTCCTGATTAATAATTTAGCTTCTTAGGTACTCTGATAGCAGAAAGGTAGGTGTCTTGAATGGGGCATGTGAATTTAATGGAAATTTTTGGAAAATGATAGCTCTATTTTATTTTTTTTATTTTAAAATTTATTTTTTTTGACTGCATCGGGTCTTCATTGCTGTGCACGGGCTTTCTCTAATTGCGGCGAGCAGGGGCTACTCTTCGTTGTGGTACACGGGCTTCTCGTTGTGGTGGCTTCTGTGGTTGCAGAGCACGGGCTCTAGGTGTGTGGGCTTCAGTAGTTGCAGCACTTGGGCTCAGTAGTTGCAGCACGCAGGCCCTGGAGCATGCGGGCTTCAGTAGTTGCGGCGTGTGGGCTCTGGGGTGTGCGGGTTTCAGTAGTTGTGGCTCGCGGGCTCTAGAGTGCAGGCTCAGTAGCGGTGGCACACTGGCTTAGCTGCTCTGTGGCATATGGAATCTTCCCGGACTAGGGCTCGAACCCTTGTCCCCTGAATTGGCAGGTGGATTCTTAACCACTGCGCCACCAGGGAAGTCCCAATAGCTCTATTTTAAATTAGTAAACTCTGGTTTGGTTGTTAAGTGATTTTTATTACCATGGTTGATCTCAGAAGTTCTGATCGTCTTTGGGTATATAGTGAAGATTCTGTCTTAAGACCTGAAATACTTGAAGACTAGTCTCTTTGACATGGTGACTCAACTTTGAAGAGTTGCCCCAGGTGGGCCCATTTAATTAGTTGCCAGCTTGTGAAATCCCTTGATGTTCCTTCTGAAACCATGAAAAAAAAGTCCTGCTTATTTCTGATTGCCTTTCATCAGATTATATAATGATTGCCATTCATTATGTAACAATAGGGACTACACAGAATACTTTTACCCATTGCAGTAATTGTTGCTGTAGTCAGATTGATTGATATTGGATTGATATTAGAACCATTTGAGGATTTGCAATTAAGAATTTCTTCACCTTGCAGTTTGTCCTTAATTAATATTGCCAGTCTGCCTCATTCCTAGTCTTCTATTTCAGAAAGACAGTAAAGGCTTTCTGGTAGAACTTCAACCTCTTGCCCCATACATGAAACTATCTGGTGTTCATTCTTAATCTCTACCTATCTCTGTGGGCAGAGTGTGCCTTTTTCTCCAAGGGTAATCCTTCTACTCCCATCCTTCCCGGCTTTAAAAACAGAAGCCCTCTTCCTAGATAGTTCCTTACTCCTTGCCTCTTTTCATGAAGAAGTTCCCTGGAAAATCATCTATATTTTCTCAGTTTCCTCAGTATCTGTTTAGTTTTTAAACCCTGTAATCTGACTTTGAGCTAAATAATTTCCTTGAAACTACACTATTCAAGTTACCACAGAGTTAATAATTGTCAGATGCTGAGACCCCTTTTTCATTTCTTAACCTACTTCATCTCTGATCATGTTTGCATTTCTTGAAATTTGCTTTTTCTTTGGCTTCTGTGACACCTCTCTTCTCTGACCACTCCTCAGTAATCTTTGTTATCTCTTCTCTCTGCCCTTCATGTAGTGCTCTCAGTCTTCCTTATCTTCACTCTACCCAGCTGTCTCTTCCACCCTGTGATTTGTTACTACCTATCTCTCAGGACTCCTAAATAAGTCATGACATCAGTGCTTCTTCCCTGTTCACCAGGGGTCTTGAGTGCATGTGTGTATATGTATGCCTTGGTGGCCACACACAGCTAAACTCAGTATGTCGCAAACATTATCACCTTTTCTAAATCTGTTTTCTTAAAAAATATTTTCTAGCTTGGTGATAGTGACAAGCACAGCCATCGAATAGTTTCCCAAACAAGAAATGGAAGTTAAGAAAGTTATCCTACTTCCCTTTCCCATCTCTATCACATCGCTTGATATACTCTGCTTTAATTGGTTTTTTCTGTGACCTCACTAGAATGAGTTCCTTGAAAGCTGAGATTGCAGTTTGTTTATTTCAAGAATGACCAAACCCTTAACACTTATACATTAGAATGCCAGTATGTCCCATTTTTGGTGACACTAAGTTTGAGCCAGCACTTCTTCATTATAATGTACTATTCTCCTTGTAATAAAAGTAATCAGAGTAAACTATAAGACTGTGGGAATAACTTGTTTTCCATTAACTTTCCATTATTTTTCAATAACAATATTTCCATTATTCCATTAACTTGTTTTACCCAATAGTTTTAACATTCATTGATAATCCTTGCCTCAGTTAATTATGTTGGTGGTTGCAAACCAGGTGATTTTCTGGTTCTGTCATTTCTTCTATGTTTATTAGTTAGCATTTTTCTTTAAAAAAACTCTACTCCCATGCTTGATTATTTTTCATACAGTAAAATGTGTATATCTTAAGTGTACAGCTTGATGAATTTTGATGAATGTATATACCTATGGAACCAACCTTGAGTGTCCCTCCTCCTTTTATAGTCTCACTATAGAGCATGACTTTTTTGATAAATGTCTTATAACCTATTACTACTTTTTATTCCTTTTTGATACTTGAATTGTTCCAAATTTGGCCTGCGGGAGCCCCTTCAAGAGGTTCATATGTTCTTTGACAAGTCTCCATCAGTTTTTTTTTGTTTTTTAATTAATTAATTAATTTATTTATTTTTGGCTGTGTTGGGTCTTCGTTGCTGTGCGCAGGCTTTCTCTAGTTGCGGCGAGCTGGGGCCACTCTTCATTGCAGTGTGCGGGCTTCTCACTGCCGTGGCCTCTCCTGTTGCGGAGCACAGACTCTAGACGCGCAGGCTCAGTAGTTGCGGCTCACGGGCTTAGTTGCTCCACGGCATGTGGGATCTTCCCAGACCAGGGCTCAAACCCGTGTCCCCTGCATTGGCAGGCGGATTCTTAACCACTGCACCACCAGGGAAGCCCTCTCCATCAGTTTTTGAGCACTTACTTTCTAGCACAAAGAATCCCATTGTCTTCTTGCCGTGACTTAGACCTGGAATCAGCCATTTCTCCAAGGAATCCTGGTTCACTTTAGTGGGAAATGGTATTTAGAAGCCAAGATTTGAGCACAAGGTGTGCTTGTTCCTACTGGGATACCATTGCTTGTAGCCCCTTCTGGTGGCCAGGGCTGGGAAATCAATTTTTAAAAATTGTGACTTTATATTTTCAGCTCATACTGATAATTCTAGTCCTAATCTAGCATCACAAAGTTCTTTTGGTTTATGTTGTAATTGTTTTCTTAGCATTTTGAGTTGGGAACTTAATTCATTTATTCCTGCTCTTTTGCTTTGATTGCTGTGTTTAAGACTATAGAATTTCCTGTGATTATTTCTTTCCTTTGTTCCAGAGATTCTGATATATGATATATGTGATATATGTATATACAGAGAAAAATTCCAGGTGGAAGGGCCTTTTGATTTTGTTTTTTTGTTGTTTTTTTTGCGGTACGCGGGCCTCTCACTGTTGTGGCCTCTCCCGTTGTGGAGCACAGGCTCCGGACGCGCAGGCTCAGCGGCCATGGCTCACAGGCCCAGCCGCTCCGCGGCATGTGGGATCCTCCCGGACCGGGGCACGAACCCGTGTCCCCTGCATCGGCAGGCGGACTCTCAACCACTGCACCACCAGGGAAGCCCGGGCCTTTTGATTTTTGATGTTATTTCTAGCTTTATGCCAGTAAGATCAGAGAATGTTGTCATATTATTTCCACTTTTGGGGACTTTATTGTCTGTCTGAAAAGGTGGTTGTAAGGATTAATTGACTAGAATACTTTGATATGGCATATACTATATACTCACTATGTTAGCTTTTATTACTATGTACTTTGCTTTAACAGTGGTAAAGAATGTGTAGTGTTAGGGGCTTCCCTGGTGGCACAGTGGTTGGGAGTCCGCCTGCCGATGCAGGGGACGCGGGTTCGTGCCCCGGTCTGGGGGGGTCCCACATGCCGTGGAGCAGCTGGGCCCGTGAGCCATGGCCGCTGAGCATGCGTGTCCGGAGCCTGAGCTCCGCAGCAGGAGAGGCCACAGCAGTGAGAGGCCCGTGTACTGCAAAAAAAAAAAAAAAAGAAGAGAATGTGTAGTGTTAATGTTTTTCATTGGACTGACTATAGGTTAATATAACCAAGTCAGCCTACCAAAGTTTAAAGATACATTTTGAAATGCCATTTTGGTTGGTTTGGTTCTTATATGCTCTTTTAGTAGTCCAGGCTGCCTGTGCCTGTCTGCTGTTAGGTCGCCATAGACTTATAAAGTAGTCTGTATTTTATCCTGGTTTATTTTTATTCTTATCGACTAAGTATATTTTAAGTAAATTTTGGTTATTACCCTGCATTCAGAGATTATCTAAATTCAAGGTGTAACACTGGTGTCTGTCATGATGCTTTAATCCTCAAGTACTAGAATGCCAAATGACAGTAGCTTAAACATTGACAACACAGTTTTCACATGCGGACACATTTTCCACATTAGATTTTCAGATAAGTAGTTCTAGGATTCGTATAGCAACTTCACATTGTCATCAAGGGCCAAGCTCTTTCCATCTTCCTGCCTGGCCTTCTTCAGCGTATGGGTGATACATATGTCTCCTCTTAATTGCATTGTGGCTGCTGTAGCGTCCAGCGCTGTGCTTCCATCAGACTGAGTCTTGTAGCAGTGGGGAAGGAAGTTGGGTCAAAAGGGCTTACTCTTTGAGATGCTTTCTCTTTTAATAGAAGATGAAAATCTTTCCCAGAGGTTTGCAGTAGACCTTCCTTATGTCTCACTGGCTAGAACACGATAGCATTCCCACCCTTAGCTAGGTGATCGCCAACAAAGAGAAATGGCATTGGCATGATTGACTTAGGACAGTCATTATTCATCTCCTAGGATGGGCATAATTGCCCTAATCAAAGATGGGTGTCCATTAGCAAGTTAGAAGTGGGCATTTCTATCGAGTTATTACCACTGTTACACCAGTAATTACCAGTAGTGTCTGTCTCTGGACAGAACCTAATTGACAACTATGCTTTTATGAAAGGTAGATTTTCTTTTGTGGAAAGGAATCTGGGTGTTGCAGAGTGCTTTGGTGACTTCAGCAATGAGGCAGCAAGTGGATTTAGAAAAATTAAAATTTTCCTTCATTTTGAATTGGATCTTGAGACTTTTCTTGGGTAAGAAAATAAATTTATGAATCACAATAATTAGACTAATGTGAGTTTATTTTTTTTTAGTCAGAATCTGGAGAAGTGAATAGAAACACGGAACTGAAGAAACTTCGGATTTTTGGGGCTGGGCCTAAGGTTGTGGGCTTGGCAATGGGAGTAAAAGACAAAGAAGGTAAATCTGTTATTTGGTCACGAAAAGAAATAAGGTACAACAATATGGTTTTAACAAGATTCATATGATACTCGATTGTAGTCTGCCTTGGGATTTTCTTAGGCAGCATAGTTCCTAGACAGATCACCTTTTTAGTGGCAGATAATCTTAAGGTGTGAGGAGCCATATTATGTTGAATTTTTGTAATATTTTGGAAGAGAGAAAGTTCCTCCTCCATGTCTAACACATGACACAGAAATTGTAGTTTCTAAAGGCTAGTTTATAAGAGAATTGCAAAATTAATGGTTCTCACCTGGTGATCTAAAGCTTATTATTTTTAAATTTAAAGAGAAATAGAGGATTTCTCTGACCTTTAGTATCAAAATATACTGGGGAGAGCTAATGATTTAGATTCTAACCATAATTTTGATATTTTTCTTTAATTGCCTTTGCATATTATGATACTTCATTTAAGTAACCTGTTTAAAGAATGCCTAGTACTCTCAGCTTAGCATGTTAGAAACTTGTGAGTAAAATTGCTAATGCGGAGATCAAGTTTCACAGTTCTATGTGCATGTTAGTTTTAAAACTCAATTGAACAAAGATTGTGTTGGATATGTTTTTACTGTGTAAGAATTTAATGAATTGCTATAATCACAAGTCATATTGATTACTGTGCATTTTATGATATGACTAAGTCTTTATTAGATTGTGGGTTGAACTCTGGATAATCAGGTAATATTCTTCCATCACTCGCAAAGCATTCAGTGTGATAGGACTTCTAGATACATTATAATGTTTACTATTGCTCTTTTAAAAGATTAAGGACTTTATCTTTTTTCTGTTTGTAATTGTATTAGCTGGCAGTGATCTCAAAGCTAGTCCCAGATTAGTCCCTGATAAGTACTACATATGGGCAAGTGTAGAATTAGTAGTTACGCTCTCTGGAGCTTGATTGCCTGGACTAGAGTCCCAAGTCTGCCGCTGACTGGCTCTGTGATTTTGGTCAAGTTATCTAGCTTCTCTGTGCTTCAGATTCTTTATCTTCAGTGGGGGGATAATAGTTTATCTGCCTCATAGTGTTGTGAGATTTTAACTAATTTAAATAATCTAAAATAGTGTCTGGTCCATGGTAAGCTCTCAATATTAGTTTTTACTATTATTATTATATAACTATTTTTATTTCAAGATGAGGTCTCCCGAAGACGAAAAGTTACCAACAGGTCAGACGCATTTAACATGCAAATGAGACAACGGAAAGGAACTCTCTCTGTTAACTTTGTAAGTGTTCTGAGATGTGTCAGGAGGGAAAGGATTTATTTTTATTTTAGTTTTGCACTTTTTACCTTGCTATATCTTAGTATGTTATCTAGTTAGTTTATTTAGTTGTAAGACTTGATGGTGCATCTGAACTTGCAGCTTTGGTTTATATAATACTAACTTTGCTTTGTCCCATATACACAGACTGTTCCCTGAGTCTTATACCTTGTAAGTGAGTGAGTGAGAGGATGAAGTGAAACTGTAAATCCTTAGCGGTATTAATGCTCGGTATTCAGCCCTCTACCAATAAAGAGTATTTGTGTATAGAAAGGGTGATGTGGTATATTTTATTTATATAAATTGACTTTCAAGTACCCTAGATTTGTAGTCTTCCTTTATTCTCATACCTTGATATGCTTTTATTAATTTGCTTGTAGAAGCTCTGAGGAAATTTAGGAAGTTTTATGCAAAGTATTTAAATACAGTTATTTAAAATAAATATTAAGGATTTAAGTTATGTTTACTTTTTAGTGTACATTATTTTGTTTGTTTCAATTAAGGTGTTCGTGGTTAAAATTTAATATTACTTATTACAGAAAATAAACTTTTATTTTATTTTGTTTTTTTAACAGGTTGATCTTTACGTTTGTATGTTTTGTGGTCGGGGAAATAATGAAGATAAATTGCTGTTGTGTGATGGATGTGATGACAGCTATCATACATTTTGTTTAATTCCCCCACTGCCTGATGTGCCCAAAGGAGACTGGAGGTGTCCTAAATGTGTTGCTGAGGTATAAGCCTAACCTTACCTTTTTGAATTAAGAACAGTAACACACACATACACGTGTACAGTGAACACATTCCGTGAAGCTTCTTCTCCTCTCTCTTTGTTCTTCAGTGTTTGAAATCGCCAGGATTTTTGAAGAGTGATAGTGACTGGAAATGTAACAGTTCTACTGTGGCAGTTTGTTTTTTAAAGGGTCTTTTTCTGACTGTTGGTTAGATAATTCTGTTTATTGCTGCAGACTTTGCTCAGAATATTCATATTCTTGGAAAACAATAAAAATGAAGAAAGTCTGTAGGTTATTTGTTTTTTCTTTTTTTAAAAAAGTAAAAATCAGACATGAAGCTCTAGAACTTAGGATTCATGCATCCAGTTTTCATGCTACCAAATAAATGGGTGGTATCTATTAACTTGTTTAAATTTTGACTTGATTGTACTAAATTGTTATTGAAAGATTATAATGATGTCATTATCATGAAATGTCTGGTCTGTTTACTTATTTTAACAAAATGTGATAGGACGTTGAAGGGAAAGTGATGGTATATCTAGATGTAGTCAAAGATGGATATTTATGGCCTTTGAATTATTTATTTATTTATGGCTGTGTTGGGTCTTCGTTGCTGTGCGTGGGCTTTTCTCTAGTTGCGGCGAGCGGGGGCTACTCTTCATTGTGGTGTGCAGCCTTCTCATTGCGGTGGCTTCTCTTGTTGTGGAGCACGGGCTCTAGGCACACGGGCTTCAGTAGTTGTGGCTCGCGGGCTCAGCAGTTGTGGCTCGTGGGCTCTAGAGTGCAGGCTCAATAGTTGTGGCGCACAGGCTTAGTTGCCATGTGGCATGTGGGATCTTCCCGGACCAGGGATCGAACCCATGTTCCCTGTATTGGCAGGCAGATTCTTAACCACTTCTGCTACCAGGGAAGTCCCTTGAATTATTTTTTAATTTATTATTCTCAAGGTTAGATGATTCAGTCCTACTCGAAGTCAGTATTTGTGTTAAGAAATTGGTCATGGTGGTTGGTAGTATGAAAAAAAATCATTTTTCTAGCTAATTATCCTAGCAACCCGGTGAATATCCCTTTGTCCTTTACCTTTTCTCCCTCCATGAACATTTATTTTTTCCACTGAGGATAATAGACATCCCTGGGCTTGATTCCAGGTTGGTAGTCCTCCAGGTGTTTGTCTTGGTGCCAAAGCTTAATGACAACTCCAAAGCCCAAAGCTGTCTCATTGCCACCTTCCTACTGGAAGGTGTGAAAATGCAGTTGAAGTTTAAGAACATTATTTCCTGATTCCACATTAATACTTGTTTTGTGGTCTAGAGTTGACTGGATTTGCTTCCCCTAGAAAAATGATCAAAGAAGGTAGTACCTGAGGGCCTTAATGCGTACTTCAGTTCAGTTTCAGTAAGTTAATCTTAGATTTTTTTTCTTCCCAGGAATGTAATAAACCTAGAGAAGCCTTTGGATTTGAACAAGCTGTACGAGAGTATACACTTCAGAGCTTTGGAGAGATGGCAGATAATTTTAAGTCTGACTATTTCAATATGCCAGTTCATGTGAGTATCTATCTTTAAGGTCACTTTGGGAAAGTATAAAAATTTATCTGATTCCAAAGCTTTTGCGTTGCTTTTTAAAAACTTTCATTATTTTGTAGAAAGCAGGGACAGCATAAAGAAGATGATAGAACACCAGATCTGAAGATTAGGGGCCTGGGATCTGTTTTTGTTTCTTTTACCCTCTGCCGTGGCAGTGTGCACTGTAGAGAAACTGACTTCAACCTTCCACTTGTTCTTTAGTGCTCTGGGAGCGCTGTCCTTTACAGACAGGCACGGAGGATGCGGCAGTTGCTGCTTTGGTCTAGTTATTTGTAGTATGAGGTTTGCTTCTTTCCCTGGGGGATCTTGGACTTTAAAAAAATCCCTTTCGAAATAATTTGCCAAAGCTGTTAAAATTCAGCCTTGATTTTTGTATTTCCTTTTCCTTCCTTATGTCCTGGGTCATCTTTATCCTTCTTAGTTGGAAAGCAGCTTGCAGAAGAAGGCAGTTCAAATTCATTATGTTTTTCTGAACATCTAAGTTGTCTTTAGCTTTTTCCCATCGTCAGTCAGAAAAGCTAGGACTGCAGTCTTTTCAGCTCTGGGAATTGAGAAGGTTTTCTGTTTTTTCATGGGCTTTTTGTTCACTTGACCTGTGTATTATGTCATAGTGGGTTATGGTTATAGAGAGTTGGTAATCTGTAATCTTTGTTTTCCCTGTGTAGATGGTTCCCACAGAACTAGTGGAGAAGGAATTCTGGCGGCTGGTGAGCAGCATTGAAGAAGATGTTATCGTAGAGTATGGAGCTGACATCTCCTCAAAAGACTTTGGAAGTGGATTTCCTGTAAAGGATGGTCGGAGAAAGATGCTGCCAGAAGAAGAGGTGCAGAGCACATAGTAGTATCCAGATTTCTTACCCTGAAGCTGATTCAGCCTTTACATAGTAGAAAACTGCCTTTCTTTAATCTTAAGGGACCACGTTCATTTAAAATATTAAATATGTAGAATTTGGACAGTAAAAATAATCTTCAGTTTTGAAAACAATAAATTCAAAGTACCATTAAATATTATTTAACTTTGCATTTTATCGATTTTTTTTTTTTTTTTTTTTGGCCATACGTGGGCCTCTCTCACTTGTTGTGGCCTCTCCCGTCATGGAGCACAGGCTCCGGACGCGCAGGATCAGCGGCCATGGCTCACGGATCCAGCCACTCCGCGGCATGTGGGATCCCCCCGGACCGGGGCACAAACCTGCGTCCCTTGCAGGTGGGGAGGTGGACTCTAAACCACTGTGCCACCAGGGAAGCCCTTAACTTTGCATTTTAAAACCAGTTAAATTGGTTTAAAACTTTAACTTTAGTTAAGATTTTGCCTAGCTCTTTCTGTTTGGAAATCTAGCAAGTGACAAGATTTTTTTAAAAAATTACATTTTACTGGTAGGTCCACAATTAATTTTCCTTTAACACCTGGGCAGGTAGGTTTTCAAATATGCATTTAAACTGTAACAGATAATGAAGTACTGTCACCTAGGAGATGACCTCTGTGTGTAAACCTGAATTAAGATGATCATTTATTTCTTTTTCTCTTTACTTTGGTCCTTGTCACCTTTTCTTTACCTTTGTAATTGGCAGTAATTGAGAGTTTTATCTCCTATTAAAAGAGTTAACACATGGTCAAAAAAAAAGTTACATAGTGGAGAAGGATATACAATTAAAAATATGGCCACACTAGGTCTCTTAGGGCTACCATTGACATGGCATATCTTTTCCATTCTTTTACTTTGAAGCTGTTTGTATTTTGGAATCTGGTGTGTGTCTCTTATAGGCAGCATATGCTTGAATCTTGCTTTTTTAAAAATCTAGTCTGAAGGTTGACTTATTTATTTATTTGTCTGTCTGTCTGTCTGCCTATTTAGCTAGCTAGCTAGCTAGCTAACTAGCTAGCTAGTTAGCTGCGTTGGGTCTTTGTTGCTCCGCGTGGGCTTTTCTGGTTGCTGGGGCTACTCTTTGTTGCAGTGCGCCGGCTTCTCATTGCGGTGCCTTCTCTTGTTGCAGAGTATGGGCTCTAGGCGTGTGGGCTTCAGTAGTTGCAGCACTTGGGCTCAGTAGTACAGCTTGAGGGCTCTAGGACACAGGCTCAGTAGTTGTGGCACGTGGGCTTAGTTGCCCTGTGGCCTGTGGGATCTTCCTGGACCAGGGCTCAAATCCGTGTCCCCTGCACTGGCAGGTGGATTCTTAACCACTGTGCCACCAGGGAAACCCTATACAGATATATCTTATAGGAACAGTTCAGTGTTGAAATGTGTACATGTTCAATGTCACTGAATTAAAACCTGCTTTGTAGAAGTATAAAGAAATGCGTCAACCTTAGTTTCTTCATACCCTTCCATTGGCAAATGGTAGGCAATTACCTACTTATTGGGAAGAGGCTTTGTTTTACAGCTTTTAACTTTTTCTGAATTTCATTTTGGTTTTGAATTTTTAAGTTGCTCTTGAACAGATATTTATATCTTCTAATCTTAAGAGATAAGGTCACAGAGTTTTTATTTTTTAATTTTTTTTATTTTTTATATATATATTTTTGCGGTACGCGGGCCTCTTACTGTTGTGGCCTCTCCCGTTGCGGAACACAGGCTCTGGACGCGCAGGCTCGGTGGCCGTGGCTCAAGGGCCCAGCCGCTCCGCGGCATGTGGGATCTTCCCGGACTGGGACACGAACCCATGTCCCCTGCATCGGCAGGCGGACTCTCAACCACTGCACCACCAGGGAAGCCTGGTCACAGAGTTTTTAAAGATTACTTTAAATGTGGTTAAATGTCAACCCTAAGTAAACAATATAGATATTAATCCTTCTAAATGTTTGAATTCTGTATGAATATTCATCTGTTTTTGCTTTTGCTCCATTCACCTTCATATAAGAACGTGGAGGGCTTCCCTGGTGGTGCAGTGGTTTAGAGTCTGCCTGCCGATGCAGGGGACGCGGGTTCGTGCTCCGGTCCGGGAGGATCCCACATGTCGCGGAGAGGCTGTGCCCGTGAGCCATGGCCCCTGAGCCTGCGCGTCCGGAGCCTGTGCTCCGCAGTGGGAGAGGCCACAACAGTGAGAGGTCCGCGTACAGGAAAAAAAAAAAAAAATGTGGAGAAATTTGGGCTTTAAAGACATCAGCATAGCATGAAGAGACAGGGATACAGCTCTTTTTTCTAGTCTGGGTCATCGATTTGCTATTTATTTCATAAGCAATAACGTTTTACCCAGGATTCTGTTTTTATGTTGTAAGATGGAGTGAGAGAACCCATTTATGCAAAAGGATTTTAAGGACTAATTAGACAGTGTATATAAAATCTCTGTATTTTTTATACTTATATTTTCTGTCAGTTTGTTACTCTTCTCTGGAAGTTACTCTTAGAAAAGTAGATACCTGCCGTCTCTTCCCCAGGAACTGTGCATGTATGTTGAACTTCTGTATGAGTTAGCTTCTTGGCATGTGACAGCATGCTTCTCTGGTATCATAGTTTAGTGGAAAAGTACTTCTGAAGTTAATACATTTGTCTTATAAATACAAGTGCTCTGCAAACAGGGCTTCTGAGGAATAAAAATAGGCATAGAACTTGAAACCTTGGAAACATTTTTTTCATCTTATCCTCTCTGTGTCGTAAATCACTGAATAAATCCTGTTAATTTATTTTTCATTATTTTCTGTGGGATTGGCCTGTTTTCAATCCCACTACCACCGTCCTTGTCTCCGTCCTGTCATGTCATGTTGGGATAATTGCCGTGGTCTTACATAATGATCACTTGTGTTGGGGGTTCCCCAGAGCTTCTCAGGTTTGCTGAGAACTCATGACTGTGACTTATTACAGTGAAAGGATATAAAGTAAAATCAGCAAAGGGAAAACAAGATGTGTGGTCAAAGTCTGGAGGTAGCCAGTTGGAAGCATTCAAGAGCCCTCTCTCCCTGGAGTCACACAGGATGCACTTAGGTACTCCAGCATCAGACTGACACCATGTGTGAAGCATCGCCCACCAGGAAGGCTCATTAGAGACCCAGAGCTCAGGGTTCTTATAAGCGGCTGGTGACATAGGCACCTTCTGCCTAACACATAGCAAAATTCCAGACCCCCAGAAGGAGATCGGGCGTGCATAAACCACACTGTGCAGCACTGCGAGCCACCCTGTGTTAGTGTCACGAACTGTTTACCGTGCAGCTTTCCAGATGCCAGCCAGGGGCCGAACTTGAAGCGGGCCTTTTTTTTTTTTTAAATAAATTTATTTATTTTTTATTTTTGGCTGCGTTGGGTCATCGTTGCGGCACGTGGGCTTTTCTCTGGTTGCAGCGAGTGGGGGCTACCTTCGTCGTGGCATGCAGGCTTCTCATTGTGGTGGCTTTGCTTGTTGGGAGCACAGGCTCTAGGTGCGCGGGCTTCAGTAGTTGTGGTGCACGGGCTTAGTTGTTCCGCGGCATGTGGAATCTTCCTGAACCAGGGCTTGAATCTGTGTCTCCTGCATTGGCAGGCAGATTCTTAACCACTGCGCCACTAGGGAAGCCCCGAAGCGGGCCTTTTGAAGGGTAGCTGTCTTAGGCTTGCTCTGTTAAAGTAGCTCTTCTGAACACTGCCACTCTCTGCAGTCTCTCTCATACATTGCTTTCAGTTAAAATTTTAAGATCGGTGGGTCTTGGGGAGTTCATTTTGCAGTTCTGTCTATTTAAGTTTGAAATTTTCCATAATCAAAAATTTTAAGATAAATATAAAAATATTTAAGATGTTTATCATATTGTTTCACTTTTCAGAATCTGTTTTATTTCCCTTTTGAATATAGGATATCATCCAAGCTTCTTAGTCTGAAATTTAAGATTAAAGATCCAGTCTTCTCTTCTGGTCTTATTTCTTGCTTTTCTGAGTATGACCATTCCACTCTGCCTCTTTACCAGCCAGACCAGTATATTCTGTCTCTTGTCATTTACCTTCAAATCTTACCTAGTCTTCCAAGATCAACCCAGGTTTTTCCTTTTCCACCAAGTTTTCTTATTGATCCAGACTCACGATGATGACTATTTTGTTGTCCTCTGAAGAACTATATAATTTACTAGTTTATCTGTGTTTGGAGTTTAATATATATTGTCTCATCTTGGAACTGTTTGTATGTAGGCCTGGTCTCTTCACCTAGTTTCAGTATTTGTTCAGCCAACTAAAAAATATATTGAGTAGTATTTTTGAAAACTGCTTTTTTTTTTTTTAAAGCCTATTGAGGGTAGGAATCATATCTCTTTATTATTCCGTATTGGGATTCCTAGTTAAGCCTTTGTTGGAATTTCTTCTATCCTCTGTAACTCTTAGCTACACTTTTCTAATTTCCTTATCTCTGTGCCGCATTATGGATGATCTCCTCAAATCAGTCTTCTGGTTCACAGATTCTCCCTTCAGCTTTGTCACTGGCTATTTAGCCTCTTAATTTGAGGGTTTTATTTTTAACTCTGTATTATCGAAACTTTCAAATGTATAAACCTAAACATAGTAATGCACTTCCCTCCCTCCCTACCTGGCATCCAGGTTCAACAGTTATCAGCCTTCTAATAGAAGGCGGATTCTCTTACCTGTTTTTGCATTCAGTCTGTTGCAATATCACATCACATATCCTCTGGAAAACTCACACTACATTTCTGCAAGAATGAGAGTGAAAAAGGCAAATAACATCTTAGAATTATTATGAATGTAGTTTGACTTTGCAGGTCCCCTGAAATAGGCTTGGGTTCCTTAGACCCCACTTTGAGGACTGCTCTGCACAAGGATAATAGCACTTTGAGTCTGTACCGCATACCGCTTCAGAGGTGGCTGTTTGAAACCCATGTCTGGAGCTTATGTCCAGTTAGAAACCTCTATGAAAACTCAGACAACAGCTTTCCGTGTTCATTCTGCCTGTGCTTTCTTTCTTTGTTTTTGGAAACTGCGAATTCTTTTTTCTCTTGAGTTCATCTATGAAGCAAAATTTTTTTTGATGTTGTAAATAGATGTGTTTGTGGGAGTTGGGGGTGCTTTCTGCACCATCTTGGTCTTCAGTGTTGCCACAGATTCCGGATTCTGTATCTCATTATGTTTTGTCTTCACAGTATCTGGCACCATTCTGTAAATATAGTGGTAAACATTTTGGGAAGTTATGTTACCGGGGATAAAGTCGAAATATAATAGCGACCTATTAAAATGAGTCTTAGAGTATTTTACTGGTAAGCTATGGGGGCAGGTGGGGAGTAATAAAAAGCCTTATGTGCTTCAGAGTAAACCAGAGATATCTGAAATAATTAAAGGGAAATATAAATAACAGGAGATAGGATTAAATATTTAGGAATATGAGTTACATGTAGAGAGCAAAGAGCATAGATCCTATGGACTGGATTATTGTAATTATTATAAACTTTTTACTTTTGTTTTTGAAGACTCCCTTGAGGTTGCTGTTGGGCACTTGTCATTTCTGATCTCTTATTTACATTTTTTTCCTTTTGTAGGAATATGCGCTTTCTGGTTGGAACTTGAACAACATGCCTGTTCTAGAGCAGTCTGTCCTTGCACACATCAGCGTGGACATCTCTGGCATGAAGGTGCCGTGGCTTTATGTGGGAATGTGCTTCTCTTCCTTTTGCTGGCACATCGAAGATCACTGGAGCTATTCCATCAACTACTTGCACTGGTATGTACAGTCTTTGTGAACAGCACACGTACTTAGTGACCTTTCTAGAGGTGTCACAGTGTTAGATGATGTGTTAGGGAGAGCTTACTTGAAAGTATTTTGTACCCCACAGTTGGATCATGTGCTGTGTCGAGGTCTCAGGGTACAGCATGTCAGACACTTTCCCTCTTCAAGTATGTGCATGCAGCAGAGCCTCGAGTTTCAGACCCAACTATACTACATTTAGCGCACATGAAAATTTCTCTGGTATAACTTTTGAAATGCAAGGCAGGATATTTTTTAAAGTTTATATAATTAAGATCTGACTAACCTTCAGTATTTAAGGTTGAAATTTGAAAAATTTCAAATTGAAATTTTTGTTTTTCCTTTTTAATAACATTTTCTCTAAAAATGCCTATGTTACATGTGTATTCATTAAATTTTTTCGCTGGTTTTTTTGTTTCACACCCACAGCTTTTATTTACTTACCCAGTTCCTTGTCCAGTATTCTCATCTTAACCAAATGATGTATTCCTCTCCATTTGAAAGATACTGCTCAGATCACACTATGCATTGGAAAGCTAATGATTTTCTTTCTCTGCTTCATCGCTGTGCTGTGTAATATGATAGCTTCTAGCCACATGTGGCTATTTAAATTAGTTAAGATTAAGTAAAATTAAAGTTTACTTCCTCAGTTGCACTAACCGCATTTTAAGTGCTTTATCGTCACTTGTGACTAGTGGCTCCTGTATTACCCAGCATCGATGCAGAACATTTTCGGTCATCTCAGTAAGTTTCTGTAGAGACAGCACGGTTAATTGTATGAGGGTTAAGAAATTCAGCTATTCTGTAGATAGCATGACTAATTAAATCCAGTTCCTTAAAGTTCAACTTAGTATTATAAATAAAACTCTAGTTCACTAAAGTCTAGTGTATTAATGATGCCAAGTGTTTGGTCTTAAGATTCATAGACAGAACTATATTCAGGGTTTCAACAATTTCTCGCCTTGGCTTATTTCCTTGGATAGTAAAATTGAACTCAATGAAGTTACGTAAAAGTACTCTAAAGGGCAGTGACTTTTACTTTGATCATTGTGGGGATAATTGGAATGTCCAGTGGACCTGTGAATCAGGCAGTATGTCAGTATCCTTTGGAACAATGCTTGCTTTTCATATAGCATCTTTCCTATTTGAAGATGCTGTTGAGTGATCTACCTTAAAGAGTTTATATACTTTGAATTACTTTTCTGTAGTGATAAGTACGTACCTACCTATCCATATACTCTTGCCTTACCCCCCTATTATGAATAATAGCACAGATTTTTGAGATGGTTGCTAGGATTCAGGGCATATAATCTATGGCCATGGAGCAAGACAAAGTTAATTATAATTTAGTGGATTTGAATCAGAGACCCTGGCCTCATTGGCACCATGCTCTACCTAGATAAACAGTTATTTCTTTTGCTAGGGGGGAGCCAAAGACATGGTATGGTGTGCCATCTCATGCTGCAGAACAACTGGAGGAGGTGATGAGGGAGCTGGCCCCTGAGTTATTTGAATCCCAGCCTGATCTCCTACATCAGTTAGTCACCATCATGAACCCCAATGTGCTAATGGAGCATGGTGTGCCTGTGAGTCTTTTTGCATCTCCCTTCAGTATTTTAAATTTAAAGTTATGTACGCTTTTGATTAGAGTCACAGTATATGCTTGTTTTGTAATGGGAAATAAAAGATCACATCATCTTCAAGCCAAATTAGAATTTATACTCTGAAGGGAACAACATTTATTTGATTAAGAATGGGGTGTTGTAAAGTATGAATCACATTTACCTTATGTATAGCAACCTATCAGAATAGCCATGTTTTCAGTATATCTTGCTTTTAATAAAAATCTCATATTCTTTATTATCCCCATTTAACCAAAGTATAAGTATTTTAAGTGGTTGTTCTAATAACTAATGCTTATCCTTGTGGAGATCATATTCCCATATTTCGTATAAAGATTTCATAGCCTCTTTTTCACATGAGATAATGAAGTAAAAATATACAATGAATACCGTTTCTGCTTTTAAACTTTTAGGTTTGAAAATGATTATTAAATTTAAGCTACGAATACCTGATAAAGTATAAATTTAATGTTTGCTACATGTAGTCAAGTAGTCATCATAACCTTATTAAGAAAGTAGATCGAGTGATAGTAGTAATGTTACTTTGTCTTTAAAGAGTAAATTTATGCAGAATCTGGGACTTTTCAGAAGACATAGTATTGATAAAACAAAGAGATTCAGGAAAACTGATTTGGGGGGTCTCTCCATATGACATATGAGCTAATCAATTAGTTTCCAGAAAAAATTATCCAAAAGTAGGATGAAATTACATCCTTTCCCACTGTTTACAACACAGGAATGAAAGGAATAAAAGAAAAATTCTCTTAACTGTAAAAATTTTATTAGGTTAGGAAACTAGTAGCTCATGAGAGCAGCATTTTCTCCTTGAAAATTTCTTTAGGCTGTAAACTCTTGTCATGAATTACTATAATTTACAGTGACTATTTTAAGAAGGTGAAACTGACTGCTTCTTCAAGCCTGATACTGTTTTCTGGTCTGTGTAGGTTAATGCTTTATTGTTTTAAAGTTTGAAAAATGCTTCTGAAATTGACATAAAATGTTTCCCTTTTTTGTTGTTTTTCTTCTGTTTTGTTTTTGTACCCTGTTCCCAATTTGCATTTAGGTGTATAGGACGAATCAGTGTGCTGGCGAGTTTGTTGTGACGTTTCCTCGGGCCTATCACTCTGGATTTAATCAAGGCTACAACTTCGCTGAGGCTGTGAACTTCTGTACTGCTGACTGGGTCTGTTCGATAGCAAGTAGCTGTTGTGTCTACTAACAGCCCCGGAAAATGCATCTTAATTGCTGTGCTTGCTTAGCTGGGGAGGGGAGGGCCCACGGATATTTCAGTGGAAACTGGAATGTCTCTTGCCATTTACAGAGTTCCAGGTAGTTTTTATTTGGAAGATTTTATAGTTCGTTACTTCTCATTTGCTACTTTCTCATTTTATTTGAATTTTAAATGGGCAGTTGATGTTTTCTGAATCTTTTTCTGAGAATGTAATTCCTCTAGTCTTTGTTTTCTCTGAGCGCTTTTGGATTTTAGAAGGGTGACCACATCTTTTCAAGAATTAATTGTACCACGTTTACAAATATCTAGCTCTGATTTTTATCTTAAAATATCCAGTTCTGATATTTATGTTAAAATATTCCTTTATTTTTTTCCTTCTGATAATTAGGTGATTTTATTCTTCCTGCTATTTTATGTTTTCTATATTCTTTTAAAAAAATTTATTTTAAAGGGCAGCTATAATATTGAGATCTCTGTGGGCTGCACTTTTGTGTAAATGGTATTGCTATTGATTGCTATTTTGCTTTTAAATGAGGTAGATATCAAAAAGTAATTAGTTATTTTTATGTCATGTCGGTGGGGAAAAGACTGCAAACCTATCATACACTCTTTTTTTTTTTTTTTTTTTTTGGTGGTACGCGGGCCTCCCACTGTTGTGGCTTCTCCTGTCGCGGAGCACAGGCTCCAGACGCACAGGCTCAGCGGCCATGGCTCACGGGCCCAGCCGCTCCGCGGCATGTGGGATCCTCCCGGACCGGGGCACGAACCCGTGTCCCCTGCATGAGCAGGCGGACTCTCAACCACTGCGCCACCAGGGAAGCCCTAGCATACACTCTTTGACTCTATTTTTCTTTCAGTGAAGCTGTTTTTTGTCACCTCTCCTGACATTTGGGGGGATATTTTTTAGTAATATTGGATCTTATATTTTCTGTGGGCACCTTAATTTGTTAAATTTCATGATTAACAATATTGTTTCCTTGGCTAATGAATGAAATTGTATAATGAACAATCTTACATCACCTAGTAATTCTAAACTTCTTGTTAGAAAGCAACAGGAGCAAGACTGAGGTTAGGACTTTGCCTTGGACTTGAACTCTATTTTAAAACCTCAGCTAACATGTATTATGTATTTATGATTTAGGTGTTCCTTGGCTAGGTAGGTGTAGGGTGGGAAATGGAGGTGATTCAGAGATGAGTTAGAGATGATTTCTGCCTTTAATGTGATCACTATTATTGATGTTTGATCTTGGACAGCACTTTTTTTTTTTTTTGGCTGTGCCACGTGGCATGTGGGCTCTTAGTGCCCCAACCAGGAATCGAACCCGCAGCCCCTGCCGTGGAAGCATGGAGTCCTAACCACTTGACCACCAGGAAAGTCCCTTGGGCAGCACTTTTTTTTTTTTTTTTTGCTGTACATGGGCCTCTCACTGTTGTGGCCTCTCCCGTTGCGGAGCACAGGCTCCGGACGCGCAGGCTCAGCAGCCATGGCTCACGGGCCCAGCCGCTCCGCGGCACGTGGGATCTTCCCGGACCGGGGCACGAGCCCGTGTCCCCTGCATCAGCGGGCGGACTCTCAACCACTGTGCCACCAGGGAAGCCCGGGCAGCACTTCTTGTTTTTTTGTTTTTTGTGGATTTTTTTGGCTCTGTTGGGTCTTCGTTGCCGCACGCAGGCTTTCTCTAGTTGTGGCGAGCGGGGGCTACTCTTGGTTGTGGTGCGCAGGCTTCTTGTTGCGGAGCACGGGCTCTAGGTGCACAGGCTCAGTAGTCGTGGCTTGCGGGCTCTAGAGCACAGGCTCAGTAGTTGTGGTGCATGGGCTTAGTTGCTCCACGGCATGTGGGATCTTCCCGGACGAGGGCTTGAACCCGTGTCCCCTGCCTTGGCAGGTGGATTCTTAACCACTTCGTCACCAGGGAAGTCCCGGGACAGCACTTTTAGTTTCACTGGTCCTAATTTTTTTTTACCTACTGTGTAAAGATGCTAAGGTTCACTTAACCTCAAACAAGTGAGATGATATTTGTGAGAGAAGAGTGATATAAATGAAAAGTAAAAGCAGCTTTGTATCTGGAATGAAGTGATGGTACTGATTTTTATAAGCCACAATGGACAATCAGTTGTATTTTATGTGGCTTCCTTGTATATTGTATCAATAATAATTAAAAACTGCAAATCCTACAGTTTTGTTTTTCTTCTTGCTCTTGTTTTAAGTATTTGAGAAATGTTTAAAGAGTAAATTTCTGAGAATTAAGAAATGAAAGAATTGTATATTGTTATTAGACAAGATAGTCGCCAATCATAAGCTCAGTATATATATTTTCTTGGGAAAGATTGTTTCTTTGGAAGAGTCCGGAAATAATGCTTGATTCAGAGATAGTCTTGTACTCTGGAACTCTGATTCCTGTGATTCCCTTCTGCCTTTCTCAGAATGGAGGCGAGCTCTAAAAGGTGTTCTTAAAGGTCCACTTTCTAATTTTTTCTGTTTTATATTATGGTTTTCAAATACAAACCAAAACTTGAGACACCCGGGTTTTTCCACTTGAGGGAAGGAAAGAAGCTGGAGAGAGAGAGTTTGTGTAGCATAGCTAGTATCAATTTGTTTTAAAGCTTGATAGATTTTCAGAAGTTATCTTAAAAAGTGTAGCTGTTGATTTATGAACAGTGATCATTTAGTGATTTATTTCACTTAGGAAAATTAAAGTATATAATCTCATGGTTTCACTTTGAATTCTCTTTAGGCCAGACTGGTAGTTTTAAAAATAATCTCTAGATGCTAAAATCTAAATTGTCTTTTGCTTTGGTCCTTATAAAAAATAAAGTTAGTCCATGTGAACTGCTTAAGTAGTGCTTTCTTCCCCTCCCTCCCTCCCTACCTTGTATTGATAGTAGCATCTGTTGTTTGTTCTGTGGAAACATCAATGCTGAATATGTCCAGTTATCCCTTGATAGCCTGAAAAATTTTTTTCTTTTTCCTATAAGAGCGGTCTCATACTAGACTGGTCTAAAAGAGTTTGCTGCCTCATTTATATATCAAGGAACTCATACTTCTTGAGGTACATAATGAGTAGAAAATCAGCTTAGGCCAGAAGCTCAACATCTCACATTATGGGAATTTCCTGTGGGAAGGCCTTTGAAATTCTTGCTGGGCGGTAAGGGTTTAATACTTACAGTTACCTCTTATGTTCAAATGGACGTTGTTATTCTCTGTTCTTTATAATAAAAGAGAGGATCTGGGGGGCAAGTAGTGGTTCTGTTCTGGAATGTGTTATAAGCAAGTAATTTAATTTGAGAATCTTGTTTTCAGTTGCCCATTGGCCGTCAGTGTGTCAGTCATTACCGTCGGCTGAGGCGCCATTGTGTCTTCTCGCACGAGGAACTAATTTTCAAGATGGCAGCAGATCCGGAATGCTTGGACGTGGGGCTTGCCGCCATGGTGTGCAAGGAGTTGACTCTCCTGACTGAAGAGGAGACACGGTTAAGGGAGTCTGTTATGCAGATGGTGAGTTTGCTGAGTACGTTTCCTGTAGTTGATACTGCTCACGGGATATACCAAAATTTAAACCAGTGGAAAGAATCCATTTTCATCTTTGATCCCTTTAGAAGTTGAACGCAAAAATTACTGGTTTGGAGAAGATTTCCCACTTCTGTACTTGCCGTTTTGGTTTCCTTAAGTTGAAAAAGTTTTAGGAATCTTGATGTCTTCATCTCCAGAGTTTTAAAAATGCAGTCCTATCAGGTAGAATTTCTTAGGTATGTATGTATTTTTTAAAATCTCCTACATATAGTATTACTTCTTTAAGCAAGAAAATTCAAAATTTTTTTTCTCTCTCAGCTTTGTAATTGAATAAAAATTATGTTTCTGGTGATTGCAGACTGTCAGAGTTAATCAATCTGTGTTTCCCTGCATTCTAAGTTTTTAATGACTATAAGAAGGACCGAATAACCCAGTGTTGGGATTTTGAATGCTTAGAATAAACTAAACATTGATCATATTGAAATGGGTAGTAAATGAGAAAATCTGTGTCTTCAGCCACATCTAGGCCCATTTTCCCTAACCCTCCCTACATAGGTAACCTCACTGGCTTTGTACCATGCTTCCTCCTGCTCTCGTAGAGTCCACTTTCTTTCTTTCTTTTTTTTTTAAATAAATTTATTTATTTTTGGCTGCGTTGGGTCTTCGTTGCTGTGCACGGGCTTTCTCTAGTTGCAGCGAGTGGTGGCTACTCTTCCTTGTGGTGCATGGGCTTCTCATTGCGGTGGCTTCTCTTGTTGCAGAGCACGGGCTCTAGGTGCGTAGGCTCAGTAGTTGTGGCTCGCGGGCTCTAGAGCGCAGGCTCAGTAATTGTGGAGCACAGGCTTAGTTGCTCCTGGACCAGGGATCTTCCTGGACCAGGGCTCGAACCCGTGTCCCCTGCATTGGCAGGCAGATTCTTAACCACTGCACCACCAGGGAAGCCCTAGACCTGAAGAGTCTTAAGACAGTGAAAATAGTTTTAAGCTAAGGAAGAATACAGTGGACTAGCAATTTGGATCTGAAAAGTAAAGCTGATCCAATTTACTCTGCTCATTGGCACAAATGGGGGGAAAATCTATAAAAGAAAATATAAAACTATACATTTTAGAAATGATATAAATACTATTATTACAAAATATTTAAATGCTGGTTATTTTTAAGAATTTAAGTTGACTTAGAAATAAGAATACTTGCTAAATGGTTAGCTTTCTTTTTCTATTTATTTGAATTACCTGTGAAAGAAACAAGAGTAAGATGCAAATGCATCTTCTTAAAACATTTTTTTTTACATTTTGGGGATATGTTAACATATGCCTGATAGTTACTATTCTCACTTTATACCTGTATTCTTAAAGCTTTGTTTTGATTATGTTCATTTATTTATTTGTTTTAAATAAATTATTTATTTATTTTTGTCTGTGTTGGGTCTTCGGTGCTGTGCGCAGGCTTTCTCTAGTTGCGGTGAGCAGGGGCCACTCTTCGTTGCAGTGCGAGGGCTTCTCACTGTCATGGCCTCTCTTGTTGTGGAGCACGGGTTCCAGGCGTGCAAGCTTCAGTAGTTGTGTCACGCGGGCTCAGTAGTTGTGGCTTGCGGGCTCTAGAGCGCAGGCTCAATAGTTGTGGCACGCGGGCTTGGTAGTTGTGTTCGCGGGCTCTAGAGCTCAGGCTCTGTAGCTGTGGCGCACAGGCCTAGTTGCTCTGCGGCATGTGGGATCCTCCTGGGTCAGGACTCGAACCTGTGTCCCCTGCACTGGCAGGCAGATTCTTAACCACTGTGCCACCAGGAAAGCCCTGATCATGTTTTTTTATTAACCTTTTGTATTTTATTATTTGTTTTAACAAGACTTTTTTTTTAGAGTGTTTTAAGTTTATAACAAAGTGAGAGAAGGTCCAGAGAGTTCCCATTTATCCCCTGCCCCACCCTTGCACAGCCTCCTGTGTTACCTGTATCCCCCACCAGAGAGGGACGTTTTTTATAATTGATGAACCTACACTGACGCATCATAATCACCCCAAATCCATAGTTTATATTATGGTTCACTCTTAGTGTTGTGTATTTTATGGCTTTGGATGAATATATAATGACATGTATCCATCATTAAGGTATCATACAGAGTATTTTCACTTCCCTGTTTATCTTCTCTGCCCCCCAAACCCCTGGCAAACACTGATCTTTTCACTATCTATAGTTTTGCCTTTTCCAGATTGTCATATAGTTGAAATCATACAGTATGTCGCCTTTTCTGAATGCCTTCTTTCACTTAGTAATATGTGTTTAAGGTTCTTCTGTGTCTTTTCATGGCTCAATACCTCATTTCTTTTTGGCACTGAATAATAATTCGTTGTCTGGGTGGTTTATTTAACCATTCACCTACTGAAGGACATCCATTGCCTCCACGTTTTGGTAATATGAATAAAGCTGCTGTAAACGTGTGTGCAGGTTATTGTGTGGACGTAATCTTTCAACCGTTTGTGGGCTCTCTATTCTGTTCCATTGATCTATTTGTCTATTTTTTCGTTAATACCACCACATTGTCTTGGTTACTACTGTAGTTTTTATAGTAAGTCTTGAAGTTGAGTAGTGTCAGTCCTCCAGCTTTGTTCTTCTTCAGTGTTGAGTTGGATATTATGGGTCTTTTGCCTTTCTATATAAATTTTAGAATTAGTTTGTCAATATCCATAAAATAACTTGCTGGAATTTTGATTGGGATTGCACTGAATCTACAGATTTAAGTTGGGAATAAGTGACATCTTGACAGTATTGAGTTTCTCTATCTGTGAACGTGGAATATCTCTCCATTTACTTAGTTCTTTGATTTCATTCATTAGTTTTGTAGTTTTCTTCCTTGTACATATTTTGTTCAATACCTTAGTACAGTTAAACCTTGAACAATGTGGGGGTTAGGGGTGGCAACCCTCCACTGAATTGAAAATCCACATAGAATTTATAGTCAGGGCCTTCCCTGGTGGCGCAGTGGTTAAGAATCTGCCTGCCAATGCGGGGACATGGGTTTGAGCCCTCGTCCGGGAAGATCCCACATGCCACAGAGCAACTAAGCCTTTGCACCACAACTACTGAAGCCCGCTCACCCTAGAGCCTGCAAGGCACAACTACTGAGCCCGCATGCCACAACTACCGAAGCCCGCACACCCAAGAGCCTGCGAGCCACAACTACTGAGACCGTGAGCCACAACTACTGAAGCCTGCGCACTCTAGGGCCTGCGTGTTGCAACTACTGAGCCCACGTGCTGCAGCTACTGAAGCCTGCGTGCCTAGAGCCTATGCTCCACAACAAGAGAAGCCACCGCAATGAGAAGCCCACGCACTGCAACAAAGAGTGGCCCCCACTTGCCACAACTAGAGAGAAATCCCACACACAGCAATGAAGACCCAATGCAGACAAAAGATAAATAAATAAAATTAAATTACTTAAAAAAATTTATGGTCAGCCCTCTGTATACGCTGTTCTTTTGCACACATGGTTCTGCATCTGTAGATTTAGCCAACCACAAACTGTACAGTACTATAGTATTTACTATTGAAAAAAAATCCGAATGTAAGTGGATCCACAGAGTTCAAACCTATGTTGTCCAAGGGTCAACTGTATTTCATTTTTAGGGGTGCTAATGTAAATGGCATTATGTTTTTAATTTCACATTCCATTTGTTTATTGCTGGTATATAGGAAAGAAATTGACTTTTTTTTTTTTTTTTTTTTTGCGGTACACGGGCCTCTCACTGCTGTGGCCTCTCCCGTTGCGGAGCACAGGCTCCGGACACGCAGGCTCAGCGGCCATGGCTCACAGGCCCAGCCGCTCCGCGGCATATGGGATCTTCCCGGACCGGGGCACGAACCCACGTCCCCTGCATTGGTAGGCGGACTCTCAACCACTGCGCCACCAGGGAAGCCCAGAAATTGACTTCTGTATATTAACCTTTATCCTGTAACCTAGCTGTAATTGTTTATTTTAAGAGTGTTTTTGTTGATACTTTCAGAGTTTCTACATAGATGATTTTGTCATCTGTGCACAAAGATGGTTTTGTTTCTTTCTTCCCAATCTGTATACCTTTTATTTCCTTTCCTTGTCTTATTGCTTAGCTAAGACTTCCAGAACGATGTTAAAAAGGAGTGATGGGAGAGGACGTCCTTGCCTTGTACCTGATGTTAGTGGGAAAGTTTCTCATTAAATATAATGTTAACTATAGGTTTTTTTGTTTTGTTTTGTTTTGTTTTTTGTGGTACGCGGGCCTCTCACTGTTGTGGCCTCTCCCATTGCGGAGCACAGGCTCCAGACACGCAGGCTCAGTGGCCATGGCTCACAGGCCCAGCCGCTCCGCAGCATGTGGGATCTTCCCAGACCGGGGCATGAACCCGTGTCCCCTGCATCGGCAGGCGGACTCTCAACCACTGTGCCACCAGGGAAGCCCTATAGGTTTTTTTTAATAGATACTCTTTATCAGGTTGAAGAAGTTCCACTCTATTTCTAGTTTATTGAGAGTTTTTACCAGCTATAGGAGTTGGGTTTTGTTAAATGTTTTTTCTGCATTTATTGATGTGATCAAGTGATTTTTCTTCTGAAGCCTATCAGTAGGATTACTTTAATTGATTTTTGAACGTTGAACCAGTGTTGCATACCTGGGGTGAATCCCACTTGATTGTGGTGTATATACAGTGTTGGATTCAATTTGCGTACATTTTATTGAGCATTTTTGCATCTGTGTTCATGAGAGATATTGGCCTGTATTTTTCTTTACTTGTGATGTTTTTGTCTGGTTTTGGTATTAAGGTAATGCTTGGCCTCAGAGAATGAGTTAAGAAATATTCCCTCTTCTTCCATCCTCTGAAAGAGATTATAGAGAATTGGTATAATTTCTTCCATAAATCTTTGGTAGAATTCACCAGTGAACCTGTCTGGGTCCAGTGCTTTCTGTTTTTGGAGGTTATTAATTATTGTTTGAATTTCTTTCTAGATACAGACCTATTCAGGTTGTCTATTTCTTCTTGTGTAGGTTTTGACAGCTTGTGTCTTTCAAGGAATTGGTGGGCATAGAGCTGTTCTTAGTATTCCTTTATTATCCTTTTAACGTCCATGGCATCTGTGATGTTCTCTTTTATTAGTTAGCCTGGCTAGAGGCTTATCAATTTTATTGAATTTTTCAAAGAAGCAAGATAAAAATGAATGGAATTCTTCTTTTTTTTGTGTGTGTGTTACGCGGGCCTCTCACCGTTGTGGCCTCTCCCGTTGCGGAGCACAGGCTCCGGACGCGCAGGCTTAGCGGCCATGGCTCACGGGCCCAGCCGCTCTGCGGCATGTGGGATCTTCCCGGACCGGGGCACGAACCCGTGTCCCCTGCATCGGCAGGCGGACTCTCAACCACTGCGCCACCAGGGAAGCACAATGACTGGAATTCTTTACTGTAAAACGTCTCTGATCTGTTAATATGCTGGTATTTGTTAAGCTCTAAGTTGGAAGGGATATAATACACAGCATTTACCTTCTGCCAGATTTACTTCTTTATTTACTGGTGTGTAAGTACCTTGCTCAAGTAAGTAGAAACTGTAAACGGAACCCCCTTGTCTATTAAATGGAAGTCTTTGTAAAATGCACTTCAAGTGCCTTTACTTTAAGTGGCATGCTGAATTTGATAAGCTTTTTTTTTCAACTTTGATATTTTTTTATTGACATATAGTTGATTTACAATGTTGTTAATTTCTGCTATATGGCAGAGTGATTCAGTTTTACATATATACTTTTTTACATTATGGTTTATCACAGGATATTGAATATAGTTCTTTGTTCTATACAGTAGGATCTTGTTGTTTATCCATTCTGTATATAAAAGATTAACTTTCTTGGGAATTCCCTGGTGGTCCAGTGATAGGACTTCGCACTCTCACTGCTGAGGGCCCAGAGTTCAATCCCTGGTCGGGGAACTAAGATCCTGCAAGCTGCAGTAGGGCGGCCAAAAAAAAAAAAATAGAATAAAATTTGTTAAAAAAGATTAGCTTTCTTTTCGATGCCTTTTTGAAGTAGATTATATTTAGATTTGCATAGTTTAATTTTACATTTCTTTATCCTTGCATATGTTTGATCAGTGTTATTTTTAGATTATAGATTACTAATATTTCTGGTTCAAGGGTATATTGTCCCTGGGGACAGTAATTTTTATTTTCGATTGATCTTTTTCTTATTTTATATAGGAAACAAAACCACATAAGACAAACAAGAACTTCGTGAATTATTATGTAGTAAACTTTGTTGTCATCACAGTATGGTCAGGAAATAAAACTTTTATCAGCTAGCCAATATTTTGTAATAACTATAAATAGAGTGTAACCTTTAAAAATTGTATATACAAAAAGGCCTTTAGGGCAAAATATATTAGAAAATAATACTAGTAAATACAAAAATATTGGCTTACTGTGCAAAAAAAATCTGTCAGCCATCTTCAAAGTACCTCGCAATTATAGATTCCTTTCCTTCCCTCAAAAAATGACTTTTAACATTTGTAGTAATCATTTCTTGCATTTAAAGATGTTTCCTCAGTCACATGTGCATTCTTAGACACCAAGGTTTAGTCTTGCTCATAAAAAAAAAATTGGTGGTGTTTTTAGAAAGTATTTTGATGATGTGCCATTGTACCTCCCATGTTTATATTGTCAGAGTAGCAAAAAATTTAACAACTGAAGTTCTCTGATGCTCGAAAGACTGGAAAGACTTGATGTAGTGACATCAATTGTATTTCAGGGCGTCCTGATGTCGGAAGAAGAAGTGTTTGAACTTGTTCCTGATGATGAGCGACAGTGTTCAGCATGCAGAACCACCTGTTTTCTCTCTGCTCTCACGTGTTCCTGTAATCCTGAGCGGCTTGTGTGTCTCTACCATCCAACTGATCTGTGCCCCTGCCCCATGCAGAAAAAATGTCTTAGGTATCCAGAAGTTTCTTGTAAAACTTCTGTTACCGTCTTTTAAAATTAATGTCAGTACTGTCCTTTGTAAAGCCCTTCCCTGTGTTTGGACTGGTAACCTCTTGTCTGTTTGCCTCCTTGCTTGAGGACCAGCCCATTAAATTTGGCCCTAAACTTGGCACCTAAAGTTAGTTGTTTTATCAAGTTGATTTCACATGTTCCTTGTCTCTCCCTGAATTAAAACTCTGTGGGCTTAGATTTTCTCTTTATGTATATACCAAAACCCCGTTCCCCTGGCCATTTTACTTTCCTTAAGCTGATTGTATGTCAATTTTAATTTATTTTCAAGTTGTTGGTTTTTGGAAGTTTTTATTTTCTTGTGTGGTGTTTTTTTTTTTTTTTAGATATCGCTACCCATTAGAGGACCTCCCTTCTCTGCTGTATGGTGTGAAAGTCAGGGCACAGTCGTATGACACTTGGGTCAGTCGTGTTACAGAAGCATTAGCTGCCAACTTCAACCACAAGAAAGGTTACGTTTCTTCCTTTCTAAGCACACACTGAAATGGTTGTCACTTTGCAAGAGGCGTTGTTTTGTTTTCCTCCAGGAAGGAAAAATCCTAGGCTTCATATGAGATTTGAGACTAGTGGGTTGGTTCACTACAGAATTAATTTCCTGTTTGAGAATCTTCTTTTAAGTGAAAAAGTTGATGTAAAATGGGACAAATAGCTAACTTGCAGTAGATGTATCATATATTTTTGGGAACCCCATTGTTACCAGTGGACTAACATTAAAGGCTTATTGAGAAAGAGAAATTGTCTATAAGGATTAGAAATGAGCACCTGGTCATAAGCAAAAGTATTATGTATTGGTGAGATTTTCACAGCTGTGGTGTGTTTCTGCTAATTGCTTGGTGAATGGTTTTTTATTTTCTGTGGTCATAGTATATGGCTTTTAATTTATTTTTACAGATTTGATTGAATTACGAGTAATGCTGGAAGATGCTGAGGATAGGAAATATCCAGAAAATGATCTCTTTCGAAAACTCAGGGATGCTGTAAAAGAAGCTGAGACCTGTGCTTCTGTGGCTCAGCTGCTTCTGAGCAAAAAGCAGAAGCACAGGTAAGACTAAGAAGAGCTGAGTTCTCCAGTGGTTTTCTGTTTTGTTTTGTTTTGACCAGAATAAAGGCAAAGTCTTAACTGGCCTGTGAGGCCCTGCCCTGTCTTTTGAGGCCGTGTTTTCCCTCCCCCAGTAATGCCCTAACCATGTCTCCTGGTCTCCCTTCTTTCTTGCTCCACCCTGAACCCTCTCCCTCTGTTCTTCATACACACCAGTGTCTTCCTGTTTAGGGCCTTCATGCTTGCTCTTGGCTCTGCTTGGAGTTCTCTTCCCCTGATACCCAGGTGGCTTATTCCCTCACTTCTTTCATGTCTTTTACAGACGTTGCATTCTTGGAGAGGCCTTCTCTGATAACCCCTGTAAAATTGCAGCCTTTTATTCTTCTTTCCTGCTTTGTTTTTCTTCTGTCCCTGTCACCTCCTGATAGACGAATTTACTTATCTATTATCTTATCTCCTTCTTCCTTTCCCAGCCCCACTAGAAGGTATGCTAGAATAGAATGTTGGGGATTTTCATCCTTTTTCTTACTGCTGTGCTTTGAAGAATGCCTGGCACTGCGTAGGTGTGCACTAAGCATTTGTAAATAAACGATACTGCAGGCTGAAGGCAGGTGGCAGCAAAGAGTAACCTGGGTGCCGGGGAGGCTGTTACAGAGCTGGAAGTATGTGCCCTTAATTTCATGTAATTCACGTGTGTTTAATTCCCTGTGGTATTGTTTCTTAGTAATTCCAACACGTTTCTTGTATCTGAATGCCTTTTTCTATAGCAGTTCACATTGGGTCTCTAATTACTTTATATGTTTTTTTATATTCTGTTTTATCAGAGAACTTTTCTTAGCAACATCGATCAGTGACTCTTCACCTGTCATTGGGTCACTGACCCCCTTGGAGGATCTGGCGAAAGCTTAAAGACCCTTTTCTTAGAAAAATGCACATACTGACATAGTTTTGAATCAGTTTCTGAGGGTTTATAGTCTCCTAAGCCAGGTTTTAAAGGTCTTTGTTCTATATCTTAAGTTTCTTGAGGTAGAAGATTTAGTTTTATCAGTGAACTTAATATTTTACTGTGAGGAATTTATTAAATGTTTGAAATGTTTAATACTTGTGAGATTGGAGGAACTGTAACTTGGAGAGTTGAATCTTTGAGTCATTACCCGAAGAGCTAAACACTTAATTTGGAAGTGATCACCATTGCAGTGAAATCCCTCAAACACTAGTGTTCTGGGATTTCTTGGGTTAGAATTCTAAAGAGACTAGAAACCCCTTTGATATGGGAATGACTGTGAATTTTTCTTACTTACGTCTCAATATTATTTCACATCAGGCAGAGCCCAGATAGTGGGAGGACTCGGACCAAACTGACAGTGGAAGAGTTGAAGGCCTTTGTCCAACAGCTTTTTAGTCTTCCATGTGTCATCAGCCAAGCTCGACAAGTAAAGGTGGAGTATCACATTCTTTTCTGGGTAATATCCTTTGTAGTATGGGCTCCTGTTTTGGGTAAAGAGAATAGTGTGTCGAGATTTGTTTTTTTGTTCTGTTTGTTTCTTTTCTCAAATAAGTGCTGCTATTTAAGGATTTTTAGTAGGCAATAAGAACTCTTGGCTTCATTCTTAGTCTTTGATTCCCCCTTTAGAATTCTGGAACTAAGCCTAGTTTAGAATATTTTTTTCTATATTAATTTTAAGCCAGACCCTCCGTTTAATTTAGATGTAATTGAAATGTAAAAAATTAGTTAAAGGAATCTGAATGTATCAGTGATTACTAGTTCATGAACTTTTAAAAATGCAGAACTCTGAAATTACCAGGGTCCTCATGGTTTAATGAATATGTAAAATCTCAAAAGTACCAAATACATGAATCTGCATAGTTAGTAATCTTCTGATAGTTTGTGGTGTGTTTTTGTGATTTGGCGATGGCTGTGTATCTAAAATGTTTTTTACCAAGATTATCAACCATGAAATCCAGTATCAGTTGTGTTGTCTTAAGCCCGTGTCATAAGAGCGTTTTGCTGGTTGACCATGCTTTCCTTCCTGAGAGACTTTCTTTTCTAAGCATCTGACACCGTACTCTCTGGTTTTCTTAGACTCACAATTCCCAGTTCCTTCTCTTTAGGGAAGCTTTTTGATTTCTCCTGGGCTTGGCTTCTAAGTTTGGAGTATATCGGGAGTCTTGGCCCTTTCTTTAATATCTTCTTTGGTGACGTTAACTATCACCTATGTCCGGCTGATTCCCAGCTCTGCCTTTCTTCTTTTCTGCAGACTCGTACATCCAGTTGCATACTCTGCATTTGCCTTTGGCAGACTAAAAGACATCTTAAAAGCCTTCTAATGAATCAAAATTCTTGATTCCTTTGTTTCCCTTATGCACCACATTCCATCTCTAAACAGGTGTTCCTATTGTATTATTTCTAAAACGTCTCCCAGAGTGAACTAGTCATCACCTCCACTGCTTCAGTTAGGCTCTGAACCACTGGAATCTGCCACTTAGGTTACTGCAACAACTTCTTAACTGGTCTCTGTTCTTCTGTTCTTGTCCCCGAAAGTTTATTTTTTAATAAAAAAAAAATAAACAGTAGCCAGAGTGATTATGTAATAAAATAGGAATAAAATCATACCACTACCATGTGGTTAAAATCCTCCCAGTGGTTCCCCAAAGCCATTCAAATGAAATGCAAACTCATTGCAATTAATCTACGAGGCACTATGTAATCTGACCTCTGCTTATTCCTTAACTACTTTCTCCTGCTTCCACTTTGCTCCCCATCAGCCACTTAGGAGCAAGACACAAGCTCATTCCTCTTTAAAAGCTTTTGCAGTGATTATTTGCCCTGCCTGAACTACTCTCTTCCAGGTCTCCATGCGGTTTCCTCCTCTACCTCCTCATTTTAGTTTTGGCTCATCTGTCTTTTGTGACCATCATTGCAAAGTAATATGCCCCTCCCCCCCATTCCCTCTGATCACTTTTGTATTATATCGTATTGTATTGCCCCATTTGATTTTCATAGCACTTAAAACTAACCGAAACATTTTATTCATGTCTTCACTGTCTGGCCACTTACATTAAAATATGTGTTCCTTGAAGACAAAGGCTTTGTATTTTTGTTTAATGCTGTATGCCTAGAATAGTGCCTGTAACTAAGTCAGCAGTCATTAAATATTTTTTGAGTGAATTAATCATATTTAAAAGTAGGAGTATGTAATTACAGAGAAACGTATTTTTGCCTTTATCATATCTGTTTGGTGCTATGATGCTGAGATTATTAGATAGTCTAGAATTTGGTAGTTTGCCTGAACTGTATGTATTCCATACTCATTTTGTGTCTTTTAAGTTTGTTTTTTTTTTCTTTTGATCTTTTCAGAATCTACTGGATGATGTGGAAGAGTTTCATGAACGTGCTCAGGAGGCCATGATGGATGAAACCCCAGATTCTTCCAAACTGCAGATGTTGATAGATATGGGCTCTGGTCTCTACGTGGAGCTACCTGAATTAGCCCGACTAAAGCAAGAGCTACAGCAGGCTCGATGGTTGGACGAAGTACGACTGACCCTGTCAGATCCACAACAGGTCACTTTGGATGTCATGAAGAAATTGATAGACTCTGGGGTGGGGTTGGCGCCCCACCATGCGGTGGAGAAAGCGATGGCTGAGCTTCAGGAGCTCCTCACGGTCTCTGAGCGATGGGAGGAAAAGGCCAAGGTCTGCCTGCAGGCAAGGTGAACACATACGTTGGGGACTGTTACGTCTTTAATAACTAGATTAGAGAGTGGAAAGGGAGGAGGAACATGAGGGTCTTAATTAAATGTTTTGTGCCTTCCCTGACTGGTCACTAAGTTACCAGATTGGGCTGCATACAGACAGTTTCAAGTATTGTGTGCACACTGTGTGCAGAGTACTTGTTTTAATAAGAGCCCTTCCATTACTGATACTCTAGTTAGGAGCTAAGAAATATAAAGCTGTGTTGCAGTATGTTGTTAACTGAGAGGTCCAGAAAAATCCTAGAGGGATTCAGAGGAGGAGAGGTCATTACTAGCCTAGGTGGTCAGAAGAGAGGCTTGAGAGAAAGGTAAGAACTTACATAGAGCCTTGAAGAATGAGTGGGATTGAAGTGGAAGGGGAGGTAAGAGAAATATCCTTAGCTAAGCTTAAGGAATGTGTAGGATGTGCTTAGGTGACAAAAGTGAAGTGGTCTTCACATGAGGAGGGGATTCATGCAGGAGAGTAGAGGGAGATACGGCAATCAGGCAGGAGAGCGTGAGGGGTTAGCATTGGCACCCATTGGACTGGTGGGATTGAAGTACAGCGCCCATCAGTTTGACGGTAATGCTCTTTATGAAAGTGCTTTTTCAGCACTTAAGATTAGTGTGTGTGTAATTTCCTTTGTGAGGATGAGGAAGCCGGGACGCTTACAGAGATCACGTAGCTGTCAAATAACAGCACAAGCGTAAGCCTTTTCCGCTTCACTCCAGCGTCTCCATGTACTTAACTGCTTCGCCAGTCACGTAATTTGCATGCATTTGATAGGCTTTCCCTCAGATGATTTGATCAACACGGTTCTGTTCAGCCAGGAGAAGGCTCCACACGTGCTGGATGCCAGATGCCACTGAGAATATATAATAAAGTTTATAGCTTTTCCTATCTGAAGCATTCACATCACTGTATGTCTTCAGATTCATGGTGGTTCTAGGAGGTGTGAGCCTATTAAATGGGAAAAGTTAAATAACTTTGGAGTGCAGACCATGATTTGGTACACCGGATACAACTGACAGTAGTCTGCTGAGTGAAATTTTATTGCTAGTAATACTTGAAAATTTTCTTTTTCCCATTTTCCTACATTTAACCAGTTTTAGTGATTTTTGCCTCCAGAATGCCTTTTGAATCTCTCTTCTTCAACTCCACTGTCACTGACCTAGTTACATAACTGTTACATTTTCCCTCGATCTTTGCAATTCAGTGAGTATTTACGGAGTACCTACTACACGCCAGGTGCTGTTTCTAAGTGGAGGCCATAGGGAAAAGACACAAGGTCCCTGCTCTAAAATAGAGCCGACATAGTGGGGAGAGACAGGTGAATAAGTGAATGAGTGTGTGAATTTCAGATAGTGTCGTGAAGGGAATAAAGTTGGTAAAGAGAGGACTGATGGGGTTGGTGGGGATAGTGGGAAGGTGAATCCTCCCTTTTCTAGCTCCTGTTGAGTTGTCTTTCTGAAACGCATACTTCGTATTCTTCATCTCTTAGCATTGGTTCACTGTCACCATTGCTTTCTGGCTATCTTCCTCCTTTGTCTTTGACCATCTCTCTGTGCCTCTTTCAGAATGGCTTTCCTCAAGATTCTGGCCTAGACCACTTCTCACTCTTTACACCTCCTTGGAAATTTCATCTTAATTTCTTGTCTCCATTTACCACCTTTATACTGATTAATGTCAAATTCTCATCTGTAACATAGATTTTTTTTTTTTTATAGATACCATCTGCCTGTTAGATAATTCCATAGGATGTCCCATCGGTACCTCAAATTCCCCATATTCAAAATTACCCTTGTTAACTCCTTCCCATGCTCTTTCCCTTTGTTCCTGTTTTCTTTGACTTATACCCTCTTTCACTCATTTGAACAAGCCAGAACTTTGGAAATTAACTTTGACCCCACCCTTCTGTTTCTTTGCCGTCAGACTCAGTTAGCTACCAAGTCATGCTGATGATATTTCCTCAGTGTTTTTCACTTTCATTCTTTTTCTCTGGACTGTTGTTATGGATGACTTGGATCACAGCACCAGGTTCTGTCTATGACCTCACCCCTCAGTAAGCCATTGTCCGCACTGAAACTAGTATTTTCCTAAAATACAGCTGTGACTGTTTGACTCCCTTGCTTAAAGCCCTTCACTGTTTCCCATTCCCCTTGGGATGAAGTTCACATTTCCTTAACCTGACTTATAAGGCCATCTGTAATCTAGCCCTTTGCTTAAATATCTACCCTCACCCCTTGCCATCCTCCCTCTTGCATTCTGTGTTCTAAACATAGTGATTCCTCCCCCTGGTTCTTCAGACCTGCCATGTTCTGTCTTGTCTCTGAACCTTTGCACATGTTTATTTTATTCCCCTGTGGAACACTCTTGCCCTCTGCCCACCCCCTGTGGCGCACCTCCACCACCCCTACCCAGTGTCTGGTCCCAGGTTTCCTGACTAGTTCCTATTCAGAAAGGGTAAGCGAGCTTAGAGGTCACTTCTGGGAATTCTTCCTTCACTGCCAAGTCAGTTAAGTTCCCATACTGTATATTCTGATAGCATCTTTACTTTCCTTTAGGATTGCACTTAACACTTACAGCGTATTGTAACTTTTTATTAATAATCACCTCCCCCCAGATGAAAGCGTTTCTGAGGCAAGGACTCTGTCAGTCTTGTGCATTCATCATCTCTAGGACCTAGCACAATGCCCAGCACATAGCAGGATTCATGGATGGTCAAACTGTTTCCACGCTCAGTAGCTTCCTCAGTAGAGGTCTCGAGGCCTCTCAGTCTGCGTCTTTCTTTCCTGCCACGTTCCCCTGCTTCTTGCTTTTACTCCTGCCCCACCTCCCATTCTCACCATTCCCCATCTTAAACTTATTTTTAACTTATTTTTAAATTTTTCTCTATGTCTTTGTTCATTATATTCCTTTAACCTTTAACCCTTCACTTGACCAAATTGTACTTTAACCCTTCACTTGACCAAATTGTACTTCTTCTTTAAGGCCTAATTCAAAACCCTTCTCAACTCCCCCAGGCAGAATTAATTACTGCTTCCGGTGGTAGTGAACCTATAGTAATTTGTTCTTAGTTCCCAGTACAAGTATCATTCTTACCTTGTATTTTGATGAGTTGAGGATAAGGTCTATGTTTTATTCATCTTTGTGTAACAGGATGTTAATGAAAGTAGTTGAATTAAATATACTTGGTCAACGTTAATGGATTTCTAGACTACTGCTTTCTACATAGCTGTTTAATATGCATCTCTGACAATTTCAGATATTGTGAAGAACTAAAGTAGACGTAATTTAGTGTAGTGAAAAAAAGAGCATGGGATCTGAGATTCATTCTGAGTCAGTGTTTCATGTGTGCCATTTACTACTTTAAATGACTTGGGGGAAAATAATTGATCTACTTTGACTTAAACTTTTCTTGTCTGTAAAACAGAAATAGAGGTAATACCTGTTTTGCCTCCCTTATAGGATTATGGTAAGAATTAAGTGAAGTCATGTGTATGAAAGTTCATTACACATTCTAAAATGTTATTTAAGTGTTGGTAGTAGTATTTTGACTTTTCCTCATGTATCCACCCTATTTTTGTGTTTTTTAAGACCACGGCACAGTGTGGCAAGTTTAGAAAGCATCGTGAATGAAGCTAAGAATATTCCAGCCTTTCTACCCAATGTGTTGTCCCTGAAAGAAGCCTTACAAAAGGCTCGAGAATGGACAACTAAAGTGGAAGCTATTCAGGTAAAGAGCCTTTTGAATTGTCCTACCATTCAGGTAATGCTGTCTCATAGATGAATCCTTTAAGCCTTTAATTCTTTAGAATAACTGGACTAAAATAATTATGTACTTAAAATTCACTTGTTTTTCCATGTGATTTTTATTTCAAGATATATATTACCTGTTTAAACTTTACTTGTTTCTGTTGACTCCCTGCTATGAAAGATGACAGAATTAGCCATTTAGTTAGTGCTTAGCAGTAGGAGTGTATTTCCTGCTGTGTTCTTTGACTTTTTTGCCATGTACACCAATTACTTTTTCCTTTAATTGTAGTATAGTTAATTTACAGCATTGTGCTAGTTTCAAGTGTACAGCAAAGTGATTCAGTTATACATATATTTGTATTCTTTCTCAGATTCTTTTCCATTATAGGTTAGTACAAGATATTGAGTATAGTTGCCTGTGCTATAGAGTAGGTCCTTGTTGTTTACTTATTTTATATATAGTAGTGTGTATATGTTAATTCCAAACTCCTGATTTATTCCCCCCACTCCGCCCTGCTGTCCCCCAACTACTTTTAAAATAAGTGGCAGAAAAAGAAACTGAAATCAACATTTACTGAACCCCACAATACTCTTGGTACTATTCTGGTTGTTTGGGAGCAGAAACGTAAGGGAAGGGTGTAAAGATAGAACCCTGGACCTCAACATTGCGTATTCTAGTTGGCGAGACATATATCATACATCTGTAGTTCAAGACAATGAGCTAAGCGTTAGATAGAGATGAAAGTGTGCTTGAATACATAATTTTTCTTCTGAATTACAAAACCGTTAAGCAGCATTTACCGTATTGAGTATGTAAATACTGTTTATCGTAGAACTACACTGAAAGAAAAAGGAAGCCACCTCTCCCCCTAAGCTGGTGCCCTTAGAAAGAGTATTCTAAGTGTCAAGTTCTAATGACTTCTCTGTTACTTTCTTTTCAGTCGACTTTTTCTGAGACCTGCTTAACTGCTACTCTTTCTGTTCTGTTTTCTAAAATTATCTATTTTCATCAGGACAGCTCCTCTGTTTGTTTCATCTTCGACCTATTTCAGGCAGTTGGTTGTTCGCAGATGACTGAGAATCCTTAGTTGGCTGCTTCTGATTGAAGGACCGAGCCTGCAGGTAGAGGTAGCTGTCATGGTTTTCCTGTGTGATTATAGAGGACTGTTCCTCACCAAACGCTTCCCTTCAGTGGGAGGACTGGCTTGTCAGCTCTAAGAGAGTGGACAGCTTCTGCTGCCCTTTAGGGTATGTCGCCTGGGAGAGGCTGTCTATGTCTGGGCTTAGCCAGAAGGTATTCTATAGTCAGATGGCTGTAGTTGGGCACGAAAGGGAGTAGCAGTAAATATATTTCTTGAGCCTGTCTGTATCTGAGCTTTCTTTTCTCTTTCAATTATTCTCTTCTTTGTCTATTCTTATCCTAGTACCATAGTGATTTAATGATACCATTATAATATCTCTTACGGCTAGAACCTTCTCATTCTTTTTAAAAATTGGACTGAAGTTTCTTGTCTTTCTGTTTCATTGTAACTTCTAAAATGGATATATAGGCAAATATGTCAGGTAATACGTGGGAAGTAACTATTGGAATGTCAGTTTAGCACGAAACACTATGCCTTTCCTTCATAGCTTCTGAGTAGTGATGAATGTTACGGGGATATACACAGTTTCTTATAGGAAAGGTTATGTGTTCTGTCTGCTGGGGGATTGATGCACTCTGAGGTGTCGCGCTGAATTATTGTCTACAGGCTGCCAACCTACTACTTCTGATATTCTTGCCGAGTCCCTGGAATGGATTACTCGTTAACTCTCACTTCCTGTAATGATTCAGTTATTTAGTAAATTTAAAGCCATATAAATTCGAAAAACAATAGTTACTTCATTATGTGGAAATATTGAAACATTGTGACTTAGAAGGAAAATATCCATTCTTGTTTGTGTTTGTAGGACATAAAGTGGAGGTGGTTACCAGAACTAAAATACTGCTCTGTAGTAGTTGGAAAAATTGTGAAAGACTTTGAAACAGGCAGAAGAGATTACTTATGTCCTTTCTGTAGAACGGTGGATGTCATTTAGCAAACCATCCAGGATGATTTGATTCTAGGAGTGTATGCCTTAGACTTTCTTTGACCAAGCTATTTTACAACTCTCTCAGTTGTTTAAAAATGATAGTAATGTGAATGAATTAGTCTGTAGAAAAGTAATTAAATTTGTAAGGAACAAATGATTTTCCACACTGTAGAAAAGATGATTCCATTGATGGGTATGATATTAAATACCTGTTTCCATCTACTAGCAAATTCCTTTCCTCATTCCTAATTGCATTTATATACGTTTGTTTTTAGATTGTCCTTTGAACTAGTTTTTACATCTCACTGGGTCCCTTGTTATTAATAAAACAAAAATCTTTGACAGTGTGAATTTACGCAAACTTTTTTTAAAGGACATTGGAAGGCTCTGTTAATTCAAGAGATATTGATACAGTTAGGTTCAAAGAATAATATTTAATGAAAAAGTTAACGCTAAAGTCTTTGTGAGGTCTACCAACAATATATTGCCAGACTTTCTAAGAGATTGCAAATTGTGTAAGGATGCCCTTTGTTCTCCAGAGTGGCAGCAATTATGCTTACTTGGAGCAGCTGGAAAGCTTATCTGCCAAAGGCCGCCCTCTCCCTGTGCGTCTTGATGCGTTGCCCCAGGTGGAGTCACAAGTGGCGGCAGCACGGGCCTGGAGAGAACGGACTGGGAGGACCTTTCTTAAGAAGAATTCCAGCCACACGTTGCTCCAGGTGAGGGGCGGTTTACTTTATGTGTGTGCACTTCAGCACCCTCATCAGAAGTTGCTGATGTAATACCCGAGGTGAGGGTTGTTTTCAGTTTATCCGGTCATGGTTACACAGGTGATTCCGTTTTGGGTAATATCAGATGTTGACCAGTAATCTGGAGCCTTGGGCAGACTTGTTTCCAGTTCATCTAATACTATGTCTAGAAAAAGAAGTCAGCCTGATCTTATCTCTGCTGTTATAATGGACTCTGTCACTGAAAGATCTTATTTCTCAGAGGCACAAATTTTAAAAAAATCTTTTTTAATTGAAGTATAGTTGGTTAACAGTGTTGTGTTAGTTTCTGGCATATAGCAGAGTGATTCAGTTATACATATGTATTCTAAATTGATTGATTGATTGATTGATTGATGGCTGCATTGGGTCTTCCTTGCTGTGCGTGGGCTTTTCTCTAGTTGTGGCGAGCGGGGGCTACTCTTCACTGTGGTGCACTGGCTTCTCATTGTGGTGGCTTCTCTTGTTGCGGAGCACAGGCTCTAGGCACGCAGGCTTCAGTAGTTGTGGCTCACAGGCTCAGTAGTTGTGGCTCGTGGGCTCTAGAGCGCAGGCTCAGTAGTTGTGGTGCATGAGCTTAGTTGCTCTGCAGCATGTGGGATCTTCCCGGACCAGGAATCAAACCTGTGTCCCCTGCATTGGCAGGCAGATTCTTAACCAGTGTGCCACCAAGGAAGTCCCACAAGTATATATTCTTTTTCAGATTCTTTTCCATTATAGGTTATTACAAGATGCTGAATATAGTTCCCTGTGCTATACAGTAGGACCTTGTTGTTTATCTATTTTATATATAGGTAGTATGTATCTGTTAATCCCAAGCTCCTAATTTATCCCTCCCCCCATCTTTTCCCTTTGGTAACCATAGGTTTGTTTTCTATGTTTGTGACTCTGTGTCTGTCTTGTAAATAAGATCATTTGTATCATTTTTTTTAGATTCCACATAGAAGTGATATCATAATATTTGTCTTTCTCTGTTTTTCTTCACTTAGTATGATAATCTCTAGGTCCATCTGTGTTGCAGCAAATGGCATTATTTCATTCTTTTTTATGGCTGAGTAATATTCCATTGTATATATGTACCACATCTTCTTCACCCATTCCTGTTGATGGACACTTAGGTTGCTTCCATGTCTTGGCTATTGTGAATAGTGAGAAGCACGAATTTCAATACTCATTACCCTTTTCCTATTGAACAGTTGATCATAGTAGTTAAGAGCATAGACTTTGGAGTAAGATATTTTCATGTTTGAGGACTGGCTTCCTCGTGCTAACCCTGTGTCTGTGGGCAAGTTGTTGCCTTTCTGGTTTCCCTCGTTTGTACAGTGCCGATAATACCACCTACATCAGAGGCTTGTTGGCAGTTTTGAATTAGATAATGCATATGAAGTTGATAAGAACGTGTCTAAGACGTGTGAGTGGTCAGCAAATGGTTCATTTTATTTTCAGTTTTGAGATTTTTTTTTTTAAACCAGAGCTCCATATTTGGTTTTATTTTTGTAGGTGCTTAGTCCCCGAACTGACATTGGTATTTATGGGAGTGGAAAAAATAGAAGGAAAAAAGTAAAAGAACTAATAGAAAAAGAAAAAGAAAAGGATCTGGACCTTGAACCTCTGAGTGATCTGGAGGAGGGATTGGAGGAAACCAGAGATACAGCCACAGTGGTAAGAAATTATGTAGTGCATCTTGAATTTGCTTGGTGAATACAGAATTCTGTGAAGGTATTAGCAGAATCACTGTTTTTTATGTTCTTAACTATTTTTGTTTTTGTGTACTTTATCTTTGGCTTTATGGTTATACATATTTCACATCTTTTTTAATATTTGGAATCAAAGAATATAAAAAGTTTACTCTTCTCTCTCCCTAACATTGTCTTTTCCATCTCTCTTCTTTATTGTTATTTTAATAGTCATCTAATATTCCATCAAATTATCCATAACTTGCTGAACACTTTTCTGATATTGACCATTTTTGTTGTTACTAGGAGTTCGCTGTTATGGATAATAGCAAAGTGAACTGCTTTGTATAGCCTTGTCCTTTCTTCACATCATTTTCCTGCACTTGACTCTTAGGAATGGGATTTACTGGGCTAGAATTTCAGAGCATTTGGTGCTTAGTGCTGTTGTGCTTTTCAAAGGACTTCTACCAGCTGACTGACAGCAGCTGCAATTTGCAGTGTCTACCTCTTTTAGCAGCATTCAGTAGTATAGTGAGTGTGCAATAAGATGTTTGTAACTAATTAAAATGATGGGTTTTATTGGAGAGTAGGAGGAATATGTTACAATTACAAGGAGACTGAAGAAGTAGAAAATAAAATGAGTTTGGGCAATATGTAGTAGTAGTGAATCGCATATACTAAGTGAGTTCATATGGCTCTTTCTGCCTAAATGATCCTGTTTTGAGGCTGGTGGAAATAATTTCTTGTTAGAGAGCCTGCCCAATAAGTTAGTCTCGCCAGAAAAATAGCACTGGAAGTTATTTCAAAACTGCTTCAAAGCTACCGGAGTTTAAAAAGAAAATGCCCTGACAATATTCATAATAATTAAATTTTGTTTTTATATACTTCTTTGAAATGAGTTACATAAAACCTTGTTATAATTAGTCATCGGGCTTTGGTATTCTTCTTCTACATAAGTTGGAAAGTCCTAGAAAGAAATAAAAATTGGTTTGTATCAAACTTTCCCCCAGAGAATGAATTACAAGGGGGTGAGGAGTCAGTATTGATTGAATGTTTATCTTGTGCCAGGCACCAAGTTAGGCACTTCCATACGTTATCTTATTTAATCCTTAAAACAGCAAAAAGAGGTTAGTAGTGTTCTCATTTTTCGGAAGACTGAGATTCAGAAAACTTGTAACCCGGATCAGGAGTCTGTTAAGTGCAAGAGCCAGGCCTCATACCAAGGCTGCTTGATTTCAAGGCATACCATCTTTCTACTGCACCCTATAGAAGAATTAAAAAGTACTCTACTGATGCGAATTGTGAGTACTTGTGAATTTTGCAGATGAGGAATGTTTGCACAGAAACTGTCATGCTGCCCCAAATTTTAAGAAATTACTGATTTTTTTTTTTTTTAAAGGACAATGCTTTGGACTTCCCTGGCAGTCCAGTGGTTAAGACTCTGTGTATCCAGTGCAGGGGGGTGGGTTCGATCCCTGGTCAGGGAACTAAGATCCCACATGCTGTGCGGTGTGGCCAAAAAAAAAGACAGTGCTCTGTCACCGTGAGGCTACAACATGGAGGTGATCCCTTAGCCTTGAAGATTTGGTACTTTTGGGGTATTTTGCAGTGACTCCCTTCACTTAAATGTTTTTTGTACACAGGTGGCAGTTTTCAAAGAACGGGAGCAAAAAGAGATTGAAGCCATGCATTCCCTCAGAGCAGCCAACCTCGCCAAGATGTCAATGGTAGACCGCATAGAAGAAGTAAAATTTTGCATTTGCCGCAAGACAGCGAGTGGGTTTATGCTCCAGTGTGAGCTCTGCAAAGACTGGTTTCATAACAGCTGTGTTCCTCTTCCTAAGTCAAGTTCCCAGAAGAAAGGGTCTAGCTGGCAGGCTAAAGAAGTAAAGTTCCTTTGCCCTCTCTGTATGCGGTCTCGAAGACCTAGGCTAGAGACCATTCTGTCCCTCCTGGTATCCCTTCAGAAGTTGCCTGTACGGCTGCCTGAAGGAGAGGCCCTTCAGTGTTTGACAGAACGTGCAATGAGTTGGCAGGACAGGGCCCGGCAAGCCCTGGCCACAGATGAGCTGTCCTCTGCCCTGGCCAAGCTCTCTGTGTTGAGCCAGCGGATGGTGGAGCAGGCAGCTCGGGAGAAAACTGAAAAGATCATCAGCGCAGAGCTCCAGAAAGCCGCTGCCAATCCAGACTTACAGGCAAGTTTAGAATTTTCTTTTTTTTCCTGTTTCATGGGGATAATATTTGTCAGTGTGTAAGTAGTAAATCAAATCTATCTTACCAGTAGATTAGGAAAATAACAGTAAGTTGCTAGCAACTATATTATGCATAATTTCCTCTTTGCACGTACGCCCATAGGATTTTCTTTGGGTATATACGTAAGGTCGTTTCAGTGAAGTATTACCTGGAAATATCATTCAGGTGGACCTTAGCGTCATAATCAGATAATTTGATCTGTACTAACTGTTGAATTCTGTTAGCCAGTTTGCAGGTTTGTTAGGTTTTGGTGGTCTTAAGCATACATGAATTACTCATGTTTTTGTAGTGTGTCTCTCTGCTCATCTTGGGATTGCTTGTTGTTTAGGGACACTTGCCTAGTTTCCAGCAGTCTGCTTTTAACCGGGTGGTGAGCAGTGTATCTTCTTCCCCTCGGCAAACGGTGGACTATGATGATGAAGAGACGGATTCTGATGAAGACATTCGGGAGACATATGGCTGTGACACGAAGGTAAGTACAGGGCAGGCTGTGTGGGCACATACCTGATCACTGAGTTTGTTCAAAAAAGCTGTTGAACACTGGTGTTTGAAGCCTGAAAGTGGAAGAGAAAGCTAGTCATCTCTCTATCCTAGTTGATGGTGATAGCATTTTTTCAGTGCTCCAAAAAATATATAGATTGATGAAACTTAATTTTTTTTTAAAGGATGGAATTTTTTAAAATCTGTATTTATTTTCCTCACCCTGAGGCTTAGAGGGACTAGAAAAATTATACATTTAAGTTATTGAAAACTTTCATGGCTGATTTCATTGTTTTTTCCTTTGGGTTGTTAAAGTCTCTGTAGTTTAAGAATCCCATTCTAGCTTTGCTTCGAGTCTTTTTCTCTGATCTCCTATCTGAATGGTGCTAGACAGCATGTCATATTCAGGGATGGGTTATACTTGGGCCCATGGTTCGAATTTGTGGAGTTACAGTCACAGTTAGAACAAAGTATTTGCCCCAATATGATTGTTTTCATAACAAATGTTTTCACCACACTGGGATGAAGGGAAGGTTTTGGCAAGGTTTTGTGTTGGATCCTTTTGGCCTTTTATTGTTGTTTTGTGTCATGCCCAAGACCTTTGCCTTTTGTCTAGTAATAACATCATGATCTAGGCAGACACTCTGCCAGCTTACAGTTAATCTCTTGATCTGTTTTGTATTATTCTTTGTTGAGCTAATGTTTAGCATCTATGCCAGTAACCGGGGAGTTCGTACTCTGATGTATGAAAAAACTAGGGTGCCTTCTCTTCCCAGTCTGTTCAGTGTCTTTTCCTTTGTCTTTTCAGCATACTAGGTAAGCTCATTCTTAGAGCATGAATACCATCGGCATTAGAACTCCCAGGATATAAAGTTAAACCATCTATCATAGATGCTTGTAAATTACTCACTGGAAAATGTTTTTATCAAGATAAAAATGGATCAAGGGGATGTTTTAATGAGGGAATTTTTAAAAATTACATGAATTAAAGACGAGAAAAGTTGAAACTTGAATTAGCATTTAAAATAAGGTTCTAGGGCTTCCCTGGTGGCGCAGTGGTTGAGAGTCTGCCTGCCGATGCAGGGGACACGGGTTCGTGCCCCGGTCTGGGAAGATCCCACATGCCGCGGAGCGGCTGGGCCTGTGAGCCATGGCCGCTGAGCCTGCGCGTCCGGAGCCCATGCTCCGCAACAGGAGACACCACAACAGTGAGAGGCCCGCGTACCGCAAAAAAAAAAAAAAAAAAAAAAAAAAAAGGTTCTAAGTGGCTTCCCTGGTGGCGCAGTGGTTAAGAATCCACCTGCCAATGCAGGGGACACGGGTTCGAGCCCTGGTCTGGGAAGATCCCACATGCTGCAGAGCAACTAAGCCCGTGTGCCGGAACTACTGAGCCTGTGCTCTAGAGCCTGTGAGCCACAGCTACTGAGCCCACGTGCCACAATTACGGAAGCCTGTGCGCTCCAGGGCCTGTGCTCTGCAACAGAGAGAAGCCACTGCAATGAGAAGCCTGCGCACGGCAAGAAAGGGTAGCCCCCGCTCGCAGCAACTAGAGGAAGCCCGTGCACAGCAACGAAGACCCAACGCAGCCGAAAATAAAATTAATTAATTAAAAGTATAATGATAAGGTTCCTAAGCACCTTGTTATCCTTGTGGTTAATGACCATCTTTATTTATAAAGTTGGTAGAATGACCAGGAGCAGCTGAAAGGGAATGCTGCCCACGCCACGTATAAGTTAGCCAGTACTAGAATTGCCTGTTTGCCGTGGCTTAGAGGCCCTCAGTACTTCGGTTATCTTTCTAGCACATTAGGTATCAACCAGCACTCTAGAATTGCTAAACAGGATGGATTTCGCTTGGAGGCAGATTGGTAACCTATGAAAGCAAAACATCCCAGGTATTACATGATTTCAGGGCTAGGGATCAGAGCAGTGGTTGATTCGGTTGTATGGAGTAGTCCTCTGTTTGCAAAATATATATGGGGGTCTTAGCTTACAGTCTGAGGAGGGGGTGTTTGCAGGGTAGAAAGATAAGATTATGGATTTTATAATGTTAGCAGTGTATTTGACAGCTTAGGACAGTGGAAGAATGGTGGCAAGACATGGTAATTCAAGGTCAAATTTACCTTGACGGCGGTATCTTTGCACTAAAAAAATTATACTCTTGAGGATTTTCCTATAGCGCAAGCACCGATTGTGTAATGAAAATCTTATTTGCCAGTTTATTTGCAGTTGGCTTGGTGATTTTTCCCTTTATATGATCTCCCCTGCTTGTGACCATGAAATCATCCTTAAAACAGTTCAAATTTAGTGTCTTTGCTAGGATGAAGAGCCCCTGCCGGTTGAGGAAGAAGAGTAGGTAATTATAAAGAAAAATAAAATCAGTCATTGATCCTAGTTATCGTAGCATTGAAATGTTTAAAACAGACAGTGTGTGCTTTGCATTGTTTGATGACTTCATTTTGCATGTGATACCCTGTGATCACTAAAATAATCGGAGCAAGCAATTCAAAAAACTCGTTAGTTAGGAAAATCTATATGAAACAAAGTCTGTCACAGATGTCTTGTGATTGTGTCTGGGATAACCTTTCAGATATTCATACGATTATTTCCTTTTAAGGCATAGTGTTTACCTTTACTGGAACTGTCTGTCCATATTACAGTTTATATTTTTCAAATGCATACGTGTACAATTACACACCAGAAAGGAGGGTATAAAATAGTAGTAGGTATTATCTCCCAGGAAGTTCTTTTTTTTATCCCGGTAATTTCTTAATTTACAGAAAGGCAAGTTAAGCAGTTGGATTCTGTCATTTTTTTTTCTTCTCTATGCTTGTTAACACTTGGGTGGCTTGAGCTTTGGTGGAAATAAAGTCCGCTATATATGAACCTTCAAGTTGCAAACTTTGAAAGATGTGAACGTGCATTTGCGTATCCAGTCACTTAAGTTTGTTCACGTGTCTGGTGTACATTGTCACGTGTGTGACAGCTAAGTCCGCGCATGGGCTTAGTTGCTCCGCGGCATGTGGGATCTACAAGTGGTTGTGCTTTTGTGTACTTTATAGTACTGTATAGAGTAAAGTAGTACAGTATCTTTATTTCAAGCCCAGCATGTCCAGAAGCAAGTGTAGAAGCTGGTACTATTGTACTTCTCAAGGTACTGTATTTTAAAAAGGTACTGTAAGATTAAAAATGTTTTTTTGTGTGTGTTTGTTTGTTTTTTATGTATCTGTGTGAAAAGTGTTATAAACCTATTACAGTACAGTACTGTATAGCCGATTGTGTTAGTTGGGTACCTAGGCTAACTTTGTTGGACTTAGGAAGGTGCTCTCGGAACAGAACTCATTCGTATGTAGGGGACTAACTGTAGAGTAGATTTTGTCTGAGACTTTAGTCCTGCTAATATCAGATAAGGTGGAGTGACAGATCTGTGTGTGAAACACATTTCTCACTGAGAAGCCATTCCTCCTTTCTTGCATATTTGCCATTAGTGCAACTGAACTGTAATTTTCCTTCTTAGGAAGAGTAATTTGTTTAAGCTTGCTGTTATCAGTTGTTTTACCTTCAGCCTATCTGTGTCTTTATATTTAAAATGTGTCTTTTGTAGACAGCACATGTGGTAGGGTTCTTTTTGGTGTGTCATTCTGCATATATATGCGTTTGTAGAATATATAGTTAAATCTTGGTTTTTAGGCAGTATTACAATCTCTGTCATTTAATTGGGGGTGTTCATTTACATTTAATGTAATTGTTGACATGGTTGGATTTAAGTTGACCATCTTTATTTTTCATTTTTTTCTGTTTTTGTTCCTCTGTTGCTTTTTCCTGCCTTCTTTTGGGTTAATTGACAATTTTTTTAAGGTTTCATCTTATTTCCTTTATTGGCTTCTTACCTATACCCCTTTTTATTTTTTATTTTTTTCAGTGATTGCTCTGGGGCTAACAATGCCTCTTTAACTTACCAAAGTCAGTGAGTACTTCTTCATATTTCATACTTCACCCTGGGGAAGTAATTTTTTTAAAATTTATCTTTACCTATCTTTACTTTCCATCATTATTTTCTATGTATCTATCTATCTATTTATTTATGGCTGCCTTGGGTCTTCGTTGCTGCACGCGGACTTTATCTAGTTGCAGCGAGCGGGGGCTACTCTTCGTTGCAATGCATGGGCTTCTCATTGTGGTGGCTTCTCCGTTGCGGAGCACGGGCTCTAGGTACACGGGCTTCAGTAGTTGTGGTGCGGGCTCTAGAGTGCAGGCTGAGTACTTGTGGCGCACGGGCTTAGTTGCTCCGTGGCATGTGGGATCTTCCTGGACCAGGGCTCAAACCTGTGTCCCCTGCATTGGCAGACGGATTCTTAACCACTGCACCACCAGGGAAATCCTCAATCATTATTTTCTGATCACTTTCCTTCCTAGTTTGGAAGCTTAACAGAAAGTTTCCTGCATGAGTTACAATGAAATGAGTAGAGTCAAGGTTAGAAAAAAAAATTGCAGTCAGTGAGATGACACATCTGGGGACTGCAGTAGGCGAGTACTAAAGTACTCTCCTATCTGTTGCCTTTTAAGACTTAAATTCTTCAATAGGAAATAAGACTTACACGAACTGTGCTGTTCCTGAATTTTCAGTGAGTGACACTGTCTTCCAGAATCTTCTTATGAAACCTTTTAAGTATCCTGTTTAATTAAGGATAGGCTCATGATAACAATAGACCTTCCTCTCATGCACCCTACAAAGAAAATCAGGTGTTGCATTAGTCATTGAGCTGTTGTCTCTCGTCTCCTAAGCTACTCATTTATACTCTGCTTGGTGATGCTAGGTCTGGGACTCTACACCAGGGCTTGGTAAACTTTTTCTGTAAAGTAATATATGTATATATTAGCATACATTATATGTAGTGATATTCTCTAGGTATATTATGTAAAGTAAATATTTTGGGTTTTGCAAGCCATATTTGGTCTCTGTTACACCTTCTCCTCCTTCCTCTTTTTTTTTTTTAAATAACAACTCTTTAAAAATGTAAAAACTATTCTTAGCTCACGCTCCAAACAAAAAAATAGGCAGCCAGCAGACTGTGGTTTGCCAACCCCTGCTCTACACATTTACCCTTTGCCTGCTGCCCTCCCCCTCCCCCCGCCAGCACAGGGCATTAGAGAAAATTAAAAGGCCTGTGCAGTGAGAAGGGAGTTGATCCTTCCCCTGTTTTATTCTCCATTCCTGTCATCATTGAACTACAATTGTTTTTCGTTTTGGGGGGGGCTTTTGTTTGATTTTTGTTTTTGTTTTTTTACCCTGGCAGTGGCAACTGGTTCCAGTTTCTAGTTGATGTTTTTTTCACACTCCAGAAGCCAGCCACATTGTATTCTATTAGGGATAGCAGAACCAGCACTTCCTCCTCAGAGGTCTGGGTCCCAACTCTGCAGGCCCCTTCTCTGAGCTTCTTGGTTCTAATAACCCCACTTCTTTTCTCTGTTACCTCAACCCTTAGGTATGGCAACTCTTTTCTTGCAGTTGTCTTAGTGTTACTTTGGTGTTTCTGTTTTGCCTTTTCAAGACTTTAATGTACATTTAACGAGTTCACTTTATTAAATTCTCCTTGTTGAACTTTTTGTGATTTCTGTCTCCCTGATTGCACTGTGACCGTTGAAGCTGTACTTGTGGGTTATTCTCCCCTAACTACAGGGGAGGATCGTCTGAGCCCTAATTAGACTTGTCACAGTTGTATAGCTCGAATACTGTCAGGCTGTTTATTATATTAAGAGCAGTTGGTAAGCATCTAGGTTTGAAAACCTTTAGAGAGGATTAAATAATTTGTGTCCTTAAGTTGTCACATCTAAACCTTTATTCCCCTCCTAAGTCCATTTTATTTTTCTTAAAGGGTCAAAGTTCCTTAACTTGTGACTACAGGAGTTTTTATGAGTTTTAGACTGTAGAAAGTTGATTACGTAATCGTAATTTTCTTGTAGGTTTATTATCTCTGAGGATTACTTTTTTTTTTTTTTTTTTTTTGCGGTACGCGGGCCTCTCACTGCTGTGGCCTCTCCCGCTGAGGAGCACAGGCTCCGGACTCGCAGGCCCAGCGGCCAAGGCTCACGGGCCCAGCCGCTCCGCGGCATGTGGGATCTTCCCGGACCGGGGCACGAACCTGTGTCCCCTGCATCAGCAGGCGGACTCCCAACCACTGTGCCACCAGGGAAGCCCTGAGGATTACTTTTGAGCTTTACTCTTTCCCTTTTGGCTTGAAACTCTGGTGATTTCTGTTTTTTTCCCCAATGGACATTTTCTGTCCTACTAAATACCATATATTTAATTTTAAGATCTTTTATTTATTTGTTTTTTTTAATATATATACTGTGTTATATTAGAAACTTTAACCTGAAAGCCTGTATTTAGATTCTTGTCACGGGATAAGTTGTTTCCAATTCTCCATACCCGCTTCGTTTCTTCTACAGGACACAGCCAGTGTGAAATCCTCCAGCAGTCTGGAGCCCAGCCTATTTTGTGATGAAGAGATTCCCATCAAGTCCGAGGAGGTGGTCACGCACATGTGGACGGCACCCTCCTTCTGTGCTGAGCATGCTTATTCGTCTGCTTCTAAGAGCTGTTCTCAAGGTATTACGGCCCTTGGTAGCGGCATGGAGAAGAGAAGCCTGAAACCGTACTGAATCTCTCTTTCAGTACAAACCCTGGCAGTGAAATGCGATAGAACCTGAAAAAATGCAACTTTGGAAAAGCCAGTCTCTGTTAGCATTTTTCTGTCATTAGGTCATAACCTGAACATTTCCATAGCATTATTGAATCTAATTAGAAGGACTTTAGAGGCCCTCTGGTCCCATTCTAGTCCCATTTTATTTTGATCAAATCCCCAATAGGTAGTTATTTATCCTCTATTTGTTTGTTACCGGTTGTTGAGGAACTTGCTGCTTTTTAAGAATATTCATTCTGGTTTTGGAAAGCTTTGTTAGTTTTTCATCCCTTGGTAAGTAATTTCTCTGCTATGTTCACTTTCTTTGTCCCTAGTGAAAGTGAGTCCGACTGCTTTAGGTCACACCTCTGGAAAAGGGAGAGTATTTCTCTCTTCACAGTGAAATTCAGGATTTTACGGAGCAGCGTATATCATTCATACGGGGCAGTTATATGCTTAGTCGTTTGGTATTCTCTGAAATGGAGAGAGCGCGGGGTAGGAGATTCTCTCCCATTCCCCTTCCCCTCCAGTCACAAGGTAAAGAATCAATAAGGAACCTGTTTGTTTTTTTTTTACTCTAAACCAGTTTTTTAGAGTGGTCATTAGAATTCTAGGTCTTTCTGTTCTGTATTTTTAAAAATTTTATTTTCACTTTCATACTGATGCAGTGAACCCAAACTTCTAAATTAAATGTTGGAGGAGGAGGGACCATTCTTCTAAATCTTTACTTTCAAAACATTACATTTTTTCAATAGTTTTCATTATTTTGTCTTATATTTTGGGGGCAAGGTTCTAGCACCACAAGGAAACAACCTCGGAAGAGCCCTCTGGTGCCCCGTAGTTTGGAGCCTCCGGTGCTAGAGTTATCGCCTGGAGCTAAAGCCCAGCTGGAAGAACTTATGATGATTGGAGATCTCCTGGAGGTGTCTCTGGATGAGACTCAACACATATGGCGGATTTTGCAGGCCACACACCCACCCTCTGAAGACAGATTCCTGCACATCATGGAGGTATGGATCTGAAGCTTACTTACAGTGGTTTTAAAACCACTTAGAACGTCCAGGTTCCTTGGAGGTACCACAGATTGCCACAAGGGGTGGCTGGGTGGGTAGGACTCTGATTGTCCTACTTTCTCATTATGCCAAAGTAGTTCTGCTTTGTGGTTTTCTTTATTGAGATTTTATGTAATATTCAGTTTTTAAAAAGGCCATTTCTGCCGAAAAGAAAGGGAGGTACTATAATTCACAAGTTGAGAACAACTTCCTTAGCCCAGACTCACACTGGTGAAAGGCCCAAAAGTTAGGCAGGGGGCAATATAGTGGTTGAAAACAGGAAGCAAGGGAATGGTTAAATAGAAGTGGATTGGGTGGGAGGGGGAGTCCACATACATTTATACAATTTACACACTTGTATACAATTATAAATCACACAGTTTCTCATTTATACAGTTTGTACATGTTGTTCTATCCATGATCTCATTCATCCTCACCATAGTCCTGAGGGGGAGGGGGAAAGGATAGACATGGCGAGTATTTAGCTCATTCTGCCTGTGATGAAAGTAAGGGTCAGAGACGTAGAAACGTGCCTGAGGTCACACGTGGAGTAAAAACAGAGACCTGGGTTCTCTCTCTGGCATTAGACTCCAGTATCCTTTTCATTATTCTTTTCCATGACTGTTTCCATGAGGCGGAAGGTACACTGTCAGCAGCAGTTGACACGGATACGCCTGGCGCACTGTGGTTTGTCTTTGGTTTGGAAGTCAGATTGAGGGTGCCTGACTTAGATAGTACTTTCCAGTCGCAGAGCATTTTCTTCACATCCGTTATCTCATCTGATCTTTATTTCACATATAAGGAAACACAATGTGTTGGGAAGTTAAGTATCTTATTCAAGATGTGATAGACTTAAGACACTTGTAACCCAGTGTTCTTTACGAATCTGCAGATTCTGAGGTTCCTGTCAAAGATATTCCAGTATCACATCTGTGGGAAAATAAATTCTCAAGTGTTATTTCTTAAGTAATTATCAAGCTTATGTTTTTCAGTATTTCTTTTTCTACCTTACCCCTTGTTCTTTCTGTTACTGGACACACTTTTACTATTAAAATTTTTAATGTTTACTGCCTTGGCACATAAATAGCAACAATATTAGACAGTTGAGAAAAAAAAAGGCAAGTGTTTTTGCTTCGTGACAGCAACTGTTTTCTTGTGAAAGTCACTACATACCCTTTGTCATGAGATCATGGATAAAATTTTGTGTTTTGCTGACAGTTTTGATAACTTCGTAACCACCAAGGATTTATTGAGTTAATAAAGAACTTTAGTACTGGTAAATGGAGACCCAAAGAGTTATTACATAATTATTTAGTATACATTTAGCTTTCTGTGTATGTTTTCATCTCAGTTACGTAGTAGAGGTGCTACAGACTATACTAATATATGCAGACACTTTTTTTTGCCTTTTTTTTCCCTCTGATAAGCTAAAAATAAGTCAGATATTTTATTTAGGGCTTGTCATTATTTTCTACTGTTATCTTCTTTGAATATTATATTTGCCTTCTTAAAATATCTTCAGAATATTTATTGTGGTATAACGTACACAACATAAAATTTATCATTTCAACTGTTTTTAAGTATACAATTCAGTTGTTTTAATTACATTTATAATATTATACAACTATTACCACTATCCATTTCCAGAACTTTAAAATTATTCCTAACAGAAACTCTGTACCATTAAATAATCCCATTTCCCTCCCCCCAGCCCCAGTAACTCATATTCTGTTTCCTGTCTCTATGAAATTGCCTATTCCTGATACCTCATGTAAGAGGATAAAACAGTTTTTAAATGTCTTGCTTTAAAATTGTTTCTAATTTTATACTTATGAAGGATGACAGCATGGAAGAGAAACCATTAAAAATAAAAGGAAAGGACTCTTCAGAGAAGAAACGGAAACGGAAGCTAGAAAAAGAACAGCTTTTTGGCGAAGGAAAACAGAAGTCCAAGGAGCTAAAGAAAATGGATAAACCTAAAAAGAAGAAATTAAAATTAAGTGCGGAAAAATCAAAAGAGCTGAACAAACTGGCCAAGAAACTAGCAAAAGAAGAAGAGAGGAAGAAAAAGAAGGAGAAGGCTGCTGCAGCCAAAGTTGAACTTGTGAAGGAGAGCTCGGAGAAGAAGAGAGAGAAGAAGGTGCTGGACATCCCCTCCAAATATGACTGGTCAGGAGCAGAGGAGTCTGACGACGAGAACGCTGTGTGTGCCGCGCAAAACTGCCAGAGGCCCTGCAAGGACAAGGTGAGTCTAGCTGTACCCGCCAAGTATGCGCGGGGACGTGGAGCAGCGGCCGGGCACACCTGGGTTTGAGGTAATGATGGTCTGTTTGGCCTTGTGACGTCACATGTTTAATTCAGTTTCTAGAAACATTTTCAGTTATGAGGCTCTTAGTAGAAGAAATGTTGTGTTTTAGAAATCGTATACGTGGTGATCGTCCTGACCGAGCAGAGAGAAGCTGTGTGGTACCAGGAGCGGTGTGTCTCGTGCGTGGGCACAGCAGGGCTCAGAGCAGTTGTGTCCCTTCCCTGCAGGGTGCCTCGGGGGACTAGACATCTTGTCAGTTAGCCACAGTGGCCCGAAAAGTCCTGGGCCGGTATCCTAAGAGCTGTGGCAAATCGCATTGAGATCAGTTCTGAAGACCTAAAACTAGGAGGTTAAATCTTCTGGTCTGTGTCTTATCCACACCCAGCCCTATGTGTACTCTCCTAAATAGAATATGATTGTTTTCACATCTCTTGCAAAAAATAAAGACCTTTAAAGGTATTATTTTTGAAATGTCAGCCCTGAATTCTAAATATTAGCAAGGATATGATGGTCTTTCTTAAGGTAATAATTGATGTTATAAACTTCTGAGAAAGACGGATGGACTTCATGAAAAATCCTAGTTCATTAAATGGCTGAAGGTATCTATTATAGTGTTCCCATCAAGATTATTAGTAAATTCATGGTTTTAATTTTATTATCTCCATACACCACTTGATGTTTAGAATTTTAATAGCTCCTCAATTTGAATATATCAACAGAATAAACACAGCTGCATCACTATTCCCTTACTTTCCTCCTCAGTTAAATACTTGTTAGAGCTTGAAGAGGTCACCTTGTCCAGCCTCTTCATTTCACAAATGATGAAGCCAGGACTGAGTGAAGGTAAATGATGTGACCAAAGTCACAGAGCTCATTAGTGGCAAAACCGAAAGTAGAACCCTGGCTCCCAGACCAGGTCCTCTCCGCTAATATCCCCACCCCTCCGGTAACTGAGATGCAAGTACAAAAACACAGTGCAAAACTAAATGACACGTATTTAAATTATACTTATTAAAGGTTTTCTACTCACTTTTGGAAAATGAATATATAGTAAAATTTATATCCCATAGTCCAGCTTTCTGAGGACCACAGCTGTAAATATTTTAGTGTGTTCCCTTCCAATTATTTTCCTGTATAGTTTGTTTTATATCGTGTCATACTGTCCACTTTTGTATCTGCTTTATTAGTTTCGTAAGTATTTTTCTATATTATAAATATTTTAAAGCATTTTGGTAGATGCATTATATGTGCGTGTATTATTTTTATCTTTCATTTGAATTTATTCTCATCTGAATCTGTTTATTAAAGAGGCTGATGACAGGTTAGCAGTTTCTCCTTGGGTCTGAAGTATTAGCAGCTTAGTGTTGGCAGGACCTTCTCCCTTTTCTTCCTCCTTTAACTAATTGTATGGCAGTTGGAGGACTGGCAACAGGATATGTTTCTTTTTCAAGCTTTCCTATCATCCTTCCTACAGTGTTTATATCCATCATGAACCTTTCTCTTTTTTTCTCCTTTTCACTTAATAACCTCTCGCCTCTCCTCTGTTCAGCATTTAAAATACAGTTCAGTTCATCTACTATCCCTGTTCTTTTCCTGTAGCATATAAACGCTACAGGCAGTTTTTTTCTCAGCTGCCATAAAATTGTTAACACATGTCCTGCTTCCTCTCAGCGTGGTCAGGGAGTAAGGTGAGATCATCTGTATGTGAAAGCACTAGTTAACCAAAAATGCAACTTAGGTGTTAAGATGTGATCATTATTTTTAGATGAACCCTGGGATTTACTTCTAACATTATAGGTATTTAAAAAAAAAAATCTAGAAAGGGGAATCCCCTGGAAGTCCAGTGGTTAGGACTCCACAGCGCTTCCACTGCAGGGGCCCTGGGTTCAATCCCTGGTTGGGGAACTAAGATCCTGCATGCCACATGGCGTGGCCAAGAAAAAAAAAATCTGGAAAGTTATCATCTACATTTTGATGGAGCAAAAGTAGATTTAGCTGAATATTTAGAGAAAATGTCTGTTGTTTAAAACGTACAAAGATTTGTACACATTAATTTGTTAAGATTAGTACAAAAATTGTCAGAACACATACACAGGTGAGCAGGTGTGCCTTAACCTGTCAATAGCTACATGAAAGACACTTATATGAATGATGTATTTCTATAATGTGTTTAATTTTAAACAAATTATTTCAGATTATAAACATTTTGCCCATCATTTCTGTTTTGCAATTTTTATGGTTCTCCAAGTCTGTTTCTGACACCAGTTTTACTAAATGGAAGGTGTGTTTCTTTAGAAACTTGGTAAAGAATTTTACAACTTTCTCAATTTGAAGTATAGTGTTTCTCTAAGGAAAACAAATTAATGCATGGTACGCATCTTCAGAGCAAAAGGATGACAAGAAAAGAATGTTTTTTAAGGAAGTCTGTGTTCTTTAAATATCATGTAGCAAAAAACCCACACAACTTCTTGGGTTCATTTATATTTAGGTAAATGTATTCTAACTAGTAATTACTATTATTTTTACCTAAAAATGTGCAGATTGAGAAAACTTTGAAGGATTACTTAAATGTACCTAGCTTCAATTTCAAGATGTTTTAGAAAGAAAAAAGAAAAATATTATCAGAAAATGTAAAAGGTTTAAAAAAACCCCAAACTATCTCTTCCATCATTATCAAATTCAAGTTGAAATTAATTTTAAAAATAACAATGAAGAACTGTTTTCAAAAAATTAGTTTTAAGGTTCAGAATCTTTTTCTCCGTGAATTTTGCCACTTTCATTCAATCTTATTGGTACCAAGAGTAAAACGAGTTAATTTGAAGGAGCAAATTCTTTCAAGCTAATATTTAAGTAACATTTTTTCTGCATTAAAATAAATATTTAATCTTACTTATGAAAATAGATTTTTTTTCTCTTTACTTTTTTTTTAACCTTCTTACTATGGGCTTTTTCCTTACCCATTACTACCTCCCTAAGAAGTTTGGCACGATAAATAAAGAGAAACTATGTTTATAAACTTCTGTCTCTCACTTTTACTATTTGTTAGCCACTCTGATTTTTTAAAAAATAAATAAATTTTATTTATTTATTTTTGGCTGCATTGGGTGTTCGTTGCTATGCACGGGCTTTCTCTAGTTGTGGCGAGCGGGGGCTGCTCTTCGTTGCGGTGCGGGGGCTGCTCTTCGTTGCGGTGCACGGGCTTCTCATTTCGGTGGCTTCTCGTTGCAGAGAGTGGGCTCTAGGCGCACGGGCTTCAGTAGTTGTGGCGCATGGGCTCTAGGCATGCAGGCTTCAGTAGTTGTGGTGCGTGGGCTCAGTAGTTGTGGCTCGTGGGCTCTAGGCGCGCGGGCTTCAGTAGTTGTGGCGTGTGGGCTCAGTAGTTGTGGCTCATGGGCTCTAGGTGTGCAGGCTTCAGTAGTTGTGGCGCACGGGCTTAGTAATTGTAGCTCACGGGCTGTAGAGCGCAGGCTCAGTAGTTGTGGTACAAGGACTTAGTTGCTCTGCGGCATGTGGGATCTTCCCGGACCAGGACTCGAACGCGTGTCCCTTGCATTGGAAGGTGGATATTCTTAACCACTGCACCACCAGGGAAGTCCCAGCCGCTCTGATTTTAAAAGATTTTTGTGGAGAGTTGTCTCAGCAAAAGTGTTTGCATTATCAGTGGCTTTATCATTCATATCTCCTTTTGGCATAGGGTAATCAAAGGTTGGATTACCTGAATGAGAGACACACACAAACTGGTGATGTTATGATAGGGTAACCAACTGTCCCAACTTGCCTGCGACTTTCCTGGTTTTAGCACCACAATTCCTGTGTTTTGGGAAACCTGTTAATCTTAGGCAGACTGGGAGGGTTGGTTACTTACTGTTAAGATCACCAAAAAAACATACACAGGGATTGTGAACATATGTCATACCTGATTAAATTCTTTTAATTTTGAAATCTGGCTTTTGCAAGAAACTTCGGTGCAAAAGAGATTGAATGCCAAAATAAAAAGAGCTCAGGTGGGTAACTAAGCTAAGACTGTCACTAAATCACGAGGCATTCTTTTTTCCCAGTGCAGTAATATGCGCTAAGAAATGAACAAAAAATGTAATGTGCCAAATACTTTTTCTTACGTGTAAATACGAAACCATATAGCAAAACATGAAATGCCAAACTAACATTATATTTCTCACTGAAGCACACATTTCCCCCAATCCAAACCCAGTAAGCTATTTTTACTATAGTTAAATGTCTTATCAGTTAATATCTGAACAGCTCATTGCTGTGAAGCTTTTCAGGAATTACTTTTTTTTGATTTGATAAGTATATCTCCCAGAAATACTGAAAGGGGAAATGACTATTAGAACTTACTATGCGGTTAGCCAAATTCTTTGTTCTTGAGTGTTCAGGCTACTGCATAGTCTGCAGGTTCAGTTGACATTCCAGACAAAAGTAGAACTGGATTTTGATTGTAAGTAGATGAACATGATAGGAAGATATTCGTAAAGAGGGCTATTTTTTAAAAATAATTTTTTTTATTTATTTATTCAGTTTTGGCTGCGTTGGATCTTCGTTGCTGCGTGTGGGCTTTCTCTAGTTGTGGCAAGTGGGGGCTACTCTTCGTTGCGGTGTGTGGGCTTCTCATTGCGGTGGCTTCTCATGTTATGGAGCACGGGCTCTAGGCGCATGGGCTTCAGTAGTTGTGGCGCATGGGCTTCAGTAGTTGCGGCTCGCGGGCTCCAGAGCGCAGGCTCAGTAGTTGTGGCGCACGGGCTTATTTGCTCCGCGGCACGTGGGATCTTCCTGGACCAGGGCTTGAACCCATGTCCCCTGCATTGGCAGGCGGATTCTTAACCACTGCACCACCAGGGAAGTCCAAGAGGGCTATTTTTTCCCTGCTAGATTATTAGGGTAAATTGTTGTGTAACAGGTAGGCTGGGATAGCATCTCAAGAAAAGTTATATACTTTTTTGGGATGGTGGGAGAGCTGGGCTTAGGAATGGACCTCTAGCCAAAATCACAAAAGGAAATGTTGTCTTCCTTATTTGAAAGACAGCAATAGATATGATTTTGGGAGACCGGAAGCCAGGGCGTGTAGTGCACAATTAGATTCTAAAAGACATGGGGCCGCTTTTCTTGGCAGCAAATAGTGGTGAATTGGTAACCCTCTTACCCGGTGGGGGCTGGACTGGGTGAGATAACTGGAGGCAGGAGTAGTTACCTGTTGACTCAGGGTTGTCATAACCAGGTTGGCACCTCCAGGCTGGGTGGCCCAGAGAAGCACAGCTCTCCCAGTTCCGCTGATCAGCTCCAAATAGCCGGACAGTTGGGCTGAGCTCACCCCCTGTCAGATTAGCACTTTATAAATCTTCACCTGCTGGTAGCATCTGTATTTTTGAGTCATTGTCTCCCTTTTCTGTCTCCAGGACAGTTTGCCACAGCAGAGACATTTAGATCAGTTGTTTTCTTCACTGCACAGACTTCAGAAGCTAAATATCACACAAACAATTGCAGAACAAAACCACAATTTATGTCAGGAAGTAATTAAGTCACTCCGAACTTACAGAAAGCAGGACCACGTAGTGCCAGCGATGGTCAAATTTAGAATATTTAAGAATTACCTGGGAGCTGGTCACAGTGCAGGATTCTGGTTTGTCCCCCAAGATATTCTGAGTCTGTGGGTTTGGGCTGGGTTTCAGCTACACGTTTAACAGACGCAACAGGTGATTCTGACGCAAGTAGTGCCGCAGGCAGTTACTTGAAGGTGCAGAATGTTTTGTGGAAGGTAGGACAGTGAGTAGAGCCAGGAGACTGTGATCTTAAGAAGTGCCTTCAGTGTCCCAGGCTGGGGACCAGGTGTCTTGCCAGACATTATTTTACCTGATCCTCTAAATATCCTGTGAGCAAGGTTTGATCTCCATTTTACAGATGGAGAAGTGGGGCCTTAGGGAGATTAAATGACTTGCCTCAAATTTTACAAAAGAACTCTAGGAACGGTGAAAGCAAAAAGATTATTTTGACAGATGATTTCTCCCACCCTTTACTAAAAACCGGGAAACTACTAACCAGGAGTATCACACTTTTGATAAGTTTTATAGTATACGGACAGATTTTGAAAACTCCTCACTTTTCCTGAGACTCATTTCCCTATAGCCCAAACCTCCTTCCTCTGTTCTTTCCCATAAGTTGTACTGAAGTACTTAATTGATCCCTTCATACTCCATACTTTGCCCTGTTTTCTGGCAAAGCTCATTGTTGTAAGTGACTTCGTTGCTAGTGAAGTTATCAACTTCTGCACTGGGGAGAGAAGGGCAAGCAGCTCTTTGATCTTAAAGGTCCTAATCCGCAGTGGCGTAGCTGTAAAAACGACCCCAGTCAGCTGCCAAGTAGGAAAGCCCCAGCTCACCTCACTGTTAACTGTGTGCCCCAGGCTTAAAGTCAGCAAACAATAGTCCTTTTCTAGCCTCCTGTAATCACAGTGTTCTCTGGAGGGTCCGAGCTGCCACCGACCTGTCAGTTACCCAGACTTTAATTTGAAACCTCAGAGTGATCTGTTGACCTGTGTCTTTGACTGTTTTAATTGGCTAATTTGTAAGATTTGACCTCTGATATTTGCTAACTTTTTATAGGGAGTTGTATTTGTAACGGAAGAAGAGAAGAATAAAAAATATTAGTTTAAAAAGTGGCCTATGTGACTGCTTTTCTAAAAAGGTATTTAATGCTCTTAGTACTTTGGCTTATCTCTTTGAAATAAAGCTAATACACAGGATTGCCTTCACATTGTTGTACTCTTCTTGATTGATACTTGCATTGTCTTAGAGCCTAGAAATTGTTAATATTAGCTAAAACTACTTGGCTGCTCTATTAAAAGTTCCTTTTTTGTCAGATTTTCTCAAACATGTTTCTGCCTCACTAGGAGCCCCAGGTATTTATGAGGTAATGGAGTACCTAAGAGGCCTAATTTTGTGGACATATTATGGAAAAAATAATTTGGGGGTATTAACTTCCCAGCTTCTTTCTTTAAAAAATAACCCCGTAAGAAGTCATTGTCTATCTCTGGGCATCCCAATTATTTGCTATCATTTAAGCCAAGAAAGCTCTTTGGTTTGCTTGTATTCCAGGTTTAATGTGTATGTAACCTAAACATTCCCTGATCTTGTCTCCAACAGGTAGACTGGGTGCAGTGTGATGGTGGCTGTGATGAGTGGTTTCACCAAGTTTGTGTGGGTGTATCTCCAGAAATGGCTGAAAATGAAGATTACATCTGTACAAACTGTGCAAAGAAGCAGGGGCCAGATAGCCCAGGTCCAGCAGCACCTCCTTCTTTCATAATGAGCTACAAGCTACCAGTGGAGGACCTTAAAGAGACCAGTTAGCAGGTGCTGGGTTAGCTTGGGACATGGGGGAAAACGGACCACACAGAGACCGTAGTCAGTAGAGTGGTTTACATCCACTCAGAATGTTGCTTCCAAAGACGAATGACCTTCTGAGCAAGTCCTCCCAGCCGACTTCCTCTTTGCATGGACGTGGGATCTGCGTTCTCTGTCAGCACATCTGTGCCGAGGGTGTCTGCTTTGGTCCAGCAGCCAGTGTTTCAGTTCGTGTCTCCTCTGAGATTGCTTGTCACATTAAGGCCAGACATTTGAGCGCTAGGGTGGCTGGTTGGCATTAATGCGTTGGTGTGCTGGCAGGGCATGTAGGCCGCGGCTTCTGGCCAGTTGGTACTAGTTAGAGGTTTGCAGCCAGCACCACCCAGAGGTGCTGATCCCTTGGATCTCCTTAGTTAGGCCAGTGGGGGAGGAGTAGAGTAGCAGTTTCCTTCCACTCTGCCCTGGCATTTGACGCCCTACACATCCAGCTAGGAGAGGGCCAGGGCTGAAGTTAGTCCTGTTAGAGGCCATGGGTAGTGGCACAGCCCGTAGACCTCAGCTCCATGTGCTTGTCTGTACCAAGAAGAAAACCCCAGTTGAGAGGCAGATCACCTCATCTTCCTAAGGAGGAGGATGGCATCTAGTTCAGAAGTCTGACTAGATTGGATTCTGGGAAGAAGAGATTTTATTTCAAGGCAAGGAGCCTTTTTTTGGCTTTGAGAAGTCTTGCTGCCTTGGGTCTGCATTTTAAAGAAGAGCAGGTACGTGGATCCAGGCTTCTGCGGTAGCAAAGAAGACAAGTCAGAACGTTTTACTGAGCCACAGCGGTGCCTGCTTTTCGGGGAACCCTTCATTCACAAGTGCACCAGGTGCCACCAGGCTTCAGGCATGGCCCCGAGCAAGACCAGCAAATAACAACTCTTGCCTTGCAGCCCGGCCCCCACTGGCTGTGGTTTCCAGGACTGGCCGTTTCTGACCGTGGCCCGCGGCAGATGCTGTCGCACAGCATGTGGCTTCATCAGAGGACGTGGGCTTAGAGTGCCTCTGGGTGACAAAGTTGTTTTAGTAAATCCATTTTTTAAAAAAAGAAAAAAGGACTTGTTTTTACTTTTTTCTAAATGTCTCTGACTACTGACTGTTCTATAAATAGATTATTTTTCCTTTTTTAATATACATATATGAATACACACACACACACACACACACACACACACACACACACACACACACACACACACACACACACACACACACACACACACACACACACACACACACACACACACACACACACACACACACACTGTTACCAGCAGCTTATGACAGAGTTTCAGCATCAAAAATCCATTTGGGGGCTTGCTTTCTCGTCTTGCTTTTTAATAAAGGAATCCCATTCCTTCCTTGTAGTACAAGGAGTTAGCACTTCCTTCTCCATCCTAGCCTGCCCAGATCTTCCATCTTGGTTTTGTTCAAATAGGTAATTATATTTCGTTTGTGTGTTGGGACTTGTCCCTTTCTGTGGGGAAACCTGGTCATACTGTATCTGTGATGGTAGTTCTGTTTTGTACGTGAAAGTTTGGAACTACGGTGCTGTGTTCTCCTCCCTCCTGTTGTGTTCTGTGTTCTTGTGAAGGTGTTAGGTAAGCTGTATGGAAACTCTTATTAGAAGGGGACTAATTTTTTTTTTGGGGGGACAAAAAACCCCAAAAACCCACCAAACAAACTAAAAATGGTGTTTTGTCTTCACTATCCTGTGTCCCTTTATTTTGGTTTAAAGATCTGTGGTTTGACTTAAATTCATCAGTTTTCCTTTTAAAAGGGGGGAGCAGGGTGGGCCCAGAGAGCAGCTTTTAGTCTTGTCTTTCCTTTGTGCCCCGATCTCTTTTAAAGAAATGTCTTCTAGTAACTAGAAGTGAAATGTACTGTCCAGTCACAGTTTGCGTGGGTATGAGATTTAACTCAAAAGGCATCTTACTAAAAAAAGCAAAACCTTTCCTATAAAATCTAGTTTCTGGAAATGCTTTCTCTACGGTTCTACTACCTATTTTTTAGTCATTTCTTCCTTAATATCATATAACGTTTTGAGTGTCTTGGCCTGTTAAGAGGTTCATAAGTGTTGGTGTGCATGGGTCTTAAAATCTCATCTCAAGTGTGTGTATGATTTAAGATTTCAATGGAAAGTACAAGGTAACTAAGTAATCAGTTTCATAAGTTATCATTTTGCCAGTCTCTCAATACATAAAGATAGTACTACTTAGTTAAGAATTTCATCTGGTTGATATTATAGAAGAAAGCACAATGTTTTTTGCCGTTTGGTCTTCTCTGTAAAAGTCTTCAAGTGCTTGTGGGTTAAAAATTGAATGCAGTCTTAAGTGATGGCTGCCCGGAATACATTTTAAAATATCTTGTTTCTCCTTCATTCCTCAGCTATCAGTGGAGGGGCATGAGGTGCTGAGAAAGACAGCTAAGGTGCTCTGCTGCTTGGAGTGTGGTGGATGGATAGAGGGCTGTTTAGGGAATAATTTATGTTCATAATAGGTATTTGCCTGCATATTTGACTGAGAGAAAAACGCAAGGCAGTCTCCAACCATGAATAGCTCCCTGTTTATCTTCTCCAACCATGAATAGCTCCCTGTTTATCTTCTGACATTTTGAAACTCAAATATATCATTTAATTGATACTGTGGGATTTTCTGTATTTATTTGAAAGTCACAGAGGATTTGGTCTGACTTTTGACCATTTAGACCAAAGGTTGAGAACAGATGAGAGACAGTTTAAAAAAAGAAAGAGAAAAGAAGAATATAGAAATGTGTAATTTTGTAATTAGTGAACTAAGATTCATCTGTTAAAGAAATGACGATGTTTTTCCACTTAGAGGAAAGTACTTATTTTACAAAGTAACTCCATTCTGCGGTGTTGTAACATTTCATATTAAAACTTGATTTAAAATGTTTCTTTACCCTTCCTATCTCCTCAGAGTCGCAGTTCTGCACCACTCGTTCTTTAACTTATTCGTTAATTCTTTCAAAGGTATTTCTCACCACATTCATTATAAACCATTTTGGCAAAGGTTATAGGAAGGAAGATGAAAACTGGTAGGTCAAGAGTAGGTCCTTGGAACCGCGCAAGTGCAACGACAGCTCTCTTGTGGTCCCTCCAGCGGGGGTTGGCCTCGCTGCCTGTAGTGACCCTGCAGGGATGTGTGGAGACGCAGGGCCAGGCTCCTTCCCGAGCTGCTGCCTCCCAGCTCTTCCTGACTCACACGTGGGCATCATGGAACAACAGCTACTGCAAGTCACGCTTCAGATAATTGAAACGGCAGATGTGAAACCTGGGTCGCCCGCCATGTACTTGAATAATCAAAACCCCAGCGAGGGCTGACCTGTGAGATGAGAACGATTTCACCTGTGCTTCACTTCTCTACTTTTGTCATTGACACGCGTCCAAGAAATGTCAGTTTGTTTGTTTCTCTTAATTTTTAGATTCTGATGCAATTCAGTGGGTATAAGAGAAACTCCCTACTTGGCAATATTTTAATTCTACAGTACATTTGTGTGAATATCAGCCAGTGCTTAAAGTAGGAGGGTGAAACGGAAAACTGAGAAAGCCCTTCTTTCAGAGGGAGGGATTATCCACTTTTTAAGGAGAAAGTGGCAATTTGAAGGGGGATTTGAAAATTGTGGGAAAATTAAGCAAAGACCCACACGTAACCAGGTTCAGTAAAGGTATACATATGAACTAGCTTCATAGGTGTGTAAAAAGTTGCTTTTGCAGTACGTCCTTAAGTATAAATTTTTAAAAGCCGGCAATTGGTTTGCCTTTTACCTTTTGAAATCCCACTTTTTTGTTTGCTTTTAATCAAGGCATATCATTACTTTGGATGTGGATGTGCCGTGGCATTTAGTATTTACAGCATGAGAAGGAAAGAATGGATATTAATATATTTTGGAATTCTAGTCTTCTCTTGGTCTGGATTGTATCCAGTCACCACTATGCAACGAATGATGTGCACTGGGAAAGGATGTGACGGGTTTTTAAAGATGTGTCCTGCTTATTCTTACTTTTGCAATACTCCAAGATGTCTAAACAGGAATGTCTTTTGTAAGCCTCAAGACCTATTGATTATTCTCTTACATGTTTATTTACCTGTTAGTGAGACACTTAAATATAATATGGACTCTAATTTACCAGGGATTTTGGTGGTGCCTTATGAAAAGTATAACTTGATTTCTTGTTTTCTGAGCATGTTTTGCATTTCTTTTGTTTTCTGAAAGAATGTTAGGTATAGTTATTTGCATTACACCTAAAAAATTTTTAAAAATTGTGTGTGTGCTCAGGTCCCCCCTACCCTGTCATTCACATTGGTGGCAACTCTAAGTGGTAACCAAGTAAAGGTAGATTTTGGTAATTGATCTGAGAGCCACTTTTAACCTGTTGCAGAACAGTTTCTAATGTGCATTTGCTCTCTATAAAACAAAGAACTGGCCTCAAATAACTTCACCAGTGGTGTGATTAGCCTGTTACATTGCTGAGAATAGTGTTTGCAGAAAGCGTGAAGTAGGAGAAGTGATTCCTGCAGATTTCACGTTTCTCTGTTTTCAGCAAGAGTCCAGCGATGGCCAACAGACATTTTCCCCACCGTTGATTTCTTAAGCTGTTTATCCCTTTGTAGCAAACCAGTGATAAAAGCAGGAAAGATGAAGAAATACTTCCTTTTTCCTTTGGCCTCCTAGTACTTAAAACTAGCTCAAACTGCACCTTACACTTCAGAGAAGTAAATGGCCCTTTTTGCTCATTGCCAAGGTTATCAGGTCATGCAGGTGAGGGACAGATCATTGCTGAAAATGTTAAGGTTCTGCCTGCAGTGAAATTGGCCTCAAACATGAAGTGTTTGATTGTGTATATATGTGTTAGGGAGGAGAATTAGTGGGAAGAAGGAGGAAGAAAAAACTGGTTATCTGAACTTGGAAAGGAATTTTCTTGCCAACAACAACAAAAAAAACCATGAAATTTCGTAAGATTGACAAATTCTTTTTTTTTTTTTTTTTTTGTGGTACGCGGGCCTCTCACCGCTGTGGCCTCTCCCGCCGCTCCGGACGCGCAGGCTCAGCGGCCATGGCTCACGGACCCAGCCGCTCCGCGGCATGTGGGATCTTCCCGGACCGGGGCACGAACCCGTGTCCCCTGCATCGGCAGGCGGACTCTCAACCACTGCGCCACCAGGGAAGCCCAATTCTTTTCTTCTTTTCTTTTTAAAAGTTGTGTGGAATCCACCCAGCTTAGACCACGTATTTCTTGGGGCCTTGGCATTGTGGTTGATACCAGTACGTTGAAGATTCAGAATCTCTTCATGGGAAGCTTAGCCTTGCATTGGGAAGTCTCAGATAACACGACGAGCGAACAGTACGGAAGAACACACTCGAGGACTGTGTGCTGTGACAATACAATTTGGAATTTCTTGACTCTCCTCACCTGTTTGCTCTTTAAAGTGTGTTTCTGCCCTGCTTTTAGTAGGCAGAAAGATGATTTAATGTTTCCATGTGACGAAGTCCCATGAAATTTCTTTACTAGGCAAGGATTTTCTCTAAGCTCGTCTGTGGAGCCAGGGTGTATCTTTGTTAGCGCAAAACAAAGATGCCACAGACAGCCTTGAAGATGGCTTGGTGGCTCCAGCTGGTGAACCTTGTAGCAAGGGGCCCTGACGTTGCCAGGGACATGGCGGCGAGCTCAGAATCTACTGTAGTTCAAAAACAACACGCCTCAAAACAAACAAAAGCTTCAGAAGCCCAGGTGAGGACTTCAGGGTTACATAAGAAAGAATGTTGGATTTAGGAATGCACCGATGTGGGTATTAGCTCTTTGTATGACGTTCTGTTGCTTCCCTTTTTGGAATCTGTTTCCTACCATGTGTGGGTTAGTTCTTGTGGATACAAAGACGTTTAAGTTACAGCCCTTCTCCTTGAAGGAGGATAAGGCAGACGTTTCTAAGGATGTTTCTTACAAAAACTTTGATGGAATTGAGAAGGGAGGATAGTAGAGAGGTTTTGGACATGTAGTCCAAATTCCCGATCCGTACTCCTGAGGAGGGAACGCGCAGGCTCTACTGAATATTCTGTTGTTAGAAAATGTCAGTCTCGGTCACTAACGTTCATATTAGAGCACACCCGTGGTCTCCACTTGGCTCTGAATTTTGCGGAGTTCATCAGGCACTTTGACGTGTGCCCCAAGACCAGTATCTTGCTGTGCTATTCAGTGAGACGAGTGTATCAGACACTTTCCGACAGACCTAACCATGCCCCTCCCTCCTCCTGAGTTGGTAGCTACCTGGTCTTAGTGAGAAATTCGCGCGCCCGCCCCCTGCCCGCCAGAGCATCGGCCCCTGCCCTCCTCATTCTGGGCCCCTTTCTGCTGAGACCAGTAGGCCGCCCGGGCCCTGGTGGCTTTAGTCTCCTGACTGAACCCTGCCATCCTTTCTACTTGGCACTAAGCTTTGTGGTCGGTTGTTTCTCCGTCACTCTGGCCCTGCAGGAGCTCGTCCCCGGTCGGTTCCGCCATCCGATGTCGTCGCTGCTAAATACTGCCGAGTACACGCCCTTGATGGGTAGCTCTACAAACTGACTCAAGGAGGCCGGCTCTCAGAGCAGGGCAGCAGCCCTGAAGGTCCAGCAACCCCTTCCATTCTTTTTTTTTTTTTTTTTTTGCGGTACGCGGGCCTCTCACTGCTGTGGCCTCTCCCGTCGCGGAGCACAGGCTCCGGACGCGCAGGCTCAGCGGCCATGGCTCACGGGCCCAGCCGCTCCGCGGCATGTGGGATCCTCCCGGACCGGGGCTCAAACCCGTGTCCCCTGCATCGGCAGGCGGACTCCCTAACCCTTCCATTCTTAAAGACACTTCAGACCTTGGTCTCTTGTCCAGTCCCCATCCCACCACCTCTCTTCCTTCAGCAGAGGCCTCCCCTGTAACACGGAGGAAACTGAAGCCAGCAAGGGGGCTCGGCAGCCACATCTGTGTCAGAACAGGTGTCTGTCCTCTGGCCAACACAGACCGTAGGCAAACGGGCGAGCCGTGAGTCCCATCCCACGTTACCTCCTCAGAGACCTCGCACCCTCCCTCAGCGCATGAGCTCAGGTCTCTCCCTCTGACGTGCTCCTGACCTTGGCTCCCTCTCCTGCTCTCTTGGTCCTTCCTTTGTAGCCAAGCCCCGTTTGTCCCCACACCTCACTTTAAGATCCCTCAATCTACGGTAACCTGGACCCTCCTCTCCACATTCCACTGAGGCTGCTCTCACGGAGGCCATAACTGACCACATGTTGCCAAGCCTAGTGGGCACTCCACTTCGTATATGACATCTGACACTTGTCCACTCCCTTTGTGAGAGACCTCCATTGGCTTCTTGGCCACTACATTTTCCTAATTTTTCTTCTCTGCAGCTGCTCGTTAGTCGTCTTTTCTGTTTACCCTTCGAACAGTGTCATCAGAGGCTCATCCTGTATCTCCTTCTCGGGTGCCCTCGTTCCCCGCCCCCGCCAGCTAACACTTTAATTCACCTGTTTCCCAAACCAAAATCACCTGCCCAGGCTGGCTTGCTCTGCTCTTCAATCAACTGGTAAACATTTCCACTTGTATTTGTTTCAATCACTCCAAACTCTTTGTGTCAAAACCTGAACTTACCACCTTCTCACCCCCAAACCAGTTCCTCTCTATACCCTAACCGAAAGCACAGCTAGGTGCCCAAGCCAGAATTCTGCAAGCCATCCTAAGTCCTTGCTGACCGCTCGCTTCCCGTGAGCAACGAGGTGGTCACTAAATCCTTCAGGTTCACTCCCATCTTCATCTCCGTCTCTTCCATTCCTGTTGTGATGCATCACTTCAAGTTCTCACCACTCTCGCCTGTTTTTTCGGGCTAGTCTTTAGTCTGGTCGATCTCCAGTTGATCTTCCAAATTTCTACAGAATAAACCGTCTAAAGAGCTGATATGTTCAGGGCGTTGTTCTACGGAATCTGCTCGTGTTTATCTTTCTACATGCATCTGCTTCCACACACTCTCAGCCGCTGTACTTCCGACACATGGATTTTCATTTCCTAAACACGCCAGGCTTCTGTCTCATTTTTGAGGTGCGGGCTTAAATGCCACCTCTTCAGAGGCCCCTGTTCTCTCACAACAGCTTGTTCTGCTCCTTCATGGGACTTTGCAGCATGCGACATGATTGTTTATAAATTCCGTGAGAGCAGGGGCTTTGTTCCCTTTATCTCCATACCCAGCACCTAGAACAATACCCTGTGTAGAATAAACATCCAGTAAATAACTTGAGAGGCTCCTGGTTTGTGCCTGTGTTCCTCGCTGTACCTTCACTCTCGCTCACCCTGTACATTACTCTGTGCCTTCGTACTTTCTCTTTCTTCAAAGTTCAGCACACCCCAAACCTCTGCTGAGAAGTCTTTGTACATCACTCCTCTCCTCCCGATCTGGTTTAGATGGCCTTTCATGGAGCTCTGATAACATTTAGATTTACAGCTTCTCCAGGTGTGGTCCCCGGATCCGTAGCATCAGCATCACCTGGGAGTTTGTTAGAAATGCAGATTCTTGGACCTTACCCCAGACCTTCCGAGTCAGAAACTCCAGGGGCGGGGCCGACAACCTGCGTTTGAACAAGCCCTCCAGGTGACTGCAGTGCCTGCTGGCATTGGAGAACCACGCAGTCACTGCATTTGTATCTCCAGGATTAGCACAATGCCTAGAACAAGATTATTGTAAAGATCTTCCTTGCAGAGAACTGAAATCCATCCTCCTGTGGCCTTCCGTGGCAATCCTGATTCTTTAGAGAATCTGAAAACTAGTTCACCCTGCCCTTGTTTGGTAGCCTTTCAGTGTTTAAGGATAGCCATTATTTCTACTTCCCGATCTTCATCCTCAATCTTCCCGTTTAATATTCTTTCTCATGTGCTGTGACTGAGTGCCTTCAAATTCAAACTCATTGGATTTATCTGAACAAACGCCAACGTACTTCATACCCACCTTAAGCATATATATTCAGAGCATCCTTTTAACTTTCAAGCTACAGTTCTAAAAGTGGAGCCATATGTCTGTATAGTCACCCCGACACGGTGGCATTCGCGATGACCATGACAAGGTTCCGTTGTAGAGTTGGGGATGGACAGTGGAAACCAAGGGTGGTCCAAAGCTCTGTATATGCTGCATCTCAGAGAACCTGGCCGTGGTGTCCTGCAAGTCATTTTGTAAAGTGGTTTCATATCACTGCATTGGTGGTTCTCAGCCGTGGTGGCACACTTGAATCATCTGGAGAACTTTTAAAAACCATTCCTGCCACTCTCGCCCCAGACCAATTGAATCACAGTACCTCAGAGTAGAGCCCAAGCAAGAGTATGTTTTGGACCAGCTTTACTGAGGTATAATACCATGAAACTGTCTTATGTACAAGTCAGGGATTTTTCAGTAAATTTACAGAATTGTGCAACCGTCACTCCAGTCTAACTTTACAATGTTTCCCTCACCCCAAAAAGAAACTTCATGCCCATTCATATCACTCCCTGTTTCCACTCCCCAACCCCAGGCAGCCACGAATCTACTTACGTTTCTATAGATTTACCTTTTCTAGACCCAAGCATTAGGATTTTTAAAAAAGCTTCCAGGTGATTTTAAAAATGCAGCCAGGGTTGAGAATCGCAGCACTAAATGCATGATAAGGAATCAGTGGTTTTTTCAGAACTGTGTGTAAGGAGGGTATTTCATACATTTTCACATTTTTGTCTCCCTCTTAGCCGGCACACGTAACCATTACTAGTATAAGATCATTAACTTGATAATGGGAGTTGATGGGCCATTCTATTATTTTCCCTTTATACCTTGTAGTATCAAATTCAAAATTGCCTCCCATGCTCTCCCCAGGCTATTTAAAAACATCTCTAGTCTGCTTTTTCCCCTTTGGTTCATGAATTAACAGCGACGGAAGTTCTCTTAGAGCATTCTCCCTGAGATGATGATGTCTCCAAAGATGACTGCGAAGTATCTGTGTCGATCCCATGCATAAAGTTACTTTCCTTTAAGAATCCTTCACATTGGTGTTTCTTTATCAGATGTTTTGCTGTCTGACTAACTTCTCTGCCAAATATAGATTTTTTTCTTTGTAAATACGCTAATATTTCTAAAAATTGGGAAATATATTTCTTGTTTTTTAAATAAACAGTACATGATCATTTGTTTCAGAAATATTAAAAAAAAAAGAAGTAAATGAAAAGTCATCCTCCACCCAGAAATGACCACATTAAGATTTAAGCAAAGTTACTTTCAGACAGCTCCCTTTGTATATTTAGGTATGCGTATCTACAGATATGTACACCTTTACATGAATGTACCGCTTTGTAACTTGCTTCCTTTACTTAATGTCAACATTTGTATATGACAATAAATATAGATTTGTATTGTTTTTAATGGCTGTATAGTTTTGCATTCAATGGAATCTTAATGATTTTTAAGAGTTATGTATATTGAGGACATTATTTCTTTGTCTTGTGTTGCAAAATTTTGACCACCTTATTAGTCTTTTAACCTTATTTATATTTTTTCTTTATAGACGTTATTAAATCTCATGCTGTAAACTTAACCTCTTTAATTTTATAATTCCTAATTTTCCTGACATGCTTAGAATGACTTTCTCTTCTACAAGATAATAAAAATACCTCCACGATTTTGTTTAGTACTTTTTATAGTTTTATTGTCTACACTAAATTTTTGTTCCATCTTGAATTAATCGATGTGAAGAATGACACGTTTCTTTAGATTATTCCTCTCTTGGCTACGTTTCTCAGGTGTCTACAGCGTCTGCATTCACTCTTCAAAGTTTTTTTTTTTGTTTGTTTGTTTGTTTTTTGCTGTAGGCGGGCCTCTCACCGTTGTGGCCTCTCCCGTTGCGGAGCACAGGCTCCGGATGCGCAGGCTCAGCGGCCATGGCTCACGGGCCGAGCCGCTCTGCGGCATGTGGGATCTTCCCGGACCGGGGCTCAAACCCGTGTCCCCTGCATCGGCAGGCGGACTCTCAACCACTGCACCACCAGGGAAGCCCCTCTTCAAAGTATTTGAGTATCTACCTAGCATGTCTCCGCGTGTGTAAATGTGGTCATCCCCCAACTTCTACCTGCTCTGTGTGTGTGTGTGTGTGTGTGTGTGTGTGTGTGTGTGTGTGTGTGTGTGTTTACACTCAACGTACCCACTGCGTTGGCTCTCTGTTGCTGTGTAACGATATTACCACAAACGTCTCAGCATAAAACAGCACAATTATTACCACACAGTTTCTGTGGGTCAGGAGTCAGGGCTGGGCTCTGACCTCTGCTTCGGCGTCTCCCGGGCTGTCGTCAAGGTGCTGTTGGATGTTGGCTGGGGAGGGATCGCTTCCAAGCCCATGTGGTGGTTATCACATTTAGCTCCTTGTAGGCTGTCGGACTGAGGGTCTCCGTGTCCCGTGGGCTGCATCCTCAGCTCCTGGGCTCATGCGCTTCCCCAACGGGGCCACTTGTTTCCTCAATGCCAGCAAGGCAGGGGGTGACCAGCAAAATAGACGTCACAATCGTGTATAACACGGTCACATACACGCGATCACATACGGCCTGTCACCTGTGCCACATTCTCCTGGTTCGAAGTCACAGGCCCTGCCCACACTTCAGGGGAGGAGGTCCCAGAAGCCGTGAACCCCAGGAGGCAGGGGTCCCCAGGATCTGTCTGCCTACCTCACACAGTCCCTGTGAGCCAGACGCTGCGTCAGATTCACACTGCAGTGCCCGAGAAAGGAAGCGCAACGAAGCTCACTCTGTTCACGTTAGATTGAAAAGGAAAAGTACGATGGCTTTGTTTCTCTCGTTCATGAGAAGAAAAGCAGTAACTTTTTTCACTTGGGCTGAACGTTTATACGACCGCCGCAATTTGGGATAATTATAACTGCTCTTTGGCATTCACTAGAACAAACATTTTCTCTTCTTAGAGAAACAGAAACCTCCAGATCTCATCAAGTCTATTTCTAGTGTTCTGAGTTCCCTGATCTTACTGGTAGTTCTCTTCTGAACACACTCCAGATTGTTCATATCCCTTTTAATGTCTATGCAAAGTGTTCTTTTAATCTTTAAGTCACAATTCTGGATGAAGGAATCAGATTTCCTTGAATTTTTTAATTCATAAGACTCACAGTATGTGTAATTAAGAGGCTTTGCAAATGTGTTTCCTCTCTGTACGTTTTTCTTCTTTCTTCTGTAGCCTCATGCTTTTGGAGGCTGTCAGCAAAAATGGTTCTATTTTCCATTCCCGAGCTCCATTCACAGATACGGAAATGGGAGGATTCCCTCATCACAGAAATGACTCTTCTTATCTTTCCCGTTCATCCTGAGAGTTCCTAGTTTTTAGTTCCTAGGGATGGGTAAGGCAGCTTAGTAAATTGATTTCTTGGTATGTGGTGAGAAAGGATAAGGCGAGAGAGGAGACTGGAAGCAGAATTCAGAGTTTGAAAGTATCTCATCCCAGGTTTGTAAACTAATAAGTAATAATTCCTTTCCAAGGTGATAGGACTGTCATCTCTGCTACTGACAGGCAATTCCTATACATTCACTTGACTGGCAACTTTTCCCCTCAACAGAGAGTGTGTCAGGGCTAGCTGTGTGTGTTTGCTTTGCATTTCTTCTTTTTTCTAAATTTAATATTTATTTATGTATTTGGCCGTGCCGGGTCTTAGTTGTGACACGTGGGATCTTCGTTGACACGTGTGAGATCTTCACTGAGGCGTGCAGGATCTTTTAGTTGCGGCATGCAGGACCTTAGTTGTGGCATGCGGGATCTAGTTCCCTGACCAGGGACCGAACCCTGCGTCCCCTGCCTTGGAAGGCAGATTCTTAACCACTGGACCACCAGGGAAGTCCCCTACTGTTCTAGGTTCTATGGATATCTAACTATCTATCTACCTGTCTATCTAGATCTAGATAGATGTACTAAATCATATCTTAGTATTATATAGTCTTAAGATTTCCAGGCATCCTCGTATCAGTTTTTCCATGCGTCTGCTGCCAGTAGGATAGGATTGGGTTAGCCAAAAAGTTTGTTTGGGTTTTCCATAAGATGGTATGGAAAAACCCAAATGAACTTTGTGGCCAACCCAGTATCTAAATTATTCCTCAAAGATGGCTAATCTTTGTGTGAAAAATGTGTCTGGGAAATATGATGTGTGAATAGCTAAGTTCTCTCTTTCTAAGATTTTTCTGATTTATGAGATGGCTGCCATTGTGCAGGGGTATCGAGGCTATGGAGACAGTGAGTGGACGGGTGGGGGGAGAAGCAGGTGGTGTTCTGAGTTCACACAAAATCCCCAGTTTCCAAGGTATTTCTTTTCTAAGCTGTATTTTTCCAAAGTTGTATCTGCACTCTCTGGTTTGCACAGAGGGGAGGAAAGAGGGAAAATTTGTTTTAATCTAAAGAGAGGGATCTGATAACTAAGGTCTAGATGAAGGGAACCCTAGATAAAAAGTAGTGTTAAAATATTTTGGTGGGGGGGGGACTTCCGTGGTGGCACAGTGGTTAAGAATCCACCTGCCAATGCAGGGGACACGGGTTCGAGCCCTGGTCCAGGAAGATCCCACATGCCGCGGAGCAACTAAGCCCGTGCACCGCAACTACTGAGCCTGTGCTCTAGAGCTCGCGAGCCACAACTGCTGAGCCCGCATGCTGCGACTACTGAAGCCCACTTGCCTAGAGCCCGTGCTCTGCAACAAGTGAAGCCACCACAATGAGAAGTCCACGCACCACAGCGAAGAGTGGCCCCCGCTCGCCAACTAGAGAAAGCCTGCGCGCAGCAACGAAGACCCAACGCAGCCAAAAACAAGAACATTTTGATGGGGTTAGAGAAGAAGGTGGAATGAAATGTGAAAAATTCTGGGCCCATGTAACAGAAATTGAGGTATAGAATGCTTTCTCTTTTCTCCTCTTTTTTCAAGTCATTCCTTTCCAAGTGACTGACAGGCAGTGCCTTGATGGTTACTAAAAGCAGCTGAGGCTCAGTCCCCATCAGCCGCAGGCTCTGGTCCAAAGAGCAGACTGTGAGAACAAGGCGGCAGGAAGGGCAGAGCCGAGTCCTTAGCCCAGCTCTGGGGCAGAATAACGGGGCTGTGAAAACCAGAATGGAGAGCCCATGGGGTGAAACTCCTTCCAGCAGGCCTGCCCCAGGGAGACAGGAAGGAAACCCACAGCTGTCATGGGGGAAGCATCCCATGGGTACCAAGGAAGGGTGGGAAAAGAATGAGTAGTGAATGACCCACGTTCAAATGGTACAAGGGGAATTCTCACTCTGTTGCTTCGTTAAAGTACCAGCATCGCTCACAGAGCAGAAAGCCAGCATGATTCTTCTTGAATTCATGTTTTAAAAGTGCCCTCAGCCTGAAATTACTACACAAGATGGTGTTTTTGTGAACTCGGGAAGCTGTGTGCAGGGCTAGATCTAGGTTTTCTAGGACCTGAAGTTTAGTCAATTGTGGAGGCCCTCCTTATGCAAAATGGTGCATAATTAAGAATTCAAAATTAGCCACGGGATTGGAAGGCACCCTATGCAAGGGAGGGGCCATGAAGCTCAAGCTTTATTAACTTTACTAACTTTCGTTAACGGCACATCTGCCTCTGCTGGGTGAAGCAGGAGGGTCTGCGCGAGACCTGAGCTCAAATCCTAACTGTGTATCTTAGTAGGTTTGGAACCTTGGGCAATTTGGTTCTCCTTTCGGAAGTTCGGTTTCTTACCTATAAATCAGGGATGACGCCAGTCCTCCTGGGTTGTCAATAAAGACTAAGGAAGAAGTATGTTGAAGTGCCCAGCAGTGGCCATCACTGCAATATGGATGGCTTTCTATGGTGCTGCGTTTCGGTGGGTATAGCTGTTGATGAAGAGGTGAACACTGATTACTGTAGTCATTATCTACAGCGCTAATTGTTGGAGACTGAGAAAAATATCTTCAGTTCATTCAAATGTTTCAAGTACCTGCTGAATGGCCTGAGTGCTCTGAGACTTTTCTGTGTCCGGGAGGGCGTGGTGTACTGTCTTACAGAAGCTCATTCTAGTGGTACTAGGTCTGGACTTTACTCCCTGCTTCTCAGAACTGGGACAGTGATAACTGTTGGAATGACTGGAGTTACTGGGAGACAGACTTCGGGCAGGTCAGGGAGACGCGGAATGAGCAGACCGTCTCTTTTCTATCACAGCCTGAGCTCAGCTGTGGAAGATTCAGAGCTGAAGGGAAACCAAGAGATGACCCAGTCTCACTCTCTTATCCCACGTGTGAAAAACGGGGGGCCTGAGGGGTGGAGTGGATGGCCCAAGGTCGTCAGACCCAGGACTGAATGGTGGCTTCTGCCTCTAGGATATCCACTGTTTTCATCACACCGAAATGTGCTCTTGCCTCATTTTCCATTTATGCCCTTTATTTCTGCCTTTCCCCCTACATTGGTCGCCTTGCAGAGCTCACTGCCCTGTTCCAATAGTCACTTCTTCAGGCTTCTGCCTGGTAGTCCGCTGGTGTGTACAGAGGGTTCCTCAATTGCTGAAATCGTCATTGCTGGAAACCAAGAACTGAGTCAGCAACTCAGAGCCACCGCTGGAGCGAACACAGCCCAGCGCGTCAGCAGGACACGGCTTGGGGGAGTCAGGAGGACGTCCTGGATGCTGCAGCCTGACGGGGATGTTTAGCGCCTGGAGAGCGTCCAGAGAAGAGAGAAGGGAACAGTGGGTGGGGTAAGAAAGAAGGCCTCTTAGGAAAGATGAAAGGGTTTGTGATTATTTATCTTGGAGAGGAAAAAGCTGAGAGTGGGTTTCAAAAAGAGCTTGAAATATAAGACCAGCTGTAGTACATCTTCCCTGAGGACAGAATGAGAAATAGGGAACAGCAGTCAGAGGATTTAGGCTACAGAGATTTCTGACTTTAGTTCCAACTCCACGCCCAGTGGAGTCATTCAAAGAGCCTTAAAAAACCTCAGTGTCCAAGCTACACCTCAGGCTCTGGCTCCCAATCTTAAGGGTTGGGAGCCAGGCAGCAGTCACCTTTTCATGCTTCGCCGGTGATTACAACGGGCAGCCACGGCTGCGAACATAGGCTAAGGGTGACGGTAAAACTCCTAACTGCTAAGGATCATGGGATTTGGGAGGGGGACATGGAGTGGGGTGTGTGATCTGACCTTCCTCCTTGCAAATGACGTCAGCGGATACTAGACTCTTAGCTCGTCTGAGAGCCAGGTTTCGACGTGGGAACTTCTTCAGATGCAGTAGCTCCAACCCTGGTTGTGCATTAACAGCACCTCGTGGGGCTCGGAAAGTACGAGGGATCAGGACCCCAGCCTGGAGGTACTGGCTCAGAAGCTCTCAGGCTGGGCCCAGGCTATACATTATACATAAGTTATGGACAATATGTATACGTAGCCAGCTAGCTAGACAGCTGTGTATAGGTACACTCGGCTCTCTATACATTCTACAGCTCTCCAGTGATTTTGCTGCGGTCCGTGCTGGGAATCCCTTTCCAGGGAAGGATCACGTGCTCCTGGGTTAGCTGTCCCTTCCGTCGGCAGGCGCTCTGTGAAAGGCACTGCACGTGCGATAGCATGAGCTGCATGATGCCTGGGGAGAAGTGCATGCTCACCCCCGCCTCCCCCTTCCTCAGTTTTCACATGCATATCCCACCCCGGGGTGGGAGCCTGACATGGATCAATCAGTAGGTGTGTCCAGCACCATGGTGTTCCTTGGAATAGAGAAAACTAAGCTTTCTCCCTTAAGGAGTTCACAAACTCCCGCAATGGAACCAGTTAGAGAGCAACACAGGAAGGACTAAGGGCTGAATTAAATGCACAGAAGGTTGGCTGAGAGGGGGGGCAGCTGAGAGCTGCGTGGAGGGTGTGGGGTGTGAGCTGGGTCTTGAAGCGCCAGGAGGGGGTTGGAGGAGGGAGGCCCGCGAGACAGGAGCAAACGGGGTACGTCGAGGAAAAGGGTTTTACTAGAGGGGGAACTGGGGTGGGTGGGACCAGATTACCACGTGTGTGGCCATCAGCCATGACGTGAGGACCCTTAACAAAGCAGGTGACCCCTGGAGCAGGTGGGATGCTAGTGAAAAGGGGCGTCAGCAACGCCAAGGAGGCTGTCCTGTTACCGTCCTTCCCTCCTAGTTGATACGAGGCCACTAAAACCAGGCTCCACCAGACTTCCCATCAGTGCTCTGCCATTTCCAATCCCGAAAAGCTTACATTTTAATCTTGTGGAAGAATCAAGAGGAAAATGGCCCAGTGACGTCCATCTACTCTAAAAAAATTTTTTAATGGAGGGTGTAGCAGTGTTACCGATCAGCGCGTGTTCTTGGCCTTCCCCAGTCAAGAGAAATTGACAAGAGGCCAGACAAGAAACTCAGGCAAGGCTTTACTGGGGCCCCTGCTGCGGCAGAGAGAGTGAGAACAACAGGTTCCCTTGCTCACCCCCTGGGGGGTGTAGGGGCGAGGCGAGCTGGTTCCTTATATGGGGTGAAGGTAGGGGTGTGTCCGGGGGTCGCGCTGGACGGACGGCTTAGGTGTTTTGCCCACCCCTTTCTGGTGGTGAGAGCAGGGGGCATGCCCAGTACCCTGCTTTTGCTCTCGCCCTTCGGAAGTGGCAGCTGGGCTTCTTTGGTCCTTTGGTATCGTGTTGTCCATAATTTGCCCCAGCTCTGCAGGTACGCAGGTATTTTTAGTCCCTCATAGTTTCTTTGTTGCTGGAGGAGACGTCTCTCCAGGTGCAAGCACTGCAGCAGAGGGTCCCAGGTGCCAGGTCCCAGCGTGTCTCAGCAGCAGGCAATAATAAGAGTGAAGAAGGATGACACTGGGCTTAGTCTGAAGGCTGGAGGATACAGGAAGAGAGAAGAGAAGGCCTGTGGCCGAGGCCTTGAGCAGAAACGTGGGATCCCCCTCCCCCACGAGTCACCACCTCCCACCCGCTCAGCTCAGCCCTCTGAGTGCATGGCCGCTGTGGCTGAGGGAAGAAAAGGGGCCCCTGACAGCTGGAGATGGGTCGGGCCCTGCCAGCCAGGCCTCGGTGCTGCCAGAAGCCGGGCCTGGTTCCACGTCAGCACCAGACAAGGCCACGTGGTTGTGGTGGATCAAGAAAAAAAGAAGCCCAGTCAGTGATCAAAGATGGAACAAAGACAGAAACGTGAACGTGGTCCAAACCCCCAAAACGAGCCGGCACCCCATGCTGGCTCACGTGGGTGACTGCTGCTTCCTTACCGATTCCAGGTTTTAGCTTCACTTCATTCCTCCTGCTTTTTAGACAAGATTCATTAAGAAAGCCAATCATAAAATATCGCTGCTTCCAGGGACTTCCCTGGAGGTCTGGTGGTAAAGAATCCGTCTTCCAACGCAGGGGCCGTGGGTTCGATCCCTGGCTGGGGAGCTAAGATCCCACGTGCCCCGCGGTGCGGCTTCCAGATAGCGTGCAAGTCCAGAGCCATGCTCCGCTCCCTGATCCCTCCTCACAGCCACCTGACACACTGATCTCACAATAGACCCTTCCTTGACGGCCCCTCACGGACACACGTGGTGGGCATCCTCCCTTCAGCTGTGACTAGTAAACCACAGGTGTGTTCCTGGTGGGCCTCGGCTGGAGGTTGCTGACACGGCACGTTTGAAGGGGCCCTGTGGTTTTTTTGTTCAGGGAAACCAGGACGGAGAGAGCTCTGTGGTCATGGCCCCCTTTGCCTCCCCTCTCTGGACTGAGAAGAGTCATCAGCAGGGAGAGACGAGAGACACCCATCAGCTAAGTGATCAGGCATCAACATATGTCTTGCCCATCGCGAACTCCTGCAGTGGTGTTCAAAAATGTTGAGGATAAAAGACCCCCAACTACTGATGTTTTCAAGCATGAATCTTAACATGCTGTCCCCTGGCCCTAATCCCTCACCAGAGCTCTGGGCTTGTAGACCCCATTTACCCTGATGGCCAACTGTTCATCAGCCACAAGCTTCCTGCCGGGATTAGTGACATAAACGTTGCAAACTCTCCTCTCTCTGTGCTCTGAGAATCAGGCAAGAAATCAGGGTGACAGGATCAGAAGAAACTGGATACAATTGGAGAAGAACTACAATTAATTTTCTGGAGTTAAAGAGAAAAGGTATGATTTCCTTCCCTCGATAAGAGGGCGGAGTGGTGGGGGAAGATTGCAGAACACACTGGGATTGGAATGAGTCTTCTCATTAGATTTTAAGAATATTCTTCAGATCTGATGAAGTTTTCAGTGAAAACAACATTTCTCTTGTCATTTCATTATTCACTTCTATCCTAAGAAAGTACGTTTAATCCCAGGGGGCAGCCATAGGCCAAAAAAACACACTGCCGGAGCTGTTCTTCTTAACCTTTATTCTTGTCTTTCTCCCCCTGGGGTTAAAATGTAGCGTGGAGCATGGTAGGTAGAAGTAATGGACTTCAGAATCCTACAAGCCTGAGTGCAAACTCTGGCTCTACCGTTTTCTAAGTTGCGTGACCCTCGCCAAGTCATTTAATTCTCTCTAAGCCTATGTTTTCTCATCTTTAAGATGGCCATAGCGGCAATCCCTGTTTCACAGGCTTGTTCTGAGGATAAGATGGGATGGTGCCTGGATACGTAGCACTGGGCACAGTGCCTGGCACCTCGGAGGTGCTCAGGAGACATTAGTCATGGTGACGATTGATGTTATTAATGTTCGGTGTCATGAGTTTTATTTATGACTTGGGCTTATAGACTTTAGGCTAATTGTCCTATCTGGAATCAAACACAGCACAAGAGAACACATCACAGTAACAGCCATGGTTCCCGAGCGTGACATCAAAGCTTTTCACAGCAGAGGCAAGGACTTGGCACGACAACAGTCAGGACCACATCATCTTTTTTAAAAAGTTTTCTTTTCAGTTAATTCTGGACTTACAGAAACGTTGCAAAAATAGTACAGAGAGTTTCCATACACCCACCACCCATCTTCCCCCCCGTGTTAACAAATCATGTAACTATTGCATCGTTTGTCAGGATATTACCACCGGTAGAGTACGATTCAACTAAACGTAAGACCGCTTTACGTCGACATCCCTCTCTGTTCTGGCATCCCATCCAGGACTCCACCCAGGACCCACGCTGCACTCAGCTGTAATTTCCCCTTAGTCCCCTGTCCTGAAGAGTTCGTGGTCAGTTGTTTTGCCCAATGTCCCTCACTTTGGGTTTGTCTTATGTTTTCTCATGAGTGAAGTACATTTTTGGCAAGAATGCCACAGAAACGTTGTGTCCTTCTTAGTCATTGTCTCACACGGTTCAGGATGTGGATACTGATGTCTTGTTACCTCGGTCACTCAGTTCAGGTGGCTTCTGCCACCTCTACTGCGTTCTGCTTGCTCTACTGTGAAGTTCCTATCTTCCCTTGTAGTTAATAAATATCTTGGGGGAAATACTTTGGAACTGTGTAAACTCTGTCCCTCTCGAACTTTCACCCACTGATTTTAGCATTCATTGGTGGGTCTTGTCTACAACAGTTATCATGGTGATATTTGTCTAGGGCTGATTTTCAATCTCTCTCTTTCCTTCTGCATTTATTAGTTGGAATTCCACTGTACGGAAGGGCTGGCCTTCCTCCCCCATTTATTTAGTTAATGGATTATTTAGTTATGTTAGTGTGAACTCGTGAATGTATTTTATTCTTTGGGGTTATAATTCAGGACCATCGTCATTCACTTTTTTGCTCAAATTGTTCCAGTTTTAGCAAACCATGATTTGTTGTTGTTTAGTTCATTCCACTTGCTCCTTTCTTCCTTTTTGGTGTGATCTTTGAAAAGAGATTCAAAAGGTCAACAGGGATCAGAAAGGTCCCTCACCCCTGTGGTTAAACGAAACTATGCCCGTTAATTTACAGGATCTCCCGAGGAGAGGACCGCCCCCACAGGCCACTCCCTTGGCCAACTCATTCCAATATTGAAACCAGTGCTGCTCGGAAATATCCTTTCTGAAACGAATCAAGCTCCTTTGAAAATTTATTTGCTCTTGTTTCACTCCTAGGAGAGACCCAAAAAAATTGTTGGGAGACTAGATCATGGCATGTTGGCATCTAAAAAACCCAGGGTCGGGCTTCCCTGGTGGCGCAGTGGTTGAGAGTCCGCCTGCCGATGCAGGGGACGTGGGTTCGTGCCCCGGTCCAGGAAGATCCCACATGCCGTGGAGCGGCTGGGCCCGTGAGCCATGGCCGCTGAGCTCCGCAGCGGGAGAGGCCACAACAGTGAGAGGCCCGCGTACCGCAAAAAAAAAAAAACCCAAACACACAAACAAAAACAAGAACAAAAACAACCCAGGGTCAATTTGATAGAAACCAAGGCCTCCTAGTCTGCTTCTCCAGGGTCTGCCTTGTTTCGTAGATACGGCTCTGGGAGGACAGACTCCAGTCACCCTCACTAACGATCTCAAGTGCGTCTTGAAACTTAGCAGCCTCTTGAGAAGGGAGCCTTGAACGCTGATTCTAGCACTGTTTCCAGTTCCCGGACCCTGCACCCAGGAGACCCAAAGATGCTGGTGACCCGAGGGAGACAAGGCTTGTCCTGCCGGACTCGTGCTCGACCCCAGACAGAGTTGTGAGGAGCTGTCGTGCGCGCTCATCTATCAGGGTTCTCACACTTCTTTAAACTTAGTCAGCCTAGGCAGGGCAAAAGACCTACCGCATCGCTCCTGCTTTATAGAGAAAAAGAAATTGGAGAGGAATAAAGCTTTGGAGAGGAACGAAGTGGCAATCAACATGGTAACGTGGCAGCAGTTATGCAAACATAATAGGATCAACAAGAAAAACCAGACATTGCCTAGTACAGGAGCAGCAACTCAGAACTGACTCAGACTTACCCCACTGATCCTGGACACTGGGATCCCAGAGGCTCCCCTGCGTCAGGACACAGGAGGGCTGAGAAGCATCGCCAACAGCTGCGCGGCATCCGGCTTCTCAGAAGACCTCGGTAAACCTCAGTTATCCGGTGACTTTAGATTACAAGTGCCAGGTCATTAGTGAGTACGGCTCGCTGATAAGTAAGGATGGAAGTTAATTGCTTTTGAAGATGGACTTTTTTGCATGAGTTTGCAGCCTTTCTCAGGAAACCCTTGTCTATTGCTTTGCACGCTTAAATTAGACAGATGGATGGTGGTGGGGAGAGGGAAGGGGCGGCAGAAACGTTAAGAATAATCATCTCCACGAGGCTCCTTGGGTGTTTTCAGGATGTGCTTCTGCGTCCTAGCTGGGGGATGGGGGATGAGGGATAGAAACTGCCCCAGCGGCTCTGATTTACGCCCCTCACTGGCACATCTGTGCGATCCCACTCAGTCGCCCCTCACACCCCCTGACTCTCCTTCTGTCTGGCAGGAGCCGGCTTTGCTCAGGGGTCTCTCAATCCCGTCCCCTTCAGGAAACTTCCTTGCTCACCGTGAATACTTTCTTAAGGGTAAATCAGGGCTTGCTGTGTGTTAGGCCCTTTACTCAGACCTCCTGAAACCTCCCACAACTTTGCAAGGTGAGGAATATTCTCCTCTTTCTTTTTTTTTTAATTTTTATTTTTTATTGAAGTATAGTTGATTTACAATGTTTCAGATATACAGCAAAGCAATTTGGCTATACATACACATATGTATCTATTCTTTTTCAGATTCTTTTCCATTATAGGTTATTACAAGACATTGAGGGACTTCTCTTGTGGTGCAGTGGTTAAGACTCCGTGCTCCCAATGCAGGGGTCCTGGGTTTGATCCCTGGTCAGGGAACTAGATCCCACATGCATGCCGCAACTAAGAGTTTGCATGCCATAACTAAGGAGCCCATGTGCCACAATTAAGGAGCCCTCTGCCGCAACTAAGACCCGGCGCAACCTAATTAATTAATTAAAATTTTTAAAAAAGAACACTTAAAAAAAAGATATTGAGTATAGCTTCCTGTGCTATACAGTAGGTCCTTGTTGGTTATCTATTTTATATATAGTATGTATATCTGTTAATCCCAAACTCCTAATTTATCCCTCCCTCTCCCCTTTCCCCTTTGGTAACTGTAAGTTTGTTCTCTGTGTCTGTGAGTCTGTTTCTGTTTTGTAGGTAAGTTCATTTGTATCGTATTTTAGATTTAGGATGTAAGTGATATCCTATGGTACTTGTCTTTCTCTGTCTGACTTACTTCACTTAGTATGATCATCTCCAGGTCCATTCGCTTCTCCTCTTTCTATAGGTGAGAAAATAGGACTCTTGGAAGCTGGGCACCTTGTTCACGGCCTCAGCCTGGGAAGGGGTAGGAGCAGGACCCAGACCCTGGACCACGGGGCCTTGGAGCCCGAGCAGCCTCCACGCACTCTGCACATCCGCCCTGGTGGGGCTGGGGCTCCGATGACTCCACCCTCCGCCATCCTCTTCCCCATCTGTCAGCTCTTGTGCCCTGATGGGGGTAGGACTTCGCTTTGCTGTGAACCTTGACACTTCCTTTTCTGTGTTGGTGGAGACAATTATTTAAAAAATCAATTCTAGCACATTATTTAAAACTTCAAATAATACTAAAGCTTAAAAAGCTTTACTTCCTCTCCTGACCCCAACCCCACTCTCCAAACGTAGCCACTAATAACCGTTCGGCGAACACTTCTTCGGACTTTTCTATATGCAGGTAAGTGCAAGCGCGCTTGTGCATGTGTGTGCACGTGTGCGTGCGTGTGTGTGTGTCTGTCTCTGTGTGTCTCTGTGTGTGTGTGTGTGTGTGTGTTTGAGTGTCTGTGCAGAGCGGAGCGGAGCGGGGTGGGGGGGGGCAGGGGACGGAGGGCGGAATGTGGGCGGGGTCAAGTTTAGAATTACAAGTGCCCGAGGAGTGGGAGCCACACTTTAAATAGGCAGCACCTCCCTCCCCCCCGACAGCTCCTCTCCCCTCTGACAGGACCTCTGGTGGCAGCTGCGCTGAGGTTGGTGCTGTTTTCTTCTCTTTTGCTCCTGCTTCTGGGTCTCAGACTGTAGGTGGGTAGGATTCACGGGACCTACAGCCAAAGCGTTCTGGGACCCTCTCCTGGAAACTATGACATTTATGTGTCATGTGCAAAGACTATATGCTATTGTCTTGACTTTCTGGAACTGCAGTGGGCGCTGATTTAAGGGCCAATGTGATTTGGAGAAAGAGACCAGACGGAGAGGAAAGACATTTGGGTTTACTTCTAAGAAAATCAAGGCTCTCTTTTCTGCGACAAGATTGAAAGTTGAAAGAACATAAAACTTTTGACAGGATTAAAAGAAAATAAAAATTTGAGTGCCTGTTATACTATGAAGTGCATATATATATATATATATATATATATATATATCTCCTCATTTAATCTTCATGGCTAAGTGTGTCCCGTCACCCTCGCTTTTACAGACGCACAAACTGAGGCTCAGAGTAATTAGTTCACTTCCTTGAAGTCGTGTGGCCTCGGGTGCAGAGCTATGATTTGAACCCAGGCTTGTCCTTCAGTCGCACGATGCTGCCCTGAGGACTGGTACCCAGCGCGGCTAAGGGACTCAGGGGTCCCTAGGGGTCTGTTCTTCTAGGGTCTGGGGAAATGGAGAAGTGAGGGAGATGGTGCTTTATCATTGGAAGACATCCATCAGCCCCAGAACCTGCACAAGACATGAGGAGACCTTCTCCAAAGGACTGGGGAAGCTTCTGAGGGCCAGCTGCTTGGGTTTCTCCTTCTTAACCCACAGTCTTTGAAGCCCATTCATTTATCAAACACGCAATATGTTCCTGACCTCCCTCTGACTTTCTGGATCCCTCGGGGAAGCCCCGCTGGGAAGGCAGAGCCACAGGAGAATCTGTGGCCAGCTGGGGCTCCTGTGAGAAAATTGTGTTCATGCAAACGTTTCTCGGGGAGTAGAAAGAAGTGCGTGTACCCACTTCTCCAGAGAGGGGGCCGCCGTATACGGTCGGGGATGCTTACGCTAGACCCACCAGCCAGTATGACTGCGGGAGGTAAGTGAACAAGCAAGGCAGCGTGGGCTCAGGTCCTGGCTGTGCCACACGGCTGCACCCGTGTCACCCAGCCTCTCTGAACTGCAGCTTCTTGCTTACAAAGCAGAGGGAATACTGCTCACGTCTCAGAGCTGTGTGGATTGAACGAAATAACTATATGTAAAGCACTTAGTCTACAGTAGCTGTTCACTGAACGTGGGCCACATCCAGTCGCATCCTCAATCCCAGTACGAGTCTAGGAAAGGGCCAGGAAGGGTGTAGCACTACGGCTCTGTATTCATTTTATGTTGCCTTCTCTACTTAATAGAGCCGTACACCGGCCACCACCAAAAAAGAAAAAGAGCCCAGAGTTTGGGACTTCCCTGGTGGTCCAGTGGTTAAGACTCTGTGCTCCCAGTCGGGGACAGGGGCACGGGTTCGATCCCTGGTCGTGGAACTGAGATCCCCCATGCCGTATGTGCGGCCAAAAGTTAGCTCATCTTACGCAGAGTGCTTGGTCCCGCTCAACCACTCTCACCCCCTTGCAGGGATCCAAAAATACTGACATTTATTTTCCTATTACAAAATCAAACATGTTCTTCGATGAAAATGTAGAAAATATAGATAAGGAAAACATGCCTATAGCCCATCCACTGGTGGATATCCTAATCTTCATGCATACAAATGCTTTATAAGGTATTTTCCCAGCAAAATCATGTCATGTGTGCTATTTCCTAACTTTTCACTTCACGCATTGTGAACAACTTTTCATTTCACTACACTTTCTTCTGTAACACATTTTTTCATGATTCTATAGTAGTCCATCGTACGTGCCTTAATTTATTAACCTATTTACCATTTCTGAACATTTATATACTTTCCAATATTTGGCTGTTATAAACAGTGAACTTCCTCAGTGCTGAATCTTTACCAACCATCACAATTATTTCTTTAGGGTAAATTCCCAAAAGGGAAATTGGTGACTTTGAGGATACATTCAACTCCTATCCCTGTGACTGTCCCCATACATGGAATGGAGAAACTGAGGCACATGCTAATGCAGATGAAGCTGGCTGTAGGGTGGAAGGGAGAACTCCGACAACCTGGGGCACATGAACACCCCATGTCCACAAGCCCCACCCAAGGAACCTTCTAGGGGAGCAGTGTCTGTGGCTCAGGGTCAGCACTTTCTTCCTGACACATGAAAGGGACATATACTCTCAGCAGCTGTCACCCAGCCTTTACCAGCAAGAGATGCTAAGGAGGACGTGGATCTGCGGACAGGAGTAGGATTCATCTCTTCCAGGGCTCTGTTCCCTCGGGAAGTTCCTGGTGAAGGAAGGGGGCAGCTTTCCTTCCAGGTTTCCCAGCAGTAACAGAGCGCCCTGCTTGTTTTCCAGGTGGAATGGATAGCAGGGTCTCGAGCACAACCAGTAATGGAGAGACAAAACCAGTGTGCCCGGGCATGGAAAAGGCGGAGGAGGCTGGCGGCCTGCAGCGGGGGCACTGGAACAACAAGATGGAGTTCGTGCTGTCCGTGGCCGGGGAGATCATCGGGCTGGGCAACGTCTGGAGGTTTCCCTACCTCTGCTACAAAAACGGGGGAGGTGAGACCCACTGCGTCACCCTCGCCCCCCCCACCCCAAGGCTGTCTCCATCTCACGCACTTACTGCCCTCTGGGGAGTCCCATGGACGCAGAGGATAATGGAGTTGGAAAGGCCCTCAGGGCACTGCAGGAGAGACACCTAGACAGAGGGGCGACTTCCTGGGGGGTCCCTATTGTGGCTTCAGAGAAACATGGGTATAGGCTGGGAACCAGACGGATGGGAGTTTGGGTTCTGCCTCTGCTACTTACGCCCTGTAATCTCAGGCAAGCCTTACCTTGGGAGCTCAGGTAAATGCTGTCAACGGAGATAGTTCTACCTGCCCTTCAAGGCTGTTGTAACGCGTAGAGGTCGCGTGTGCAAAGGGCCTAACGGACGGTAGCTATGCTGAAGAGGATGTCGGCACCCAACTGTCCCATGAGGTCTCGAGACTCCGTAGCCGTGACTTCCTGTCCTCCCCCTGCTCTGTGACATGTGTCCCCCCATGTGTCACCTTTGATACCAGTGGCTCTTCCTTTAAGATCTCCCACTGAAGTGTGTGTGGGGGAGCATGAACTCTAACTCTTTCCCGCGTCTCTCCCGCCTCTCATTCTCGCCATCCCAGGCGCCACAGCCACTCCGCTGCCCCTGTTCTGGTCACTTTCCCACCGGGGCCTCCTCCAGGCACTCCTGGGCCTCTGGGGAGCCCCAGAGGGATTTGCCAGGTGCTGAAGTGCTCTGGCCGAGCAGTGGGCTCGGAAGGTCCCCTCGTTGGTGGGTAGAGCTTAGCGGGGCTGGGCTCCCAGGGCTGGTTTTATGGGAGGCTGCAGCCTGCGCTAGAGGAGGGGAAACGCCAAGGTGGGTCACGGGACAGGCCGAGGGGGTGGGAGTTCTGTGGGGCACGAGGCCTGGAGGGAACCCTAATGCCACACCTACCCCTTTGTGGGGTGTGGGGGCCTCCGTGTGTGAGCCCAGTCTCAGTGGTTTGGGGGAGATAAAGCCCACGATGCGGGGTGGAAGAGGGAGCATGGGAAGGGGGTGACACACAGATGCTCTGAGCCCATAGTCTTACTTTCAGGATTGTGGCAAGCGGGGATTGGCCGTGGGGTTGGAGGCTAACTTGTATTTTTCCAGAGGGGTGGGAATGGGCTGATGTGTTCCCTCTCCACAAGACTTCCTGGCCGGCAGCCTGAAGCCGCAGGACTTAGCTCGGCTGACATTGCGAGGGAAGGAGGGAGGTCCCGACCCAGCCCTGGACCCTCCGCCGGCTTGTTCAGACATTTAGGCCCGAGGGCGGAGGGACGGGGCTTGTCGTTCAGGGAGGAGAAGGAGTCTGGGGGCTAAGCCGGGCCTTGGGGCTCCGTGTCTGGAACCCGGTAACCAGCTTAGCTCCTCACGCGGCAGGAAGGTCGGGAGGTGAGCCGCTTTCCCCAAGCCTCTCAGGAATTGGGTGAGGGTGGCTGGGGAATTAGCAGGAGTGGCACGAAGAGGTGGGAGAGGGGTCCCAGGCTTGGTGCCAACCACTGGGCTGAGCAGGGAAAGAAGAGGGGAGCAGGGCCTGGGCAGGGCACACGGGGTCATCCTGTCGAGGGGAGGCCTACGTCTGAGCTCCGCCCCGGGGCTCTGTGTAGGCTTGTGCGGCCCAGGGAGGTGTGGCCGTGTCTCGGGGGAAAGGCAGGCCGGGAGCAAGCGTGTCCACGGCCCCTGGTTCCTCACGTGGGTGCTTCGGGGGGACCAGAGGCAGGAGGGTGGCCACCTCGTGCCGGGAAGAGCCTGCCCTCCAGCACGCCGGTCCCCACGAGCCGTTTCGGGGCTCACGGAACGGTCCGCGGAATCCTTAGGCCACCACCCCGGTCTCTTCCCTGATAGGGCACAAGGCCTCAGGCTTCCTCTTCTCTTTCCTTGATGGACAACAGCAACTGGAGGAAGTGCTCGGAGGGGCTCTGGGGCCGGGCCCGAGGCCGATGCCCGGGTTTGCTCTGAAGGGCATGAGTCAGCCAGGGCCACCGGGTGGACACGCGGGAGGCGCCCCTGCCAGTGTGAAGGGGACAAACCCGGGACCCGTGTGGCCTGTAGAGGGGCCCAGACAGGCCCGCTTTTCCGGGTTTTGGTGTTCCCAGAGGCTCAACCTTTCTGTCCCCTTTACCCCTCGTCCCCTCCCCCCAGAGCACGGGTCCCACACTTCATCTCGTCACCTTCTCGTCTCTTTGTCGAGAGGGGACGGAGGCCTCCTTATGACAGGACCCTTCACTGCCGACATGGGGAAGGGGGTGGGGAGGACGGAGACCGTCTAGGTTGGTTTGACCCCATCCTCCTGCTTTAGTGATTTTGTTTAAACCCGTGGTTCTCAGATTGGGGCTTGGACTCCTGGGGGCGAGAGGGACGTTCTGAGCAGCTTCTGCAGGAGGGTGCTGGGGTCACGGGTGTCATCAGCCTGCTTTTTTCTGGGCCCTTCCTTGAACTTCATAGCTGTAAGTAGCCACTTTTGTGCTTGGCTGGGGGGATAAACTCGGGACTTTATTATCATTAATGTTTGTTTGGTGGGGAAGTCAGGGAGGAAAACGTCCCCAAAGCGTAATTTCAGTTCCAATCTAAAAATATAAGTGATATCTTCTGCGGTTCCTTCCAGCTTTAACGTTTGGTAAATCCTAATAGAAGTGAGTCCCGAAGCAGGGAAAAGGCTGAGGCAAGCGTATGATAGAAGAACAGGGAAACGGTGAAACACTGTAGTCGAAAACCAGAGATGCTGAGAAAATGGTACCAAGAAGCCTGTCTAAAATCAGTGTCCATCAGGAGACGGGTGCAGGGGGCGCCCGCCTTAGCCACCTCCTAGATAAGCACCCGCCCTGCCGTCCAGGCCTTGTGGCCAGTCTACCCCGAGCACCTGCCCACCCCCCTCCCCATGGCTTTCGACAGTCAGGCCAACCAAGCCCGGACTGTGTCACCCAACGACAGTGACTTACCGTGGACCCACCACCTGCCAGGAATTATTCCGAGTTGTTGTGATAATCTATAAACAGAACAGACCCCTTCCCTGTCCCTGTGGGGCTTACACTCCTTGTCTGTCTGTGAGAGACAGACAATAAACAGTAAACACAGTAAACAAGAAAATTACATAGCATATCAGAGGTTCCTGAGTGCTACAGGAGGGGGGCTGCGGGCGACCACACCGAGAACGTTAGAGTGAAGTCTTGCCGGTGAGTGAGAGCCGGCCATGTGGATATTAGGGGGAAAGTGCTCCAGGCAGAGGAAACAGGTGTTAGTGGCCCTAAAGCAGGAGGTTGGCTGGCGTGTTTGGGGAGCCACTGGAGGGGAGTCACTTTGGGGGGGCAGGTCACCCAGGGCTTGTCAGCCACCGTGAGACTCTGGCTTTCCCTCCAGTGATGGGGAGGCGGGCCAGGGGTTTGAGCAGAGGGGCCAATCTTACACTTGTACACTGTCTGGCTGCTGTGTTGAGAACTGATTGCAGGGGACTAAGGGGGGAAGCAGACTGGTTACAAGACTAAGAAGCTTGGAGTCTCCTTGATGTCCTTCTTTCTCACATAACTGGTGGCTCTGCCCAAATACCCAAGTCCTGGCTGCTTCGGAACCTGGGCCTTCAGCCGGAAGCCCTCCAGCTCCCTGGACCCCGGCTACCGGCAGACTGAGTTGCCCAACACCCAGGCTGCCTGGGGCTGGAGACCCACGTGAGGCTACCGCAGAATGTACCACAGCTGGACCTCTCAAAGCCGGGATCTTAGAGGGAAGGGCCATAGCCAAGTAAAGCCCACCTCTGGATGTCAGGGAGAGGGAGCATGGGGACACCAATGTCAAGGGCATTAGATGGCCCCCGTTTGCCCTGAGGTTGTCCGTAGATATACTAAAGAACGAAGAGAAACAAGGAGCGATTTTCTTCATGTAAGAGTCACGGTTATTTTATGAGTACGTGACAACTGGTCACCACTTTTAGTTAATGAAGCAATGCCAAGTATTGGTCCAGCAGTGTTGATTACAGCATGTAATAGTCATGCGTGTTCACTGCTGTGCTGCTCATGTGGCATATCGTCAGTTTGTCCTAAAAAAATGTCACCTGGAGCCTTACAGGTGACGCCGCAGAATGTGTTCCTATTGAAAAGGGTGTCCAGCAGAATGATTCCTTTCCAGGATGGGCATGTGGTCTCTCCCATCCCATGGGGAAAAATGCCAGGACATTTTAGAATTTGGGCAAGGAGACTAAACGGGGGATTTGGGGAGCAGATAACTGACTCCATCCTCCGTCTCCAGGAGTGGCTCCATCTTTGAGTGGTGGTGACTGGGGCTTGGGTGGGGAAAGAGGCAATGCCCCAGGACTGCCTGGTGGGCACCCGCGTCCCTCCTGGGCTCTATCTCTTCCCTAACTCCCTCCCCGGTTTGGGGCCAGTGACTCGGCCTGGCAGGTGTGGACCTTGTCCCCTCTGGCCAGCTGCCCAGGAGCTCAAGGAGGCAGAGGGGGAGGGGCGCAGACTGACCACCGGACCCAGTGCGGTTAAACATTGGCTCGGTTCACTAGGGAAGAGCAGGGGGCACAAAGATGGGGATGAGGGGCTTGAGCCAGGCTGAAAACTCTCCCCCCTGCCCCCTGTCTTCTCTCTCTCTCTCTGCGATGTTTCCAGCTCCCAGCAGTACTGTTCATATCAGCCACTGGGTTCTCTCTTCCCTAATTTCCCCTTCCTGCCCAGCAAGCCTTGGGCTGATTTATCTACTCACGTGCCTGAATTGTTTACCATCTTTCTTTGCCCTTGTGGTCACCAAGCGTTTCCTTAGTGCCTGAATTACGGATGCGTGGACTAGAGGCAAAGAGCTGGAGAAGCCTATTCCCCACTAACTTTTGTTTTAGCAATTTTATGACGGTATAATTGGCTTACAACAACTTGCACACATTTGAAGTGTACCGTTGGATAAGTTTCGACATAGGTACACGCCCTTGAAACCATCACCACTATCAAGATAATGAAGGTATCCATCACTCCCCCAAATTTCCCCCTTCCCTCTCTCCCACCCCTGACCTCTGCTACCCCATCCCAATGCAACCAAAAACCTGTTTTGTTTTTTAAAAATATAACTATTTTCCAGCTTTATTGATATGTTATGGATAGTAAGTTTAGGTGTAGAACATGATGATTTAATACATGTATGTATTGCAAAATGATTACCACAGTAAGGTTAGTTAACACCTTCATTCCTTCATATAATTACCTTTTTTTTTGGTGGTGATAACACTTAAGATCTACTCTCTTAAGAACTTTCAACTATATAAGACAGTATAGTTCACTGCAACCACCATGCTGTATGTTACATCCCCAGAAATTGTTTATCTTATAACGAAGTTTGACCAACATGTCCGCATTCCTCACACCCCCAGCCTCTGGTAATCACCATTCTGCTCTCTGCCTCTATGACTTAGAGGTAAGCCTAAAACTTAGTTCTTCTTTTTCAAAGTTGTTTGGCTATTTTAGGTTCTTTGCATTTTCATATGAACTTTAGAATCCGTTTGTCAGTTTCTACAAAAAAGTCTGCTGGGATTTTGATTGGGATTACAGTGAATCTACTGATTAATTTGGGAAGAACTGACATCTTAATAATATTGAGTCTTCTGACCCATGAACATGGTATGCCTCACCATTTATTTAGGTCTTCTTTAATTCCTCTCAGCAATGTTTTGCAGTTATGAGTGTACACATCTTTTGTCAAATTTATTCCTAAATAGTTCATCTCTTTGATGCTGTTATAATGGTATTATTTGTTAAGTTGTAATTTATAATTGCTTGTGCTAGTAGAAGAAATGCAATTGATTTTTTATGCTGATCTTATATCTTGTAACCTCACTAAATTAACTTATTTATTCTAGCAGCTCTTTGGTACATTCCGAAGGATTTTCTTTCTTTTCTTTTTAAATACACTTTATTGAGGTATGACTTATGTACAAAAAGCTGTACACATTTAATGTATACCACTTGATGAGTTTGGAGGTAAACATATACTTGTGAAACCATCACCACAATCAATGTCATAAACACATCCATCACGTCCAAAAGTTTCCTTCTGTCCTCTTTTTTTCATTTTAATTTTTTGTGTGTGATAAGAACACAACATAAGATTTACCTTCTTAGCACAATTTTAAGAAAAAAATTCAATATTGTTCACTGTGGGCACTATGGTTAAAGTGGATATCTAGGATTCATTCATTTTGCAAAACTGAAACTTTATACCCTTTGGCCAGCATCACCCTGTTTCCCCCTTCCTCAGACCCTGGTAATCACCATTCTACTTTCTGATTCTATGAGTTTGACTATTTTAAATTCCAACGGATTTTCTACATAGGCAATCATGTCATTTGCAAGTAAAGCAGTTTTATTTCTTCTTTTCTAATCTGAATAACTTTTTTTTTGAATAACAGTTAATTCCTTTTATTGCCTTCTTGCCTTGACTAGAATCAATATTGATGGAGCCAATGTTGAATAGAAGTGGTAAATAGTAAGACTGGACACCCTTGTCTTACTCTCGACCTTAGGGGTTAAGCAGTCTTTCACCATTAAGTATGATGTTATCTGTAGGTGTTTTGTAGATGCCCTTTATTCCCTTCTATTCATCACTTGCTGAGAGTTTTTTTTTTTTTAATCAGAAATGGCTGTTAGATTTGGTCAAATACTTTTCTGCATTTATTGAAACGATTATATGGTTTTTCTTTTTAAATTTATTAATATGATCCACTGATTTTTTTTTTGAATGTTAAAACAACTTTGTATTCCAGGGATAAACTCCACTATGTATTACTTTTTTTATATATATTGTTGGATATCTAAAATTTTGTTTAGAATTCTGCATCTATGTTCATGAAAGTTTGATCTATAGTTTTCTTTTCTTGTCTTTATCTACTTTTGTTATCAGAGTAATGCTAGCTTCGTAGAATGAGTTGGAAAGAATTGCTTCTAAATTTTCTGCAAGGGTTTGTATAGAATTGGTGTCATTTCTTCCTTAAGTCTTTGGAATGTCCCCAGCCTTGCGTGAGTACCACCAGGCTCTATCTTCTTGAGGGATTCTTTCCTCTCCTTGGGTAGTGTCCTCACACGCATGTGCTGACCAGCACTCAAGCTCGTAGGGGACCCTCTGCAGGCACTTGGGTCTCTCTGTGCACGTCTCTCCCCCTGGGACTCTCTCCTGTGAACTCCCCTGCCCAGTTGCCAGCAGATAGAGGTCTATGGTGGAGCAAATGCCAGCATTTCTGGCATCAGTAGACTTGTCTCAGGCAGTGACTGTGAAAACAGAAGCAGAGAGGATTACTAAGGGAAATCTGATTTCAGTCTGCTAAAAGCCCCTCTCTAACATTGAGAGCAATCATTTCCTTGACAAAAATTATAGACTGTGGGCTGTGGGAATGCTCCTGGATATCTGTGACTCGGTGAGCTTCTTCTATGACCACAAGCTATGTGTTATTTGGGCAGCAACTGAAGTTGATGGGGAGCAAACCTTGGAAGGTATAGATGGAAACTTCAGAGTGAAGGAAGTGACTGGCTAGGTCCTAAGTAACTTGGTGACACCTGATCTCTGCCGTGGTTCCAGACATCTAGACAGATGTCCCCGCCATTTTGCGCAGTCCCCATCCCCGGGATTCTGACTGGAAGCATGGGGTGGTAATGGGAGGAGATGACCGTGGACCACAAGGAGGCTAGTGCCACGTAATGGACAGCCTGTTTCCCACCCGCAGGTGCCTTTTTCATCCCCTACCTCATCTTCCTCTTTACCTGTGGCATTCCTGTCTTTCTCCTGGAGACAGCACTAGGCCAGTACACCAGCCAGGGGGGCATCACAGCCTGGAGGAAGATCTGCCCCATCTTTGAGGGTGAGTAGCTCTGCGCCCGACTCCAGAGTCTCTGCACTAGTTATAGTTATAACTAGTTATAGTTATAAACCTTGTTTGGAATAACTGGGTGGTGTATCAGCAGTGCTGATACAGATAAGACTCTGTGTCTTTATGTTAAACCTTCCACCGTGGGCCCAAGACTGAATTACTGCCAGGGAATTCCCTAAAAAGAGAATTTTAATGAGAAAAAAATAATAATTCTACCATCTTTGGAATTCTCTGGCGGTCCACTGGTTAGGACTCTGTGCTTTCGCTGTCAGGGGCCCAGGTTCAATCCCTGGTGGAGGAACTAAGATCCCACAAGCTGCGTGGCGTGGCCAAATAAATAAATAAATAGATAAAATGTTTACATAGCACAGGGAGATCAGCTCGGTGCTTTGTGACCACCTAGAGGGGTGGGATAGGGAGGGTGGGAGGGAGACACAAGAGAGTGGAGATATGGGGATATATGTATACGTATAGCTGATTCAACTTGTTATAAAGCAGAAACTAACATACCATTGTCAAGCAATTATACTCCAATAAAGATGTTAAAAAAATTTTTTAATTCTACCATCTTGACACAATAGCTATTTAAAACTTAGGATGTTTTATTTCAATATTTCTCTCTATATAGGATTTTCTTTAAGATTCCATTTTGAAACAATTATATGTTCACAGAAAGTTGCAAAAGTAGCCCAGAGAGGTCACGTGTACATTTCACCCAGTGACATTTTCATTTTCCTCAATGGTAAAAATCTTATATAGAACAATATCAAAACCTGGGAATGGACATTGGTACAATCCGCAGACCTTACTCAGATCGCACCCATTTCCATGCACTTGCTTGTGTGTGTGTGTGTGTGTGTGTGTGTGTGTGTGTGTATGTGTGTGCGTATAATTCTGTGTAATTCTATCACTTGTGTTGATTCGTGCAAACACCACCGCTGTTCCGTGACCACGGAGATCTCCATCCTGCTGCCCCTTCATAGTCACACTAACCCTTCCCCTCCCCACCCCTATAACCTCTGACAGCCACTAACTTGCTCTCTATCTCTATAATTTTGTCATTTGGGGAATGTTACATAAATGGAATCATACAGTGTGTGACCTTTTGAGACTGGCTTTTTCTCTCGGCATGATGCCCTTGAGATCCACCCAGCTTGCTCTTGTATCAGTAGTTCATTCCTTTTCATTACTGAGCAGTATTCCATGGTGTCGATGGTTGTCCTATGGTTTATTTAACCATTCACCCACTGAAGAACATTTGGGTTGTTTCCAGTTTGGAGAGATTTACTTCATTATTTCTTTCTCTCTATATAAAGTTTACATATCTATTAATATGAAATATACACAGTTTCTGTCGTTTTTGTGTTTTTTTTGGCCACGCTGTGTGGCAAGTGGGATCTTAGTTCCCCGACCAGGGATTGAACCCTTCCCAGCACTGGGAGCGCAGAGTCTTAATCACTGGACAGCCAGAGAAGTCCCTCTGTTTTTGTTTTTTTTTTTTTTTTTTTTTTTTTTGTGGCGGTACGCGGGCCTCTCACCGCTGTGGCCTCTCCCGCTGTGGAGCACAGGCTCCGGACGCGCAGGCCCAGCGGCCATGGCTCACGGGCCCAGCCGCTCCGCGGCACGTGGGATCCTCCCGGACCGGGGCACGAACCCGTGTCCCCTGCATCGGCAGGCAGACTCTCAACCACTGCGCCACCAGGGAAGTCCAGTCCCTCTGTTTTTTAGTTAGTGTTATTTTCAATTTTTTACACGACAATCATGTGATTGCATAAACTTCCATCAAGGGGATATATCATAATTTGCTTAACAATTCTCTGTTCTGGGCTTTCTGCTTATTTTCAATCACTGATAAATTGATATTCTGCTATCATGTATCTTCGTAGAGGTAGCCTTTACCCCCCTTTTTTGGAGTTATTTCCTTGGGATAAATTCTCAGGATTAGGATCACTGGATCAAATGGACAACCAAGTTGATGTCCCTTGACCATGCTTATTAAGTTGTTCTATGGAAGTGTTATGCTGACGTACACATCACCGGACTTGAGTAAGCGTCTTTCCTCCGTATCTTTAACAGCTCTGAGTTATATCCCTGGCTCCCAAACTTGTCTGCACACTGGAATCACCCCAGGACCTTCCAAACATCCTGAGGCCTGTACCCCACCCCCAGAGATTGTTATTAAATTGGTCTGGGGTCTGGTCTGGGCTTTGGAATTTTTAAAATATTCCCAGGTAATTAATTCTACTACTATGTGGACAAGTTTGGAAATCACTGAGTTATATCGTTTGTAAACATGTTCACTAGTGTTGCAGGTGCAGAATGGTAGCTCATCATTTTTCATTTTGCACACCTACGATTATTAGGGAGGATGAGTGTGTTGTGAGGATGTTCATTGCCTGTGTGTGTGTGCTCCTCTGTGAACTGTCTCTTCCTGCTTTTAACGCGTGTTTTTTTTTTAGTTTTATTTTTTGGTTGCATTGGGTCTCCGTTGCTGCGTGCAGGCTTTCTCTAGTTGCAGCGAGTGGGGACTACTCCTCGTTGCGGTGCACGGGCTTCTCATTGCAGTGGCTTCTCTTGTTGTGGAGCACGGGCTCTAGGCGCGTGGGCTTCAGTAGTTGTGGTTCGCGGGCTCAGTTGTAGTTTGCGGGCTCTAGAGCGCAGGCTCAGTAGTTGTGGCGCATGGGCTTAGTTGCTCCACAGCATGTGGGATCTTCCCGGACCAGGGCTCACACCCGTGTCCCCTGCGTTGGCAGGCGGATTCTTAACCACTGCGCCACCAGGGAAGTCCCTTAACGCGTGTTTTTACATTTCAGAAATATAGAATTCCAGGGAACATTAGCTGTTGGAATCTCGGAGTTAGCCTTGTACATTTGTAAGATAGCTTAGAATCAGTGAACTTGCAGCATACAGATGAGAGTGTACAGGCAGCGGGGCAGGGCAGCAGGAGACGGGAGGAAGCCCGGCCTGGCCTGGGGGTGCTGCACGACGGGAGGGGGCAGCGAGCCAGGAGCCCAGACCCCATACCCCGTGTCTCAGGACACTCACAGGGGAGCACAGACCCTCTCCTGAGCAGGGGTGGGCGGAGCCAGAAACCTGCCCCGTGTCCCCAGCCCCGTGTGTCTCCGCCCAGGTATCGGCTATGCCTCCCAGACCATCGTCATCCTCCTCAACATCTACTACATCATCGTCCTGGCCTGGGCCCTCTTCTACCTCTTCAGCAGCTTCACCATCGACCTGCCCTGGGGGAGCTGCCGCCACGACTGGAACACAGGTGAGGTCACCTCCACCTGCTCTGCTGCGGTGACCAGGAGAGGGATTGTCCCCATATCCTGGTCCCCAGGCCCCATCCTTCACCTGGGACATGCTAGAAATCTGCCAAGGAGGTGACAGAGGTCTAATGTCAAAGATAAGAGCGAGAGTCCACCAGCATCACAGGAAAAAGATCACAGACTTTTTCAAAAAATTCATGTGTTGAATCAACGTTATTATGAAGATAGAACTGACTTCTTTTTGTGCATTTTAGCCCTTTATGGGTTTTGATTTGAAACGTGGTTAGTTTGATATATGGATATATTGTTTTCTCATTTATTTATTCTTCATGTCTTCTTTCTGATACTATTTTAGGCCTTTCCAACTCCCAAGTCATGTGGATTTAACCAGGGATAAGCTGTTTTGTATGGCATCAGTATAATTTACCATAGCAAGTAATTTTCTCCCATGATTTTCTTTTAAGACAAGAGCCTCTATGGCGATAGAACTACTAAGTCTAATGAATTGAAAGAAAATGTTCAATTAAAAATACAAATTAAAAATTTCTAGGGTAGTGCTTTCCAAAAGAACTATCTGTGGTGAGGAAATGTGCTTTGTACTCTGATGCGGTAGCCACTGGCCACATGCGCTATCGAGTACTTGAAACATGGCTAGTGCGTGTGAGGACCTGAATTTTAAAGTTTTTATTTAATTTAAATTAATTTAATGTAAATAGCCACACGTGGCCGGTCACTGCCCTGTTGGACCGCGCAGGTGGACACTGTCCTGCTCCCAATGTCCAAACACCTCTCGTGCCTGTCAGTGAGGTCCTACCTGTGCCGTGATGAACCTTTTCTTGTTCAGATAAGTTACTCAGTTCTGAGCTAGAGTGTGAATCTTTTATTCACTTGCCAGGGAAGTGGTTTTGCACGTTTATCCTGGTGTTCAAGGCCCCCTCGCCCTCATATTTGATGCTGTCTCTCCAGGCTTTCATTCCCTTGTCACCACTTTGTCCCACTACTTGTCAAGTGAAAAGTCAAATCTTGGAGGTACCGCCCCTGACACCCCAAGATCTGCTAGGTTCTTCTCAAGTGTGTCTGCTAGTGCCTACACTGGCCCCGGCCCTTGACTGTGGCACTCACCCCGCTTTTCCTCTGTTTGTTGCAAGATCTTGAGGGCAAAAATGGTGTCTTCATCTCTACACCTTTTGTACTTAGCATCATGAGCTCTCAAAAAATATTCATGGAATGAATCAAGTTTTTAAAATCTGTTTTATTCTATTATTTTCTTTATTATGTGTTTTTTCTTCCTTCCCCCTTCTTTCCTTCCTGCCTTCCTTCCTGCTTCCCTCCCTCCCTCGTCTCTCTCTCTCTCTCTCTCTCTCTCTCTCTCTCTCTCTCTCTGCACTAAAATCCGCCCTGCCGGCTTCTCAGATGGGGATTTTATCCAGGTCTCAGTGCAGTTCCTCTTGTAGAAAGTTTCTGCCTTTCTGGTGCCCAGGGGCTTGGCCTCAGGCCATCATCAGGCCTGTGTGCTTCTGGCTGACTTGGCAGGGGGAGCATCTCTGAGGCAAACTCAATACCCAGGGCTTTGGCTCCGTGACATTTTGGGCATTTCTCCTGGTGAGTCTGGAGTCCTCGGAGCCTAGCGTCTTGAGTAGCACAGGACATCCCATCCTGTCCAGAAGGAACAGCCCTTTTGGGTGTGCTGAGGCTTCAAGGAAAGTGACTTGGTTTGGAGGAGAGGGGGCTCCGCTAATATCCCGTGGTTCGGCAGATGTGTGTGGAGCCCTGGCTCTACCCCAGGCTCTGTTCCAAGTACCGGGGACATGCAAGGTGCAGAAACAGAGCTCCTACCCTCGTGGCTTTCATTCTAGCGGCAGAAGACAGACCAGAAACAAAATCAGTGCATCCCATGTGGCATGCTAGAGGCACTGCTGTGCAGAAAACTAAACGGGGAGGAGAGACTGGGAATCTTAGGGGTGGGGTGTAATTTTAAATAGGGTCATCGGGGAAGGCATCTCTAAGAAGGTGATGCTGGGTCATGCTCTGAAGGAGGAGGGCGTGTGGAGGCAGACACTAGGTAGGAGAAGCAGCAGTGCAGAAGTGGGGTGGCATCCAGGGGGCAGCAGGGCAGGTGTGGCCGGAGCAGGTGAGCGGGGGCGGGGCAGTAGGAGAGGGGTGGATGGAATGGGGCCTTGGAGGCCATGATGAGGTTTGGGCTTCTTTCTCTGAGTGTGATGGGAAACCCTTTGGAGGTTTCTGAACTGGGACATGACAGAGCCATGACATGACTGAAGTTTGAGCAAAGCCTCTCTGGCTGCTCTCTGGAGATTTGACTCTGGAGGCAAGAGCAGAAACTGGGCCCATCAGGGAGCCGGGAGCCGTGGTGACCTGCACCAGACTGGTGCTCATACCTGTAACGGGAAGAGTCAGATCCCAGATTTTCTGAAGGTGGAACATACACAATTTGCTGAGCTGGATCCCAGCCTTCATGTCATCACAGACAAGCGATGCCGGGCCATTTCTAAGAAGATCAGCTTTCGTGTGTGCACAGTGGGGAAACGCTCTCTGTCTTTATTGATATTTCCCAGGATTACTGTCCTAATAAAACGTAAAGAAGAGTGTGAACACTTTGTGAAAAGTCCATAGTCGTAGACGGGTAATTAAAAGCCACTATTTATGGAGTGCCGGGCAGTCTCCGCTTATCAGTCCTACACTGGGATCTTCTCATGTACATTTATTTATTTAAATTTATTTATTTATTTATTTTTGGCTACGTTGGGTTGTCGTTTCGGTGCTCGGGCTTCTCATTGCAGTGGCTTCTCTTGTTGCAGAGCACAGGCTCTAGGTGCATGGGCTCAGTAGTTGTGGCTCGCGGGCTCTAGAGCACAGGCTCATTAGTTGTGGCACACGGGCTTCGTTGCTCCACGGCATGTGGGATCTTCCCAGACCGGGGATCGCACCCACGTCCCCTGCATTGGCAGGCAGATTCCCAATCACTGCGCCACCAGGGAAGTCCCCTCGTGTACATTTAGAGACCACGGAAGTGAGTTAGAAAGCCACACAGCGAATAACCAGAGGGAGGCAGGGATTCAAGCCAGAGTCAGTCTTCTGATCTGTACCTGTGCTCTTAGCCCTCAGCTACATCACTTCCCCAGAAGGCATCTTTATTGTTCCTCAAAGGCCACTCTCTACAGGACAGTGGCCCAGAAATGTTCGTATGTTTGAAGCTGATGGCGTGCAAAGCATCTTTCCTGAGGCCGCCTGATGGTGCTTTAATGAGAATGTGCTACACCCACCCACCCCCGCCCCGGCTCCACCCCGGAGAAGTGGGAGAGGGTGCAGTGGCTTTGTTGAGGTCATTATGTGTTTCGTTTTGTGTTTTATTATGAGGCTGTTTTGTTTAGGCACCTTCAGCCCAGATACCGTGCTTCCCAGTCTCCTGAAATTTCGCCCCACTCTCTGCTCATGTTACATACTGGCCAGTGATGTTTCTCTCGCTCCCCGCCCCGCCCTGGACCCCCGGCAGAGCACTGCGTGGAGTTCCAGCGGGCCAGCAGCTCCGTGAACGTGAGCTCTGAGAACGCCACCTCTCCCGTCATCGAGTTCTGGGAGTAAGTGAGGCCCCTGCGCCATCGCAGTGTGGGCGGCGTGTCCCATAGACGGGCGCGGGGCTGGGGACCCCACGGGCTGCAGGGGACGAGTTTCTGCCTCCTCCTTTGGTGGCGCCGTCACCCGAGTGGCTTTTTCCCACCGTGCCTGTATTTGTGGTTAGGGCAGGACTCTTCCCGAGGCTCTCCTCACGCTGGGCCTGCGTCGCTCCCCGCCCCCACCCCCACCCCCACCCCTCCCACCCCCACCCCCACCCCTCCCACCCCCGCCCGCCATGTGGGTCCGCCCTCCCCTGCGGCTGCATGTGTGTTGCTTCTACTGCCCCTCCCCGAAATATTGGCATTCACCGGAGACATGGTTCCTCATATCAAAGCATCCTAACCCTCCGGTTGAGAAAATACGTGTTCGCACCCCCTTCTCCGGGTTAAACTGGTCCTCAGCCTGCCAGAGCAAACCCGCCTGGGAACAGTTTGTCTTTGCCTCCTCTCTGTCTACTCCCATCTCTGGGCTAAGCAGAGCCTCATGGATCAGGGTAAAGGAGCCGACAAGCTTTCGGACCAGAGCCGGAAGCCCGGCTCCGCTGCCCAAGCTGAGGCCGGCGGCACAGGTGCAGTCGCTCACCCTTCTCTCCCCAGGAGGCGGGTCCTGAAGATCTCGGACGGCATCCAGCACCTGGGGGCCCTGCGCTGGGAGCTGGCCCTCTGCCTCCTGCTTGCCTGGGTCGTCTGCTACTTCTGCATCTGGAAGGGCGTCAAGTCCACGGGCAAGGTCTGTGTTCGAGGGCCCCAGGCCCCTCCCTTCCCTGGGCCACCCTGCTCCCCCGGGGGCTCAGCCACCCAGGGGTTCCCCAAGTTGTACCTAGTCGGGGATGGGAGGGAATGACCCCACGAGGAGTTCACATGTCTCTCTTGCTTGATTCTGTGCCTTTCCTGGATTCAGTGGTATGTCCTTCTGGTATTTGGGGAACTGGAATAGGGGAGAGAGAGAGAGGACAGAGAGAGAGAGGCAGGAGGGACACGTGGGGAGGAGTCTGATCTTGGAATGCACCATGCGTGTGGGCACACCGCAGACTGAACACGGTTCACGGCTCCCCGTTTCATACAGCTGTTCTTTGGGAAAGCAATTCCGTCATGACTATTAATCTCAACACGACTGTCAGCCACCCCGAGACCCTGGGGAGACTCGCTGCCCTGGAGTGCATGAGGGCATCCCGAGTTCTCCTGGACTCCCGCCCTGGCGGCCTCTGACCAGGCTTCCCTCCTAAGCTGGCTGCCCGGTTGTGCTAAGCTTGTGAGCTCTGTGGGGACAGGGGTCATGTGTGACAGAGCTTCTTGTCCCTGACGACCCTTGCCACTGTTCTAAGCTTCTTGCTGGGAGCGTGCCTAAGTTCGCTCAGTCACTCAGCAGGAGACAGAGGGAGGGGGGAGGGCTGAAGGCTGAGTGCTGACCAGCTGTGGGGGGAGCGGGAGGGCGCAGAAGGGGTGACCTCTGCCGTGGGCTTGGCGGCTCCTCCGCCTGCCCCCTCCCTGTCCCCCCGCTGCTGGCTGCCCCAGTTCCTTACCTTCTCCTCTGCCCCTTGGCCAGGTGGTGTACTTCACAGCCACCTTCCCTTACCTCATGCTGGTGGTCCTGTTGATTCGAGGGGTGACGCTGCCTGGGGCCGCCCAAGGAATTCAGTTTTACCTGTACCCAAACCTCACGCGTCTGTGGGACCCCCAGGTAAGACGCACAGACGGGGCCGTCCCTGTGCTCAGCTGGGCATCTCTGCTCCTGGACAACCCCAGGCATCCACGCTGAGGGGGGTGTCTCCACGCATGTCCCCCTCCTGGGTTCACAGCTGCCAGGGAACCCAGGGGCCCTGAGGCCCTCGTGGTGTTTTGTAGTGTTTCTGGGGGGCTGTAAATGCGTCCTAACAGCCTTTCCCCCAGGCTCTCCCCTTCCACTACCTCCCATCCCCTCTGGGTGTCTCCTTTCATTTCGAGCAGCCTCTCTCTCTCCTGACCCTCCACTGGCCCCTCTGGCCCGCCCTCTGCCCACAACGCCCGCTCCTGGCCACAGCCCCCAGAGCCTCCCAGGGCCAGCTGGCTGGTGGTGCTGAGTTTCCTGTGTGCTGTCCAGAGGCCCCCGGCCCTTCCTTCAGGGTCCACCCTCCGGGAGGGGGCTGTCTAATGACGAGGGTCTGGACGGCAGGGCCTGCACTGAGAAGCCTCTGCCGGGGTCTCGTCTTCCCTTTGGCAGACGTTCTGAAGGCCAGCAAAGCCAGGAGGGGGCCGGGGGCGGAGAGGCCACGGGTGAGCACAGCCCAGAGCCCCGCCCGGCCCGGCTGTGGCCTGAGCCCGCTTCCCTGACAGAGGTCACCTCCCGAGGCCTCCTCCTGGGCTGGAAGGGCTGTGCCCCTGAAAGGGACGCCCAGCTCAGAGCAAACCAGAAATCGAACGGCTTTTCGTACGTTTCTATAGTAAGGCAGCGGCTGAGAGGTGAGAGGGGGCAACAGAGGAGGCAACAGCCCCCCAGCTCCCTCCGAGGCGGGGACCGTTCCCACGAAGGCAGTGGCTCCCCTTGTGCAGAATTTGGGGTGGCTCTTCTCAAGCCTCCCAGCACCCCCGGATGAATTACGAGCTCTTCCATCCTGAGTCCTGCGGCTGCCAGAGCTCCCAGAAGCAGCAGACCACTCGAGCCCGGAAGCCTCCCCAGCCTCGGCCCGGGCTCTTTCCCCACGACATCCGGTGGGATGGGAGCTCACCCTCCCGTCCCCGTTTCTGAGACAGATAGAGACACAGGGGCAGCCACCTCGTCTCCCCGTGGACCCAAGGGCTGCAGTCGGGCCTCGGAGCTAAACTGTAGGACCGCAGCTGCTGAAGCTAGAAAACCCCAACGTCATCTCTGCAAACTTCTCGCTGCACAGATGAGCAGACAGGGCCCAAGATCACGTGGAAGGAACGGCAGGCCGGGACCCAGAGTGCCGTGGTGGAATGCAGGCAGCAAGCAGGAGGTTGCGGGGCAGCAGAGCTGGGCGAGGCCTCGGAGGCCGGTGGTGGGTTCGGCTTGGATCCCTCACGCCGGAGGGAGCCGCTGCGGTTCTGGGGCAGTGGTGTGAACCGGTGGCTGAGCCGCAAGCCGCCTTCTCCTGGAGATCAGGCTGGGAGACAGGCAGGTAGAATGAAAGAAGAAAGGGAGAGAGGGTCCAGCGTCTCTGGAACTGACCTATGGCTTCTGTGATCGATGCTCTGTTTGTCCTGACCAGCTTTTTAGCTAACAACTGCTGAGCGTCCGCTATGGCCCTGGCATTGTTAAGAGGGTCACATACATTATTTCAGCTAATCCTCACCGCTGACCAGTGAGGTATCCCCATCTTATAGACAGGAAATTAAGACCTAGAGAGCTTAAAGAACTTTCCATCCGCACACCTGCACCTGGAATCCAGGTCTGCATGGTGACAAGTCCCACAGGTTTTACGGTCCTGTCTGCTCGTCTTTGTTTCTCTCGCAGCTCATTCATTCAGCAAAGATTTATCGAGCGTCCATTTTGTGCCAGGTATGTTCTAGGTGTAACGTTTGCTACGTAATAGCTGCCGGCAAATATGAAGAAGGTGGACCAGAGCGCCTTCAACTCTGAGAGTTAAAAGGCCGTAATTCTGTGTCTGGGTTACTGCAGGGAATAAGACCTCTTTCAGGCTTCTCTCCAGGACACCATCCTTCCAACCTGGGCAGCTGCAGGCTGTGCAGGCAGCGATGCCTTCAGAATCCTCTGAGCCCAGGGAGGGAGACGTTCCAAGAGCCAGGCTTGGTCCTGAGCTTCCGAGCAGACTTCCTAATGGCTGGTCCTGGCCTCCTGCTGAAGCCCACCTTTCTGTCAGTGAGCAGAGCAGCCTCTGCAGGGCGGGATGCCCCCCGCCAGAGCCCTAATGGGAAGTAGCTGGCGCTCCCCAGGAAGTGTGCCAATGCCAACCTGCATTTGCCTGGCACTTGAGAAAGCTGCAAAATTCCTGCAGCACAAAGACCAGAGTGCCTTTCTCGGCCAAGCTCTCCGTCTGGAGCGGAAGCCAGGCGGAGACACTGCTGAGTTTATCTCGTTGGCCAGGCTGCTGTGCGCTGGGGGATTGCTGCCTCACCCGGCGCCCCCAGCGCCGTCTCTTTCCCACTGCGGAGTGGCCCCGGGAGACTCCGCTGGTGCAGCGTGTGCTGGGTCCTGGCGCTTTTTCTTTCCCTCACCCTGACCCTTTGTTCCACTGCACTTTGGTAGATCGATAAGGACAGGGGCTGGGGACGAGGTGTCCAGAGAGTCCTTGTTGAACACCTGAAACCTCTACCTTAAGCTCTCTAAGGAAGGGTTTATTTAGGGAAGGAGGTTGGAGCCATTGATTAGAACGAGTCTTTTCATTTTGATGTCGTGCATTGAAACCTATGGGACCTTATTATTACTGGAAGGTGAGTTGCTTCTTTAAAATAACAGCAACGACAAATAGGCCAATAGCTGACACGTGTATTATGTGCTTACTGTCTGCCAGGCCCTTCCCTAAGAGCACAAGACAGTTTAGTCCTCACACTAATCCCACGAGTTAGGTGTAGCCTCATTTTACAGATGAAGAAGTTGGAGCTTAGAAAAGTTAAGAAATTTGCCCCAAACTACGAAACAAGCATGGAGGGGGAGCTTGGGTTTCATCCCAAGTCGTCTTCTGCCTTAATCACCATGATATACATTTCCCAAAGAATATGAATGATTAGTTTTAAGAGTTGATTTTTATTATTCTAGAATTAATTCTGAAGTGGGATAGGGAACTAATATTTCTTTATGTGTTAGGCATTTTACATACATTATTTTTATTTGTTATTTTACCCATTCTATTTCTTAATATACCCATTTGTTATTTTACTTGTTATTATACCCATTTTCCTGATGAGAAAAGTGAGGTTCAGAGAGGTTAAGTGATTTGCCTAAGATCACACAGCTAGTTATTAACAGAGTTAGGAACTGAACTCAGTTCAGTTTGACTCTAAAGCCCAGGCTTACATACGATTGCCTTCCTGAAAATAGAAAATGTAATAGTCCTTGGGGTTGGACTCAGGTTGAAAACATCTTTCCTGGACCTTCTAGAAATCCTCTCTTCCTCTGTCGCCCCTCCAAGACCTCTCTTTAGCCCACACTCCCTGAAGCGCTTTTCGCTTGTACTGTTGGGCAGTCTTCTGCGCCAGCCAGACACACCCTGGAGCTTTGTTCCCGAAACCAGGGCTCGCGGACAGGGCACGTGGCAGGTCGCCTGTGGGGGGTAGAGAATGGCTTGCCCTGCTGTCCTCCGGCCCTTCCCGCGGCCCCGCGGCTCTCCCGCCCCAGCAGGCCGGGCAGGAGCAGCTGCGAGGAGCCGGCTCGCTAGCCTCCAGCCAGTCTGAGCCCCGCACTCTGAGCTCTCAGGCCTCCTGCTGCCTTTTCCTCCGTTCTCCTCAACCTCTCCTCCCAACTCGGTCTTAGTCTCTCCCCCTCTGGGCGAGGTGACCTGCCAAGTCACAGTTTTTCTTGTTTCTGCTTCCCAAGCCCAAGTCTGCAACACTTCCTAACCGTGGGATCTGCACGTGCGCAGCCACGGAACATCTCCGAGGAAACAGAGTTTCCTGCGTGGACGGCGGGTCAGGCTGTAGCCTGGGCCCCGCCAGGCACGGGGAGTAGGCCTCGGGGGCCCGAGGCTGGGCAGGTCCGGGGCTGCGTCCTGGATAACCGGCCTGGAGACACCTCCCCGGCCCTCCATCCCAGCCTGGTGGGATCCTTCCTGTACAACCTTAGAACCTCTTGCCACAGCAACCCGCACTTGGGGCTGCGATAATGAACAAAAAGGAACAGTGACCTTCAGACCAGAGGCCACTGGGTCTTCCTGGGAGGACTCTCCTCGCAGAGTCTGGGGCAGATTTAGAAGAGGAAAGGATTTGAGACGTTGCAAAGGAACAACCAGGCTCCCCGAGGCACGTCCTCGGTCCGGGGCGTCCTCGGAGTTTTGTGGCCTGTCCTCAGCTTCTCTCCTTTCATTCCTGCCCTTTCTTTCTCCAGCTTCCGAGACCCCCTCTTCTTTCCCCATGATCATTTTTCCTGAGGTTTAAAGACGCTCCCCTTGGTGTTTTCGACCTTGCCTATTTCCTTGCTGGCCCTGGCTCCTCCCTTGGGGTCTTCCTCTGTGCTTCCTGCCCCGGACACCCTGTCCCTGGTGGCAGCTCCTGCCTCCCTCATAGCCTGGGGATGGGGGTCCCCATGGGCAGGAGGGGCAGAAGGTTAGAGACAGTCTCCCCCTGTCCTCACCCTCTTTCCCGCTCTGTCCCCATCCCTGCAGAAGTGGAGGGAGAGCAGGAGGAACGAGTGCCCGGGTGGATGCCAGTTCTCAGGGGCTGGAAGGCAGGGATCCCCACATCTGACTGGTCATTAGGGTCGCCCAGGAAGCTTTGAAACAATACAGGTTTCCGGGTTCTCCTCTAGGCCTAGTTCAGGGTCTCACCCGGGGATGCTGGCTGAGGAGTCTGCGTTCTGATGCTGTCGGCTGGCATGGGTTCCCTCAGACGCACCGCAATGCCGAGGAGAGTGGGCATTTGGGGGGGTGAGTGGTGAGAGAGGAGGGAGGTTAGGGGTGGTCACGACGGTTAGGGGTGTGGGGAGGGAACAGGTAGGGGCCGAGGAGCTGTACACAGAAGCAGCTGAGGCTTTGGTGCCCGTGGGCCCTGCGAGCCCGATTTTAGTGGAAGAGCGGGGGCCTGTTTGGGGGCTCACGAGGAGGGCGGACATGAGACAAGAAACGCGGACCCAAAAGTGTTAGGACACCAGCCTGGCGATGTCCGCGGCCACGGTTTGGTGCTCAGGTCCCCTGAAGGCAGGAGGTGCCCGGGGAGGGTCTGTGGCCGCAGGACCCCACCTCCTTGGGTCTGCAGCGCTGCAAGTCCCGTTCTCCTTGATCTTCTTTCCCTTTGGGATGTTATTCTAGCTGTTAAATCTAAATCATAACATGCACAGGCTGGGCCAGCCAGCTGAGATAATAACAAGCACAGCCATACCCTATGTTTAGCTGGAGAGCTATCTTCCCCCCAGGGAGTACAAAGCTCTTCACAGATGACTTCTGTCCATCCTCTTGACGCCTCGTGACCTGGGGCTCGCTCTTCCTGTTTTGCAGAGGATGTTGAGGCGCAAGGGGCAAAGCTACGTGCCCGTGAAGGCGCTGACGCAAAGGACCCGCATCCCCGCAAAGCCTGTCGCTGGGATCCTTCCAATCTCGGCACGCTGCCGGGGGACCTGGGGTGGGGGACGTGGAGGTAGAGCCCTGGGCTTTGTTTCCATTACAGAAAAGACGGGCCAGGCCCCACTCGGTTCTAGAGCACCAGCTCGTCGGCCTCCATCGTGGGTCCTTCAGTCTTTCTCCAATGCCTGATGCCCGTGCCATCCTGGGGGTGCCCGAGAAACTCCATCTAGGGGCCCGGGAAGTCGAGCGCATCGGAATAGCATGGCCGCGGGGCTGCCTGCGCGGGCTGAGGGCAGGGGTCTGCCATCCTGTGCCTGGCTTGGCTGTAGGCCTGTGTGGTCCGTGGAGCCCAGACAGCCTGGCTCCCCTGAGGCACAGCTTTCTCGTCTTTTCCCTGCATAGGTGTGGATGGACGCAGGCACCCAGATCTTCTTCTCCTTCGCCATCTGCCTAGGGTGCCTGACGGCCCTGGGCAGCTACAACAAGTACCACAACAACTGCTACAGGTGAGCGGGGGGCAGGGCCTGAGTGCCTATCCCTCCAGGTATGCTAGAGCAGGGGAGATTTGAGGGTGCGCCAGCTTGTGGGTTTCCCTACGCCCCACCTGCCTTCACGCCATTTTCCAACCCCCAGGGCTGCCAGGTGGTGAGAGGAGCCAGTGGCAGCTCGGGCGAGGGATTGCTTCCCCCAGGACGGGACGGTGATGGGTGGCCGGGAACCCCCAGCAGGGCCCAGCCTGGGGCTAATGTAGAGGGCAGTGGGCACAGGTGTGCAAGCAACCCAGCTCGGGAGTGACGTCATACAGAGCCTGGTCCTGTGTGCTCTGTACCTGCGCCCCAGCAAACACTGAATCCCCTCCCTGTGGTTCCCTCGGGCCCACCTGGCTCACGTCAGAGAATTTAAGCCAGTTTTAGTATTAGCTAAACAAAATCACATCATGCATTTCAAAATTGAATTTAGGTGAGTACAGAGCACCTGTTGCTTGGGTTCTCCGTGCCCCTCTGCTCTCCATTAACGTACCGGCATGCGCGGGGTCACAGGGGTAGTGTCCCAGGAGGCGCAGTGGCAGCGTGATGGGAAAGGGGAGCTGTGTGGCCATGGGTAATGTTTAGATTCTGTTACTTCCTTAGGGTCTCATTCTTGCAGGATGACCGTGGGTTTAGTCCAAGTCTGAGCCCATGGAGTTGAGGGGACAGAACCAGACCCTTGGGTTCCCTCTGCCCCTGCCAGGCCGGCGGCGTCACCTGGGGTTCCTGCGTCCCGGCCTGAGGTGCTGGCTGCCCCTCTGACCCTCCTGTCCCCACCTCCCCGCCCCGCCTGCAGGGACTGCATCGCCCTCTGCTTCCTCAACAGCGGCACCAGCTTCGTGGCCGGGTTTGCCATCTTCTCCATCCTGGGCTTCATGTCCCAGGAGCAGGGGGTGCCCATCTCTGAGGTGGCCGAGTCAGGTGGGTGGTGTTTTGGGGGGTGCGGGGGGCCTAAGGCAGGGGACTCTGTGAGCTTTGTTTGAACCTTCACCAGCCCGCCTGGATCTGCAGGCATTCCTATTGTCACCTACACTGGGGGTGACCTCTCAGTGGCTGCGTCCTGGGGAGACCTGGGATGGACTTAAACAGCAATTCCAGCTTCAAAAGGCGAACGGGTGTGCAGAGAACACTGTCCCCTGCACCCTGGCCTCCAGCTCCTCACCCTGGAAGCAACCAGTGTTACCAGGTTCATGGTTTTACTTCCAGAAATAGTTTAGGCTTTTATGAGAAAAAGAATACACACACATCTGTACGTACACGTTCAAACACGCGTCCGTATTACGGTTTCTGTCTCTTACACCTCGTAACAACCAAGTGATAACGTGCTGTATACATTGTCATGCATCCTGCCGTGTCTCGTTCCCCTTAGCGTGTGTCTCAGAGGTAAGTTAACTCCCGGCACGTGGAGTCTCCTCCTCTAAGTGCCTGCCTTCCCACCACGCGGTGCTGCTCTTGCTTTTAAATAAAATCACAGACGGATCCCCCGTCTGGGTAAGCGGCCGGTGTTTGCCTTGCTCGCCCCCCACGCCTGTGGGCCACCCACTTACACCTGTAACAAGATGATTTTGATCGTGGGGTTCACAAGCTCCCCCCGTCACACAGGGTGCCGAGCAACGGGAAGCTGACGTCGCTGGTTCTTGTTAAGAACGATGGTGTTTCTCTTTTACGAAGCACAGCCCTGTGCCAGGCTCGGTGCCGTGTGTCCGCTGGTGCGTGGGGCGGGTCCCAGCAGCTGGGAGACGGGCGGAGGAGCTGACCACTGTCCCGGGTCCCTCGGTCATACCCTTCCTTTCAAACGAAGCTTCCTATCGAGGACCCGGCGCTGGCATGTGACCTGTTCCTGCCGTTTGAGCCAGCTGAGGGCAGCAGGGTGTTTGAGAGGATGTGTGTCGTGGGTATTCTGAAACTCACGCCAGCTCACTTGCTGTGGGGCGACAGAAAAGGCTCGGGGAGCAGCGGTGGCCAGCGGTGGCCCCAGACCCAGTCTAGTCTTGGAGGTATTTTCTTTGGAACTTTACGGAAACCACACAGCGCTTGCCTTAGGGGGCAGGACGGCTCCAGGTCCGCCGCTCCCTCCTTTTACGCTGGGGCAGCTTCACAATCCGCGGCCTGCCTGGCCCCCAAGCTCTTTGTAAGTTTGACAGCTCTGGTTTGGGGGCAGTAGGTCTGGAGAGTGAGCCCTCAGGATGTGAGGCAGAACTTACAGGAATGCAGGTGACGGACCCCCGTCCTCTTCTCTTTGCATATCCCGTAGAATGCTCACAGCCTTCAGGTTCTGTTGCTGCCAGTGAGAAAACAGTGGGCGATGCGCTGGAGACTGGGGACCGGGTCAGGGTTGGGTGGCTTCTCCTGGGTGGGGACGGTGCAGGGGAGTAGCTCTGGGCTTCTGCTGTCCCGTGTCCCACACTGGGAAGCCCACCTTGGGGTGGCACTGGGCCGTGTCCCTCTCTCCCCGCCGCAGGCCCTGGTCTGGCCTTCATCGCCTACCCCCGGGCTGTGGTGATGCTGCCTTTCTCGCCCCTCTGGGCCTGCTGCTTCTTCTTCATGGTCGTCCTCCTGGGACTGGATAGCCAGGTATCGAGAGGTGGCCGCTCAGAGCCCGAGGGACGGTGGTGTGTGTGGCCTGGGGGCTGGGCGAGTGTCAGGCGCGATGCCCTGTCCGAGAACAAAGGAGCTTTGGAGGGGGGGTCCGCTCCGGGGCTGGCAGGAGGCTGGCAGGGCTGCCCCAGGAGCGAGGCACCAGCTGGTTGACGGAGCTTCTCGCGAGGGCTCTTGTCCTCCAGTTCTTCGCCCTCTCGTCCAGTTCGTGTGCGTGGAAAGCCTGGTGACGGCGCTGGTGGACATGTACCCCGGTGTATTCCGCAAGAAGAACCGGAGGGAGGTCCTCATCCTGGGGGTGTCTGTCACCTCCTTCCTCGTCGGGCTCGTCATGCTCACAGAGGTGAGGGGCTGGGCGGCTTGCAGGTGGGGCCCGGCGAGGAGGAGAGCCCAGGTGGGTGACTGCCACCTGGCGGGGGGGGGGGCAGGCTGCTGTAGTTTCAGGTCACCGCCTTCTGGGCTTTGGGGCCCGGGGGCCCCTTCCCACCCCAGGAAGCACTGAGCACCTGGCTCTGGGCGTGGCGGAGGGGTGCTTTGCCTCCACGGAAGCTGAGAGGTATAGACATGTTGGGCTGGGAAGAATCGCCTCTCCAGCAAGATCCCATGAGTTCCCAGGCAGCTGACCCACGTTCCAGGGACAGACTTCAAAGGCAGAAAGGGAGCCCTGGGGTGGGTGACATTCTGAGTGATGTCTCAGGGGAGGAGGGGGATGGAGCTCATCAGCCTGATGACACCCGTGGCGGCCCCTATTCTGACCCTCTGCCCAAAATGCACGCTGTCCTGGACTTTTGGGTCCCCCCCTGCGTGTTCTCAGGGGTGAGCTAACAAGGGCTCTCTCATGCATCTTCCTTCCAAAAACAATAATCAAACATTATTATTGTCCCATGTCTGCCGAGTGCTTTACAGCTTACAAACTACACTGTCCCTTAGTCTCTGTCTCCTGTGACCCTCCCCACCTCTGCTCCGTGCCCCGAGGGTGCCTGTTTCCTCTGGCTAAAGTTCTGTCTCTCTCCTCCCGGGCAGGGCGGTATGTACGTGTTTCAGCTCTTTGACTACTACGCAGCCAGTGGCACGTGCCTCCTGTTCGTGGCCATCTTTGAGTCCCTCTGTGTGGCGTGGGCCTACGGTGAGTGACTCTTCCCGTGGTCCTGCCCAGGGCCCTCGGACAAAAGAGAGACCTCACTGCTCACACCCACCTTCTCCTCAGACTTCTCTCCCTCCCAACCTCAAACATCTCAAGAATCCTACCTACATTGCTACCATTGGAAAAGCCCTCCAGAGGCGGCCTTGTCCACCCTCCTGGTGCTGGCTGCTCCCGGGCCACCCAGGTGGGCCCGTGTCCCATCCTACCCAGAGCTTTTTAGCCTTTAACAACCTTGATCACCAGAAAGTTCCTGCCTTTGCCTAAGCCAGGTTCTTCCCACTGCTGTTTATGCCTACGAATTCCATCCGGGGAAGGCTCTGCTCCCAGCAGGGATTGGAGAAGACAGCCACGATGTCTTTTACAGACTGTCCTTGCCCTTCCTGGTTGGTGTGGTCCCCATCCTGATGCTTTGGATGCGAAAGGATGTCCTTTCTCCCCCTTCCTTCTCTTCTTCGTGGCAGGTGCCGGGCGCTTCTATGACAACATTGAAGACATGATTGGGTACAGGCCATGGCCCCTTATCAAATACTGTTGGCTCTTCCTCACACCGGCTGTGTGCACAGTAAGATAACCTCCGGGGGGCTTCCCTGGTGGCGCAGTGTTTGAGAGTCCACCTGCCGATGCAGGGGACGCGGGTTCGTGCCCCGGTCCGGGAAGATCCCGCATGCCGCGGAGCGGCTGTGCCCGTGATCCATGGCCGCTGAGCCTGCGCGTCCGGAGCCTGTGCTCCGCAGCGGGAGAGGCCACAGCAGTGAGAGGCCCGTGTACCGCAAAAAAAAAAAAGAAAGAAAAAAACAAAAAAACGATGACCTCCGGGAGGAAAGCCAGATGAAGGGAGAGAGATGGTAGAGCAGAAGGGTAGACGGGCCATAGCCCTAGAAGGTACTTATCCGTGGGCATTGAAAATCATTTAAAAGTTTCATTCATCCTCCTGTTGGGTTCTAGAAAATGCCGGCAGGATAGATTCTTCCTTTCCGTTTCACAGAAGGATAAACTGAGGGCCAGAGCTGTCAGACTCAATCCCAAGGTGTGAGTCTAATGTGGCAGGTGCTTCGGGCTGCTGAGCACAATACCGATAAGCACCGAGATAACAGTAGCAGTTCCAGAGCACTTACTTCCTGCCGGGTACCAAATGCTTTACGCGTTTAACCCAGTCAATCCTCACAAGAACCCCATGAAGTAAGAATTACCATTATATCCACTTTTCAGGTGAAACGGAAGCCCCAGAGGTTAAGCAGTTCGCCCAAGCTGGAAGGTGGCCGAGAGCTGGGGCTCAAGCCCAGGCAGCTTGGCTCCGGAGTCTGGCCCTGAGCCGCTAAGCGCTGCTGCTCCGGCTTTACCTGTGTCAGCAGCACCCCCTGTGTGCCAAGTATGATGAGGCCGGGGCGACCCAGGCATGACCCCTGCCCTCCAGGTCCTCACGGCCAGGCACAGAGCCATGTCCCAGTTGAGGATGCCCAGGGGCACGGGGGCCCTGGAGGGACAGGGTGGGTGCCCCGGAAGTACCTCCTGGGGGTGTGGATTTTGAGCAGATGTGGATGGAGTTCGGAGGCAGACTGGCCCAGCTGGTCGGGGGGACCCATGCTCCCCCAGCCGCGTCTCTTCTCTCACCCTCAGGCCACCTTCCTGTCCTCCCTGATCAAGTACACCCCACTGACCTACAACAAGAAGTACCTGTACCCGTGGTGGGGCGATGCCCTGGGCTGGCTCCTGGCTCTCTCCTCCATGATCTGCATTCCCGCCTGGAGCTGCTACAAACTCAGCACCCTCAAGGGCTCTTTCAGAGAGGTAGGGAGCTGGTGGGGAGGAAAGCAGTCGGAGGACGAGCTGGGGCCCCCTTGCTGGCAGGTGGCTGCCTGCCTGGGTAGCAGCTGGTACACAGGAGGGCCAGGGACCCTGGTGTGGGGCCAGAGGGAGTGCTGAGCAGTCCCAGGAAGAGACAGGATGCCTCCAAGACACCACTGTGGTTAGGGTGTTGGCACCTGGACAGCAGGTTTGGCACCTCTGGGAGGCCGTGATGAGGGACGCTGGCAGACTTGCCCCCTCTCCGGCTCATGACGGACCCCTCCACTCTGCTTGCAGAGAGTTCGCCAGCTCATGTGCCCAGCTGAGGACCTGCCCCAGCGGGCCCGAGCGGAACCCTCTGCCCCGGCCACGCCCAGGACGTCGGAACTGGAGTCTCACTGCTAGGGGGCAGGCCCTGGGACGAGGGGCCAGTGAGCCTGGCTGTGGGGACAGTTGCAGAAGGAAGGCACAGAAGCAGCCCTGCTGTGCTTCTCTGCCCCGCACCACCCGGGGTAGACAAGATAAGAGGGGACATGCTGGAATCCACCTCTGAGCTGGGCATCTCCCACCCCAACTTCCCTGCTCCAGGGGTGGCTGGACAGGTGTGAAAGGCCAGGATCAAGAGCATCCCCTTTGAGAGGGGCCTTGGGAGGTGGGGTGAGGCTGCAGGCGGGGGCGGGGCGGGAGAGCTCTGTTTGGCGCCCTTCATTCCATTAAATCCACGTTCTTCCCACCAGCTGCTAGCAGTTCCGCTTGGTTTCTGCCCCGACCCACCCCCGCCTTGCTGCCTTGCCCACCTCCTCACTTTAAAGTGGGGCTTTTAGGGACTTCCCTGGTGGCGCAGTGGTTAAGAGTCCGCCTGCCGATGCAGGGGACACGGCTTCGAGCCCTGGTCCGGGAAGATCCCACATGCCGCGGAGCAACTAAGCCCGTGCACCACAAATACTGAGCCTGCGCTCTAGAAACCGCGAGCCACAACTACTGAGCCTGCGCTCTAGACCCTGTGAGCCACAACTACTGAGCCCTCGTGCCACAGCTACTGAAGCCCACGCGCCTAGAGCCTGTGCTCAGCAACAAGAGAAGCCACCGCAATGAGAAGCCCGTGCACCACAGCAAAGAGTAGCCCCCGCTCGCCACAACTAGAGAAAGCCCGTGCACAGCAACGAAGACCCAACGCAGCCAAAAATAAATAAATCAGTTAATTAAAAAAAAAAAAAAGGCGATGGAGGGGAGAAGGAGGAGGCACCTGAGCCCCCGCTGGAGGAAGGAGGAGGAGAGCGGCTGGGCTTCTTCCTGCCCGATTTCCCCTGCCGTCTCCTTGCCTTGACCTCGCCTGTCGAAACTGTGTGCGCCCGCCAGGGGCTTGGTGTCAGGGGTAAGAGAGCGGGACAGCAGGGACCGCGGGCGGAGCAGGGCACTACCCGGCTGGGCCAGAAGAGGGAGCCGCTGCCTCGGGACCACCACGCTGCTCCGCTCGGAAGGAACATGGATAGATGCGGATGCGGCAGCCCCGGCGCGGCCACGATGGCGGCGCACCGCGGGGACCTCCGCTCGGCTGCGGGGCCTGAGCGCGCAGATGCGCCCAGAGAGGAGCCAGGTGGGAGGCAGAGCCTGTGCGACGTCGGGGTCAGCGGGTCTGGCCTTGGCGCCCCCGCCCCCCGCCCCCGGCTCCCACAGGCGTGCGCCGCAGCCTGGCTCTGGGCAGGTGCCTGGAGCTGGAGCGGGCGCGTGTGTCCGGGGCCCACGGGGGAGCGGGGACACACAGCAGCTCTTCCCCCCGCATGTCTTCCTGTGTCCCCACCTCTGTTCATGTAGCTCTTCTTCCCGAGCTGTTCCTGGGAGGTGCAGGGCATTTCCTGGGCGATTTTCTTACGAGTCAGTTAATGGGAAAATGCACCGAAGTCTTCAGGTTTTGATTCTTCGCCGTTGGGAGAGTTTATTAAAATCGGTGACAGCAGCCCTGCTGTGTGTTGGCCTTGGCGGTTCCTTCCCGGACAGTGGCTGGGCACCCCCCAGTGTGCCAGGAGCAAGGCAGTCCTAAGACGGAAGAAATAAGTCTGCTAGAGAAACGTGTGGGCCTCGAGGTCCCACACCTGGCGTCTCCACCCGTCTGAGGACATTTCCAGGACACCTACTGCATGGTGCTGTGCTCAGGATTCACGAGGAGCAAAGACAGATACATCTCTTGAAGGACAAAGGATGACAAACGCTGTGGAGAGAAGCAAGGTCTCAGAAGGAATAAGTGGGCGTGGGAAGGATCCTGAGGGTCTAGGGTTGGGGGTCTGGGAAGGCTGTTCTGAGGCTGAGGTATGTCTCTCTCTCCATCCTAGCAAAGTTGCAGGGATCTGCTAGGCCCAGGGAGGGGGGTGAGCAGTTCAGTCACGGTGGTTTGAACCCTATTTCGGAGCTTCGCTGACGGTGCGGTACGGTGTGAAAGTAACCCTCTGGCAGGAGGCACAGCTTCTGGTCGTCAGCGGCCTCGGACCTGCTGTGTTTCTTGGTGGAATTCAGGTCTTCCTTTTTTGCAGATGGAGGTAACACTGGGCACCCCGCCCACACACGGGTTTGTTGTAGGGCTGGATGGGGTCACGGGTGTGAGAGCCCAACGGTGAGGTCATGAGACCAGTGGGGGGAGGGCTGATCGGGACCTGCTCTAAAAGCCAGGGGTCACGTCAGGGAACGGCAGCAGGAATACCCAGACGTGGCTTTGCCCCCTCAAAGGGGTAGTGGGGGCGGGGCCGCTTTCTGTCCCCTCTACTGGAGCTCTGCTTGGAAGGGCAGATTCAGATCCTGCAGGTCCCAGAGGAAGAAGACAGAAAAGGAAGGGGAGCCCTTTGTCTAGAGGCCACACCTGTCAGAGAAGAAGACCTTAGGACACATCATTTAGCTTCTATTCACCCGAATTTTCTCATCTGTAAAATGGGCTAACAACTCCTACACTTCAAGGTTCTTGTGAGGCAGGCATAGAGCCTCAGGTCAAGCGATAGCTGGAAGGAGAGAGGAGCGCAGCGGTACCCGGAGAGTTAGGACTGGAGCCCGTGGGGATTGGGGAGCCACGGAGGGGGCACTGAACCCGTCAGGCTGCCGTGGAGCCTCAGACCTCAGACCGTGTTCAGATCACACCCAGGTCTCAGATCCACATGTGCGCACACACAGTGCCTCACTCTCCTCAGATGAATGTGCATAGACCCAGACACCACAGTCTGCCAGGCGTACCCCTTTACGGAGGCTGGCAGGCCTGGTTTGGGTCTATGTGCTCTGTGACCTTGGGCAAGTTCATCGCTCCGATCCTTAATTTGCTCCTCTATAAAATGGGAATAGTAGTATTTACGTCAGTGTTGTTAGAGCCCAGTGGAGGGTGTAGGCACAGCTGCCTTGGGGACATATTTCAAGCAAATCCATCCTATTTTCCATGATTCCACCCTCCCCCCACCTCTGCATTGGGCTGCCAATGAAACAGAAAAGCCCAGAAAGAGCTCAGTGACATCCTTGCTGCCCCCTGGATTCCCCAGCCACAGGCATCAGGTTGCATTAGGCCCCAGAAAGAAGGCTACACATTTATTAACTAAGCATTTTTGCTAGGAGGCAGGAGAGAGGCGGAGCTAAAAGAACCTGCATCCTGTGGCCTGAGAGTCCTGCTCAGCACCAGCAGTTTTGTCCAAGAAAAGCAAGACATGAGTCCTTCCAAGCCCTAGTCTATCCCCTGTTTCTGGGAGAGCAATGCCCTTTCAGAATAGGGAAGACTGAAATCAAAATTCCCCTCAAGTTGCATCCATCCATCCGTCCATCCTTCCTTCCTTCCTTCTATCCATCCTTCCATCCCTCCATCATCCATCCAAATGCCTACTCTGAGCCAGCACTATATTAAATGCTAGAGGCAGAAACAAAGAATTATGAAAAGTGACCCCTGCCCTCTAGATACTCCTGGTCTGGGAAACAGTTTGCTGCAGTGGAACAAGCAAAGATTTTTGGAGCCAAGAGGCCCAGCTTCAAAGCCCAGCTCCCTCATTTACCACCAGTAAATGAAGCCTTAGGACACATCATTTAGCTTCTATTTGCCCCAGTTTTCTCACCTGTAAAATGGGCTAATAATTCCTACATTTCAAGGTTCTTGTGAGGACAAAATGGGGTGACATGTAAAGCACCTAGGCTGAGGTAGGTAGGTGCTCAGGAACTAGGTTCCTTCCACGCCAGGCCTTCTAAAAGTATGCACGGGTTAGAAGATGACTGTGGTGAGGAGAACATTCGACGGGTTTCACTGCAGCAAGATAACGGATTCATTATTTCATCTCGACACTGGGCCCTCCCCAGTATGGAAACAGGCCTGTCTTAGGTAGGCTTTACAGGTAACTTAGGGAGCCCTACCTGTTGTAAAATGGGGTCTCCTGCCCCCAAGAGTTCACCAGTTGTTCTGAATGCGCAGTGGGGGCTGAAGCTGCGGGGTTGGGTGGGCTTGAGTGAGGGAGTTCGGGTGTTAGACAGAGGCGAGGTCAAACACGGCAGCTCTTCTCTCGTGAGGTGGAGGGGAGGTGACATGTGTATCCCCAGGTCCTCGCAGAAAAGCCCCACACACTGTAGGCGTGAAGTAACACTTTTGACTGAATGACAGAGCTAGGAAATTCACCCTCTGCCCAGCCTGGTTTTCCTCCCTCTGGCGCCCCTTCCCGGAGAGGCTGGGTCTTCTGTTCTGAGTGGCTGCGGCCAGGTAATCACACGGACTTTGGTACCCCTCTGCAGCGAGCTGTACAGTTGACACACGGTGGGGATGGGGACAGGGCATTGCAGCAACTCGATCACTCCGGGCCCGCCGAGCACAGGGGAAACCGTGTGAATTCGGCCGGGGCCACGGCCCTTCTCCGCCCCAGCCCGCCTGGCTTGCTCTCCACGGGGAGCCTCAGGGAGATGCTGAGAGGGGCCTGAGACACTGAGCGGGGGGTGCTCGATGGAAAACTACAGACTGAGACTCGCGCTTCACACCCCAGCCCTGCGGGGAAGTTCTAGGACACACAGGGGAGGAACAGGCAAAGGGAAATTTCCCTTTCTCCTCACAGCTTCTCCTCCCCCCACCACCTGGGCCCGAAGAAGCGTCTTTATTATCCGGAAGGGGGCACTGTCTGTCCTGAGTGAATGGCCCCGGACGGTCCTGTATGAGCACCGCGAGGACATCTCAGAAACAGCGATGAGGACCCCGTTCTGGAGAAGCTCACCGGGCACGTCGTGGGGACACAGATATTTATTCAACAAGTACCAGTTCACCACTGATGGCCGTCAGGCAATCAGACAAGTCCCAGCTGTGTGCTGAGTGCCCGGAGGTCCCCAGAGCATCGTCACTGCTGCCTGGGACACTCCAGCATCCCAGCCCCTGCTTCCAGACGACCCTTCAGCAAACATCACCAAGTGCCCTGAAGCACCGACAACACGCTAAGCAGTCTCCCAGACTGCCTTTCGCCCTCCCAGCAACTCTGTGAAGTAGGTGTTGTCACGCACCCTTGACGGGTCGGTAGACAGAGGCTCAGATGCTTGTCTGGCCGACAGACAAAGGAGGCGTCAAACCCAGGCCTGTCTACCTGCAAACCTGGGTCCTTCTAGGTTCTTGAGGTCGTCTGGCACCTCCTCCAGGAAAATCCCAAGGCAGAGGGTTGCGGCTGTGAAGGCCCGGAGCCTTGCTCTGAAACCACAGGCGGCAGGTACTTGGTGGAAAAGTCCAGCGGTGAGTCACCTCCTCCCACCCCCGCGTCAGCGAGGCCAGTTCCCCTCCCGAGATCTCAGCTTCCAGCCTGGCTGTTGGTGGTGCCCATCCTACCGCCCCGGTGAGAGAGGGCTGTGCCCACCGGAGGAGAAGGAGCCAGCGCCAGAGGGGGCACGGTGAGATGGGGGGAGGGACAAGGGGCAAAGGTGGGGAGACGAGGGGGGCGTGAGTCTCCGAGCCCAGCTCTGGGGGGGTCGTCTTGGGACAGCGCCCGCCCGTGGGGGAGCTCTGGCCGGGAGGGAGGTGGGGAGGGGCTGGGGACAGAGGACTTGACTTTCTGAGCTTGGGTGTTGTAATCCTGGCTCACAAACTTTTGGCCTCAGTCCCTCCTGCTGCTGTGGTATTTCTCTGCCCCTCCACTTCCCAGTACACCAGCTCACACTCGAGTGTGCGCGCGCACGCGCGCACACACACACACACACACACACAGAGTCGCTTTCTGTCTGGGGGTCCCAGGACCACGACTGGATGGGATTCTGAGCTGGGAGGCAGAGAAGGAGCGAAGGTGGGGGACAGTTTCCCTTTCAGGTCGGGTCTCCTAGCGGCTTCCCTGGGACTCTGTTGGGGCCGCGAGGCTTGCGGGACCCAGGGAGCCAGACGGGAGGAGGTGAGCTCCTCGCAGAGGGTGCGGGGTGGGTGGGTGGGGCGACACCTGGGAAGGGGACTGGGTGGCAGTGTGTGTCCGTGCCGTGAGCGGGGCCAGAGGGAAGTCTGGTGTTGGGGAATCCTGGAACAAGGGGGTCACCCCAGTTCCTTTGCACCCTCTGCAGCATCTGAGCTGCTCAGGGACAAGCCTGGCTGGCGGAAAGTCCTGAGACGGGGAGGGGGCTGACTCCAGGGAGCAGGGGAGAGAGGAGCGACCCGGGCCAGAGAGCGAGAGGAGGGGGAGACAGACGGCGCCCCGCAGCTGGGAAGGAAGCGGCCAGCAGAGGGGCCAGACCCGTCAGCCTCCCCGCGGGCTCCACACAGGGGTGCAGACGGCAGGGCGGCCTGTGCCCCGGGGGGCATCGGGGGTGCAGGCGGCCCACGGGGTGTGAAGGACTCAACGGGGGTCATGTTTTGGTGCTGTGCACACAGGTATGTGTGTGCAAGGGGACGTGACGGGAGCGGCAACAGCGTGTGTGCTGAACGGGGAGCTGGTATGTGGGTGTGGGCTGAAGTGGGGCTGGGACATCCAGGGCCTGGGCTGCTGCCCCCGGGGGCGCGTGGAGGGCAGCAGCATTTCCACCTGTGTCCGCTCCTCCGCCTACCTGCCCAGACCCTGAAAACAGTGAATTTGGGGCTTGTCAGCCTCCTGAAGGTTTCCTCTGCTTCTGGAGAGCACTGGCGTGTGGTGAGGTCCAGGCTGCCCCACACCCTGCCCCAGCTTAGCAGAGCAGATGGGCAGCAGGGCAGCTGGTGCTAGGGGTTGGAGAGGTGAGAGAGCTGGCGTGAACCCTCGGGACGGTGGAGACTTCTGAAAGTCATCGTGACTGAGGATAACACTGTGTTTAAGCATTCCTGGCAAACGGGCCGGGGGTAGAAGGGCACAGTAGAGGGGGGCAGGGAGGGGGGCAGGAGGGTGGGGTGCTCTCCTTTGGCCTTTAATCCCCAAAAGGAGAGCTCAGTACAGCTTTTATGTCTAACGTCCTCCTGGAAAGTTCTTCCTTGAGTCTAACTTGAGTCCCGCTTGCTGTAAGGTAAGCCTATTTCCCCTTGACTTGCCATGGCCCTGGGCCAGCTTCCCTTTCCACATGCTCTTGCTTTCATTCTGCCATTCCGGTTTTTCACTCTTACCCATAAATCATGCTCCTCTCAACAGCCTTTTTGAAAAAGAACAAACTTGTCACGTGAAGGTCAGCTCATCTGCGTTCTCTTCTCCCAAATCCTGCGCCCATCCTGGGCTCTGGGCTTTGCTTCCTCAGCCTGTGTTCCCCTCTGGCTTTCCCTTCATTTACTCCTTTCCCAGGTGGGTCTCCCCCACCTCCAGCTGTTGAGGACAACTTGACCCTGAAACAGCTGCCTCTGGTCTGGGGACAGTGAGGCTTGTCTCCTGGCCACCCCGTTGGTGACCCTATGCTCGGACCCCGAGCTGGGCTACGCGATGGCTTGGCGAGCAAAGGCAGTATCTCTCCTTGTCTTTTATGGATCTCATGCGTATCCCCTGCCCTCCCAACACCACAGTTGAGTAGGGGTCATTCTCTCTTTCAGGGAGACTTAAAGCCCAGAGAGGAGGTGTGATTTGCCTAAGGTCACACAGCAACGTGTCCGCTCAGCTCCCCAGTTACTGTACTGGTAAGTTTGTTCAAACCATTCAAAAATGGTTTACTGAGCACCTGGGGGTGTCAGGGCCTGTTCCCTAATCTCTCTGGGCTTCATTTCCTCATTTAAAAAAAGGAGTTAATAGTAATTCTTCAAATATTTTTATGAAGATGAAACTTAATAATGCATGTGAGGATGTGTATGTTTTCAGCACAGTGCTGACTCAAATGTCAACTTCTTTTTTTTTTTTTTTAAGCCTTTTACTTCAAAGGACAGGGACACAGGGGCTGGTATGCTGTTTCAGTCCTCCCTTTTCTCTGATACCCCTCAATCTTGAGGGGAACAGGTGTTGGACAAGAAATGGAGTCAAGTTTTTTGTTGTTATTGTTTGGGGTTTTTTGGCCGTGCTGTGCAGCGTGCGGGGTCTTAGTTCCCCAGCCAGGGATCGAACCCGTGCCCCCTGCAGTGGAAGCGCGGAGTCTTAACCTCTGGACCACCAGGGAAGTCCCCCGTTAACTTCTACTATTACTAGCCAGGTCTGGACCAGCCCTTGGGGCTCCTGTTGGATGCTCCTTCATCCATGTTTCTGAGTCCATTCATTCATTGGATAATGATTCAGGGGTCAGTCCTCAGAGTCCCCCAGCCACAATTCTGTAGCAGTATCCACAGTTGGTTCAGGTGTCCCCAGGGGCCAAACCGCCCTGTTCTTTCCACCTGAGGCTTGGTTCTCAAAACCCCTGGGGTGTGGCTGATCTCTCTGAACCTGGAGCTCTCTTTCCTTCCCTTCCTCCCCCGCCCCTTCCTTTATATCAGAGGGTGAGGCCTTCGATTCCACGGGGTGCCTCTCTCCGCGCCTTCCCTCCTGGGCTGACCTTGCCACGGAAGCCTCCGAGTAGGTCCCAGTACCAGGGTTTCACCCCGACATTCTTTCCCATTCCTGGGATAACCTGCACTCTCCAAGTCACCTTCAAAAATTTCCATGACCTCGGATGGCCCTGCCACACCTTTCTAACTGACTCGGGCTTGGGCTGTTGCCTGAGTTAAAAGGACCAACAAGTAAACACAGACTCTTCTTTTAATAAAAAGAATCCCTTGTGTTTCTCTAGAAACTTGGAGGAGCAGAGCCCTTGGTAGCTCCTGGTCACTTTGGTTCCCCACTGCCCCTTGGAGGCAGAAGCGGGGGGCCTGGGGGAGAGGATCCTTCAGCAACCCGGCACGTCTTCCTGGCAGAAACAAGAGTGGAGGTGGCGGAGTGTGGGGAGGGAAGGCCAGCAAGGATTCTGGATAGAGCACGCATCGGTCTATCTCCCGGCAGCAGATAAACAGCCCGCGAGAGGGACAGGGTAGAGCAGAGAGTAGCTGCTCTTTAGCAGGGCAGGGAGTTGGGAAGGGCAGTGACCTGCCGTGGTGAGCAGTCACTTCTGGGTCTCCCTTGAGGGGACCGCTCGGATCCGGAGGTGAGCGCCCAAGTGAGGGCTCCTCTGGTGGCCACTTCTGCCACCAGAACCCCCGCCTGCTCTCAGGACAGAGGTTCAAGAACCAGGGTCCCCTCGAAGGCCGCTCCTGTCCCGACCTGGCCTTGTGCCCCACCCTCCTCTGCCCTCCCAATCAGATGCCCGGAGTTAGCTGGCTCCCATGTTTACCCAGAGGCAATCGATCACGCTGGCAAAGCTACGAGCACACAGCTGGCCCAGGGAAGACCAGGCAGTTACCGGGCCACACCTGCCCTTTGACCTCCTGTTACCCCCGACAGCCTTTGATCCCTTCTGGCCTGGAGGCCGGAGGCTGGGCGGGTGACACCCACTGACACTGAGCAGCCGGGCAGAAGGGCCAGCGGGGACGGCAGCTGACTGTGAAGATCAGAAGAGACTTGGAATAAGAGTCCCCGAGCTTGGGTTTCAATCCCAGTCTGGTCCTGAATGGTCTCAGGCAAGTCACTTCACCTGTCAAGGCCTGGATTTTTCCATCTGCAAAATGGGCAAACTAAGAACAAACTGCTCCCTGTTTGTTCTCAGAGCTGTGAGAGCAAAGTGTAACTTTAGGTGTAAATATCAAGAATTTGGGAGGAAAATCAATAGTCTGACACTATTCGACAGCATTCCAGCAATAATGAAAGGTTAGGATGGAGAGAGCGGGGGTGACGGGTGTCCTGGGGGCTGCCCAGCTCATTCCTTCTTGTCCCCGCAGGCCGCGCCTCTCCTGCCGTCCTGCCCACTCCCCTCTGTGGCCTCCCAGCCCGTCCATGGCTGCAGACGACGGAAAAGTGGCAGTCCCCAAGGATGGGCCTTCTGTGGTCTCCTGGGTCCCTGAGGAGGGAGAGAAGTTGGACCAGGAAGGCAAGGACCAGGTGAAGGATCGGGGCCAGTGGAGCAACAAGATGGAGTTCGTGCTGTCCGTGGCCGGGGAGATTATCGGGCTGGGCAACGTCTGGAGGTTTCCCTACCTCTGCTACAAAAATGGGGGAGGTGAGTTCACTCTGAGGTGGGGAGAGCAGCGCCCACCTGGGCACCTCCTGCCTGGGCAGTGGAGGGAGGCTGGCAGGGAGCTTGACTCCAGCATCCCCCCGCTGTGAAATGGGGATGCTTCCTCACGGTGAGCTCCTCGCAGCTCACACTCTGGGCCACCCTTGCCAGGCACCGTGCTCGATACAAAGCACAACACACTCCGGGTTACACTCCGGCAAAGGGCAGCAGACCACAGACAGATACGTCCACTGTGGTCTGTCACATGGTGGGGAGCGGACGGGCCAGAAGCAGAGCAGGGAGGAGGGGCGGGGAGGGGCGTGAGATGGGAAGCGAGGGGACCAGGAAAGGGTCCGTCCGGGAGGTGGCCTTTGAGCCCAGACTTGAAGGAGGTGAAGGAGCCAGTCTCAAGGATGCAGTTCAAGTGAAAAACATTCCAAACGCAGGGGACGGCAAGGGGACAATGACAGGCGGGAGAGGAGCCAGAGGTCGGGGCTCAGCCCCTCCGGGCCCTGCTCTGAGTGACATGGGAGCCACTGAGGAATGTTGATCAAAGAAATGACATTATCTTGTCTATGATTTTTTTTTTTTTTTTTTGCAATACGCGGGCCTCTCACTGTTGTGGCCTCTCCTGTCGCGGAGCACAGGCTCCGGACGCGCAGGCCCAGTGGCCATGGCTCACGGGCCCAGCCGCTCCACGGCACGCGGGATCCCCCTGGACCGGGGCACGAACCCGTGTCCCCTGCATCGGCAGGCGGACTCTCAACCACTGCGCCACCAGGGAAGCCCTATGATTTTCTTTTTTAATTCAAGAAACAGTTTTATATTTTTCAGCGCTGGTAGTAAAAATGAGCAGGGGCACGGTGGGGAGGGATCAGAGTCACCTTTGTAAGTGTACAATTAAGTGGTTTTAGTATGTTCACAGACGCGTGCAACCATTACCACGACTGATTCTAGAAAGTTTCCATCACCCCCCAGAGAAGCCCTGTACCTGTTAGAAGTCACCCCCGAGCCCTCTCTCCACCAGCCCTGGGCAACCACTCATCTACTTCCTGTGGCTGTGGATTTAACCTATTTGGAATATTTCACATAAATGGAAGAATTCATTTAGATGAGTTTATGTGTGACTGGCCAGATTCATTTTTGCCTTTTGAAAATAACTGTATTCCTCTTGTGGAAATGATATATGTGGATATTAGAAACATTCCAGAAAGGTAAAAAAGAAGGAACATTCCTGTTTAAAAATAACCAGTTTAGAAAATCCTTCTAAACACTGTTTCTATTTAATTTGACAAATATTTAGTGAACATCTACCACGTGTCTTGCTCTCTGTTTTACTTATTTATTTTAAAAAAAATATTTATGTATTTTATTTTTGGCTGCGTTGGGTCTTCGTTGCCGTGCACGGGCTTTCTCTAGTTGCGGCGAGCAGGGGTTACTCTTCGTTGCGGTGCGCGGGCTTCTCATTGCGGTGGCTTCTCTCGTTGCGGAGCATGGGCTCTAGGCACGTGGGCTTCAGTAGTTGCAGCACGTGGGCTCAGCAGTTGTGGCTCGCGGGCCCTAGAGCACAGGTTCAGTAGTTGTGGTGCACATGGGCTTAGCTGCTCCGCGGCATGTGGGATCTTCCCGGACCAGGGCTCGAACCCGTGTCCCCTGCATTGGCAGGCGGATTCTTAACCACCGCGCCACCAGGGAAGCCCCTTTTATTCATTTATTTGAGGTGGACCATTTTTTTAAAGTCTTTATTGAATTTGTTACAATATTGCTTCTTTTATTTTACGTTTTGATTTTTGGCCACATGTGGGATCTTAGTTCCCTGACCAGGGATCGAACCTGCACCCCCTGCATTAGAAGGCAAAGTGTTAACCACTGACCACCAGGGAAGTCCCTTGCTCTCTGTTTTAAAACTTATAGTTCTTACTGCAAATTGCCTAAACTGATGACTCCAAAGAAATAGAAATGGGACTTCCCAGGCAGGCCAGGGCTGGGGTGAGAACTAATGCTGGGGGAGGATGAGGTGGCTTATTCTTGCCCCGGCCGCAGTGTCACGGACATAGAGGTGGCTATGACCAAAGATGATCTCATCAGAACCCTTGTTCCACAGAGGAGGACAGGGGCCCAGAGACCTCAACCACTTGCCTGGGACCACGGAGCTGGCTGGCAGCAGCAGGCCTGGGCAGACTCACCAGTCCGTCTTTGCTCTCACATGTTGCTACTGGGAGGGCAGATGGTACAAGAGTTTGGGAGGGCAATTTGGAAATGCTGGTCAAAGACCTTAAAAATGTTCACCCCTGGGACTTCCCTGGAGGTCCAGTGGTTAGGACTCTGTGGCGCTTCCACTGCCATGGGCCCGGGTTCCATCCCTGGCCGAATGGATAAACAAAATGTGACCTATAGTGACACTGGATAGTTATTTAGCCTTGGAAAGGAAGGAAACTCTGATACATGCTGCAACACGGATGAAACTTGAAGACATTATGCTAAATAAGTCAGTCACAAAAGAATAAATACTGTAGGATTCCATGAGGTGCCTAGAATGATCAAGTCTGTAGAGACAGAAAGAGGAAGGGTGGGTGCCGGGGCTGGGGGAGGGGCAGGGGAGTGAGTGTTGAAAGGGACAGAGTTTCAGTTTGGGAGGATAAGAAAACTCTAGAGACGGATGGCGGTGATGGTTGCACAACAGTGTGAATGAACTGAAAGCTGCTGAGCTGTACACTTAAAAATGGTTAAAATAGTAAAAGTTATGTTACGTACATTTTATGACAGAAAAAGCAAAAAAAAAAAAGGTCCATTTCTCTTGCCCTCTGACTCAGCAGTTCCTCTGCTGGAAGTTTAAACTAAGGAGCAGAGTAGACAAGTGCACGAGAATGTGGGCAGCGGTCCTCACCGCAGCAGGCTAGCAGAGGAGCGGCCTTGTCTGCAGGGGGCCCAGCTCAGACCAGAGCCTGAGGGAGGGGAAATACCGTCTGAAAACGATTACAGGGAAAATCGTTTTCCCAAGGTGTTTTTGTTTGTTTGTTTCTCTCGAAAACGTAACAAACTTGATGATTTAATAAGCATATCAAATTATACAGAACACGTTTTCGGTTCCAAAAAGAATAAATGGACTAGATTTGTGAAGCACACTGAGAAAATACACAGGGCATATATTAGGGTCTCCATCTACATTATCATTCATTTCCCTTCGAAGGCCTTTCCTATGCCGGGTGGGGCGCGGACTGGAAACTTTCCGCCGGGCCCTGCTCACAGGCAGGAGAAAGCTGCTGTCTTGGGCCCCTGGGGGCTGCGGGGGGCGGCTGAGGGGTTGGCTGCCAGCTCAGCCCCCTTCCCCCTCCTCGGCAGGAGCCTTCTTCTTCCCCTACTTCATCTTCTTCTTCACCTGCGGCATCCCAGTGTTCTTTCTGGAAGTGGCGTTGGGCCAGTACACCAGCCAGGGCAGCGTCACAGCCTGGAGGAAGATCTGCCCCCTCCTCCAGGGTGAGTGCGTTCCAGCCACACACACACCACCCCCCCACCCCCCCACCCCCCCACCCCGGCCATCACCCTCCCTGCTTCCTTCATCCACCCTGTGCTGAGGGCTGCAGAGGAGCTAGGACGTGTCATCAGGCTTCCTGGGGCCCGAAGCTTCTAGAACCTGGGTGGAAGCAGTCTCCAGGAAGGACGATACAAAATTATAACTGGGCACAACATGAGGTGCAGAGTCTTGGGAGGAGTCCTTGCCGGTGAGGAACCCTGAAGCTGAGTCTTCACAGCTTCGCAGGAAACGTGCTCCCGAGCGCGTGGCCTGGTCCCGGACACGCCTCTGCGGGGTATAATCATGGTGATGACGGTGGTGAGGTGCCAGGGCTCACGTCAGCACGTCACACGCGTTTGCGTCCTCACCTAGCCCTCCAGGAGCGTCTGCGTTACCCTCGTAAGATGAGAAAATGAGGCCATTCGCTAACGCAGGTCTCCGTGGGTTTGTGCTGTGTCCTGGGTTAGGGACTAAGCTGGTCCCAGCCCCCGCCCTCCCTCTGGGGCTCTGCTAGCACTGATGTGAGCAGTGGGGATGTCCTCTTCCACCCTCTGTTCAGCTGATGGCGCCCTGGCGGCCAGTGGGAAACCCAGGGGCCTCCTGGTCCCCGAGCGGCTCCTCGCAGGGTTGCGGGGGAGGGAGGACTCTGCCTCGGACGCCAGGCCCTAAGGGGCCGGGCCCGGGACAGGCCTGTCTGGGGGCCGCCAAGCCTCCGCTGGACGGCGTGGACGTGGTGGAAGCACGCTGGCTCCTGAGCAGACGGGGAGCCTGACCAGGGGCTGGGCGGCGGGGCATGGCTCGTCTGGTGCTTACCCCTCTTGGGGCGTCAGATGGTTTTGTGGGGTCCTTGGGGGTCCATGTGGTGATTTGGGGGGTCCCTGTGGGGTCTCTGGGATGATTTCCTCGGATCCTTGGGGGTCCGTGTGGGCTGTGTGTGGTCCACGTGGAGTCTGTCCTCGGCTTGCTCCCTGGGGTCCACGGCCCCACCGAGGCTGCCCGGGTCCTTGCCTGATGCCCACACACGCGTGGGTTCCCTCCACCCTCCAGAGGCTCGGATGCCTAGTGAGACCCGAACTCAGGAACCTCCTGCCTCTGGCCTCGTGCCTCTGTTCCTCCCGTCCCTTGCGACTTCACAAGTGATGCTGATTGTCACAGAAAAACTAGAAAAACCAGAGAAAGAAAAGAACTTTTAAAAGTGAACTGAAATCTGTCACCCAGAGACCCACCTGTTAACCTCTGGACGATGCTCCTTCCGGAGATTCTCTCATGAAAAAACAAATGCGTTCAGATATACATCATAAAACTGGGAGAATGCCTAGGGTGGTGCTCTGTCACCTGCTTTTCTTACTTAGAAAGATAAGGAGTAAAGGGCCTCTCAGGCCCGTGAATGAGCCCCGCGGGGTCTCTGTGGCCCCTGTCCTTCCAGCACGGTGGGCGGCCCCCAGGCTGACGCTGGTCTCTGGGACCCCCTTGTTACTTCCCTCCCCCCACAAGGCATTGGCCTGGCGTCTGTGGTCATCGAGGCCTATCTGAACGTCTACTACATCATCATCCTCTCCTGGGCCCTCTTCTACCTGTTCAGCTCCTTTACCTCCGAGCTGCCCTGGACTGCCTGCACCCACTCCTGGAACACAGGTACTTGTCGTGTCGGCCCTGGGATGGGGCAGCTGGGGCCGGGCGAACAGTGATGGAGCTCCTGGCAGAACAGCCCCCAAGCCGAGCTGGGCGGGCACAGGTGGCCACTCTGCTGGCCGACCCCGTGTGGGATCTCCAACCAGCCGCCAGGACAGCCGACAACCCGGTGGGACAGTGGGTGACAAGCGGCTGCCAGGCGCTAACACCACCCAACGTCCGCCCACCGAGCAGTGTTCGCTGCGGGCCTACTGTGTGCCAGACGTTCAGGACCCGGCGGTGGGCCCGGTTGGTCCGGCCCAGCCCGCACCAGGGACAGTCAAGCGCTGGGAACAGACGCGCGGGCAGAACTGGCAGATTTCGACGGGTGACCACGGAAGGACGGGAAGGGGCCTGCATGGGGACCACTCCCGGCGGGGCCGTCCCGCGAGCCCATCCCCCCATCGCTGGGGAGTGAGGTGCACACGTGGGCATGGGGGCCTGGCCTGAGGTCTGGACAGGGTCAGAGGTGGCTGGCAGCATGGCCAGAGGAGCAGCCAGCTTCACCAGGACGAGAGCAGTGTGAGGCGCACAGGGACGGGGGCTGGTCACCCGAGCCACCCGAGCCGGGACTCCTGATGCTGGAAAGCGGGGGCTCCAGATGAAGCTCTGGGGACCGGGAATGCGAAGCCAGAGGGGGGTGGACGGGCTGTGAGGGCGCCTCTGCCCGCCTGGCCCGCTGCTGACGCCCCTCTTGCCCCCTGCAGAGCGCTGCATGGACTTCCCGAACCGCTCAGCAGCTGGTGCGGCGGCCCCGCCCGCGAACTTCACCTCCCCCGTCATGGAATTCTGGGAGTAGGTGCCCGGCCTGGAGGCCGCCTCCCGGGGGCCCCAGGCGGAGGGAATTTGGATGTCTGGGGCCCGGGACTGGGGGTGCAGGTGTACACCTCTCTGTGCATGCTTTCCAGCACTCACGTCACTAGGAGATGAGGGACCCTCCACACCTACCGTCCACACCCTCACGCTCGCCCCGCATCCACCTGTGTCCACCTGGGCTCACGCGCGCGTCCACGTGACTTGCATCGCACACATGCCTTCTTACAGTCACCCACCCGCACCCACACGCCCGCCTGCACGTAGACAGCCACGGCCGACGGCCAGCGCGAGCTGGGGATAGTCTGCGCCAGCTCCGTGTGCCCTGATGTCCTGGCGGGGGCTTGAAGTTGGCCGACGTGGGAGTATTTACACCACAGGAACTGGCAAATTTCTACACTCACGCCTGCACCCTCCACACGAGCACTTGCACCCCAGCGTCCACACGTGTCCACCCTTGCGCTTATACAAGTCTACCCGCCCTCACACTTACCTTGGCCCACAGGTACTCACCGACACTCTCCCCGGGGCGCCCTCCCGGCATCCACGCCGCCCTCATGCCCACCGACCCCGGCACACACGTGTTCCCATCACCCCAGTCACTCTTCAGATGCTGACGCCCATCCAGCCCCTCTGTCTGCTTCCCGAGCACCTGCTCATCAACTGCCCGTATGGGTCTCTGCTCCCCACGGGCTCGAGCTCGCTCGGCTCGCTCGGACGCTTACTGCCCTCACTCTCTGTCTCTATCTCTCTGACAACAGAGAAAGCTGAATGAGTTAGACAGATATCTATGGGATTACGTGGCCGTCTAATGGCCAGGGGCTTAGAGACCACAGGTGGGAACGTGCTGGCCATGGGGCAGGGGAGGGGTGGGGGCAGGGAGGCATGGACTCTGAGACCCATGGGGTCAGCTCTGAGGATGAGGACACCTGATGGTGGAGGCCACTGTCCCCTCGGCCTCACCTGGTTGTGTGTCTCCCCGTCCGCAGGAGACGTGTTCTAGGCATCAGCTCCGGCATCCACGACCTGGGGGCCCTGCGCTGGGAGCTGGCCCTCTGCCTCCTGCTTGCCTGGGTCGTCTGCTACTTCTGCATCTGGAAGGGGGTCAAGTCCACGGGCAAGGTAAGGGGTCCTGGCTCCGGGACCACTCTCTGTGGCCCCCAGGGTCCATGGGGACACACATGGCACGCCTCTGGAGACCTGAAAGAGAAAGCAGTGAAAGGGAGAGGCCTGCTGAGAACAGGGGACGTCGCGGGAAGGCAGGGTTTAGCTCAACACAAGGGAAGGCTTTCTTTTTCGGTATGACTTTCAAAGGCCTGTTTACGTAAGTGACGTGCAGAGCAAAATAAGAACCATGAAAGTCCCAGTGTCAGAGCTGAGCCACCAGCGGGCTGGAGGGGTGTCTGCTCATCCCTGTCAGCGTTTTGCTGGTCGGCTTCTAGCTTCCTTTATACGCATGTGTGTGTGTTGTGTGAATATTGCACAATCAGGATCACACACTCGTACGACGTGCTTGTCTCGTTTAACAACACACCAAGACCACGTCTAGGATGAAGTGGCAAATAGAACAGTCTTTGAGGTGGCGGGTTTCCAACCTCTGAAGGAGCTCAGGCTGAGGGTGGACACAGTGGCCTGTTGTGTGTACGGAGTTCACACTGGAGCATCATTTCCAACCCAGGGAGTCTGACATTGGTGCTCCACGCTTGTTACCGCCGGGAACAGACAGGGTCCCACCTTCCCTGATTAGCCCCTCCCAAAGCAGCCTCCCCCTTCCACGGATTGTTGTAATAATGATAACATAAAAATAGTAGTAATAACGACATGGACAGTGCCGCCCTTCCCGGGAAGGGGCAGAGTGGAGCCCCCCGTGTGTCTCCCGTCCCCCAGAGCTCAGGCCAATGCTGCTCCCCCAGCCTTAAGCCTGGAAAAGTTCAGTCTAAATTTCCCCACTGATCACTGTACAAACCTGCTCACCTTCCCCCTGGGCAGGGGAGTCCCACCCTCTCCAATGGGGCAAGGGGCGGGCGAACAGCCGGGATAAGGGATTAAGAGAGACCAGAATCTGGATTCAAAAAGAGTTCTTGAGGGCTTCCCTGGTGGCGCAGTGGTTGAGAGTCCACCTGCCGATGCAGGGGACACAGGTTCGTGCCCCCGTCCGGGAAGACCCCACATGCCGCGGAGCGGCTGGGCCCGTGAGCCATGGCCGCTGCGCCTGCGCGTCCGGAGCCTGTGCTCCGCAACGGGAGAGGCCACACCAGTGAGAGGCCCGCGTACCGCAAAAAAAAAAAAAAAAAAGAGTTCTTGAAATGTTACGGGTGGAAACTCATACCCCTCCCTGTCCTTCCTCCTGTCCCTTTGCCTCGCTGATGTGTGTCTCATCCTCTGCTGGGGAGCCCCAGACACCCCAGAATGTGTAAAGGAAGGGGTGGGAAGTTTCCTGTGCTCACCCCTCCTCCGAGGCGGCTCGCGCTGCCTGGGGAAGGGTGAGCTTGTTCTTCTCCCCTGCAGGTTGTCTACTTCACAGCCACGTTCCCCTACCTGATGCTGGTCATCCTACTGATCCGGGGCATCACCCTGCCCGGAGCCTACGAGGGCATCATCTACTATCTAAAACCAGATTTGCTTCGGCTCAAGGACCCCCAGGTAGGAACCTCACTGGGGACTGTTTCCCCAGGCATCTCCCGCCCCAAACCAGATCTGGAGTTTTGAAAACCTTTGATTGCTTTTCGCTGTTTAGAGGCAATCTGTGCCCACTGGAGGCAAAAGTAGATAATAGAGAAGAAAATTATGAAAAAGGAACTAAAAACCTCTCATAACCCCACCACTCAGCTATAACCTCTGTTAGCATTTTAGTATATTTCCTTCCAATATTTTTTTCTATCTGGTGTGTGTGTGTGTGTGTTTTCACGTAGTTGAGACAATTATTCGTGGAGATAAATATATTTTCACTTAAATTATAGTGTAAGCATCTTCCTTGTTATTAAACCCATTTGTAAATGTCATTTTATCATTTGCATAATGTTTCCTCCATCCCCCATCCATCCGCTCACTCATCCAGCCAGGATGTACTGCGGTCCCATAAGTCCAGGTACCTCTCTAGAGCTGGTGTGGGCAGCGGGCGGACAGACCCGGACATATGACCTCTGGGCATCCACACCTAGGGCAGGTGTCGGCCTTTACTCAGTTCTTCCCCGTTCTTGCACATTTAGGTCATGTATTCTTTTTTTATGATTGTACAGACAGCTGCGAGGAACACCTTGTGTTTAAATCTTTGACCACATCTCTGATTATTTCCTGACAGTAGTCAGACGTAGAAGTGGGATTAAAGTCAGGGAGTACGCACCTTTTGAGGCTCTTGACATGTGCTGTGGACTTTGACCACCCGTGTTGGTGGGTACCCTTCCTTCTGTAGGCCCATGAAGACTGAAGGAGAATTTATTTTGACCTTTGATAGGTAAAAGTAGTAGCATGGTGCCATTTTCTTTTTTTTTTTTACTAGTGCGATGTTGGACATTTTGCCCCTCTGGACTTGTCTGAGCACATTCTTTGCCCCTCCCACTCCCCCCCCTCCCCGTGGAGTCTTGGTGTCTTCTCTCTGTATTTGAAGGCCGTGGCCTCTGCCCACATGGCTGCCTGGGGGCACCTGCAGGTTGAGGGCAGCCAGGTCCTCAGCTCCGCCCTGCAGACAGGCCTCCTTCTCTGGTTCACCGTCTGTGGTGAACCAACTAGAAGTTACAGTCACGCGCACCGACGTGGTGCGTGCTGAGTGCCCAGGGCAAGAGGATGCGTTAGTGGGCGTAGGCTGTAACGTGGGCTCTGCGGGGACGGAGGGGCCGCTGGTTGTGGAGGTGTGGGGCGGTCACTGCTCCAGGCCCTGGCGGGCTCCCCCCATCTTCCCACCGCTTCCTCGGGGTCTCCTGCAGGTGTGGATGGACGCAGGCACCCAGATCTTCTTCTCCTTCGCCATCTGCCAGGGGTGCCTGACGGCCCTGGGCAGCTACAACAAGTACCACAACAACTGCTACAGGTGAGCGGGGCGCAGGTCCTGGGAGGGGGCCTTCCTCCGTTGTGAGCAGGGGCCCGAAGCTGTGGTCCCCTTTCCAGACCTGGTCTTTCTCCCTCCCCTTCTTCTCTTCACCTTCTGGTACCTGGTCTTGGGCTCCTTTCCCCCACCTCCTTTCCTCTGTCCTCTTTACCGCTCACCGTCTTTGGATGTCCCCCCCACGATGGGTTTCTTTCTCCCTTTTCCTTCCCATTTTCTGCAGGGACAGCATCGCCCTCTGCTTCCTGAACAGCGCCACCAGCTTCGTGGCCGGGTTTGTGGTCTTCTCCATCCTGGGCTTCATGTCCCAGGAGCAGGGGGTGCCCATCTCTGAGGTGGCCGAGTCAGGTGGGCGCTGCTTTGCTGCCTGGGGCCGGGGAGGAGGGGCAGGGGACAGGAGGCCAGGGGTCCCAGAAGCTGCATACTGTAGGAACCTTTCAACATCAGGCGGCCGTGCTAGGCACAGAGCAGAACCCCAAAACCAGGGGAGGGAGGAGGGAGGCGGGGACGGGTGGGAGGACGGACGCACGAGTGGAAAGCGTGCTCCCCAGAGCAGTAGAAGAGCCAGCCGGCCCTCGGGAACCAGCGCACGCACGCACGCAGGCGCGCGCACACGCAGGCACGCACGCACGCAGGCGCGCAGGCGCGCGCACATGCGCGCGAACACCGGGGCGGGCTCCTGATGGCGTCTGTACCCGGCAGGCCCCGGTCTGGCCTTCATTGCCTTCCCCAAGGCTGTGAGCATGATGCCCCTGTCCCAGCTGTGGTCCTGCCTCTTCTTCATCATGCTCATCTTCCTCGGGCTGGACAGCCAGGTTCGCCCCCGCCCCCGCCCGCCCTGCGACCCCCTTACTAGCTTCTGCGACCGCCGCCATAACCTCCCCGACCTCGCTGGCCCCCGACCGGACTTCCCAGCCCTGGCCCCGGCATCCGGGGCCTGTCCTTGAGGCTGGTCGGGGGACGCCCAGCCTCCTCTTCCGGGAGGGGCCACCTGCTTTGCTCCCCCAGGCCCGACCCTTCCGCGCGCAGATGTGGACGCGCCCTCCCAAACCTTCGGGCCGCCCAGCCCCGCGCAGCCAACCCTCGCGGCTGGCACCTTCCGTGGTGGAGACGAGGCTGAGGCAGGGTTGGCCTCACCCCGGTTCTGGGCCCCATGCACTCTGTGGGCCAGCGTGGGGTTGGGGAGCGAGGAGGCAGCGGCCCCTCTTACCAGCCCCCTCCGGCCCACAGTTTGTCTGTGTGGAGTGCCTGGTGACAGCCTCCGTGGACATGTTCCCCAGGCAGCTCCGGAAGAGCGGGCGGCGGGAGCTCCTGATCCTTGCCATCGTGGTCCTGTGCTACCTGATCGGGCTCTTCCTGGTCACCGAGGTGAGTGGCGGGGGCGGCCTGCAGGCTGGCGACCCCCTGACACCCTCAGAGCCACATTCCCCTCGCCTGCCCGGCCCTTCACTGCGAGGTTGGAGGGACCACATGGCGGAACCTTCCTGTGTTGGTTCCCTCTCCTTTGGTTTCAGGGGACAGAAATCAAACAAGCTGGCTGAAGCAGGAAGGTGAATTGTTTTGGTTAGGAAACAGAAAAGTCTAGAGATGCCTCGGTTTCAGGCACGGTTGGATCCAGCAGCTCCAATGGCATCCTCAGGGATGCTCCCCTCTATCTCCTGGCTTCCCTTTCCTCTGGTGATGTCATTCTTGGGCAGATTTCCCTCCTGGGATGTTACAGACAGCTCTGGGCAGCTTCAGGGTTCCCTTCTGCCACCAGCCAACCCCTGGGGGGATAGGGCTCTTTCCCTGAGAATTGGCCATTGCTCTTCTTTAGGCCTGGAGCAGGGAGGGGCGCACACTCAGAGTGAGGTGGCCGCAACTCGGCAACTTCCGGAAGGTGGGATGCTGGATAGACAGCACGGTGTACGTGCACCACAGTCCCCGGGGTCCTTGCAGATGTCAGAGATGTTGTCAGATGAGGACAGGGAGGCTGGGAGTCAGGGACAGGCGGGGCAAACTCTTTTTGGCTGCAAGGGATGAATTCCCTGGACCGGGCAGGGTGGCCTCCCAGATGGGCTCCTGTCATCTCGTGTGGGCTGGGGCATGTCCCCTGCCCCCCGGCCGAGGTCTCACTCTGCCTCTTGCCCCACAGGGCGGGATGTACCTCTTCCAGCTGTTTGATTATTACGCCTGCAGTGGCACGTGCCTGCTATTCCTTTCCGTGTTTGAAGTGATCTGCATCGGCTGGGTGTACGGTAAGTGGGTGGGTGGGGGAGGCTTGGGGCCATGCGAAGGGCAGGATGTGCCCAGGGTGAGGACGGGCCCGCCGGTCTCTGCGGGTCTTTGTGCTGCTGTCCTGGTCCTTTTTACTTGAGGAGTTTAGCCGTTGCTGGGAACCCAGGTGTTTCTCATGACGGCAGTGGAGCTGGACTAATGACAACGGAGTTCTTTGAAGAGTGAGAATGATTATAAATAACTGTGCACAGCTTTCTGGGTGCAGAGGCTGTTGGAGGCCTTCTCCCATGGGAATCCTAGTCAAAAGGGACCTCCAGGGCCACTTAGTCTGATCCTTCAGAGATTCCCACATGCGCTTTCAAAGTCATCACCCAGGCTTTGGTTGAACACTTCCATGGACAGGAAGCTCATCCCCGTGTTTTTGACGTAGCCTTTTCTGTTGTGGTGGTCGTGCATTTCTTTCTGATACTTTGGTGAATTCTGGCTTCCACTGACTCCCACCAACAGCCCCGCCCCCTCGGCACCGAGGAAGTCAGCCAGCGGTGCTGACCACATGGTATCCAGGCTGTTATCGTTCCTGATGACGGCGGCGGTGGCCTGGGGTGAGGTTAGAGGAGAAGCCTTTATGTTCCGAGCACTGCACTGCTGAGTGCCGAGTGCTGTCTCGTAATCTGCACCACAGCCCTTCACAGGGGAAACCGAGGCTCAGAGAGGTTGGGTCCCTTGCCTGTGCTCACACAGCAGGCAGGTGGAGGAGCCGTCATCATGCCGCAGGTCCCTCTGGCTCCACCGCACCAGCTGGGGGAACGGATTGTCAGTGTGCCAAAGCTCAGGGCAGAGAGGGTGCGTGGGTACCATGCAGCAGGGCCTCAGGACGAGCCGTGAATAGGAAGGGTTTTATCTTGCTACCTTAGGCCTTCCTCGTTGGCGTCCTTCCCACCCCACGTGTCTCCTACCTTTTCGCTCTGGTTTCCCCACTGCTTTTCGACACTTGTTCTCAGAGAGGATCTGACAAACTCGATCACAGCGAGGTGTAAACGGCTGATGATATGTCACACCTGCAGCAGCGGTATCTGCTTTTCACCTGGGGGGAGGTTAAGAAGCCACAGGGACGACTGTCTAGCGGTGGCATTTCGCAGTGTTCCTTTTGTGGTGGTGAGGGGGTGGCTAGAGGGCTCCCAGGCCTTTCCCAGTCAGTGGCTCTTTACTTCTTAGAAGGTGGAGCAAATGTGGAAACCTAAGGACATTAAACCAAGTGCAGGAGGCAGTGTTTCCATGGCCACAGCCCAGCCCCCTTCTGTGCTTCACTGGGAGCACAGAGGGGCCCCCTGGAGTCTGGGGTGCAGGTGCCGCCCCCGCCCCACAGGGCTCAGCGCTGGGCTCGAGCATCGGCTCCCTTGGTGTTTTGCTATTTTTACTTGAAGCCGAGTTCACCTCTGCGACGCAATAAGCATGTGTATAGCCGCTGAGCCCCGTTTGGGCTCACCCCCTCCTCTGTGTTAGGACTCGGGTCTTCATCCGCAGACCTGAGAGCAGAGAGACACTGGGAGGTTAGGGGCTCTCGGTTGGTGGCGGCCTCCCCGCCTCCAGTGTCACTCACGCGTCCAGATCCAGGTTCCCCACCACGGTGCGGGGAGGCGGACGGAGCAGGTGAGTCCTTCCCCGAGCCCACCCGTCGTCCCCTTCCTGTCCTCACATTCTCCCCCCACCCACCTGGTCAGGGGCCGACCGTTTCTATGACAACGTGGAGGACATGATTGGCTACCGGCCGTGGCCCCTAGTGAAGATCTCCTGGCTCTTCCTGACCCCGGGCCTTTGCCTGGTATGTGCCCTCCAGCACCACCACCCCCATCTCCTCCTGCCTCTAGCCACCTCGGGGCACGGGGCACGGGCAGAGTTCTGGGGCTCCTTCCCTCCTGCGCCTGCGCAGTTACCTGCAGGGGCTGCTTCGTGCCCTCTTATGTGCTGGTTCCCCGCCCCCCTTTTCTCACCCATCTCTTTGCTTTACCAGCACTACCATCTGGTCTAGTTCCTGCTCCATCCCTCCCTCCCTCGCACCTCACCTCCGTCTGTCTGTCTGCCTGCGTGATTTCCCAGCTGTTGGTCTCCCCTCCCTGCCTCTGAGCCCGCGGTCTGTGACGCACTTGTAGAGGGAGCCTCTGCTCTCCATCTCTAGAGGCGCCAGTGTGTTGGTGTTTAACTGCTCCGTCCCAAGGAGAGGGTTTCCCGGGCTCCTCCTGCATCTGCGTCCTCCCGCTGTCTTTCTAGGCCACTTTCCTCTTCTCCTTGAGCAAGTACACACCTCTCAGATACAACAACGTCTACGTGTACCCGGCCTGGGGCTACTTCATCGGCTGGCTCCTGGCTGGCTCCTCCATGAGCTGCGTCCCACTCTTCATCGTCGTCGCCCTCCTGAAGACCCAGGGTTCCTTCAGGAAGGTAGGGGCTGGGGAAGTGGCGCATCAAAGGAGGGCACCAAAGGGGCTGGACTCTGGGCAGGACACCACGGCCGGGCCAGCTCTGAGTGCCGGGCTGCCCTTCGGTCTAAGGGAATCTTAAGGAGAAGGACCTTTGAAGAAGGGCTTCATTTTCAGAAATGTTCAAGAGTCCTAGAGTCCTAGACCTTCAGCATCTGACCTCCAGCAGATCATCTGGGCAGGTTGACCAAGGGCAGCTGTCAAGGGGTTAAGGGGGAGAGTAAGTCACAAATAAGAACACAAGGTGCCAGACGCAGAGGGTCATAGAGCACAGATTCCTGCTCTTGGAAACTGGGACCAGCAGCCATGGTTCATCCACACAGGCTCCCGGCTTCTCTCCTCCTCTCAGCCCTGCCTGCGAACCATATGCAAGAGGCTCCCTGTTTAGGGTTCGGGACATGTCTTCCTGGAAGGGATAGAGCCAGTGTCCCACAAAGACCTTACATTTGTGGAAATCTGTCTCGCCCACAAGTCACAGAAAACCCAACGTGCAATAAGCAAACGGGCTTGGTTTCTTCTTACATATGAAGAGGACCAGAGACTGGGGCCCCTGGCATTTGGTCCAGCTGCTTAAGGAGGCCGTTAGGGACCAGACGCTTCCTCTATTCCTGGACTTCCATCCTGGGCATGTTGTCTTTTCATCATCATGCTTATCACCGCATGGTCACAAGAAGGTTGTCCTGATGCCAGTCATCACGTCTGCATTCAAAGCAAGAAGGAGGTGGCACCAGTAACAGCGGTAGTCGTAGGACTGCTACTAGGAGGGACAATGATAGACACTTACCGAGCGTGTGATAATAGCAGCGGTAAGAACAGCAACAACAAGAACAAAATAGACGCTCGCTGATCACTTAACCCTGTGCCGGGCACTGTTCTCTGAGGTGCGTGCTGTCACCTTACAGACGAGTCACAGTGTGGTTCAGTGGGGTGCCTACGACCGCGCAGGCGTCAGTAACAGAGCCAGGACGGGAGCCAGGCGGTTCACACGCTCGGTCACACGTTACTGCCTCTTCTCGCTTCTCGAGCTCTGTGCCCTTTCACTCACTCACGCTGTGTGCTGGGCCCTGGGGACACAGACACGAGGACACGTCTTTGCCTCTCTTGCCACCAGCACCACTGACTCCTCTTCTCCCCGCAGCGCCTGCGGCAGCTCGTCACCCCTGACCCCAGCCTGCCACAGCCCAAGCGACACCTGTGTCTGGACGGTGGCAGCAGCCGGGACTGCGGGCCCTCCCCAACGAAGGCGGGTCTCATGGCCGGGGAGAAGGAGACGCACTTGTAGGATGTGGCTGGAAACCAGGTGGCTACTGAGCCAGGAAGCTGGGTCAGGGCCCCCGTGCCCCCGGCAGACAGCCTTCACCTCTGCCCCCTCCTGCAGCCCTGCCGAGAAGCTCTGTGATGTCCGTGGGCATCCCCTCCCGGTGGGCTAGAGAGGGTGCCGCCGGAGCCTGCCTTGCCTGTTGGAACACCCCGTCTTATCTGTGAAGGAGGTGGTCTTTCCGGAGCCCACCGTCTGGTTAGAACAACTGCAGTGTGCAACAGCGGATCACCCACTGTAGGGAGGCTTCCTCTTAGCACTTAGGATCTCTGTGCCTGGGGAGGGTAGCGCCCATAGAGATACACGCCATGTTGCATGTGACAACTGAACACCCCACGCTGGGTCCTGACGCTCCACTGGAGGGCTTCCTCACCTGGCTTAGTGTCCTGGAGCCCGCGGGAAGGAACCAGAGAAACGGCCACCGTTGTCTTGCATTTTCCCGGAGGCGGTGTCGCAAGGTGTCCCCAGCTCCAGCCCTAGTTCCACGCCCGCCTTGCAGCGGTGTCCTTAACGCACAGAGCATTGGGGTGGTGGGGGCTCAGGAGGGCCCCCACACTTGGCAAATAGGCACGACCACGGGCCTGCACCCAGGACAGACATGGCTGGTCGGCTGCATGTTCTGTCCCAGCTGATGCCCTCCAGAGACAGTGCCCCCGGCAGCTCCCGACCCCGACTTCATGGATGAGGAAACTGAGGAACCCAAGGGACAAAATGACTTTTCAAGTTCATGAAGCTCCTCGGGGCCAGAGACACGACTAAAGCCGGGTGTCCTGCTCTCGGGCCGGTGTCCCTCCCACTGCCCCCTCCTGCCTTGTTAACAAGCACCCGTGGGTTGCCTGCCGTGTGCGCCAGCCTCCTTTCTGCTCATTGTGGCCCTGGGGTGGGAGGGAGAGAGCCCCCTCGCGCAGCCCGCCCAGACTGGCAGCCCTACCCTGGCAGCTCCTCCACTAGCCCATACCCCTCTGACCGGATTTCCTCCCTGGACGTTGGTCTTCGTGCCACTTTCCACTGCCCCTCCCCCAGGGTTTGCCTGGGCATCTGGGAGAGCCACCCCCTGACTCCCCCGGAGAGAGGTGTGGGGTGCTTCTCTCCCCAGGCCCCTGCCAAACCGCGCCAGACCCTTCCCTGGCTGGGGAAGGCTTCCTGGAGGAGGCTCTGTGGTCTTGTGTTCCAACGGCAAGGTGGGGGGGTCTGTGGGGGGTAGGCCACTTCTGGACAGTGTCCTGGGGAGAACCTGGGGTCTGGAAGAAGGGCCACCGCCTGCAGTGATGCGAAGGTAGGAGAAGTCACTGCCTGGTGACTGGAGGAACAATCTGTGGTCCAGCCAGGGTGAGCTCCAGCCTGACAGCCCCAGGCATCCTCAGATCACCCGCCATCCTTCGCCCAGATCTGCAAGGGCTTCTCAGCTTGTGAGAGCAGGGACGCTGGCGCCCTGGGCACAAGCAGACGCCCAGACCTGGGTTCTGGACATTCCCTTCTGCCTCGGACTGCTCGCGCACTGGTACTCACTTTTTTTTTTTTAATTTATTATTTACTTATTTGTTCATTTTTGGCTGCGTTGGGACGTCGTTGCTGCGCGTGGGCTTTCTCCAGTTGCGGCGAGCAGGGGCTACTCTTCGTTGCAGTGCGCGGGCTTCTCACTGCGGTGGCTTCTCTTGTTGCAGAGCACAGGCTCTAGGCGCGCGGGCTTCAGTAGTTGTGGCGCGTGGGCTCAGTTGTTGTGGCTCGCAGGCTCAGTAGTTGTGGCACACGGGCTTAGTTGCTCCGCAGCATGTGGGATCTTCCCAGACCAGGGCTTGAACCCGTGTCCCCTGCATTGGCAGGCGGATACTTAACCACCACGCCACCAGGGAAGTCCCTGGTACTCACTTTTATTGGCGAGTCAGTGGGTAAAGAAGGAGGTCCAGCAGAAGGGGATGGAGAGGAAGTCTGCGCCAGCCAGATCGCCCTCATTTACCAAACTGGGGACCTGAGTGGGGCAGGCATGGTGCCCTCTGCTGCCGCCTAGTGGCATAAGGGAACAGTGCCGCCTCCCCAGCCCTGCCTCCCACCTCCTGAGCCCCTTCCCCAATGCCCTCGCTGGACAGATGGACAGACTGAGCGTTGCCCCCTCCGCGTGCAAGCTGTCACCTCCGGAAATGAAAGCTTCCTACACCCCCTCCCCGTGGCCCCGACGGGTGTGCCCAAGAGAGTCGGCTGCCTTTGGGGCAGCCCAGCTGCCAGGGACGCGGGGTGAGGGCCAGCAGGCTTCTCGGCCACCGGCCACCTGCTCCGAGTGCTGCGTGCCGAGCAGCCAGGGCGCCACATTGCCTGCTACAGGCAGTCGGGCAGCTCTGTGCGTGGGTGGCGCACAGGCTGTCTCCAGCTCGCTGGGCCCCGGGCCTCACGTCTCTGAACACTGTTCACAGCCCCCCCCCCATAATTCACCTGCTCTCTCAGCGGCCCTGATCCCCACTTTACACTCACAGCCTCTCTGCTCTGGCATGGGGACTGCTGAAGGCCTGTGTCTGTAACATCCCTCCCTCTGACTGCTTTCCTGTCCTGGCACTCAGTACAGCCTCTGACCCGTGAGTCCAAAGGCGTCAGGATGGGTGGGTGTGGGCTGGAGGGAACAGGGCAAGGGAAGGGACTTCAGGCCACTGCACAGCTCATGGGAACCCGCTCGTATCAGGTCCACGGCATGGGCAGGGAGCAAGTGTTTCAACTCTTTAAAGTGCCCAGAGCACTGATTCAGGGGTGTGAGGGTGTGTGTGTGTGTGTGTGCGCGCGTGCGTGCGTGTACACACTCGTGTGCATACGGAGCAAATGCAGCTTATAACTTCGGGTGTTTTCGTCTCATCTCTGGCGCTGAGTTTTAAACTGATGGCCTGAACGGGCAGCTATGATTTGTTTGGCCAGTGCGGCATTTAAAAAAAAATCTAAAGTAAATGCCTTAGGCCCTCTCCATTTAGCCACAGGCTCCACCACTCCCTATTACCCTTATCCAACCTTCTCACACGTTCATAACCCGTGCCCTGGTGGAACAACCCAGAAACCTCGCTTGAGCAGAAGCGGGAAGCACAAGCCAGCGGTCTCCGGAGCCCCGGTGCCTCGGAAGGGGGTAGTTGTCAGACAGCCACCAACCCCAGCTTGTTCATGTGTGGCCTCCCATTCAGTAGACCCTTTCATGCTGTTTATTAATCCCGGGTCAATCCCCCTCCCACCAGGCCCTTCCCTTTCCCAAAGAAGGGTGCTGGCTAAGTTTATTTACAAACTAGGTCTGAAGTGTCAGGCCACAGAGCCCCACCCCCCACCCCGCGCCATGGCAGAGTGGACGCCAAAGCCCAGAAGAACTCGGCTGGACTTTCTGCAGATTGGGGTCACCTCTGTCTCCGACTCCATCAGTCCATCCAGATGTGCTCAGTAATCATCACCCTTCTCCCTTATTTTAGGCAGGCGCATCTTTACCTGACAGGCGCTCCTCCTCTCTATGTCCCTGCTTTCCTGGTGCCTGGAGCTCCTCCTGGGAATCCGCCACCACCCACATCCTCCCCAGGCTGGGCTTCCTGCCGAGCTGGCTCTCCAGGGCCACCGATGGTGTCCCCTGCGCTCACCTCGGTCCTCCCGTATGTCCGCCTTGCCGAGGCTGAGCCTTGGTGCTGGCTGGGCTTGGACTCTCCCCTCCTGTCTCAGCTGAGAGCCCCTCCCTCTGTCTGGGTGCAGGTTGTGCCGTGCAGGAGTGAGCTCAGGTGTGCTCGGGCCCCGCACCCCCTGCCCCCGGGCTGGGAGAGCTCTGGGAGCTGAGGAGGGCCTTGAGCTCTGCTGAGACTGGGGCCCCTAACCCTTTGTAAGTGCACTCTGCATTTGCAAGGTTGTGGTCTGTGTGTGTGAGGCCGGAAGGGCACCTGACCAGGGCAAATTGCCCCCCTACCCAGCCTGCCATCACCCTTTCACAGCTTTTCCCACCCACTCCACACAGAGCGCCACGAGAGAGGAATGGCCTGGGCTCCCCCTCCAGCTCCCCAAACCACCCTCCAGGTCCAGGCCACCTTGCGGCAGACCCTTAACTTCTGGTCGGGGCCTCACGCTGCTCTGCCCCGCTGGGGACAGAAACATCAGCTGTGCCCTCCCGCTCTGTGTCCGTGCTGCTCAGGGATGCAGGCTCTTGGGCCTCAGGTCAGGACCTCCCCTCCCCCCAGTCAGAGAGGGAGAATGCAGGCCGTTCAGCCTGTGAGCCTTGTAGGGCCTCAGCTGCCGAGGTGAGGGGACTGGGCTTGGGAGTGGGATGGGGGGCAGGAGAAAGGAACGGGATCATGTCTCGGCGGGGCAGGGGGGAGGCAGCGGGACACAGACGAGGAGGCCTGGAGGAGAGAGGTGTGGGGAAATATAATCGCATAATCACAGGGCTAGAGCTCAGCTCCCTGGAAAGGCCTGCACCTCATCCTTCAGTGGCCAGGGGTGCGGAAGGAGCTCCCTGGGTAACGTTGCAGCCCCTCCACCTGCTGGCCCCTCAGGCCTGGTAGCCAGCCTCCAAGACGGCCCGGTGACCCTCAGGGATGTGGATGGACTGCAGGTGGGTGACTTCTGCAGTGGGTCTAGAAGCCACTGAGGCATCCACCTTGATCTCTCCAATCACTCACCCTGGGAAAAGCCAGTTGCCATGCTGTGTGGACACTCAAGCTGCCCAACAGAGAGGCCCCCACGGAGCCACCCCCGGGAATCCGCCAGTGAGTGAGCCACGTGGAAGTGGGTCCCGCAGCCCCAGCGAGCCCGCCGACGACTGTGGGCCTGGGCGACAGAGGCTGCGACCTCATGAGGGGGCCCTGAGCCAGAAACGCCCTGCCAGGTGGGTCCTGAATTCCTGACCCAAGTGAGAGAGAGTGAACCGTATTGTTGTTTTAGCCACTGAGTTTTGGAGTAACTTGTTAGGCAGCGTCGATAGCTGATACAGCCCCCCGGCTTCCCCGGCTACATGAAGCACCCTCTTTGAGGGTCTGGGAAGGGGCGGCCTTGCTGCTGTTCTTCCTGCCTGAGTCCTTTGTCTTCCTCTACAACCTCACCACTCCTGACCCACACAGAGCCCTCCCTTGCCCTGTTCTGTCTGCTCTGGGGCCGGTGAGGGCCTGCTGCCCTCAGCCTCACATGCCCACTCCCTGACGACCCAGTGTGCCTGGCTTCCCTGCAGGGTTAGCTGCTCAGCGAAGTGACAAGAGCTGACTGGACCCAACAGGGGTGAAAAGCTTGTTAATCACCCATCAGGAAGACAGTGTGGCTGAGGCCGGCTGGTGCCCAGGCCCCGGGGCCCTGCATTCTAGTACCTTCTGCTTCCAGTCGGACTGCCAGCCAGCACGGCCAGGTCACTCGCTCTTGTGGTCTGAAGGGCCCTACTGTCATGCAAGGGGTCCAGGAGGTGAGCAGGGAATTGCCAGGTGATGCCACAGAGAGAGAGGGGAGCCCTCGATGGCAGGGGTCCCTCCGCGGGGTCAGTGCCCAACCCCACTGCTGTAGCAAGAATCCAGCCGAACTCCTGATGCAGCCGCATTCTGAGGCTTTGCTGCCCACACCATCTCACCGAAAGGGCCTGGCCCTGAGGCCAGAACTCCCACGATCCACGGTCACCAGCAGCGGACAAGCCCCTCCCAGCAAGACATAGACTCCCAGCTGCAGGCGCAAGTGCAGGTGGCCGGTCCAGCCTCAGCAGTGCATTTGGATCTGGGTCTGTCGTCCTGAGGAGGGTCCAGGAGGAGGGTGGGGACAGGGACAGAGGGTGGCTAGAGCAGGCCAGTGGGCCAGAGGAGGAAGGGCCCCTCACCAGCTGCAGGCTTTTCCTCTGAATTAATTCTAAATTTCCCCCTCTTGATGCTGTAGGGTTTTTACATAGATAATCAGACTGTCAGGAAATACTGATACTTTATTTCTCCGATCCTCACTGCTTTCATTTTTTTTTCTCGTCTTCCTTCACTTGGTAACTAGAAGTGGTGGTAGCAGGCGTCCTTGCCTCTTTCCCAGTTTGAAAGGAATTCTAACGTTGCACCACTGAGTAGGATCGTTGTTGTAGATTTTTGATAGATACTATTTATTTGGCTATGAAGTTTTCTTCCAAGATTGCTGTTTTTTTTAAAAAATCAAGAATAAGTGTTGATTTTTAGCGATTGCTTTTTCTACATCTTTTGAGAGGATCATATTGTTTTTATCCTTTAGTCTTTAATGTGGTGAATGATATTGATGGATTTTTAAAACATTTAACCATCTTTTAATTCCTGGGACAAACCTTAATTTGGTCATTGTGTATGGTAGTTTTGTAATTCAATGCTAGATTCAGTTTGTTAATATTTTGTTCAGAATTTGGCATTTATGCTCACAAGCAAGAGTGGCCTAGAGTTTTCCTTTCTCATATTGTCTTTGTCTGGTTTAGTTTTTGTTTTTAAGGTTACACTAGACTCATAAAAAGGCATTTGGGAATTTTCTCTTCTTTTTCTCTTCTCTGAAAGAGTTAACAAGAGATCAGAACTGTCTGTTCCTTGAATATATAGTAGAATTTTATAAAATCATCTGTCCTGGGGCTTCCCTGATGGTGCAGTGGTTAAGAATCCACCTGCCAATGCAGGGGATACGGGTTCGAGCCCTGGTCCGGGAAGATCCCACATGCTGCGGAGCAACTAAACCTGTGCACCACGACTACTGAGCCAGCGCTCTAGAGCCCACGAGCCACAACTACTGAAGCCCGCGCACCTAGAGCTGGTGCTCCGCAACAAGAGAAGCCACCGCAATGGGATGCCCGCGCACTGCAACGAAGAGAAGCCCCCCACTCGCCACAACTAGAGAAAGCCCGCGCACAGCAACGAAGACCCAACACAGCCAAAAGTAAATAAATAAATAAATTTATTTAAAAAAATCATCTGGCCTGGTGCTGCTTTTTAGGGAGGATGGTAAATAGATTTTAAACTACATATTCAAATTTCTTAAGGGTTATCCATCTCCAATGTTCTACTTGTTCCTGAACGAGTTTTGGTGAGATATTTTCTAGAATAATGTTCATTCTGTGAAGGTTTTCAAACTTACTGTCAGAGTTTATGGCTTATTTGTAGTATTGTCTCTATTCATAAGAAAATCTCTGCGGGACAACAGTCCCACTTCCTCACCCTCAAGTCCTTTCTCTGGGCCGACTCTCTCATGATCGTCTTACCAGAGGTTTGTCAATTTTATTAGTCATGACCTAGAACTAAATTTTGGCTTTGTTAAGCCTTTTTATCGTATATGTATTTTCTGTTTCATTATTTCTGCTCTTGTCTTTATTATTTCCTTCCTTCCTTTTGCTTACTTTGTGATTATCCTGTTGTCCTTTTTGTAACTTTTTTAAAATTAATTTTTTTATTGGAGTATAATTGCTTTAAAATGGTATGTTTCTGCTGTACAGTGAAGCGAATCAACTATAGGTATACATATATCCCCTCCCTCCCACCTCCCCCCCGCCCATCCCACCCATCTAGGTCACCACAGAGCACTAAGCTGAGCTACCGGTGCTATACAGCAGGTGCCCACTGTTTTACACATGGTAGTGTATTTATGTCAAACCTAATCTCCCAATTCGTCCCACCCTCCCCTTCCCCCGCTGTGTCCATTCTCTACATCTGCGTCTCTATTCCTGCTCTACAAATAGGTTCATCTGTACCATTTTTCTAGATTCCACATATATGTGTTAATATACCGTATTTTTCCCTTTCTGACTTACTTCACTCTGTATGACAGTCTCTTGATCCATCTACATCTCTATAAATGACCCAATTTCATTCTTTTTTATGGCTGAGTAATACTCCATTGTATATGTGGACCACATCTTCTTTATCCATTCATCTGTCGATGAACATTTATGTTGTTTCCATGACCTGGCTATTGTAAATAGTGCTGCAGTGAGCATTGGGGCGCATGTGTCTTTTTCTGTGTGTGGGGGGTTCTTTTGGGTTTTTTTTTAGTACTGTGGGATTTTAAAAAATTTATTTATTTAATTTATTTTTGGCTGCGTTGGGTCTTCATTGCTGCGCACGGGCTTTCTCTAGTTGTGGCGAGCAGGGGCTACTCTTTGTTGCGGTGCGCAGACCTCTCATTGCGGTGGCTTCTCTTGTGGAGCAGGGGCTCTAGGTGCACAGGCTTCAGTAGTTGTGGCTCACGGGCTCAGCAGTTGTGGCACATGGGCTCAGTAGTTGTGGCTCGCGGGCTGTAGAGCGCAGGCTCAGTAGTTGTGGTGCACGGGCTTAGTTGCTCCGCAGCATGTGGAATCTTCCCGGACCAGGGCTGTAACCTGTGTCCCCTGTATTGGGAGGTGGATTCTTCACCACTGCACCACCAGGGAAGCCCTGCATGTGTCTTTTTGAATTATGGTTCCTAAACAGTCCCCTTATCCGTAAAAGGAAGCAGCTAGGTCGTTACCGCCGACCTGGGTTCTTGGATTCTTTAATCAATAGAAATTGTTAAGAGGCCAGACAGCGAATTCAGGCAAGGCTTTATTGGGGCTCATGCTGCAGCAGCATGAGCTGAAAACAAATGACAGCTTCCCTCGGCGGGGGTAGGGGGGAGTAGGGGAAGCTGGCCCCTTAACTGGGTGGAGGGTATGGATGGATGGGTGGATCCGCCGGAGGCGTGGCTTAGGGGGTCTGCCCACCCCCCGGTGGTGCTGTGTGCAGGGATCGTGGCAGGTGGGTTTGGCCTTTTTGTATCTTATTGTTCATGATTTGCCCCAACTGTGCAGGCACCCAGTTGGTTTAGTTCCTTATAGTTTCTTTGTATTCTGTTGCTCGAAGAGAGCAGACATTTGTCCAGGTGCAAGCACTGCAGTGAAGGGTCCCACGTCCCACATCCCAGCCTGATTCATAACCTGTTTGCCTCCAGGTCTGACATTCGGGACTCTGTGACTCCCTGTGGGGGAGGGAGGCTGCTTCCTACCCAGCTGTCTCGGGAGGAAGAAGGACTGGGTGTTCCTGGGAGGGCAGCAGGTCTGTCCAGGGGCTTTGGGAATGTGGGAACATGAGCCAGCTCCCCTGGTGCTCTCCTTGCCTGTGGCCAGTTCCCACAGTTTTTCCAGAGTTTGCCCTGCGGTTTTAGGGTCATGGGAGCAGGAAGCACTGAGGTGCTAGGGGCTGGCTAGTGGGGTGAGGGCGCCTGGTTCTCTAGGGAAAGAAGCCACCAGACCTGCAGGGGGGAGGGGAGGAGGGGGTGAGGAGAGAGTTCCCATCCCTCATTCTTTGGCCTCCTCCGGAATGGAATTTTCCTGGCGGGACCAATTCTGACTCCAGGCTGGGGCCTGGGGCTGATACTGGGCCCGGAGGCCTTCCTGGGAAGGGGAGGCCTTCCTGGGAAGGGTCTCTCCCAAGGCCAGCAGTGCTGGCTGTGGCCTCTCCAGGCCAGGCTTTGCCCTGGGATAGGGGGCTCCCCCTGGCGTCCCACTCGGCATCTGGCCCAGTGGCCGTGTTCTCAGTGGCTCGCTCTGGGGTCCAAGGAGATGGAGCAGGCGGGAGGTGAGGGGAGCAAGTGAGGGGACCCGCTGTCAGGCAGCTGCCGGGTTGCCAGGGCCATGTGGAGCCCTAAAAGGAAGCAGCCCGAGGGTCAGGGCGGTGGGGAGCCAGGGACAGAGCTGACGTCCCTGCAGAGCCGCGTCCACGAGCGGTCAGAGAACGATGGGCCTGCGTGAGCGGCCCTGGGTGATTCCTCCAAGGGCCTCTCTCCCCGGAGTCTCAGCCCAGGCCTAGCCTGCACCTCCCGCTCTAAACCAGCCCCATCCAAATGCCTCCCCTCGAGGTGGGTCAGCGTTAATTCCATCCTGGTGTCCACATACGGTGATTAGTGGTGACTCCTGGAAAGCAGTGATCAGTCAGCCGTGTCTGTGAAGGCAGGGAAAGGGGTGTGTCTGCCAGCCCTGCTGTAGGAGAATCAACCTACGAAGGCCTCACCTAGTTCATGCTGAGATGAGAAAGGCCGTCAACCCCAGGACCAGGTGCTGATAGGCCACGGGGTCCATCCTGTTATTTTTCTGGATGGCCAGCGGGAGTCTGTGAGTCCACTTGGGAATAGGTGGACAGCGCGGCCTGCAGGCCAAGCAGGCCGGGGCTGGGATCCTTCCGGCAGAAGCCGCTCTGGGCAGCCGCTGCTGGCTGCCGGGGCAGCTTTCCTTGCTGCTGGGCTGGTCTCCCGGGCCCTCCTACTGCCGCGGGCCCTTCGCGTTGCTGCCGCCACCCAGCCTGCTGGGGCCGCCCGACCGTCCGCTCACCCTCCCTTCCTTTCCCGAGAGCCCGGTGACCGTCTGTCCTGGGTTTCCTAGGAGAGGCCCATTTTATTATTTCCTCAGTTAAGGTGGTTTTATTTATTTTTTTTTCAAGTTTTTTTTTTTTTTTTGATGTGGACCATTTTTAAAGTCTTTATTGAATTTGTTACAATATTGCTTCTGTTTCATGTTTTTTGGTTTTTTGGCCACGAGGCATATGGGATCTTAGCTCCCCGACCAGGGATTGAACCCACACCCCCTGTACTGGAAGGCGAAGTCTCAACCACTGGACCACCAGGGAAGTCCAGGTGGTTTTAAAATGCATTTAAGATTTAGTAAGTAAGTATATTTATATATCAGGAAATATATGGCAGACTGTCCTGGTTTCTGCCTCATTCCACACCTAGAGGTGGTCTCTGAGCTGCTCACCTGCCCCCAGACCCAACCTTGACCTTGTTGAATTTGCTGCCTCACAGAGGCTTTCCTTGACTGTTTGCTCTAACCAGCCCCGCCCATCACCTCTATCGCACCACCATCCACTGTGTGAGAAGATTGGTCCATTTGTGTATTTTGGACGGCGCCACCCAACATGAACCCCTGGAGAGCAGGCACTTTGCGCAGCCCATCACCGCGCATCCCCCACCCCTGGACCAGTGCCGGGCGCATGCCAAGCACCAGATGTTGCTAAGCTTGTTGGATTTTCCCTCTTCTAGCGCTGGCATCTTCTGACCCATTGCTCTCAGCCAGAAACCTGTGAAGCCTGGGCCCCCTTGTTGGAAGCATTCTAAGTCAGTGGCTGATGAGTCTGAGGTTCCCCCGTCTAAAGGGTCACTACAAGAAAGAGGCACTGACCATAGCTCTCCATCCGTATGGCGGGTGGACCCAGAGGGCCTGGGGCACCGGAGGCTGTCTGCCTTTCTACCGGAGGGCTGGCCCCTCCTCCTAGATGGCCTCGAGGCCAGAAGACTTGGAGAACGGTGCCCCTTCCCATGTCCACGCCCCATGTCCCCACACAGACAGCAGCAGTCCCATTTGGCCCTAGGCCCTCTCCCAGGCTTGGGCTGAGCCGGGTCCCCTCAGGGGTGCTCTTGAGGGACCAGGCCTCAGCTTCCTGGGTCAGAAAGTTCTCAGGATGGGACAGGTCAAAGCCGGCTCCAGGCTTCTCCTGGAATTTCCCGTTTCTTGGAAGGAGGGTGAGGTCATGTTCCTTTTCACTTTAATGGGGTAATGGGGCCCAGCCTGGGGTGCTGTCTGGATCTCTGTTCAGAGGTCTGGTCACCAGGAGAGCTGGACGCCCTCTTTGCAGGTGTCCCCGGACCAGCCATCCCGCCCAGTTGATTCTCTCCCTCGGTGCCTCAGCTTTGCTGCAAGGCTTCTCCTCTCCCTGCTGCCAGGAGACATGACTCTGGGGCAGGCCCCTGCCGTGGAGCCTGATCTGCGCCTTGCACGTGGTGTGAGTGCCGGCCAAGCACCCTGCGCCTCTCTCCAGCCCGGATTTCAGTCTTCTCTCCTGCATCACAGTCACCCACGCCTCTGTAGGATCTTGGCATCCCTTCCAGCTCCAGCAGGGAACCCGGCACACCTCGGGCTCCATAAATGTTTGCTCCACTCCACTCTGTGGCTCTGTGACTTTTCCCAACAATGTTCCGCCAATCCTTTCATCTGGGCCTGTTTCCCTCCACTTTAGGGAGGGTACACCCTGGGGCTTCTCGAGCCAGACAGTGTGATTAGAAGGTCGGGCTTCAGAGCTGACATCTGGTGAAAATCACCCGAGGCTGATGACCAAATGTGGTCAGTAGGACCCTGCCACCCAGCATACCCTCAGCCTCCGTCATGGAAAGCCGAGCGGGGCAGATGGAGTCCTAGCCCGCTCTCTTACCAGGCTAGAAGAGAGTGTGTGTGTGTGCGTGCGTGCGTGCGTGCGTGCGTGTGTGTGTGTGTTCGTGGGGGTCACTCTCTGGCCTGCCCGCCCATCAGATGGCTCCTGGCACCTAGCCCCATTTGTTTAGGAAGGGGTTCCCTAACCGTGTCACAGGGTAGCATGGAAGGGGTGACACCCCTGTGGCCAGAGGAGGCGTAGCTGCTGCCCTGGGCCCTTGCGATGCCGCCAAGATGTGATCTGAGGTGGAGCCCCCTCTTGGAGAATGAAAGAAACAGAACCGACACAGTTTGCTCAAGTGACATATTTCAATATAATCTCTAAAACTCTATGAATTGAACAGATAAAATACCTCTGGGCTATTTTGTTACAAAATATTTGCCATTTGGATTAGTTGCTGGGTGCAGCCGCCCTGCCTTTCTTTACCTAGAGAGGCTGCTCTCTGACGGGGGGCGGGAAGGGTGTGTGCAGGGGGAGGGGTGCGGCAAGGATGTAGGTACAGCAGGACACGGGGACAGACGGACCGACGGTTATCGGGGAAACCTATTGGCAAAGAGAGACGTCTGGCAGGCGGTTGGGGGGACAGGTGGGGCGGGGGCCAGGGGCCTGGGGCTGATCGCGTGGGTGCCTTTGCACGTAGGCAGCCAGGCTTCCAGGACATGCTCCAGCTCTGGAGTGGGCTGGCCCCAACGCGGGTGGGAGAGCTAGTTTCACCTCCCGCTCCTGATTCTGGAGTTGGGACTAAATGGATAAAACCGGGAGGGGGCCCGGTCCCCAAAGTAAGGCCTCGAGTGTCGATATCGCGGGGCTACCTTGGGGTCCTTGCGCGTGTGCCCAGGAGGCTGTGTCTGGGAACCCAGTCAGCACCCCACGGCTCCCCTGGCCTAGGGGTGAGCGGGCGGCCCGAGAGCATTTCCAGCTGGGCCCTCCGGGAGGGTGGAGACCCTGACGTGGCCGCAGCCACGGGGAGGACACGAGGCTTGTCACAGCTGTCTGGGGGCTTGGCTCTGGGGACGGGCACGCAGACGGGTCCCAACGTCAGCCTGCTGGCTGGTCAGGGGAGGGGAGTCACCGAGGCCGGGAACCCTTGCTTCCCCGACTGTGAGTCGGCCCCGCCGCACCCTGCCCCAGGCCTTCGGGCATTCAAGCCCCTCCCCGCTCAGAATTCGCTGCACACGCTGCTGACCGCAGGCTGGCGTGCTTCCTCGGCCAGGACGCCCAGTGCTGCCGGTGGGGCCCAAGGCAGCCACCGCGGCGACCGGGGCCGGCGGGGAGCCCCTACCCAGGGGAGGGCACAGAGATACCGGAGCATCTGGGCCCCCAGAGAGATGCTCCACGGACGTGCCAGCCCTGAGGCGCCTGCAGGTCCCAATCTGGAAAGTCTGGGCGTCAGCAGAGTGGGAGGGGGCACCGGGTGAGCAGGTGACAAGGGGCCCGGGAGCTGGGACTGTACCCCCATGGCTCCCACCCCATAAACATAGCCAGCCACTCATAACTCCTCTTCTTCTGAACCCACACCCCTGCCGCCCAGGCCTCGGGCACCGGGTGTGTGAACCGTGCGCCCCATCAGTCAGCCGCTCTGCCCTGAAAGGCTGTGATTGGAGCGACTGTGTGACAGAAAAGACACAGGAGAGGGGCCGGGACAACAAGGACGGGGGCGGGGCGGGGGGAGGAGACAGCAAGCGGTCACACGTTATGGACACCCGGCTGACGGAGACAGGGCCAGGATACACTCGCTAGGGGACAGCATAATGACGCCTGGCGATCACACACAGACACACGCAACTAGGTCACCTAGGATCTCTGAGAGCAGGGGGAGTCCGGCCTCCTAGTGGCCCGGGGGCCCGCAGCTGGGCTGTGGGGTAGGGGTTAGGGAGAAGCAAATGCACTCTAGATCAGTATTCATCTCCACCTCTCGGGATGTCTTGGACCTGGGCTCCGAGAGGGAGGGGACCTTAATGAAGGACAGCAGTGAGCTGTCGGCTCAGGACCAGAGGAGAGTCTGGCCTCGCTCGGGACCGACAGTCCCTGGAAGGGTACCCACCCCGGGATCTTTGAGGCGGGGCTGCCTGAGCCCTGTGGGGCTGCACAGAAGTTGGCTCTGATTCTGCTGGGCTCTGGGTTGGGCCGCGAGCCCTCTTGGCTCTCCTTGGCGATTTTGAAGGTGTAGGGACTCTTCCCCGCTGCTGCAGGTGGGCCTGCTGCCTTCTGGGGTGTGGCAGGGGCGGGGCTTAAAGGGCTAGTTTGGGACAGCAGCAGGGGACATGCCAGGCCTCTGGAGCACCTGCCGCTCTCGCCCACTTCTGCGTCCACGTCCCTCGTGGAGGCCACGGAAGTCATTCAGGAGGGTGCCTGGCCCTGGGCCGGAATCCTGCCTCTGCTGGCTGCATTCACCCCTAGGCCCACCCCTGCCCCTCCCCGTTTCTGCTCCGATATCTGGATCTCCTACGTATGTGTTTATGCCCTGGGCGCACTGGCTGGGTATGACTTGGGGCTAGAGAACAAGAAACTCTTTAAAAGGTGCATTTTGCAGATACGTGACCTGATTCCCTGGCTCTGTTGAACTGACCAAGAGAGAGCTGAGATGGGTGCCCCCTCCCATCCCCCCCTTTCCCAGGGCTCTCCTGAAGTCTCGGCAGCCCTGGGCAGGCAGCGCCCCAGCCCCTGAGAAAGCAGGAGAGGCCCTGGGAGGAGGGGAGTCTGTGGCCAGGACAGCCAACATCCCTGGGCGCAGACTGCCGGGCTTGGCGGGGCGGGGGGCAGCAGAGAAAGCCCCCTCCTCATGCCTCCCCCTGACCTGGCCGCTCCAGGGACCCAGGGCCGACTGTCCACCACCCAGCGTGGCACCCAGCGCTGGGGCGGTGAGCCAGACCACCTTCTAAGGCTTGGGTGCTGGCCACCCAGCCCTCACGCCTGGCCGACTTGGCCTGGAAGCCGGAGAGGCCCTCAGTCCCTGTTCCAAGTGGCCAGAGTAATGGTGGGGGGAGAGGAGGCCTGGCTGTGCCTGGCTGTGTTGGGCCCCAGGAGAGTGAGGGGGTGTCTGCAGATTTTGGGGGAGGGTCGCTCAACTGAGCAAGGGAAGCTTGGGCCAAGCAAACCAGGTGCCAGGGACTGGGATTCTCTCTCTGAAACGACAGTGGTGAGTGGCCAGGAAGGCAGCGCGCCGGGCGTGGGGAGCAGCGGGTGAAGGGGCAGCGGGGGCCCCGACGCAGCCCCCCGGGACAGCAGCGTAGGGGGGTTGCCGAGCCTACACCAGGCGCCGGTGCAGCAGGGAGCCAGGCGGGCAGAACTGGTGCGGGTGGTTGTAGGGGGGCGGGGCGGGGGGCAGGGGCGGCTGGTGGGCCGCCTTGACGGGGGAGCCCGGGCTGCCCAGGGCCGTGGAGGAGGACGCGGTGTAGCAGGATAGGGCCTGGCTCAGCAGGGGCTCCATGCGGGCCAAGCAGGGCTGGTCCAGGACGATGACCTTGACAATCTGCGGGCACTGCGCCAGGGTCCCGGGGGCTGTGGGCGGCGGCGGCAGAGCGGCGCGCTCCCCCGAGGGGCTAGGCTGCAGGTCTGGCACTGGCGCTCCCCTCGCGGCCCCCAGCCCGGAGTAGTGCTGGGACGTTTGAAGCCTGTTGTGAATTGACACCTAGTTTAGAAACAGCCAGAGAAGCGTGAAATGTTACAAGACTAAGTCCCAGCTGCTAGGACTGGCCACCCTGGGCCTCCCTTCCCCCCTTCCCCGGCCCCTGTGCCCACCAGGGGCTCGCAGCCCTCACCTCGGCCCGCTGCCCATCTCTCCGCCACCCAGAGGGCACCCAGCTGGCAGGCAGAGGCGCTGAGCCTGGGTGGAGTCCAGAGACGCTGTGCTCTACCCGGCCTGAGCGGCCTGGCTCCTTCTGTGGGATGGGCGGCTGGACCGATGGACTCAGGTCCTGCTGGGTGGCCCTGGGCCCCAGGTGGGCGCCCACCCGCCTTCCCACCAACCTTGAGCTGGGAAAGCAGGGGTATCTGCCTGCGCCCTGCCTCCCAGGGGTGTGCGGCGGACGCAGGGACAGGGTCCGGAGTCAGGTGGCTTGGAGCTTGCAAGCCCCTAACCCTCCCACCAGCTTTTTAAAGGGAGGCCTTCTCATCACGGTGAATCACAAAGGTGTCCAGACCCTGGGATGCCAGGGACCCCGAGGGGTGGTGTGGACCTGCCCCATCCTCCCAGACTCCCCAGGGCTGTGCCCACACATTCGAGAGCGGCCAAGGCCAGAGCCAGGTCCCCAGCTGCCCTTCTGGCCCAACCTGGGCCCTGGAGAAATCCATCCCGCTGCAGGAGGGGGAACCCAGAAAGGGCTCTAATCTTTCCCCCTTGGGCGGGGCATGAGGGGGTGGCCCATGGAGGGCACTGGGAACTAGCCTGGCCTCCTCTTGCTAGCAGGGGAGGTGGAAGAAATAGGAGGATTCTGGAAGGAGAGGGGTTTAATTCCTCATCCCTCCAGCTCACCAGCCTGTAGATACGACACACGATCCCTTCCGACACCTGGGCCCTTCAGGGAGTGGCTGAGACCCTTCTCTCTGAGGATGCCCTTGGGTACCACGACCCAGGCCCGCTGCTCAGTGCACGGGGGGTGGAAACCGAGGCTGCAGGGGAGGGGATCCTATGGCCAGGTCTAGACCAGGAGGGCCCTGCCCTAAACCATCTCAGAGCCCTAAGCCTGACCCTATTTACTGGCAAAAGGTGCAGTTTCAGGGACGCCCCCTCCTGGGTCCGGGCACTGCCCTGGTGGGCTGCTCGGCTCTCCAGCCCCGATCCTCTGCCCTTGGGTTTTCACAGGCCCCCACCGCCAAGCTCCGCAGGCTGCAGGCTCTACTCTCCATTCTCAGCCTCCAGCCTCAGCAGTGTGTTCTAAGCCTGAGCTTCCCCCACCTCCCAGTCAATCAAAGGAGCCCCGGAGCCCCTCAGTGCCCTGCCAAGCCCTGGGCTGGGCCGAGGGCAGGGCTGCGTCCACCTCCCTCTCGGGGAGCCCTCTGTGGTCCTCACTGGGACAGAAGGCCTCTGTCCACTGCTGCTGGGGAGGGGTGGGTGCGGCTCCATTCCCCACCTGCTTGTCTTCTGAGCTATTCCCTGGGAGAAAGTGGCCTGAGACAGCGGGGCAGGGCTTCTGCTCTCCGCCCCCAGACCTTACAGCTGCCCTTCCCCAGGCAAAGGCCTGGCCGCCCCAGTCCAGACCCTCCAAGCCCCGCTGTGGCCGCAGCCCTGGCCTCACCCTGCACCTCCTCTTCGCCTCCCCTTCCCCCCTCCCCCTCCACTGTCTGCACCTCCCTCCGGTCAGTAAGTGAAAAGCAGGAAGTGACAGCAAAACATTCCCTCATTCTGACCCCCTTCCCACCTCCCTGCTGATGAAAGAAAGAAGAGAGAGAGGGAGAGAGAGGGAGAGAAGATGGAACATGGGTGGCAGGCCTGACAGCTCAGACAGGCTGGAGAAGGGCCTGCCGGCGGGCGGCCAGGCAAGGACAGAGCGGGTGGAGGACGCGGGAGCGCAGGGTCCAGCCGACAGGCCGGCGGTGAGGCCGCCTCTGTGCAGGGGAGCAGAGGCTGTCAGAGCCCCGGGACTAGCCGGGTGGCAGCCTTGCAGATAGCCACGTGGCCCTCTGGGCCGGGGAGGAGGGGATAATGGTCCCCAGATCGCGGCCCTCCCTGGGCAGGCGGTGCTAAGCCACAGGCAGGGCTGGTAGAACAAACCGAAGGGAAGGGCTGGTAACCTCGTGTGTTTATCTGCAAGGCTGGAGAACGGGCAGCTGCAGCATGATGGGCAGAGGAGGGGCAGGGGCTGGAATACCCACCCTGGGGGCTTGTCAGCTGCTGGGGCAGGAAGCTCCTCCGTGCGAAGGTGCCTCCTCCAGACACAGGTGTGGGGGGGGAGGGAGAGGAGAAGCTGCGGTTTTCTGGGGTGTCCTGGGGCTTCCCCAAGCTTAGGCTGGGGGCAGGGCTCCTCCAGCTTGGAGTGAGGGTCTGTGTGAGCAGTGAGGGTCCCTGGAGGCCTGGCAAAAAGGAGTGAGGGGCTCACCAGGGTCCGAGGGGAGCCAGTGGGGAGGGCTGGGGCCCAGCAGGCCTGCGGGGCAACTGCATGCCCTGTCCCAGGTGGCCGCCGGGGGCCTGGCAGGCACCAGCTGCTGCTGCTACTTCTCCAGTCCCCTCCCTCCAACGTGGACAGTCTTCAGATGCAGCAGCCGCCCGCCCCGCTCCAGGAGAAGCCCTAAGACAACCCCACCCCCACCTCGCCTCACCTCCTCCTGCACATCCCACCCCGTGGCCAGCTTTCCAGATGGACCAGCTGTCCTGGGAGGAAACTGTACCCTCCCAGCCGCCTCCACTTTCCCCAGAGGCATCCAGGAGGGCAGGGTCTGCCCCGCCGTGCTCACTCGGGCAACAGACCTAAGGGGTGATTCTCGAAGGGGCCAAGCTCCCTGCTACAGAGGCTGACAAGATGTGGAGGAGGGAACCTTGGTCTCTGATACGGGAGCATCAGGACCACAGCAGTGTGTGGGGCGGCGGATTCGGGGGGCTGTGGGAGGGGTGCAATGGGGGCGTTGGGGGCTTTATCTGCACGCATTAGTATGGGAGCTCGGCCTGGGGAATGGGAGGGGGCACTGTGGCTTGATTAGGTGCTGGAAGAGTGGTATTACCCATGCTAGCAGTAACTTTTAATTGTATCTCTTGAAATTGGTAAAATGGTGAGTCGGGCTGGGGAGGCATTGATTAAAACCTGGGAAGAGAAACAACAGAGACAGTGAGAGGAGGGCAGGGGGCACAGACTCACTCACCTGGGCAACCAGGCCTCCACTCACCTCCGCCGTGCTCTCCGCCGCCTTCTCTGCCAGTGCCGCTTCCCTTTTGGCTTTGAATGCAAAGAGCACAGGGCTCACTCTCCACCTGGCCCCGTCCCCGCACAAAGCCCTGTCTCCGCCGCCCCGCAGCCCCCAACCAAGCCTCCCTGCAATTCAGTGCGGCGGCCGGAGGCTCCAGGACCCCCACCACTCCGGGGGCAGTGGACTGGGTGTCTTGCCCAGCTCTGCCACATACGAGCTGTGTGACCTTGGGCAAGATGCTACACCTCTCTGGGCCCTCATGGACTAGAAGGTCTCTGACGTTTTTCCCTGCTGGGTATTGTGGAGTCTCCTGTACCCACAGTCAGAGCGCCCCGTACGGACTGTGCAGGTTGGTTGTGAGGAGGCCTTGGTTCTCGGTCCCCAGAGCAAAAGGGGGCTCCTCTGTGTCTGTGGCACAGGCTCCGAGAGGGAGGGGCCCCGTTACTTTCCTGTTCCTGCTCCTTAGCTGAGTGGTGAGGGTTCACCTGCACGAGCCCCAGGGCAGGGCCTGGCACGAATAGCTGCTAATGGCTCTGACGGCTACCAGGGCCTCCTGATGGGCCTGGCACAGCACCAGGGACCCTGCAGACACCCGGGGACAGCGTGATGATTTTTTCTGGCTCAGTCAACCCTGACTCCCACCCCTACCCCCAGCAGGCACCCCAGAGCCCTCGGCCGGGGCCCCTCTGATTTCTCACACCCCTGGGGAGGGTGCTAGTTCCCTTGCTGTGCACATCCCTCTGCTTTCTGTAGCACAAGAGGAAGCTGGGGAGGGAACTGATGGACAAGGCCCCGGAGATACACATCAGGGCCTGGCCAGGGGCTGCAGCTTCCCAAAGAGGCAGGCTGGGCTGCAGAGAGTGGAGTGGGGCAGGGTGTCCGGGAATCAATCACAGCTGAGGTTTGACTCTATTACACAGCTGTGAAAACAAGCGTGTCCTCTGACCTTGTAGAAATAAAGGGCCAGGACTTCCTTGGTGGCGCAGCGGTTAAGAATCCGCCTGCCAATGCAGGGGACACGGGTTCAAGCCCTGGTCCGGGAAGATCCCACATGCCACGGAGCATCTAAGCCCGTGTGCCACAACTACTGAAGCCTGCGCACCTAGAGCCTGTGCTCCGCAACAAGAGAAGCCACCGCAATGAGAAGCCCGCGCACCGCAGCAAAGAGTAGCCCCCGCTTGCTGCAACTAGAGAAAGCCCGCATGCAGCAATGAAGACCCAACACAGCCAAAAATAAAATAAATAATGTAAATTTATAAAGAAAGGAAGGAAGAAGGAAAGAAGGAAGGAAGGAGGAAAGGAAGAAAGAAAAAGAAAGGAAGGAAGGAAGAAAGAAAGAAAGGAAGGAAAGAAAGAAATGAAGGGCCAGCTGAAAACCAGGGCAGGTGGAGAATTACAAACACATGGTGGCAGGTCAGACCCATACACCGAGGAGACACCACAGCGAGGGTCTCCATGAGCTAAAAGAGCCCCGAGTCTTGCTTGGAAAACAAACCTCCTCTCCCAGCTGGTGTGACCAGTCCTGTGATGCTGATACAGCATCTCAGCGCCACGGCCGTAACCGGGGGTTTGGAACCAGCATGGAGCCCACTGGAGTGTCTCAGCGCAAGCTGACGTCTTGCTGGGACCCTGGCTTTCCAGGGCCTAGCACGAGGCACACGGCAGGCACTCAGTAAGTGTTCATTAAATGTAGGAATAAACGACTGAATTAATTAGTGAACAGCTCTGGATGGTTCGCTGGGGTTTGCTGGGATGGGATTTAATTCTCATGCACCTCTCCTAATTCTTTTCTGTTTGGGGCAGATGGAGCAGGGGTGGGGGGGTGAGGGGTGGAGACAACTCTTCCTGTCTCCCTGCAGGTTGGGGAGAGGGGGGAAGGTAGGAGGGGGCAGTGGGAGCGGGTCTAGAGAACGTGGCCAAAGGTGATACAAAATCTGAAGCTGGCTTGACTTCTCTGGAGTGAAAATTCAACTTGAAGAAATCATTTGAGAAATTGGGTTTGAGGGTTCATCTGGGTTTCGGGGTGCTGACTCGGGCCTGGGATTAGAGAGTGATGTTGGCTCATTAGGGGAAGGTCTTGATGGGGCAGATCAAGATTTCCAGACCCTTCTGGCCACCTGCCTTCTCACCTGCTCCCAGCCACAGACACGGCACTTTTTCCTCACGTGGCTTCCCTTTCCCACAGCCCTAACCCCCGGTGTGCGGAGGGAACAGGTGGGCACTGGGGCCCTGAGCCTGATGCCTCCGGGGGAACAGTGACCTTTCTAAGTGGACACGTTTCTCTCTCACCTTCCCCCTCAGTCTCACTGCTAAAGACCCAGCAGATGAGGCCACGGAAACGAGCCTTTCCCTCACCCGAATCCCCAGGACCCCAAGGCCAGGGTCGCTGAGTGGCCTGCACGTGGGCCAGGGCCGCAGGTCTGGAGCTCACCTGTGGGCGATCCCTGCTTCGACCGTGGCTCCCCCTGGGCTCCCCCGGCCTTGAACGAGAGGGTCTTCGTTCCTTGCTGCTTCTCCAGCTCCCCTGGGGAACGGAGAGGCGCGTGAATGGAGAGGAACCCCGACCTCCAGCACACAGGGGGGAGGGGAGACGTGAGACAAGGGCAGGAGGAGGACCGACCTCCAGCACACAGGGGAGAGGAGACGTGAGACAAGGGCAGGAGGAGGACGAGGGGCTCCCAGACACGCGGCACCCACTCCACGTCAGCCTCAACGCCGGGGCTGGCAGCGCCTGTTCTGGCAGCCAGAGAGGAGGTGCAAGAGGTTGGTAAGAGGGAGGCGACAGCCTGGGGCTGCATCCTGGCTCTGATGCTGCCTGGCTGTGTGGCTTTAGGCAGGTTACTTATCCTCTCTGTGCCTCCCTTAAGGGGACTGCAGTGTCCACTTCAGAGTGTCATTAAGAGCATCACAGGAGGGGACTTAGGGGACTTCCCTGGTGGCGCAGTGGTTAAGAATCCGCCTGCCAGTGCAGGGGACACGGGTTCGAGCCCTGGTCCGGTAAGATCCTACATGCTGCGAAGCAACTAGGCCCGTGCGCCACAACTACTGAGCCCGTATGCTGCAACTACTGAAGCCTGCGTGCTGAGAGCCTGTGCTCCGCAATGAGAAGCTCGTGCGCCGCAACAAAGAGTAGCCCCCGCTCGCCGCAACTAGAGAAAGCCCATGCGCAGCAACGAAGACACAACGCAGACAAAAATAAATAAATAAATGTATTTTAAAAAAAAAGAGGATCACAGGAGGAAAGACATTAAGGCACTCAGAACAAGGCCTGAATGTTCCAGGGCTCAGTAGATATCAGCTCCTGTGACGACATCAAAGGCTCACGTGGTGTAGCAGCCTCAGCACCGCTGGTGCCGTGCAGCCAGCTGGCTGAGCTCCCCCGACGAGGAGGCCCCAGTCGCCCGGGGGCCCCGGCAGAGGTCTGTCTGGCTACTCGGCTTTAACTCCTCTCTCTAGACTGTAAACCTGTTCCTTCTGTCTTTTCTCGGTGGTGCTGGAGAATGGCTAGTTACCCTCCTTGGAGATTTGACAGCCGTTATTAAATCTCTCCTCCGTTCCTCTTTTCCAGGAGACATCGCTCAAGTTCCTTGTATTAAAGCTACTCTCTTGGGTCCCATTTTCTGCCTGTCTAGTCGTCTGTAATCTGGGGGCACCGGCCTGCAAACCCCAAACCAGAACCATTTGTGCCGATTGCCCGAGTCACACCATCAAGCAATACTCAATATTTTTACTGACGTGAGAGTGGCTCTCTCTCCCCAGAGGGGCCGTCTTGGCTTTGGAGAAGTCAGCGCTGTAATTACAAACAGGGCATCCGAGGAACCTGGGTGCCAGTCTTGTCCTGTCAATGACTGCGTGAATCTGGACAACTTCCTTAAGTTCTGTTAGACTCAGTTTCCTTATCTGCAACATGAAGATAATAATTCTCACCTCCTGGAAAGATGTAGCAACAGTTCATACAACAGGCTCGGCATTCAGCCCAGTGTGGGCATGTAGTAGGTGCCCGAGAAACGGGAGCTGTGGCTACTTTTTCCTGTTTTCTACTTCCTTTTTCCCTGCCTCTCTGAGCAGCCCTTCCTCTTTCCTCAGCTTTCTTCCCTTTCTCTCCAGACATGAGCCTGGTCCCTGCTCTCCTGCCCTCAGCACACGGATCTTGGCGACATCTCCTCCTTAGTACTTGGAGGGGCAGGACGTGCTGCTCCCAGGCTGATGGGGAAAGGGACTTCTGGCAGCCATGCTGGTGCCCACCCATGGGCTCTGTGCTCCGCGGCTGTGCGGACCCATCTAGGACATACTGACAAGAGGGTGTGTCTCTGAGAATGTTCTAGATCAACAGCAAAGGTGGCATTGAAAAGAGTCTGTCTGTTACACCCCTGAACTCACGTCGCCGACGGAGAGCAGAAGGGGAATTTACACCCTCCCTGTACCAGGTGATACTGAGTTAGTTTCACAGTCTGGTCTGGTGAGGTGGGTTTTTTTTAATTTAATTTATTTATTTTTGGCTGCATTGGGTCTTCGTTGCTGCGCGCAGGCTTCCTCTAGTTGCGGCGAACGGGGGCTACTCTTCGTTGCAGTGCACGGGCTTCTCATTGCGGTGGCTTCCCTTGTTGCAGAGCACGGGCTCTAGGCGTGCGAGCTTCAGTAGTTGTGGCTCGCGGGCTCTAGAGTGCAGGCTCAGTAGTTGTGGCGCACGGGCTTAGTTGCTCCTCAGCATGTGGGATCCTTCCAGACCAGGGTTCGAACCCGTGTCCCCTGCATTGACAGGCGGATTCTCAACCACTGCGCCACCAGGGAAGTCCCTGGTGAGTTTTTGTTTTAACCTGATTTCGTTGTTTCCTTAGGAAATTATAACAGAAGCTGCCCTCTCATTTTCAGGGTGGAAAGTATATGAACCTTAGAATCAGATGTCACTGCAACGGCCAGATCCTCCGCTTCTAACATGCACCTTAGACGCATCCCTTAACTGCTCGGAGTCCCATCCGTGAAGTGGGGGCCAACGCCTGCCTTGCAGCCTCCCCGTGAACACCTCAACAAACCACCTGGCACACAGTGGGTGCACCAAAGATGCTGATGAAATAGCACCGCCCTGGCGCATCGGCCCGTGCTCAGAAACTCCCACCGCCTTTCCTCCTGCCCAAGGGCTTTATACCAATTTAGAAATACTTTTCAACTAAGTGGCCATGCAAGGCAGACCTGGAGTCTGCTTTTATTTTCTGTTTTAGTTTCTGAATCCATTCTTACTTAATTTTCCTGTAAAGGCTCTTTGAAGCCGCTGCAATACTTCACCAGGAAAGCTTGCAGGTGGGCAGAGACCACAGGGCGTCACTGCTCTTTTCTTGAACCAAGAGGTGACCGGTAAACCACCGGGACAGATGAAGAGGCGCAGAGATTGTCTACAGTACCCGAACGGGAGCAATCGGGAACCGAGGCACTCCTTGGAGGCCAGAAAGACAACTCCAAGATGAGGGACAGTCAGAAAGCCAGACTGGACTCTTCAAGGAGATGACGTTATGAAAAAATTAAGTGGGGGGCTATTCTAGGTTAGAAGAGATGAAAACCATGAAACCCCGGGTGTGACGTGTGAATCTGGACTGGGTCAGGGGAGGAGGCTGCCAGGGAGGTTGGGTGGGAAGAAGTGCTCCAGGCTCGGACCTCCTCGGTTTGCAAGCCCGCCTTTAGGGCCGGCTCGCTCGCTGGTCCTGGTCAAACCCAGCAGAGTTCTCCGTTCCGAGGGGCCCACACGCCGCCCCACGGCCTGGCTACATGTGCACACGCATGTGTACACGCTCAGGTACCTTGCCTTAGCCGTGAGGTGTCCATCAGCCATGATGGTGCCGTGGGGCTGAGGCAGGGAGGGCTCTGGAGGGCAGGAGGGGCCTGGCTCGCCCACACACCCTCCGCAGGGGTGCAGGGAGTGTCTGTCTGCAAGCGGCCCTGCTCCCGCTGACCGGAGCCCGGCCGCATGGAGGCTCTGGGGTCACCGCGTCCTTACACTCTATCCGGATCTGCTCCAGCTCCGTCACCTCCGCGATGGACTCCTTCAGGTCCTCCACAAACTTCCGCATTTCGTCCAAGCCCAGGGCGCAGAAGTGCAGCACCTGCTTCTTCTCGGAGCCCGAGAGCGGGGTCACCAGTGTGATGCCGTGAGAGTAATCTGGAAACCAGACCCCAGGCCCCACAGGCCGTGAGCGGCTGCAGGTGAGGAGGGGGCCTCTGGAGCGCCTGCCCCTCCCCCTCCCCTGCACCCCCCGCCCTCTGCCACATCCACGGGTGACCGAGACTTACACTCGTTCTCAAAGAGGTGGAACTGCATGCCCAGGAGGCCCACGGACTTGCAGAAGGTGTACGTGGAGGAGCTCTTCTTCTTGGGGCAGAGTTTGAGAATCTGTCCAAGACAGGGGAACAGCCGTGCACTGACAGGTGTGCATGTGTATAAACGTGCCTTACACGCCTGGATGAGTGAACACCCAGGGCTCTTGTGAACACAAGTAAACACCCAAACCCCTCACAGGGTGGGCAGGCCACCTGTGAGGTGGGGGGAGAGCATCTGCACTGAATGAGGAGAGGCAGGGGGTCGTGCAAGGTCTGGGGAGCTTTTCAAGCAGACGATGGCGCCACAAGATGAAGGCCTGAGACGGACGGAGCCGGGAGTTGGCCTGGGGAGGCAGCTGGTGGGGCAGGGGCGGGCGGCAGAGGAGAGGCGTGGAGGGAGGTGAGGTCTGGGAGCTGGCGATGCTTACTCCGTGGAGGTGGGCCTCAGGCGGGGAGCGTTGGATTTGGGACGATTTTCGAGGTAATGCCAGTATGACTTGTGGATGGAGAAGGTATGGGGTTTGAGGAAGAGACAGAGCCAGACCGTTCACTCTGCTTCCCAGCACTTAGAACACTGCCTGGGGCATAGTTGGTACTCGTTAAATATTTGTTGTATGGATACCTGTGTTCAAAGAGCAAAGGCCGAGCACCCCACAGACGTGTGCGCGCGCGCGCACACACACACACACACACACACACACGCGCGCCCACACGCACACCAGCATCCCCGCTGGGCCCAGGGGCAGTGTGGGCCCCCCTCAGGCCTCCTGCACTTCCCAGGCTGTGGGACGGATGTGCAGCCCTGTACCCTCCAGCCCCAGGTTCCCCACAATGAGGGGGATGCAGAGGCTCTGGGACCTAATCCATTCGCACCAGGACCCGGGAACCATGAAGCTCTCTGTGCCTCGGCCTCATAACTAACAAAGTAGGAAGGATCGTATCTGCCTGGGCTACCTCACACCCACATGGAAAATCAGCCACTGGGTATGCAGCATCATGACATCTGGGGGGCAGGGTGCCCTCGGGGCCTCCGGCCCTCTGGGGGTCCCCACTCACCACCAGCAGGTCGTTGAAGAGGAACACCTCCCTCTGGTGTGCGGCCTGCTTCTGCAGCTTGTTCACATCCGTCACCTCGAAGAGCCGGCTGCAGCAGACCAGGCGGCGATGGGGCTCTGACAGCACCTGGGCCGGGGCACAGCGCTCACAGCCGGGGAGCCGCCGAGGTCGCAGCCCTCCTGCCCCCAGCGCCCACTTTGTCAGGTTGGCCCTGACCCTCCCTCTTTCCTCCCCCGGGCTCTCTCCCCTTCCTCAGCCTCCTTAGGGAGCAGGGCTGGGCCAGAGGGCTTCACAGTGCTGGACGCAGTGAGCAGATAAAAGGCAGGGAAAAGAAATCAAAAAGAGCCTTCGGGCTGTGCGCTCCGTCCCTCCGAGGCCTTCGGGCCGTGCCTCTCCTCTGCTGCACACCCAAGCACCAGTGTGCAAGAGGGAGGGGTCCCGGGGACACTGCGAATCTGCTCCTGTGTGTGAAACAGCCCCCTCAGGGGGCGTCCGCAAACCTGACAGAGGCTCTGACCTCAGCACAGCAGGCTCCAGCCAGAAAAGGCCGGCCCCGCACGACTGGGCGGAAGCGTCCGGCACAGAGCCTCAGACGAGGTCCCCAAACTGCTCCCTGAGCCAAGAATTTGGGGAGGTTAGGGTTAGGGCGATGGAGGCCAGGACCTTTATGTCTACGGTATGCAGAGCCCCTGCTGACGTCTACAGAGGATGCTCCCTTAAAAATCATTGCAAACTTGGAAAACGCTGCAAACTGCCCCACGGGCTACAACTCAGGGGCCACCCCAAGGACTTGAGAACCCACGTCTAGAGCCTGCTCTAGCCCATCTCCTGCCTCCTACTCTGTAGGACCATCCAGGATGTCCAGCACCCGTACCACCCCAAACCTCCCCATCTGGCCATCCAGATGCCTCGACCCTAGAGCACCCGGCGGCCTTTCTCAGTATTTCACTTCAACCTCTCCTGCCACAGGAGCCGGTCGCAGGGAGCGATGGGGAAATCGGGCAGGTGGAAGGAAGAGGGTGCCCCGCAGAGCACACGGAAGCACTGGATACAGTAACTACAAGTGAGCGAAGAAGGGGAACACGTTTCTGAAAGATGCGGAGGGCATGCCAGGAAGAAGGAAAGGGAAGGAGATGGAGACAGGGCCTCTGCGGCCCCGGGAGGGGAGATGATGCCCCGCAGGGAGCGCCACTCTGTGGTGGGCACTTACTGTCTTCATGCCCACGATGGACTTCTCCACCTTGGTGACATACGTGACGTGGTCCTCGTTCGACTTGAGCTCCTTCTGCTGAATCCTTTCGTAGATGCCAACCACCAGCTCCCTGGGGATGTCAGCCCCGTCATCCACACCTACGGCCATGGAACGGGGAAGGGGAGGGGTGTCAGGGGCCTGGAGCCAGAGAGGGCGCGCCCCCTACCTGACTGCCGCTCCTGAAGAATGGCCTTGATTCTGTCCTGTCCCCGCTCCGAAGCCTTCAGTGGCTGGCTCCCCATACCCGCTAAAGTAGGGATGAACTCCTTTGCCAGGCACCGGAGCTACTACACTAGGGCCCAGCACACGCCCCCAGCGCCCCCTCCTGCTGTTCCATAGCCAGAGCCTCCGCTCCCCCCTCCCAGGCCTCCTTCCCCATCTCTGAACGCGGCCTCCGTGGTCCTGCCTTTGCTACCCCGGTTCTCCCGTCTTAACAACCTCCACCCCAGCCCCGCCAGGAGCATCGCCGAGCATCGCTGTGTCGGTCTTCAGGCCCTCCCCTCCCCTCCGGTAGGGAGTGTGGAGCTCAGCGATTAGTTGTTGAGTGGTGACAAGATTCTCCCCTCGCTGGGAGCACGGGGTGGCGGTGGTGGGTGGGTAGTGAGACATTAAGTGAAGGAGAGGAGGGAAGCCCCCGTGGTGGTGCTGTGAGGAGACCGCCACCCATCTCCCACTTCACAGTGACCTTCAGACTCTGGTAGCAAGAAATACCAGCAGGAAATAATACCAACACGAAAACAACTTTCCCCAGAAGGCAGAAACAGAGGCAATAAAAAAAAAAGTCTTCTTTCTACTTTCTCTAAATCTTTCTTTAATGATTATACACTCCTTTTTTTTAAGAGGGAAAAATTAAAAATAAAACATCTTGGGCTTCCCTGGTGGAGCAGTGGTTGAGAGTCCGCCTGCTGATGCAGGGGACGCAGGTTCGTGCCCTGGTCCGGGAAGATCCCACATGCCGCGGAGCGGCTGGGCCCGTGAGCCATGGCCACTGAGCCTGCGCGTCCGGAGCCTGTGCTCCGCAACGGGAGAGGCCACAACAGTGAGAGGCCCGCGTACCGCAAATAAATAAATAAATAAAAATAAAATAAAACATCTTGGACAAGTGCTCTCCAAGGAGTTTTCCTAAGTGCCGAGAGGACATTACACCTTCTGTGAGCAGCCCTCTGTATTGACTCTGTTTCTCCCACATCTGAGTTTGGTTCTGAAAGTCGGGCACCCAGGGGCCTGGAAGAAGCCAGGCTGGGGTCAAGAAAGAGCAGGCCAGGGACTGAGCACACGGGGCTCCCAGGTAAAGACGGCAGGTTGCACCCCCTCTGCTCCTTCTGAATGCCCTAGAAAAGGGAATTTTTTTTTTTTTAAAGGCAGAGACGGGGGAAGAGGCAGTGGCACCAGGGGACCTGGAAGTGGGTGAATGAGTACGTGGATCAGCAAACCTGGGAAAGAAGACACAGAAGCCCGCAGAGAGGTTAGGAGGCTCAAAAGCACCAAGCGCTCTGGAGTTGGTGCAGCCCCTGGAGGTGGAGGTGAAGTTGGGCTCGAAACAGGAAAGCCGGTTGAAAATCAGTTTAGAAGGCAACTAGACATCCCCGCCCCTTCCTCCACCCCAGTCTTCTGATGGAGGCTTCATCCTCTGGAAGGGATGAACCAGGAACTCTGGGCTGGGGGACCCCAAGCCCAGCCAAGGGTGGGAGTCTGTGCTGAAAACTGGGGGATGGAGATGATATCTACGTATTAGGAGACCCTCTCAACCCATTTCCCACAAAGATCTCGGAATACCGGCAGATAGACTCATACCCTCTGCGCAACAGACTGGACATTTCTCTTTTGAAGAAGCAACCAGCACAAGAGAAAATATCTAAAGAATCTGCAGTCAGGTCTCCCAGTGAAACAGCTCAACTAAATCTTGCTGTGAGAATGTCCATCAGTCAGCAGCCCCATACATGCTCAGAGTTTTAATCAGCCTTTTAGTGGTTCACTGTTAAATCTGGACGGACAACCAGGTTTCATCAGAAAAAACATCATACCTTCAGAGATGAGTAAGCAGATACTGCATCTACAAAACAGGAACAAAATGCTATAGGAGAGGAGCACTTAGCAAAAAAGAGTTATTGAAAGTGAAAAATAAGATAGCAGAAATGAAAACTTAGTAGGAGATTTGAAAGATAAAGCCGAGCGACATCTTCAAGAAAGTCAAACGAGAAGCCAAAGATGGCAGATAGAGAGCTCTAACGATCAGAGGCTCAAACTGGGAGTTCTACCACCTGAATACTAGGAGTTCCAGAGGAGAGTATGGAAAATGGAGAGGGAAAATGATCAGATACAATATTTAAGAGGAGTTCCCACCTGAAGATAAATTCTAATTAGAGATATTGTATATTGGAGTATATGTATGCAGTTTTCCAAAATGATATAAGCGTATGCGAAGATGTCCAGGCAGTAGCCAGATGGGGCAGAACTTCTACACTTCACAGAATTTTTTAACACTTTACCAGTAGGGACGCAAAGGAGTCTGTACAAATAATTTGATCTGCAATTACTATTTGAGGTTAAATATTTTGTGAATATTAAATTATCAGGTCTATCTGTGAGTTAACCAACAACTGGATACAGCTGAAAGTACCAACTGATTTTCTTTTCTGTTTCTTCCAGTTTTATTGCTATACAATTGATATACAGTACTGTGTAGGTTTAAGGTATACAGCTCAATGATTTGACTTACGTAGATGATGAAACTGTAAGCAGCTCCTTTGCCCCTCTTCTGTTTGTTCATCCCTGTATTCCTCAGACCTTCATCATAAAGATGAGATCACTAAGCCACATTCAACCTAGTCCCTGATTTCTGCTTTACTAAATGTACAAAATGCCTTGCTCTTAACCTGTTGATCCCTTTCCTGGATTAGAAGGAGTAAGAATGAAGGATTAAGCAGTTAAAGAAGGACTAACTCTCTACCCCTAGGTCCCCCTTAGTAAATTTGCAGGTGGACCCCGAGGGCACAGGCGGACCACGTGGGTCAAAGAATCCAATTGCAGACGGACCACCTGAGCAACACAGCGTCCCAAGGAAAATCAGGAGAAGTCAGCAGGTCTGCATGCAATGGAAAAATGACAAAGAATCTGACCTCCTGCTTTAATGATTAACTGAGATCGTTTCCCCTTTTTCCCTTTAAAAATTGTCATGGTTGAGCAGAATCTTCAGAGTTGGTCTCTGGACAAAAGTCCACCTTCTCCCCAGATTGCCGGCTTTTCTGAATAAAGCATCTTTCCTTTCTATGAAAAAAAAAAAATGTTCCCACAATCAGAGGCATGTGTTTCTAGACTAAAAGGAAGAACGCAGTACCCAGCACAATGGATGAAAGGAGGACCATAACAGGGCACATCATGGTGAAAATTCAGAACACAAAAGACAAACAGAGGAACCTAAAAATGTTCAGGGAGAGTGAAAAAAACATAAGCAAGAGGTCAGGGATTGTAACAGTGGCAGCACTGACACCTAAAAATCAACGGAGCAATGCCTCCCAAATTCTGAGTTCAGTGTTTCCAACCGGGAATTCTGCTCCCAGCCAAAGTTTCAATCAAGACTGAGGATAGAAAAAGACACATCCAGACATGCAAACTCTTAAAAAGTTTGTCTCCAGTGTACCTTTTCCCTGGAAGTGAACTAAAAACGAGGAAGCGATGAAACCCAGGAAACCTGAATCCAACACACATCAGTTAGGAGACGACTTGGCTGGTAAACGCCATAAAGCTTATCTCAAGGCCCTGCTCACGGCTCTTCTCTCCTAAGTCGTGGAGCACGAAAGGGCCAGTACCACCCAGACAGCAGCCGTGGTGCCTGGGGCCCGGAGGTCACCCAACGGACGACGTTCCACAGAGGGCAAGGGGCATCGCCCAGGGGCTCTTGCCGCTTGCCGCAGGACAGTGGCAGCAGCTCCTGGAAACTCCCCCGATGCCTGGCATGCTAGCAACTTCCCCAGGGCCGCTCGGCAAGACCGGGCCCAGAGAGCGGCATGCAGTGCCCTTGGCCACCGGGGTGACGACCTAGCATCGGGGCTGAGGCTCCCGGAACGACCCAGGCAGCGTCCCCGCTCCTCCCGCCGCCGCCCCTCTACCTCGCAGGTTTCGGATGAAGTCCTCCAGCATCATCTTCCGGTCGGGCTTAATGTTGGGGCTATACATGTCGGTGTTGAGGAGGATGACGGCGAAGGCCAGGATGAAGACGGTGTCCGGGTTGTGGAACTGCCGCACCACCTCGGGGTTGCACATGCAGTAGCGCTGGCTGTGCGGGGAGACACGTGAGGGTGCTGAGGGCCCACACCCTCCCCGAGCTCCAGCGACGGGGGGACCTGGGAACGTGTCCAGCCCTCCGAGGGCTTAAGCCCAGGGAGGCTCCCCCTCCTGCCGCTGACTGCCGTCTGCCCCGGACCTCGGTCCCCATCCCCTCCGAGGGGACGGGGCAGCTGTCACACACCCAGAGACCCCCGGAACCCCACTCCCGGCCCCGTTCCAGCCTCACACAGACGCTCAGGAAAGATGTGCTGGTCGATGGGGACGGTGAGGTGACTGCAGGGAGAGCCCGAGGGGTCTGTCCCGCATCTTTACTTCCCTCCCGGCCCTCCAGGGACTCCTGGCCCCCAGGCTTACAGCCACTCTACTCCCCCCCCCAAGTCCCGGGTGTGTGCGAGGGGAGTGGGGCTGGGGAAGAGTCCCACCTGAAGGTCTCTATGAGCCGTTCCACCTTCTGGGCCTCGCCCTGCACGCGGATGTGCGCCTGGAACTTGCGCAGGGCCTCGTCCAGCTCCATGGCAGAGAAGTCCATCTCGTCCACCACGCAGCTGAGGCCGGGAGGGGAGGGGGTCGTGAGGGGCGGGGGCCCCGAACCTCGCTCCACCCACCAGAGCTGGGAGGAGGGCTGGGCCACCCGCCGGCTGGAAGCCCCACCCTGGTGGGGAGGGGGGACTTGGTGTCTGTGACCAACAAGGGGGGACTTACCCTACCCACCCCCAGGGTCTCCTTCCACCGCCCGCGAGGACCCTCGTTACACCTCCTCCCACCCGACGGCCCTGCGAGGGACCGCCTGAGGGCCTCCCTCCCACCTCCGGACCCTGGGGTCCGGGGCTGCAGCCAGCTGTCCGAGGCCCCAGGGCCAGGAGGCTGAGCCTGCTGCCTCCGAAAGCAGGTCCTTTCCTCTCAGCCCCAGGGTGCCCAGAGTCAGGGGTTCAAACGGTGAACAGTGCTTTCTCTTCTGTCCTCTCCAAGGCCTCTCGGGGCCTTTCTCCCTGGTTCCGCCCCGTTTGGGAACCTCCTCTTACACCAGCACCCTCCCAGGTCGGAGCGTCTGCAGACTCCCGGGCCTCCCTCCCGAGGCCCTCCCAGCCGCCGGCGTATCCACGCTTCCCCTCCCCGGGGAGCACCGCTTCCAGCGCCGTGAGCAGCGGGCCCCGTGCCCCTGAGGGCCACAGGCCCCCCCGGGCAGCGGACATGTCGCCTTCTGCACCCACGCGCTGCACTGCGCTCCTCTGTCCTGGTCATCGTACACCTGCCCCACCCTGCCCTTTCTCTGTTCCCACAGCCCGTGGTGGATGCCACCAGCGTCACAGCCCTGGACACCACTGCCCACCTGTCCCACCCTGAGCAGGCCCCAACTCCTCCGTGATCAGCTCTGGGGCTGCCTGCGGCCTGGGAGACTTGGGGGCCCCGCTTGACCCTGGCTCTGCTGTCAGTTTTTAGGAGAAAGCAAGGAGCCCCCGTGGCGGCAGTCAGGGCCCTGGTGGTCGGCGGCCCCGCCTCCCCCCACTCCTCTTGGGGGAAACAAGGAGGAAGGGGCGTCCCAAGGCCACTCAGAAAGGGCAGGGCCGGGGGCTCTTTCCCCCAGGACAGGGCAGACGGCTGTCTGCAGGCTGGGAGCCACACTCAGCTTGGTAAAGCCCGGGCTTCTCTCAGGCTTGGCGGCCTTCGTAGAGGATGGGGCAGGGACTGGGAGATGGGAGGCAAGGACTTGGCCCAAGGATGGGAATGGGCTGCGTCTCGGCACCTGAGACAGACAGCAGGTCCAGCAGGCGAGAGGGCAGCTCCTGTCACCTCTTCCCTGGGCCATCCCCAGGTGAGGGAAGGTGAACACAGGGCAGCATCCACAGCTGCGTGTCCCCCAGCCCAGCCCAGCCAGGCCAGGAGGGACGCATCGAGCATGACTGAGCCAGACAGGATGCCGGTCGGAGGGGGCGAACCGGTGTGGCAGGAGGGCCATGAGCGGGAGCCGGGGAGGGAGCCAGAGACACAGAGACAGCGAAAGATACGGGGGTAGAGAGTCAAGTGAGAGAGACACGGAGGGAGAGACAGAGACAGAGAGCAAGAGTAAAACAGAGACAAGAGGAGAAAGAGGGAAACCAGACAGAAGGGAGAAGGCAGAGCAGACGAGGGGGACGAGGCTCGGCCGGCTGGGCGGGGCAGGCCTGGTGTGCAGCAGCGGGCAGCCACACTGCAGCCTCTCGTCCTCGGGCCCCGCCGACTCCTGCAAGGCCCAGGCCCAGGCAACGGGCCCCAGCCTGGCCACCCCTGACACACAGGCCGGCTGCCCGGAGGACCCAGAACGGCCCTGGTCCCCCCGGTCTGGGGTCCAGGACTTGCCCGTCAGTCCATCCATCCCACCCCCAACCTGGCCCCCCTGCACGACTCTGAACCCCACGGGCCCGGCACCCTGTGTCCCTCAGTGGTGTCCTTCCCAGAACCTCTGTCCATGGACTGTCCCCCATGCTCTGGACCGGGGCTGACCCCACGACGGGCACCGAGGGAAGCGGCGGGAGGCGGCCGCAGAGCAGCCGGGAGCTGGCGGACGTGCCCAGCCAAGCACGGCGGCCGGCTTTCCAGCCCTTCACGCCGGTGACTGCTGCTGGCCGCTCCAGTAACAAGCCGGAGAGTCAAGGACCAGGGCAGGAGACTCAGCCGGGTGGAAACGCCAGCCCGCAGAGCCGGCAGCAGCCTACACCACCCACGGCGCGGGGTGTGCAGGCCTCTGCGGGCGGACACCTGTGCCAGGGGCTGGGGAGGCTCTACAGCCCACCTCTTGCAGGACCCCATGGCAGAGCCTTCAGGCAGCCGGTTAAAATGCAGGGCCCCGGCCCTACCCCGGATTTACCAACTAGACGATTGAGAGCAGTGCCTGGGAATCAGCATCCCTCAAACTCGCCAGCCGATCCTTAGAAACAGAAAACGAATGGCTGAGCCGAGCGCAAGGTCGGGGGGATGCTTTTAAAATGAGAGCCTGGGAGCTCACGGGAGCACGCGTGTCCTCTCGGCTCTCAGGGGCTTCTTTTGTGGTGGGGTGGTGAGGGAGGGAGCGTGGGAGGGAGAGACAGACAGCCCCACCCCTTCTCCACGGCACGTGCGCATACACACACGTATGCGCGCGCAGGCGCACACACGCACGTACACGCGCACGCGCGCGCGCGCACGCACACACACACTGATTTCCTGCCTTGCTCCCTGCAGTTGCCACCACGGGCATCGCTGTTTGATGGGCAGGTGGTCTGGGGTTGTCAGATCTTTGAGAAAAAATCTAGACGTTTTCTGCAAAACCCCCAGAAGCTGTCTTGAGAGGCGGAAAGACACTACTGCCTGCAAATCGTTTCCTGTCTGTAGAGCTGGGGGTTGGGCCAGGTGACCCCTTGCCCCACCATGACATTCTCTGATGAGAACCCAGACCCAGAGCCGGCCCACAGGCAGTCTCTGGAGGCGCTGCAGATGCTTGCAGGCAGCAGGGGAGGGCAGCGTCGTTTCTGGCTGGCTTTGGAATACAGCTCACACGACTGGCTGCTTCTCCCCGCCTCCCAGGGAACCAGTGCCCTCCTGGGGCAGGTGGCCGGGCCGAGGCCATGCCCTGGTGGACCCTCACCTTGTAACGGGGGCTCCGTCATCCAGGAATCACTCCCCACGGTCCTCGCCCCTCTGCACAGCGTGGCTCTCCTTTCCCTCCCTACGGTGCCAGCCTGCACCTGACCTTGGCTCGCTCTCCTCTCCTCTCCCCATCTCCCGTTCTTCCCGTGTTCTGCAGATCACTTGCACCTAAAACCTCCCCTCCTGTCCGTCTTCTTCTTCATCACCCTGAAATCCTGCTGGGAGCAGACTGCTGGCAGTTCTCCAGATCCTCTGCCACCTCCACCAGCACAGCCAACAGCCCTCTCCTCTCTGATCACCTTTAAGGTGAAAAAAATCACACGTTTCTGGGTGGTCGTTTCTGGTGTATAATCTCCCTATTTTACAGAAGGTAAAACTGAGACTGCAAAGGGGCTTGCTTGGTGTTCCCTCTGCTAGGGAGACCCTCCCCGATCTACGCCAGTGGGCAGCTCCCTCCGCACCTCCTTCACTGAGTATTTTTTTCAGTGCTTCACTAAGTGGGCAATGACTTCATCTCCTCAGTCCGGTGGGATATTAAGCCTCATCCTGTTATTTTTTACTGTATGAGGAAACCAAAGCTCACGAGAGAGCTGACCTTGCAGGGGGCACTGCACACATCGCGTTCCTGGCATGTTCCCTCTCAGGGGCTGTCGCTAATGCATCTCTCGCTGGGGGCTGCTCTCTCACCCAGATGCCTGGTGGGACCTGTGAGGGCCCAAGGAGGGGCAGTTGGACACATCACAGAGTCACGGGTGAAGGCCACTCCACTGTCAGCAGTCACATGACGCCATGTGGCCACCCTGCAGTTTCTGAGCTGGCTTGGTACACGGAGCCCACAGCAGCGGACCAAACCCCTGACCCCCTACCTTCTGCCTCCTGGGGCTTTCTCTGACCCCCAGTAGCTAACTTGCCCTCCCCCTGCCTCCCCCACCCCCCACCCCCCCGCATGCATTGAGCACCTCTGCATATGCAGCACTGTGCTAGGGACCTGGAATAAGTGGCAAACAACACAAACACAGATCCTGTCCCAGTGAGAGAGACAGGCATTAAGCTCAGAGTCAAAAATAATTATTCTGGGCTTCCCTGGTGGCGCAGTGGTTGAGAATCTGCCTGCTAATGCAGGGGACACGGGTTCGAGCCCTGGTCTGGGAAGATCCCACATGCCGCGGAGCAACTAGGCCCGTCAGCCATGGCCGCTGAGCCTGCGCGTCTGGAGCCTGTGCTACACAACGAGAGGCCGCGATAGTAAGAGGCCCGCGTACTGCAACAAGAGAGGCTGCGATAGTGAGAGGCCCGCGCACCGCGATGAAGAGCGGCCCCCACTTGCCACAACTAGAGGAAGCCCTCGCACAGAAACGAAGACCCAACACAGCAAAAATAAATTAATTAATTAATAAACTCCTACCAACATCTAAAAAAAAAATCTTATTAAAAAAATAAATTAATAATAATTATTATTTCATTATAATCGTGACAAGTTCTGTGTAGGGAAAGGACAGGGTTTTGTGAGGGGACAAAGGAGATGTACTTTTTATTGATGTGTCCAGAAATGCCTCTTTGGGGATGTGACATTTGAGCAGAGACCTAAAAGATGAGTAGGATCTGATTAAGGGAGGGGGAGGGGTGGGGGAGACATGATAAGATCCAGTTTGTTTTAAGATGATTTCTCTGGTGTTGGGCGAGAATGAATGAAAAAGGAAGGGCAGGAGCAAGAGAGAAGCAGGGAGCCATCAGGATGCACCTACAGAGGTTCAGGCTAGAGACGACGAGTCTTGGCTAAGCTGGAACAAATTGAATGGACCTGAACAGACCTGAACGGACCAGGCCAGCTCAGAATCTGAGAGACATCCTGGAGGGAGAACTGATGGGACAAGGTGATGGAAGGAATGTGGGCGGTAGGGAAAAGGAGTCGGCGGTGAGTCTCAGAGCTCGGGCATGAACACCTGGGGGCCTGGAGGTACTGGTTTTTGAGATGGGTGGACATACATGCTGGAGAGATTGAGACTTCAGTTTTGGACACATGAAGTTGGAGATGTTCTTTCATATCAGTTTAGTATCTACTCAATCATCGTCATTAGCACCCAAAGTCTTGCCTTTTCTATTTTACAAATTAAAACCCAGCCTCAACCCTTCTTTGCTCTGTAGTCACTAATTCTTTTCTCTACGCCTCTTTTTTAAAATATTTATTTATTTATTTTTGGCTGTGTTGGGTCTTCGTTTCTGCGCACGGGCTTTCTCTAGTTGAGGCTAGCGGGGGCTACTCTTTGTTGCGGTGCACGGGCTTCTCACTGCAGTGGCTTCTCTTGTTACAGAGCACAGGCTCTAGGTGCGTGGACTTCAGTAGTTGCGGCACGCAGGCTCAGTAGTTGTGGCTCGCGGGCTCTAGAGAGCAGCCTCAGTAGATGTGGCGCACGGGATTAGTTGCTCCGCGGCATGTGGGATCTTCCTGGACCAGGGCTTGAACCTGTGTCCCCTGCACTGGCAGGTGGATTCTCAGCCACTGCACCACTGGGGAAGTCCCTCTACTCCTCTTTGGAGCCAAACTTCTAGAAGTCATCCCTACTCATGCTATTTCCACTTGCTCAATCCCATTCACTTTTCAACCCGCTCCAGCCAAGCATCTACCCCAGCATTCCATTAAAACTCTTGTCTAGGCCACCAATGGCTGCCATGTTGCCAAGTCCAGTGGCGCCAACGTCTGTCCTCATCACACCGGCCTCCTGGCAGAGTCAACGCAGTTAAAGACTCCCTCCTTGGAACACTCCTCTCTCTTGTTTCCATCCCGTTGCCCTCCCCTAGGTTGACTCTCTCCTCTCCGGAGGCACCCCTCCTCCATCACAGGCCCTCCTCCCCCTGGCCTCTAACTCAGGGCTGCCCACCAGGTCCCTTCCCCCACTTTACAACCTCTTCCTAGGGGCCTCACCCATTCCTATGGCTCTGAATGCCACCACGCACTACAACTCTTAAGTGTAGCCGTGAGTTCACCCTTATTATTTTACCATTAGTCACTAACTAGTTAATTTTTGTTGTTGTTGTTGTTAACCTACAGTGTTCATAAGAGGCCCCCTTAAGTAATGGTGCTACTAAGCGTGGATGAGGGCTGCTGAGTGCAAAGGTCAGTCCTTGGGCAATCTTCACAAGGCCACAGGTTGTGCTGGCATCTCTCGCAGGAAAGTCAGGGTGGACATATTTTATGTTTTACCAAGTATTTAATATTTTAACTTGCTCTGAGTAAATATTTGATAATGTCTCGTTTGAGGAATTCTTCAGATGAAATGTCACCACACCCAGCATCGCTCTCCCCTCAAAGCTAAAAATATACACGTGTTTATTTGGTATAATCTGTACAGATTACTCCAGCGGGCCTGCAGCAAAGACATATTCACACACAAAGACCTAGTGTTCCGAATCCTCAGCAGCCCAGGAGGCCGTTCGCTGTGATCGGCCGCCTCTGTTCTCCGCCCACCCCAGTCACCAGACCCTGCTGCCTCTCGCTGCCTCTGGGCTCCACCCGCCTCTACCCTCCCTGCAGCCTCTGCTGAGGGTAAGGGCCACAACCGGTCCTTCAATAGCCTCCGAACCAGCCTCCCTGCCTCCAAACCATCTTCCGGAACGACACTTCTAGGACGGCCATTTGGCCCTGTCACTCACTCCTCTGCTTATACTTTTTCGAGGTTTCCCACACCCCTCACATGAAGCCTGAGCTCCCCAGCAAAGCACGGCCCTGGTTGCTCCCGGACTCTCCTGCCCCTTCCGCATTCTGACTCCAGCCCTGCAGCCTGGCTCTCCCACGGCCCCAGGTCTGCACACACTGCTCTTCCTTCCTGCCGCCCACCCCCAACCTCCAGGTCTGCCTTCCATCTCTCTGGAATCTTCCTGGACCTCCACGGTGCCTCTGCTGTGTCTCCCGTGTCACCCAAGCATCTGCCTGTCCTCCCACCGTGCCACGCGCTCCCTGACGCCTGGAGGCGGTCTCTGCATCCCTGGCGTCGGTCTCTGCATCCCTGGCGTATGAAAACTCAGTAAACATTCCTGGGGTGGATGAATGAGTGAGTGACAGACCAAACTCAAGAATGAACGGGGCTGTGAGCACACGGTCAGCTGGGGAAGGAGCCCTGCGGCCGGCGCCTTTGGAAGCTCTGCCTGGTGGCCCTGATCAGCTGGACCTGACCCCTGGACACGGCTGCCGAGGGAAGGGCCCCGTGGATTCCAGACCACGGGCAGCGAGGCGGCCTGGAGTGCACGTGCTTCCCATTTCCTTCAGCCAACGACGCAGGCCAGTGAGTGCTGAGAACCCGGCGACCTGGCCCTGAGAGGCAGCTCCTTACCTGCTGTCTGGACCTGCCTCGGAGGGGCCGCTGACTGGGGGTGATTGCGGAGGTGCTCTTGCTGGGGTGGGGGGCTTCTCCTTTCTGTGGGTTTCAGTGGCAAGGGCTGGGGAAGCGTAAGCACAGCTGTTCCCCGCATCTGTATAAACAGGTACAACCTTGCAGGAAGTTGCTCGTTCACACATCCGTGTGTGGCGTCAGTCTGTGTTGCAGGGAGATGAAGCGGTGGACACAACTGTGATCAAAATGAATTTCATCATCGCCACTATTTTTTTTTTTAACGATAGCAAGACAGTGTCTGGCAGACAAAGGAACTGGTTGGGAGCTGAAAATAGGTAGTGATAGCAGCAGGGATTTTTAATTGTCTGGAAGAGACAGCAAAGACCTGGAAGGTGAGGTACAGGCCAAGGCCGGGAAGAGGTGTGTGCGGTGCCCATGTGGGTCTCTGCTCCAGGCGGAGCCGGGGCCAGCTTTCAGGATTAGGATGGAAAACGAAGCTGCCCACCGCCACGAGCTGGAGGAACCCGGGTGTTACTTCTGCCGTTCTTGTCTCATCCGATTCAATTAAAAATGTCCCCACCCGCCAGGGAGTTATTTTTGTCAGTCGGAACTCATAACGAGCCAGACGAAGGTCGAGGCTTTCTGGAAGAGTGCAACGTGGCCAAGAAACTAGAGCAGGAGGACCTGCCAGAGTCCCTGGTGACAACACGGGGACAAAGAAAATCTTGTTTGAAGTCCTCAGAAGGGATGGCGGCTGGTGCACCTTGAAACCGCCCCCACACATCGGGAGTCCGTGTGGACGCGGAGGCTACTACCCTTTTGCTGGGCCCGGCAGCCCCCGGTTCGCCCGTGGTTCTCAAACATGAGGGCGCACCAGAACCACCCAGCTGGCTGATCAACTGCACAGAGCTAGGCACCACCCCAGGGTTTCTGAATCCAAGCGTCTGGGCTGGAGTCTGAGGATCGACGTTGCTAACGAGCTCCTGGGCGCTGCTTCTGTTCGGGGGACCAGGCTTTGAGACCCACGCTCTGTGCCCGTGACAGGGGTAGGACGGGAAGAAGTCAGGCCTTTGGTGTCAGGCACCCTTGGGTTTGAATCTTGTCTCCACCATATAGGTCTTCAGTTCAAGTCACTCAGCCTCACTGTGCCTCATTTTCCCCATCTCTAGAATGGAGCTAACACCTAAAACGTCCAGTGGGCGGGTGGGGCGGGGTGGTATGGGTTTTAGAAGAGACAATGTATGTAAAGCTCCCAGTTTATAACAGAGCTTAAGAAATGAGGTTCTCCAGGGCTTCCCTGGTGGCGCAGTGGTTGAGCGTCCGCCTGCCGATGCAGGGGACACGGGTTCGTGCCCCGGTCCGGGAGGATCCCACATGCCGCGGAGCGGCTGGGCCCGTGAGCCATGGCCGCTGAGCCTGTGTGTCCGGAGCCTGTGCTCCACAACGGGAGAGGCCACAACAGTGAGAGGCCCGCATACCGCAAAAAAAAAAAAGAAAGAAAGAAAGAAATGAGGTTCTCCAGACTTGTGGTTGCCAAGGCGGGGGAGGCGGGGGAGGGAGAGGGATGGTTTGGGAGTTTGAGGTTGGTAGATGCAAATTATTACATTGAGAATGGATAAACAAGGTCCTACTGCACCTTGCACAGGGAACTATACTCAATATCCTGCAACAAACCATAATGGAAAAGAATATTAAAAAAAGAATGTCTGCATGTATATAACTGAGTCACTGTGCTGTACCGCAGAGATCGGCACAATACTGTAAATCAACCATACTTCAATTAAAAAATATATATTAAGAAAAACAGAAACGAGTGTTCTCATTAGGGACCGAATCGGAGCTGACGTGCCCCGTGAGTAAGTAGATCTGTACTTCCCTCTAGCGCAGGTGTGAAGACTCTTTCCTTCATCGCCAGTGAACTCGCCTGAAATTGCATCATCAGACCCGTCAACTGTTTAAAACATACATCTATCAGAGAGAGGAAACTGAGGTAGCTCAGATCAATGCAGATTTGTGGATCAGTTTCTCAGCTCTGTTTTCTTCCCAGATGAGAGGGTGGGGGCCCAGCAAATAAAGGTGAGTCAGGGATGGGATGGCATCTGGTTCAGTTCAGTTACCCTGCCCCTGGCCTGGGCACTAGCCATTTCTTCTCTCTGGGCCTCAGTCCCTGGCCGGGTAGAATGAGAGAGCTGGACTAGCTGACCGTCTAGAGCATTTCTCAGCACCACGATTCACAGCTGGGCTCTGACAAGCACTGTAAAGGCATTCAGACCACGCATCTGTCGGGATGACGCACAAGGTAGGATGGTGTGGCGTTTAGGGCTCAGGTTATGGACCTCTCTGCCAGGCTTCAGGTCTCAGCCGCTGCTCAGCCCTGGGACTGTGGCAAGCGCCCCACCCTCTCTGTTCCTCTGTTCCCTTTATTTGGTGCAGACTCCCAGCACTGGCCTCACCGCGCTGCTGGCAAGATGGTATGCGGCTTTGCACGTAAGCCTCTTAGAACCGTTCCTGCTGGTACACGATACACGCTGGATGTGTGTGAGCTGCCTGCTCGCTCACAGATGGCCCTCCTGAGAAACCCGCGGGGAGTGACTCTCAGCAAGTCCCACGGCAAAGAGCGGCCAGTTTCAGCCACACCTGAACATCACACAGGATCCAGAGAGACCTCTCCAGAGCCGGGCCCTGGGTACTCAGGAGGGGAATGGGTGGTGGGTATGTTCATTTTTGTAAAAGTCCAATTTCTATGCAGCTGTGACGAAGCCAAGAGAGTCTCAACTCTGGAGTTTTTCACCCCACTCTGGGGTTCCAAGATCTCCGCCTACAGGAGCAAATGATTCTTTTAAACGCCAATGACTCTCTCCTGTTACGTAGAATCTCTCATCTCTGTGTGTGTGCGCGTGCGCGGTGGTGGGGGAAAGGGCACTGGAGAGGTGAGGGGTCAAGGTCATAAAACCCAAAGACACCACAGTTAGAAGAGACCCCCTCCTTCCATTCCTCTGAGTGGGGGGCAGCATCAAGTTTTCAGAACAGTGGAAATAGCCCCCAAAGTCTTCTACCCCTGCCTGCCTCAGCCTCTCTCCAGACCCGTCAGACCCGTCAGAGTGGGCCTGGGCCCCAGCCCGCTCTCCCCTGCCCCATGGATCTCCTCAGGAGCAAGGCAACCCTTCCGAGGCTACACACAGACGACACGCAGGACCTGCTCAAACCATTCCTTCCTAGCGAGGAGAGGCCAGAGCCTTCCAGCCTGCGGAGTTTGACAGACAATCTGTCTTCATTTCTCAATGTCCCCTAAGAAGAGCCAATCTGCTGCACTCTGGCCAGAACATTTCCATGGAAATGAAATGATGAAATCCGACTACAACGTCAGACTCTAATATCTAACAAAGAACGGGGCAGACACAGTGAGAGAAGGAACGCCCGGGAAACTTTCTTCTGGCTACTCAACCCCAAAGCTGCCCTTCCTGCGTTTCCTTGGAAACGACAGATGCCCTCCGCGCGGGTGTGAAGATCACCCGGGCCCGGAAAGAGACTGCTCACAGCCAGCACACAACGTTTCCCCATCCGCTGGCCTTCAAACCTGCTGAAGCGCGCATTTCAGAAAGGAAATAGAGCAGAGGCAAATTTCCCAGCCACGTGAAAACTGAGAGCGAGACGCTTGCAGCCCCAGAGAATCCTGATCTCCGCTGCCCTTTGTCTCCCACTGCCCTTCCCCCTCAGCACCAGGGGAGGACTTCCTCCAAGCTCGAGGTGGTCCCCTCCCTTCCCCGGAACTCTGTCTCAGACCAGCCCTGAGGAGTGGGAGGTTTCCCTGTGTTGGGGGAGGGAGCCGAGGGGAAGGGGAGGCGGGAGGGGTCTAATGCCCTGTGCTTTTAAGTGGGAGAAATAATAATAGAAATAGCTGACATTTTAAAAGAATGTACCAAGCCTCAGGCACTGAGTTAAGCACTTTATATGCACTTAAAAAAAGTTAATTCCTATGACTGGGTCTATTATCCCCATTTGACAAATGAGGAAATTGAGGCTGGTTTCTCCTAAAACAAACAAACAAACAAAAAACAAACGCCAACGACCAAAACACAACACCTTCCCAGGTCAACACTGGAATGGACGTGGCCCTCTGAGCTCAGAATGCCTCATATTATTATTTGATAAAGCCTCGTTGGATACATTCTTTCTTGGAATGGGGCATCCATGGAACCAGGACACAAAGGGATGGAGGGTCAGCTTCCCAGAGCACCGAGGGCCTGACCCTGGAGGCAAATGTCATCACCGCATCTGTGATGCTCAGAGGTGAATCAGTGGCTGGGACAGATTCTGCTTGGCCCAGCTCTTCCTCTCTTCCTGTCCCCCCAGGCCCAGGAGTGGGGGGAGGGCCCCATCCCTTCCCCTCCCAGAGACTTTCAGCCTCTCCCCTTCCCATCTGGCTGCATCATGGAGAGAGCGGTGGCTTGGGCTGTCTCAGTCTCCAAGGGGACGGGTGATTTATGTCTTTTATTCAGCAAACAGCTTTGTACAGAATGGATACGACAGGCTGAATGTCACCGGCAGGGGCGCGTGTAGAATCCCAGTGAAGCCTTCCCGGCCTGGACACACGGCACTGGGTGACTGTCACTGTGTGTTTTCTCTGGTGGGAGTTAGGAAGAGGCAGTGGATCCTGAAAGGTTCCGAGAGCGCTGGCTTGAGTGGCAGGGAGATACCAAAAACCCCAGCGTCTTGCTGCCCTGCCAGTGCCTGTCTCTTCCTGCTTCTTCATCCTCTCCAGGCACCTCGCAGCAGACAGACCAGGCCGTCGGCGCGCTGCAGACCTGGGGGAGGAGGGCTCCTTTCCGTGGAGCTGCCACGTGCAGGCCGTCTGCTGGGGCCTCAGAGCCCAGGGCCTGCACGGCTGCAGAACACAGCACGAGGGACTGAGGCGTTCACTGTGGCAGAATTGGGGCTCAGCTCTGTACTCGACGCCCCCTAAGCCCACAGTGCCCACTGGAGGCTCGAGGGCCCCTCACTCTCTTTCCACGTTCCTCCTCGCATCTCTCCCCGTTGAGACCTGGGTCTATAATTTCCCTGAGGCCACGAGCCAGGCCTGTTCCTCTCCCCGCGCACCCCGCCCCGACACGTACACACGTGGGATGCCCAGTGCAGCCCTATTCCCAGCATACAGTAGGCACTCAATATTTGCTGAATGAGTGGTGAATGGCCATCTCGTTCCCCCGTGAACGCTGGCACCCCAGCCCCGTCCTGGAGCCTGAGGGCTGCTCTGGGCAGCTCTGGCAGGATGACAGAGCTTGTTCAGGGCAAATGATTTCGCATGACGCCAGGGTGCTACAAACGCGCTAAGGATTAGGAAAGACGATACATTCACTGGCGCTGGAGGGACCTCTGAGATCACACAGCTCAACCCTCTCTCTTTGCAGATGAGGAAGCCTGGAGAACTGACTTGCAAGCGCTCCAGAGCGTGTCAGGAGCAGAGCAGGGGCCAGAGCCGGACTCTCGGGTCCAGCCACTCTCCTGCCCGCACACTGCCTTCTCATCCAAGCCTGAGCCCGCTCAGCCGCGAGCCCTAGATCCCAGCCCACCTCCCCTCTCGGCACAGGCGGCAGCGGCCGGTCTGCATCTCCAGCCCACACGATCGCCCAGGCAGGATGTGGAAATTAGTCTCCATTGTGCTGCTCAGCACACCCCGGGCTGCAGAAACACCGTGTGTTCCCAGAGCTACAGATCAACAGGGGCCTAGCAGGTCAGGATTCCGGGGCCAGGCCACATGGGGTCTGGAAAGGCAGAAGAGAACAGACGAGGCAGTCAGGGCCTGGGAGTGAAGCAGTCACCCCTGCCCCAGAGCAGACGGGCAAAGCCGGGTCACCCAGGGGATGTGGGGCAGCAGGAAGGAATGAAGCCATCCGGCGCAGCAACTCTACTCCTTCGCCAGTGGAAAGGGGACAAAGGCAAATGAAAAGTTCATGCCGGACAGATGAACCAGATGGAGGAAAACAGGAAAGGAAGGAGACGGAACACTTGATCTTTCTCCTCTTCTGCCATTTCCTCAAGGCATCCCCTCGGGGCACCCACACAGCAGGGGTGGTGCGATGGGGAAGGGGAGCCAGAGGGAGAGGGGGAAGGTAAAGAAGTGCTGTCCATTTAGGGGTTTAGGCACTCAGAACACCAGCTCTGGGAGGAAGAGCTGATTGCCCAAAGCCACCGAGAGTCAGAGGCAGGAGCTGGCTTCTGTCAACTAAGGGCCATCAGGGATTTCACGGTTCCTTGAATGGGTCCAAGCCCCCTCTCTTCTGACTGCACTCAGGTAACAGCTATCCCATCATGAATTTAGCAATGTGACAGGGACTCCCGAGCACAGCAGATCTCCCCTCCTAACCCAGCCCCTCCCACCTGCAGGCACGGAAATGCAGGCCCGGAGAGCAGACACAGCAGCGGGGCGGCTCCATATAGAGAAGCCAGGTGTCTGAGTGCCACCCAGGGGACACTGACAGGGACTCCGGGCTTCTACGCCCTGAAGCAGGAGCCCCCAGCCCTCTGTAGCCCTGGCTGCTTCAAGAGCAAGTACGAAAGGACGAGGTTCTCCCAGGACTCCTGCAGACTGTACCCAAGGAGAAGGGGGTGGGGAGAGAAGTGGGGAGGGCTCCTTACAGAATGGTGACCTTGGAGAAGGAAGTGAGCTTGGGGCGGGGGCCCAGCAGAAGAGAGGAGGGGCATCGGGAGAGGCGTGGGGAGAGACGGTCCAGAGCAGACTTCACGGAGCCTCGCCCCCTCTCTGCCAGAGGAGAGGGGGCTCCAAGGCCCTGCCCCTCCACCCCAGGGAATGCTCCCCTTGCCCTGGGGCTCGCCTACCTATCCACAGCGCCACACCCAAGAAGCAGGGCGCTATAGCAAAGGCGGCCCCCTCACTGCCAAATCCCCCACCTCCTGGACTTCAACCTTGGTGGTCAGTCTACCTTTATGGAATCATAGTACTTTCTGGCTCTAAAACCCCTCAGTCTAACCCCTTCTTTTTCTGCCGCATGTTTCCCCCACGATATAAAGCGGACACTCAGGGGCTGGGGGCTGGACGGGTGGCAGGAGAGGGTGCTGAAGGGCCGGTCCCCCAGGCGGAGATGGCCCCAGAGCTGACGGCCTTCTTTTTTCAGGTTCACTCTCATGCCTTTTGGTCTCCCTTGACCATTTCTGTGCCAGCCCCAGCCGCGCGCGTCCCCAGCGCCAGCCGCGTCCCCATCCACAGCGCCTACAATGCCTACGCGGAGGAGCACCTTGGCTCAGTAAGCGGCAGAATGACTGGAGGGGAGGCAGGTGATTGGCTAAGGACCATGGGGATGCTGGCTCCTGGACCAATCAGGAAGCCACCAGGACTGGAGCCAGGATTTCTGGGAATCCACCCAGACTTTAGAGGTCCTGTCCTCCCCGTGGCCTTCCCCAGCTGAGGTCCCAGGCCGCCCAGGAGATCCGGGAGGGTGGGCCAGGAGGGCGGGGAGGAGCCCGAGGCGGGGCACTCACTCGAGCACGTCGCGGTTGAACTGCTTCTTGCTGTTGCCCAGGAACTCTCCGATCATCTGGCGGCTCAGGCCCTTACGCTGGAGCAGGAAATGGGCCACTCCGATGGGCGTGTCGGGGATGAAGCCTCGAGAGATCAGGAACTGGATGCCCTTGTCCGGGTTTCTGGGGTGGGGTGGGGAGGGGAGGAGGGGTAGAGAGTGAGGCAAGTCTCCCCATGACGCCTTTTCTCCCTTTCTTCCTGCCTAGGGAACCCACAAAAGTGCCTGGAGGTCCTTGGGCAGCATTCCCAGGAAATGTCAGCATTCCTTCCACTGCAGAGGGGCTCCCCTTAAAAAGCCCCTCTCGCCACGTTCTCCTGAACCTCCCTGCACAGGAGTGAAGATGGTGCGGGACTGGGGAGGTCTGGCCAAGTAGATTCCAGAGCAGGTGGAGAGGTGTCCCTTCCGTCTTCCTGCCTCAGTCCCACTGGATCTGACCCTGAGGTCCCCAAGCCCTTCCTCCCACCTGTATCCTGCTGTCTACACTCAGGACCCACGCTCGAACCGGAAGGGCAGAGGAGACTGGGAAATGGAGGTGGGATCTCCTACCACACCGCTCTTCCCTGTGTGTGGCAGACACAAGGAAGACCCAGCTCTTCAGGGTTGACTTTCCCAGGCTTGAGTCTGTGTGTGGGTGTGGGTGTGAGTGCTGTGTCTTAAGGCCCATGTGCTCCCAGCTTGGTCTGCAAATCCATGCTGCTCCCTGAGCTGAAGCTTACCGGTCCAGGAGAAGATAAGTACAGAAATAGAGGCTAAGCCTTTAGACCCTTTTATAACACGTTGACATTTTCAGGACAACCAAGCATGTGACTGTTTTTCTAGCAACTCATTTTAATTGTATTTTACAGAAGTGTCAGCCCACAACATATTGGGTAAAAACCCAAACTGGTCCTTCACTATAGATAATTTGAGAACCACTGTCTTGTGGGATCCAGGTACGTGTGTGTGCAGAAGTGAGGGTAGGGCTGTGCTCACCAGGGTGGCAGCCTGAGATACACGAAGCAGCGATGGGAGTCACACAGGTCTGACTTCACCCGGCTCTGCCGCTTACTAGCTGTTTCACAGGGCTCAGCTCACCTGTGTGAGCCTGTTTCCTGGTCTGTAAAATGGCATAATGATGCTCTCTCTAGAACTTGTTAGGAAATCTGCAAATGTTTTATGTCAGGTGAGCTATGAACGGTAGCTATTCCCCCTAGAATAGAAGCTGCTTGAGACCGGGGGATGTGTCTTCCTCATCTTTGTGGTTTCCGTGCCAAGCACTCCAAACATAACTTCTGAATGAGTAAATGAACACACAGGTGAATGGTTTCTGCTCAGTCCTCATTGATTAGGCAGGAGGGATGCCGTGTTTCCCGGCTCAGGGCTATGAAGGAAGGGGTGAGTGGAGGGTGGAGACGAGTGCCTCATGTACTTGAAATCTCCACAGGACGGGCAGGTGTGTTTCCTCTGCTTGCCACCAGCTGTATACCTCTTGGTTGCAAGGAAGTTCTGGCTGGGGGCTCTGAGCTATGGTGGTTGTTCATTTCTCTGCTCCCACACCCCTGTTCTCTTCTGCTTCACCTCTGCTTGCTTGACACTCCCCTCCTATCCGCCCCCCGTACCCCCATTCCTTGCGCCAGGTCTCTGCTCCCCCCACCCTTTCCTCCTTTGGTCACTGCCTCTTCTCTCCGTGTCATCAACCCCATGAGATTGATACTCCCTGCTTTCTTAACTTCATGTCCTACCCGAATGCTTTCTGCCCAAGCCTTATACTACTTGTACTATTATTTACTTAATAGTGCATTTTCTCTGAAATTTTCTCACTTTTCAAAGCCTAGCTTCATCTAGCAGTACTAGTGGTTAAAGCATAGGTTTGAGGTGTTTTAACCCTAATCTTTAACATAAATTCTTATCAATTAAAAATAAAATGAGGGGCTTCCCTGGTGGCGCAGTGGTTGAGGGTCCGCCTGCTGATGCAGGGGACGCGGGTTCGTGCCCCGGTCCGGGAAGATCCCACATGGCGCGGAGCGGCTGGGCCCGTGAGCCATGGGCGCTGAGCCTGCGCGTCCGGAGCCTGTGCTCCACAACGGGAGAGGCCACAACAGTGAGAGGCCCGTGTGCCGCAAAAATAAATAAATAAATAAAAATAAAATGAGTATTCCCACACTATCTCAAGGATCAGGCGTGGCCCAGAGGCCACCTGGGAGAACCCTGGGACGATTCGGTCCATTCCCGGGCCCGCTGCTCACCCGTAAGTGCAGCCCCTGCCCCGCACCTCCTGGAACTTACATGTTGAAGAGGTTGAGGCCGATGCGGTAGAGCCGCTTGCGCAGGGTGTCGGTGGAGAGCGTGGGAGACTTGCAGCTGGCCGGGTTCTCGCAGTGGTAGCGCGGCAGGCTCAGGATCATGGCCTGCAGGGCCTCCTTGGAGGCCGAGGCCGACGCTGCCGATTTGGTGGACGCGCTGCTGCTGCTCAGCTGCTCCGAGCTGTCGCCGGCCTCGGCCTCCGCCCCTTTCCCCGCCTCCTCGGCCTCCTCCTCTCCGTCTTCCTCCTCCTCCGCCGCCGGCACCGCGGCTCCCGGCGGGCTGGCGCGCAGGGCCCCGTCGGCTCCCGCCTCTGCGCTCGCGCCCTCGGCGGGCACGTCCTCCTGGCCGGCGCTGGGGGCCTCCAGGGCCTCCTGCCCGCCGGCCTCGTCCTGCTCGGCCTTGCCCGCCGCGGACTCTGCAGGGGCTGAGGCCGTCGGCGCGCCCAGGCAGTTGGCCACGGACAGAGCCGTAGAGGAGGAGACGGAGATGTTCCGGCTGGCGATCTGCACGGTGACGTCCCGGAAGGCCATCATGAGGGTGCTGCCGTGGCCCTGGGGCGGGCCGGCGGGCTCGGTGGGCTCGGCCCACTCCCCCGAGTGGGCGCCCTCGGGCTCCCGCGCCTCGGTCTCCAGGCCCGGCGGCCCCGTGCCCGCGCGCAGGGCCCTGTGGACCTGGTAAGCGCCGCTCTCCTGCAGGGAGCACACGGTCTTGAGGCTCCAGGTGCTGAGGGCGTCGTCGATGGACTTGGCCAGGGACTGCACCTGCTCGGTGAAGGAGTCCTCCAGTTCGGTGAGTGTGCCCGCGATGGTGGGCGGCAGGGAGGGCGAGCGCGCCAGCGGCAGCCCCGAGAGGCCGCAGCCCTCCAGGAGCGCCCTCTCGGCCGCCAGGCTCTCGGCCGTGGGCGCGCGCGCCTTGCGCAGGGAGATGCGCCGCGGCAGGCGGCTCTCCAGGAGCGAGTTGCGGATCTTTTCGAAGTTCTTGCTGAGCTGGTACTGGCGGAAGGCGGTTTGGATGGTGCAAGCGGCGCGCCGGGACACCAGGTGGCCCCCGTACTTGTGTTCTAGCATTTCAATCTGCAGCGAAGACAAAGAGGCGCGAGCGCAGTTAGGGAAGGGGTGTGACAGCCCTTGAGAAAGACGGCGGCGGCGGCTGTCGACTGGGGCAGGGGTTGAGCTGCTAAACTTCGGCGGGGGCGCGGGAAGGCGCAGCTTCGGGGCACTGAGGGGCTCATGTCTGAAAACCCTAGCACGCCATGGCCTGAGATGCCAGGGCTCCCAGAGGTGTGGGATGTATGATTGGATTCCGGGATTGGTGATGCCAGGGGCAGGGGACGGACGAGGTGCGAATGGTAGGGGGCGGTTATTTCCAAATGTTCATATCAGAGATGCATACGGTGGAGTTCATGGCTGAAATGCACGACATCCTGAATTTGTATTAAAATACTCCATCAAAAGAAGTGGGAGGGCTAGATGAAACTATTAATAAAACTTGTTAGGGCTGGGTGGTGGTTAAATGGGAGTTTATTACACTATTCTTTCTACTTTTGTGGGGTTTTTTGGTTTTGTTTTGTTTTGTTTTTGCTGTACGCGGGCCTCTCACTGCCGTGGCCTCTCCCGCCGCGGAGCACAGGCTCCGGACGCGCAGGCCCAGCGGCCATGGCGCACGGGCCCAGCCGCTCCGCGGCACGTGGGATCCTCCCGGACCGGGGCACGAACCCGTGTCCCCTGCATCGGCAGGCGGACCCTCAACCACTGCGCCACCCGGGAAGCCCTTGTGTGTATTTTTAAATAATAGAAAATTGAAAATTAAATAGAAAGGCTAAAAACCATCGCTGCTACTCCTGTACACCTGCTTTCTTTCTGAGCATTCGTGTCATGCGTTGGGGTAGTTTCCTGTTCCGGGAGCCTCCTAAGGGTTGGGGTTGGGGTTGGGTCACCTCTGTGTTCCCAGCATCCGGCCCAAGGACTGGCACAGGGTAGAGCTCAATAAATGTGAATTTCATAAAAAGACAGGTGGGTGATGGATGGATGTTTCAATAAGGGGAGTCCCTCCAGGCTACCCTGCTCCACAATTCCAGCCACCTCTGTTTCCAGCAATGGGAGCTGTTACAACCAGGGCAGGGCTTGGTGGGGCTGGTTGGCAGGGCCCGGGGTGGGGACGGCACTGCCTCATCTGGGCGGATGTGAACACAGGGGAACTTCTGGTACTGGCCAGTCTGCCTTCAAGGCCCTTCCTCCCCTCCTCTCAGCTCTGTCCCCCATCTGTGGTCTTTTCTCCTCCTTGGGTTGCTGAGCTCTCACTTTTTCTCTCTTATCAAAAACCTCTCAGGAAAGGACTAGAAAGACATTCCCCCGAGGTGTGAATGACCAGTAACAGTTAGCAGTGCTCCTTCCTAGAGATTTTTGCACTTAAATAACAGACAAAGCCTGTGTGAAGGGGATGGACAAAATGGTAGCACTGGTGGGTTCCATAGTCCTTAGGGAAGCCTGGGAAGTGAGAAGGTATTCCTGGGCCCTGAAACTATGTATTCCCAGCCGTACACTCCACTTACACAGAGCAGCCTTCCTGCACTAAGAATCGGGACAGGTGGCTGAAATTAATAACTCCAGGCAAGAACAACGTCACTCCTCCATCCTCCCCCACAACGTCACTCCTCCATCCTCCCCCAGGATCATGGGGGAGGGGTACAGATACAAAGGCCAAATTTCATCCCCCAATACAAGGAACACTTCACCGCGCTTCCCGCTCCCCCAGGGACTGCAGCTGGAGTGACTACTTCCCAACTACCCTGGCAGCCCCCTCTGTCCCTTCCCTGTGGGTGCCCCACAGCTGGACCAGCAGAGACACCCTCCTAGCCCAGGAGACCTCATAGATACAATCCCAATGCCCAGGGACAAGCCCAGGTAAACGGGACCTCCTCAGTGTGTGTCCTGGGCTCTTCCTGTCTCACCATCCAATGCCCTTTCCCATCCCCAAGCCTAGTTTATGCTGCCTCTCTCCCCACATCCAATGCTTCTCTCTGAAGAGACTTGGAAAACGTATTCATATTAAGGTTTAGAAGGCCACTGAGTCTTCCTATAGGACTCCTCCCAGAAGCACTTGCAGTTCACAAGGTGCAAGGCCTTAAGCAGGAGGCAGGAAGCTCTTCTGGGACTCACGGCCCTGGTGTTGCAGGGACATCCAAGGCGCTCTTCTAAAGCATGCCAAGTGTGTTAGTTATCTCCTGCTGCAGAACAAATTACCACAAAGGTAGCCGCTTAAAACAACACCGTTTATTTCCTCGCAGTTCTGGAGGCCAGCAGTCTGGGCACAGCTCAGCTGGGTTCTCACCAGGCTGGAATCAAGGTGTCAGCTAGGACTGCAGGCCCATCTGCGGGTCGGGGTCCTCTTTCAAGCTCACTCCTGTTGGCAGATTTCAGCTCCTGGAGATCTAAGACTGAGGCCTCAATTACCAGAAGCTGCCTGCTGTTCTCTGCCACCTGGTCCCCTTCACAGCGTGGTCGTTTGCTCCTTCAAGGCCAACAAGAGAGCCTCTGTGTGAGGCCTCACTGCCTTTAAAGGGTCCACCTGATTCATTCAGGCCACCCGGGATGACCTCCCTTTTGACTAACTCAATGTCAACTGATTGGTGACTTAATCGTAGTAGTGACACCCATCATATTCACTAGTCCCGCCCACACTCCAGGGGAGGGGATTATATAGGCATGTCCACCGGGATCAGGCATCTCTGGGGCCCTCTTAGAATGCTGCCTGCCATACCAAGTGGACAGTTGCCTGTGGGCTTTTATCTAGGTATGACCTCATGTACCCAGGGGCCCCAGAGAAACACAGGTATCTGCCTCTGATGCCTTCTCCTCCTGCTTCTGCAGAAATCACACCAGAAGGAAGAGAGCATGGTAGCTCCTGAGGCCCAGAATCGGCCTTGGCAGGAAAGTCCTCCAAGGGGAAGAGTAGAGAGGGAGGGGAGCTGACTGCTCACCTGCCTCCTTTTTGCCAGTTCCACCTCCCATTTACCCCTCCCCAAGCACCATGAGCAGCTGACCCCAGACAGGAATTCACATCTCCTTCCTCCCTGGCCTGCTCATAGGTCTAGGGAAACCCCTGGCCCAAGAGCTTCTCTTCAGATTATGAGATGCTACTGGCAATAGAGGGAAGGTATGAAATCCCATTGCCTGAAGTGTTTCCAGAATGGTGAAAGGTCCACCCCCTGGCATGGTGTCATCCCACCTAGAGGCACAGGCTGGCTGAGATAACTGAGGAGACTTCTTCTACCAGCCAGTGTCCACGCTTCACCCAAGGAGAGAAGAAAAGCAGATTTTAAATTCCTGAGTCTGTTGCCTCGGATCCTCCACTGGACTGTGAGCCGCATGAAGGTAGGCTTTGCCTGCCATGCTCACTGCTCTATCCCCAGTGCTTAGAGTACATAGTAGATCTTCAATGAATATTTACTGAATAACTTAAAACCTTCCTAATCTGACCGTAACTTTTCTCTCTCGGGCTGATGATTTCACCCTCTCTGGCCTCCTTTGTAAGTTTACTTCATCCCCTAGTCTCTCCTACTTGCATTTCCAGCCTTTACCCTGGTTTTGACTCCTTTCCACCAGCCCACAGACCCTCCTTAATGTCCCAGGCTGAAACATGACCCTGCTTGACTCCCCTGCTCTGGGCCACTAGCCCAATCTCTGTATTTTTCCACCAAACCTATAGGAGGACCAGTCTGCCCGCTCTGCCTCAGTCCGTGAGCACGTGCCGAACCACTGGCCCGCCCTGGTCCGTGAGCACGTGCCGAACCACTGGCCCGCCCCGGTCCGTGAGCACGTGCCGAACCACTGGCCCGCCCCGGTCCGTGAGCACGTGCCGAACCACTGGCCCGCCCCGGTCCGTGAGCACGTGCCTAACCACTGGCCCGCCCCGGTCCGTGAGCACGTGCCGAACCACTGGCCCGCCCCGTGTGCCCTGACTGCTTGCAGCTGCCTCCCGCTACCACCAGGCTAATGAAATGACTCTCAGAAAGGTACTGATAACCTTCAATCACTAAATCCCATCCTCAGCCTTCCTCCCCATCCTTTCTGCAGCTTTGATACTTTGTCACCTTGAAACTTTGTCCTCCGCTCTCATGACCCAGTCTATCTTGGATTTCCTGTCTCCATACAGCTCCTTGAGCCTATATTCTGACCACAAGGTCCCTAACCGTGCTAGTTACAAGTCATATGTGTGCTCTCTTCCGTTCTCCAGACACATTTTAATGATTTTCCTGTGCATTTCTGGATGTCTTCCTTGACTTCTATGTTGGAAGTCTTTAGAGCAGCCCCCTGGTAGCTGATAACTAACAGCTGAGGAAATGAGAACTAGCTCATGCAGAGCCTTCGTGGCAACTCTAAAGGTGTCCCGCCGGCTAATGTCTTCTCACCTCTTGTCTGAGAACCTCGTCTTCCATTGTAACTTCACTCTGATAGGTGGATGAGCAAGCCCATAGGGGAAATACCCAGTCCCAGATCTGCCTCTTCCCTGATGGTTGACCTTGGGCAAGTTTCTTAACGTCTCTGAACCTCAGTTTTCTTATCTGTTAAATGAAGCTGATCCTGCTGACTCTGTAGCTTGTTGTGAGAATTAAATTATTTCCCGTAGCACCTGATACACAGTAGGTGCTCAATAAGTGGTAGCAGTTTGATGTTGACAGTGATGATTCTGGGACTCTCAACTCTCCATCCCTGGACTCCATCCTAGACCTACATTTCCAAGAGCCCATCGTCTGCCCCGGCTCACCCAAACCAGCTCTGGATGATGTCCTTATTCACCTAACAGCACCCTGGCTACAAGGTCATCCAGTTTGGGGACCTCGCTTTTGTCCCTGGGTCGGCCTTTGCCTTATCCTCTGCATTTGTCAGGCTGAAAGTCCTATAGCGCCCCCCCCCCATGCCTTTTGCAATCATCCTGAACTTTCCACCAGACTGTCACCACGTGGGGCTCTCCTGGACCCCCCATTTGGACCACTCTGACAACCCCCCATCCACCTTGCACTATATTCCCCTGATCAGTATCCTCAGAGAGCGGGTGTAAACACAGGACTTCCGGCTTGAGACCATTGCCCTAAACAAGTGAAAACACCATCTCCTGGGGGTCTGGCGCTGAGCAGCCTGGCCCCGCCTACCTCCCAGCCCCTCCTACTACGCGGAGTCCACACTCACGCGCCAGCCCCGCCTCCTGCTCCCCCCTCCCCCAACTAGGCTTTCCTGCTCCGCGGATCTCCCGCTCAGCCTCCCCGCAGCCGGCTTTGTCCTCCCCAGCCTCACCTCCCACTCTCATGCCCTTTCCCCTTTCTTCAAATGTGCCTCCTCCACGAAGCCTCCCAGTTCCCCCAACCAGAACGGGGTCTCCCTGCCCTGAACCACGCCCCCCCAGAAGGTTGTTTCGTGCTTCTCTTTGACACTCAGTTTCCCCTGCTAATCTTGGTGACACTCATCTAACTTAGGCTTCCCTCCCCTCTCCCCTCCCCAAGACTCCATTAAGCATAAGTTATTGGAGGCCCCGGATGTGGCCTTCGCATCGTCTGGTGCACGGACGGCCTCAGCCCAGAGCCTGGCCCGAAGCCACAGCTCAGGACTGTCTCTGAATTCAGCTGAGGGATCGTCACCGTTTGTCCCCATCGCCTAACACAGCTGGCTGCCACTCATCCTGGCCTCGTGCCTGCTGCCCCCAGTGTCCCCACCGCTTCCTTCGCATCTCAGCACCCCAGACGGTGCGTCACAGGCGGCCCAGCGTAATCCGCCTCTGCATCCCCCGTGCCCAGCGCTGAGCCAGACCCGTGTTTGGGGCTTAATCAATGTTTGCGGTCGTGAACTAAACTGAACTCTCTCCTCTGCACCAGGGGAAATGCAGTCCAGGCTGTCTTCTGGGTCTGGGCTTGGAGCCAAAGGCTGTACCACCGGCCCCGCCCCCCATGTGCATTCCCCTCCCCCCATTGTCACAGGCCTTGGGGAATCGGTGGTTCCCCGGGTCAGCTCCATCCGCCCCAGCCAGGCCGCTCTCACCTCCCTGACCCTGTTCTTAGCAGGGCCAGGCCAGAGAGCTGAGGGACCAGCTCGTGGGAGGGAGGGGTCCCTGGGCCCACCGGCCAAGGAGCAGCTCCGCCCACTTCTCTCGAATACCCGTGGGTCCTGGGTAACTGTGGCCTCCCTCCTCCCAGGAGAGCCATCCCTCGGCTCCTGCTGGCGGGGCTGGCGGCTGTCTCGCTAACGAGCCTTCAGTCTTCATCAGAACAGGCTCCCTCTTCCAAGCTGCTGCATGGCTAAGCCCGACAGGGCCTCTGAGGGACGTTGGGGCACCAGGCCCGGGTGAGGGGGCGGGGACGGGTCCCACGTGCGCCAGGATTTCTCAGTTGAGAAGATTAAAGCAGTACGTAGTGTGAGTCTGCAGACCTTGGCGAGGCGAACCTCACACCTCACCTGAGGCTCCCGGGCAGGGTCTGGGGAGGGGAGAGGAGCCCGCAGGACGGGTGGCCTGCACTGAGCAGGGTTGTTCTTCTCTGTGTGCCCACCTCCCTGCCCACCGTCCAAAACACAGAAAGTGTTCAGCATGGCAAGGGGCACAGAGGCCTGCTGGGGAGCAGGGCTGCCCTGGGACCCTCTCCCGATGCAGCCAGGTAGGGGCGCTGGGGAAGAGCCACGGCTCAGCTGCTCCCTGAGCCAGATACTCCCTCGGGTGGGGCTGCTCCAGGAAGCCTGCTCTGAACCCTGGTCGGGCAACTTGCGCCGTGCCAGGATCCCGCAGTGCCCTGCACACCGCTTCCGCAGAACCTACCCCTTCACCGCGGTGGCAGCAGATGGGGAGGGTTCTGGGTTAAAATCGTGGACTGTGGGGTCTGTTCTGGTTGCACCGGGGTGCATACCTAGGAATGTGTCCTTAGGCAAGTCACTTAACATCACTAAACCTCGGTCTTCTCATTCCTAAGATGGGGACAGTGAGAGTCTCAGGCCGCGGGGACATTGTGCAGATGGGGGGGAGGGGAGATGGCGCACAGAAAGTGCTGCAGTGCTGTTAGTGTCGCCTGTGCCGCCCTGTGTCAGCGCCCACCACTGGCACCGGAGCTCCCTGAGACCCAGGACTGCGTCTTGCGCATCGCGGTGCCCCAGGCCTCGCACGGGGCCCAGCACAGCAGCTGTGCACCGCCGTCCCCGAACTGAGACCACGAGCAGAGCAGCACCCTGGTGCATCTTGCCTTCACCGCCACCCTCGGCAGGCTGGTCCACTGCGGCCCTCACGCCCGCGGTAGCGCTCTCACCTTCAGAGCGGGACAGAGCCTCAGACACAAGTGAGCAAACTGAGGCCCAGAGAGGGACGGTGACCTGGAAACATGGCCACCACTTCTCGCCTTGAGAGGCACCCCATGGTGAGGCTGGACCCTGAGGCTTGGGGTCCAGGAGATCTGCTCTCCAGACAGAGAGCGGCTGCCACCCAGGACCCGGACTCAGGAGCAGGGCCTGGATGCTGTGAACACAGCTCCACGGCCGCCGGGCTTGGACAACACAGAGACCTATGCAGTTTGGACATCCCAGATGGGCTCCAGTGGGTGCTACCCGACAGACGCAGAGAACAGGACACAAACTCCCTAGAGAACTTGAACTTGGAAATCACATGCATGCCCTCTGTATCTTTGCCATGGCCACTTCCTAAAGGAACCTCCCCGCAAGGGGTCCACATGCTCCCTCCCTCTAGGGTGGAGCCCCAAGGATCACCTTGAGGTGAAAGGGCAGAGCAAGCAAAGGAAGACAGTCTCCTCCCTGTGGGGCCTCGGGGAGGGGGCCAGTCGGCGCACGGTGCTCGGGGACAGAGGACAGGGAAGCCTGGGGGCCTCGTTCATTCATTGGCTCATCCATCCCTGTGCTCCTCCAAGGCGCCAGGCTGTGCTGGGCGCAGGAACAACGCGGGCATGGCCGGCAGCGCCCGGGGCTCACCCCCAGGCAGTGCTCACTCCTCCCCCGACAGTGGAGGGAATGGCACCCCAGAGGCATTCGGAGCACAATCTGCTCACTCCGCGACAGCCTGGGCATGACAGAGCCCCTGCCCTCACGAGGGGGATGCGGCCAGACGGCAGAGCCCGCCGTGGGCACTCAGGAACGGCATACTCCCCGGCTCGGGGGCTCTGAGCCCAGACTGAACTGTGAGTAGGGATCACCCAGGTGATTGTGACGGGGGATGGGTGGGGAGTGTTCCCAGCAGAGGAAGCGAAGTACGTGAGGGCTCAAAGCACAGCCAAGAGGCTCAGCTGGAGCCCCGAGTGGGAGCAAGGCAGGATGTGGGGGCGGAGCTGGGGGCGGCAGGGCCTGAAGTCCTTGTCCCCTAGAAAACGAGGGGCCGTAGGCGCCTCCGTGTGGGGTACCGTGACCGCTGTGATGCAGCTGCGGTGTGGGGACTGGGTCAAAGCAGAGGGTCTATAGGAGGCTTCCCCAGGGGCACACAGGCCTAGGGCCGGGGCGGGGGGGATGGCAGGAGAGGATGGGACTTGGGAAGAAGTGGTTAAGAGTAGCATGGGGGGTGGGGGGCTGGATCAGACGCGGGGCGGAGAGAGGAGCCACGGAAAACACCTGGGAGTTTGGACTGGCCGATGGAGCGGGCCCGGCAGGTTGGTGAACTGGGGAGATAGTGATTTTGTCCCAGATCCCTTCCAGCCCAAGGACCACAGGATGTGGGTGACTCATGAGGGTCACAGGAGCAGAATACTAAATCCTAGATCTCTAAGAAACCTGAGATGGAGTCAGGACCTGGCCCAGGCTTCATGCCCATCCCCATCCCCTTCAGGTCACTGAACTGTTACTTTCCCCTCTTCATCCTTTGAGCATCGTCTCATGTCAGGCTCTGTGTCGGGCACCAGGGGTGTCATGATGGATGTCTTTGCCCTGCCTTAAAGGAGACGTCAAGTAAACAGGAATGGTGATCCTGGGCTGAAGGGCTATGTCGGGGAACGCCTGGGTGCTGTGGTACCACTGAGAAAGGACATCCAACACAGCCTTGGGAGGGCGGGGAGAGCTGCCAGCGAGGAGGAAGGTGCGGGAGAGCAAGTCCTAAAGCAAGAGAAGGAGTGAATGAGGCCAGTGCAGGAGTAGGAGGGGGGTAGGAATGTTAGCAGTAGAGGCAAAGGGCTGTATGAGGCAACTGAGGCCCAGAGAGGTTAAGCAACTTGCCTAAGGTCACGCAGTTCATCTGCAGAAGAGAGAGTTGTGGAGCTCCATCTTTTGTAAACGTGTGCTGTGTTTTTAGCCACTCTGCTCCCCTCAGTCCCTTTCTCCCCTCCCCTTCCCACCCCTAGCCTGTCTTGGCCTGGAGAGCTACAGGGGCCAGGGGAGGCGGGCTATTCCCCAGGGCACGAGGGCTCCACCACACCCGTACCAGCCCTCATCTTTCCTGCCCCACTGCTGCTGGCCTGACATGCAAACCCATCTACTAGAATTATGCCCAGCATGAAAAAGGTCCACAGTGCCCGTCAGAACCCTGCACAACCCTCCCTATCCCACTAATCAGTTAGAATTAAACTCATTCCCTGCCCAAGCAGAAGCACCAGTTTCCTTTGGTGTTACTAACAGGATACTCCTTAAATTGAACTGTATTCTCTTTGGGGAGCAGGTAGGGACCATGTTTTTTTTCTTTTTGGTACCCCACTCCCTCATTGCTTTACGCATCGCAGTTACTCAAAAAATATTCACTCGCTAAGCTCTTCCTCTGCCCGAGGCACTCTGCTGGATGCCAGGGGATGGGATGAAGAGGACGCGGTCTCTGTCCTCAAGGGGCGGAGCCGAGCGGAACTGAGAGGAGTTCTCATCTGTACCAGCTGGCCGTCCACATCACAGCATGGGTTCCAGATGGACGGCCTCCTCTACCTCAGAATGGGCCTTCTCTACCTCAGAAGCGGGGCAGCCTACATTTTTAACAGCTCTAATTGTTAACGGAGCTAAAAACAAACCCCTTCCTCTCCTACAAGTTTCATGCATTAGTACCACTATTTTTACCTGGAATGATAGAAAATAATCTAATCCAGCCAATTCACATTCAGCTCTTCCATGTCTAAAACTGGTTTTCATGTCTACAGTTTCCCCGTATGACCCCAGCCAGTTGTTCTCTGTCTTAGAAGAACCTTAGAACCTCAAGATTCTCTTTTTCCCTCTTAAATGAAACCCCTAGAACCAGACAGCCTGACCAGTAACTAGTGTGGGGCTCCAGGCAGCTGCCCCCTTGCACGGGGGGTTTTATCCACCCATCTGTGAAGGCTGCTGGACCCATATCATTGGCAACCGCTTCATGGGCTATTGACGCTTCTTGAGCTTATAGTCAACTGAATCCCGAAGGCCTCTCACCCGCGACCAAGCCTGCTCATCTTATAGTAGTGCTGTGGGACTTTCAAAGCTAAGAACAGAACTTTAGATTTTTCCCTCTTTCATCTGATTTTTTTCCACTTAAACAATATTTCCTAATGAGTTTTTTTCTTTTTTTCAAATCTGGGATTCTGTCATCAAGGTATTAGCTTTTCCCTTTCAGCTTTGCATCAGTCCTTTTTTGAAATGGTTGACCTGGGCAGGACCAAGGACAGTGCCCCACTCAATGACCCTGGCATTGGCACTGATAGAAAAATCAGTGTTTTTTGACAATTCCGTTTGAGAATGGCCCACCCGACTATATTGTCAACTAACCCACTTCCTATCTTGTCCACGTAGATATCACGGGAGACTTTGTCAAATACTTTACTGAAGCCTGGTGCACCGCCTGCAGCCCCTGACCTTGGATAATAGCTCGACATCTATGCTGAAAGGAAGAAAAGACTGGTTGGGCTTGACTCAGTCTTAGTGACTTTTCTATTAGCTTCGCTTCGAAAACTCACAGTCCGTTGGGTTAAAGAATGGTTCTTTAGAACCTACACCTTTTAGAGCTAGAAGGGACCTCAGAGATGATTCAAGATCTAACTCCCAATTTGGCTGATGAGGAAACCAAAGCCCAGAATGCTTAACTGGCATTTTCCCAAGTCACAGAGGAACTAGAATAAGAACAAGGATTGGATCCCACATCTGTGCTCCACGCTCAGTGCTCTTTCCTAGCAATATTAAGTCATAAACTCTTTCTCTAAATGCGTTCGCACATACACACACACAGATCTTCCTTCAGGTCCCCTAATTTCCCACCCGTACAAGCCATGCCGTTATCATTTTGGAGGGTGCAGCTGGGACCCAGTGACTGACTATACTTTCTCCTCCTGCTTCACAGAATGGAAGCTGGAGGCTCAGAACTCCTCAGTGCAATTTGTTCTCCAATAAGGGGGTCTTCGGACTCCCGCAGTCCGGGCTAATCCTGGGACTCCTTAGTCTACCTGGAGGAGACCACCGTCTTCAAACCTCCTGTGAGCCTGTGTGTGCTGAGCAGGGGGCTGGCCCCTTGGGTGGGCAGGTAAGCTGGGCCGTCTCTTCTGGGGTGGGAATTGTGTCAGCAGCTGGTCTTCCTGCAGTGGTAAGAGGGGCAGAGCCCTGAACACGCTGCCTGTGGGCCTGGCATTACAAGGGTGACCCCTGCCACGGAAGGCTGGTTGCCTGAGGAACTGGGCTGCAGGGAAGGGCAGTCACTTGGTCCAGTTTGGGAGAACTAGAGGCAAAGAGGTCTGCCTGCAGCAGAGGCGGCCTAGACAGGGGCATCCCTGGTACCCTGGACAGTGCCCGAGACAGGGCCCTCCACCACCCTTCCCACCCCCCTCGGAGGCCCTGGGTACCTGTTTATTCTTTATGTCAAGGGAGAGTTCGTAATCGGAGGCGGCAGGGGCGCGGGCGCAGAGCGCAGCTGCCGGGACAGGCTGCTGCCTGCTGGGGGAGGCCGCGCAGTGGAGGCCGGCCCTCGGGGAGGCGCCCCCCGCCCCCGGCCGCTTCTCCTCCTCCTGCAGCTCCTGGGCTTGAGCCTTCGGGGCGTGGGCACTGGGTCTGCCGGCCGCCGCCGCCGCCGCCGCCGCCGCCACGGAGTCCTCCGTGCCCCCACCGGCCTGGGCGCAGGAGCCGTCACTGTGAACGAAAGGCAACTGTGCTCGGTTGGGGGTAGGGGCGGGGTGCATGTGAGTGCGGGGGAGGGGGACTGGGGCCCTCTGGCAGCGACGGGCCTCACCAGCGGAGGGGCTGGTGGGGGCCTCCTGCGGTCCCCATTAGGGAAGGGCCCCAGCCCTGGAGGAGAGCCTGAACTTGTGGAGATTCCCCCGGGGGGCAGAGGGAGGGAGTGGCTGGCACTGGCCGCAGCTCAGGAACCTGCTTAGAAGCGGTAGAGCAGGTGCTTAAGGGTAGACTACCTGAGTTCCAGGCTGGGCCCTGCCTCTTATTGGCTCTGGGGCCCTGAGCAGGTTACATAACCTCACGTTTCCTCTGTTTCCCCATCTATAAAGCAGGAATAATACTAGTGCCTACCTCATAAGGATGCTGGAGGGCTTAAGCTAGTTAAAGTTCTTAAAGCCGTGCCTGGCCCATGGTCCCTGCTCTATGTGTGTTAACTACCGTAATTACCCATGGCCTGGCCCCTGGTCCCTGCTCTATGTGTGTTAGCTACCGTAATTACCAATGGCCTGGCTTTCTGGCCAGTGGCTGAAGTAGCTGGGAGGAAGCTGATCCTCGCTGAGCCAGCTCCCTCTGTAGACTGCCCAAAGGGGCTGGGGGAGGAGTGGTGCTTATAATCCTGGCTTGGGTTATGAAGTATCTGTTCTTCCCCAGCCCCTACTCTCTTCCTGTGGAGCCAGCAGCAGGCTGGCCATAGCTGCTGCCCACCCGCCTCCTCTAAGATGACACTCTGGCTGCCCGGGGGGCTGCTACACTCAGGTTGCTCCCCTCCCCGGCCAGCCTCTGAATTCTGCCCGTCCCCAAGGCCCAGTGCTGAGCCATCTCCTGCATGAAGACGTTCCAGTGTTTCCAGCTTTCAGGCTCCATCTGCTAGAACACCAGAGAGTCACCGCCTCCTTCACAGAGGAGAAGCATCTCGGCTCACGGTGTGGGCTCCAGTGCAGCCCCACTACTGTGTGGCTTTGGTCAAGCGGCTTTTTCCCTGACCCCTGGTTTCCTCATCAGTATAGAGGAGGCACTAGTACCTGCCCTACGGGCTCATGCAAGGCGTAAGGGAGTCAGCGTATGTGAGGTGTTTAGCACAGTGCCCGGCACAGACTAAATGCTCCGTAAACCTTAACTCTTATTTCCGCCATCTCCCTTCCCCGCCCCCACCAGAGCCCGGCGCTTGTATTCTATGCGAATCCCTTCTCCCCAGTTAGTGCTGAGCAAACAACGAAGGCTCAGTAAACACTCGTTGAAGGATGAATTGAAGAGAACCCAAGGCTACTGGCATGGCCTCCGCAGTGGACAGTCTCTAAGGTTATCTAGCTCATCCTTCCCATCTCCCTTTTTCGCATATGAGGAGTGGGGGCCCAGGGAGGTGGGCTGGCTCTGGTTGAGGGCCAGTCAACCTTAGGGCTTATTTCTTCCACGGCTTTGTCCCACGTAAGATGCCCCCAATCGTGCCAGAGAAGGGACCTCTTCAAGCTCTTGTTTCCACCCAAACTTTGGAGCCTCCTGGTGCTAGAATAAGCAAGGGTGGAGTGAAGAATCCTCTCTTCATTCAACTTCTTCTGTCCCCCCCAGCACTCCCCTGCACCCCACCAAACATAGATAAAGAAGAGCTCACTGGCCAGCCCTAGCGACGAGCAGCCTCAAGCTCCTTGCCACTGCATGATTCTTTGCTTGGTCATTTCTTCTGTGGCCATCAACTAAGCTGTAGAGTTGGATGAGCTCTAAGTACGTGGCTTTTTCACTAGTATCACCAGGAAGTTCTTTTTAAGATCTAACTTCAGCTCCTCTTGTGATAGGACATGGCCATTCTTCCCGCAGAGCCCATGGAAGTAGCCCTTTCCCACTCCCAGCACAGCTTGCCTCCTGGGGACAGCATTGGGTCTCACCCATCTCTGCTCTGCACTGTCCTTGGTACTGATGCCCAAGGCTTCTTAACCCTAAAAGGTTTTCAAGACTCTTTAGAGACCAAACACCTTTAAAGATAGCCCTTTGCTCCCTTTATGCTGCTGGAGGATGCTTGGCAGGAGGTTCTCAGGAGTTGGTGCCCCTCAGTAGCAGTGCTCCACCAGTGATAGTGGAGGCTGGTGGACAAATACCCCAGCGTCCTTGTCTCTGGGGCAGGGCAGCTCTGAGACACATTTCACACCATCTCCCACACGTGCCCCATGGGGTTGAACCCCAGTGGCCCAAAGCAGTGACCTGATCATTAATGAACCTACATTGGCTTCCTGCTCTTTTGTGTCTCATCCGCCACTCTCCTGTTGACACTTCTTGGGGTCACCTGGTCCCAAAGACACTACTTACGTTAAAACAAAACACACGTTTAAAATAACCTTTTTCGTGGGCCACCACTCTGGATATGGACGACGGCTCCAAGGCCTTCTCACCTGAGCTCATCCGTAGGGTCTGGGAGACAGGAGGCCCCCACTGTCATCTCCAGCATGTGCACGTGCACGTGCATGCACACTCACACACACGGACACTCACACACACACAGTGTTCTAACTAGCGCTGTGGCTTCGGGGAGCTCGTGTCCTCCTGAGTCAGTGTCTTTACCTGCCACCTCGCAGGAGCTTACTCATCTCCAGGGACCCTCCAGCTTGGATGTTCTGGGAGCTTGGATTCCAGTGCCGAGGCCAGACCACCAAGGCCCACCAGTCCCAAGGTTCCAGGCTCTCTGGCTGGTGGAACCAACTCTGTCTTTGCCCACCTATGTGCACAAGGACCTGAGAGACTGTGCCCCCCCAGGTATATGATGAAAAGTTTTGGAACGGGGACCCCATCCTTGTCGTCCTTCCTTCTAATACTCCACAGACTTGTGTGGTAGGAGGTGGTGATGGAAACCCAAGACTACTGTCAACAATATGGCAAGGTTTAGGCTTGTCAGTGGAGGACAAAGAATATGGAAGGCAGACCTGGCTTAGAATCCTGGTTCTGCTACTTATGATGTGGCCTTGGGCAAATTACATAATCTCCTTGTGGCTCTATTTCTTCATCTGCAAAACAGGCATCCTTGTAATGCCTTTACAAAGTTGCTGTGAGGGATAAATACAGTGGGCACAGCCCCAGTACACTGCCTGGCACACGGTAGTTGATAGCAATGGTGGTTGTATTCTGAGCTGAAACCCTATAGCATGGAGTCCCACAAGAATGCCCAGAAAAATAGCACGGAGCATTCCTAAGTGGAAGAGGTTCTCAGTATTTAGCCTTCCTGTCAACCTTCACAAAATTGAAATAATAGGGTTTTTCCTCGTTCCTCGTGGCCTTTCCCAGACCCCCGACTAACTCCCAGGGTCTTTAGGGAGAGGAGTGAAGATGGACTGGCTCCCACCACTGTTCCCCACCCACTGGAGAAAGGACACAGTGAAGAAGAGCCTTGGTCTTGGGCATTTCCAAGTCATGGGATCCGTGGCCTCTGAGGAACCTGTGTGTATTCACGCCCTGGTGGGGCCCACCACGGTGTGGGGCGCGCCCTAGGTGGACGTCTGTCCAGTGCTGGTTGTATGGATTTGTGCTTTGCGCACAGGGAGAGAAGCTCAGATCTTCAGCCCAGGCTGTCATAGCTGGAAGGGCCATCTCTCTCAATCCACAGTCTCTTACGGAACTGGAAGTCCATTGTTCCAGTGCCCAGAGCATCACTCCTCCCAAGACACCGGCTGTGTCCCTTAAGTTTCCAGAATTTGCCAGGCTGACCTCACGTCATAAAGCCGGCATCCCTAGTGGGTCCAATTTCAGGCAGCCTGGCGCGTGGACAGGAATCGTGTGAATGGGATTAACTCTATGACAGGCAGAGCTTCTTTTAAGCCCCTGGCTTGAGCTTCTGGAGAGGAATCCTGATGAACTTAGCTGTCCTGGGCTTCATGTCCAGCTGCAGAAACAGACTCCTTGAATGGTAGTCCACTAGCCTGGGGCAACTTAAGGTCGCTGCTGACATATGGGAGATGGTAGTCACAAGAGTCTTGCCTGGGTTGGGGCACCCATTTGAAAAGGGAAAAGTAGAATGTGGGTGTCATCAGAATGAGAGGTTCTTAGAAGGCTTTGGTTACACCCACATGACATTAGGCTGATACACGTACAGGGGCCTAGGCCATCCACGGAGGTTATGCCACGCATGAGAACACAGGGCGTGAGTATGGGAAATGAAAGTCTTTGAGAACTTGGGGGAACAAGCAGTTTCTCAGAGGATACTACATGCACACAGGACCAGAATGATCTGTGTTGAAACTCAGCATCGTCAGGGGAGGGTCACTCATGTGGGACACTGGCTTGTGCGCAGTGGGATTCCAGGTACCCACTGAGCAAGCCTGGTCCTGGCACGTATAAGACTCCCCTGAGGTTCCAGTGACCACCCAGCCTGTCTCTCGTCTCTGCTATCAGAATTGACTTCCTAAAATGCGATGTATTAACGCCAATCCTCTGCTCAAAACCCAGCAGTGACTTTCCAGTAATGCCGGATACAGTTCAGTGTTCTACTCATGTCCGTGTGGTACTCAAGAGCGGTCATGATCTCACCCCAATCTCCTTTTCCAGCCTCATCTCCAGGAGTGACCTAGCCACTCTGTCCACGCTGAAACTCTCCCCAGATCTGCCACACACCCTCAGACCACCATGCCTCTCCCGTGATTTCCTCCCGCCTGAAAGGCCTCATGCCCCTAACCCTCCCATCCATTCTTTCTCTGCCTTGTCAACTCTTTCAGGGCTCACTCATTGCCCCAGGAAGAGTCCACCCCACAATATGCTCCAGTAATTCTTGGCGCTTGCCTCTGTTTTAGCGATGACCACCTTGTGCCCTAATTATTCATTGATATGTCTCTGTCTTCCACCAGACGGTGCTATGTACACCTTTTTGTCACAGGTGCTTATCACAGTGGACTGGCTTTTAAGTCATGTTTAATAAATGTTAAATGGATGGAGGGATGGGTGGGTGGATGGGTGGATGGAGGGAGGGAGGGAGGGAGGAATGGATGGGTGGATGGGTGAATGGATGGGTGGAGGGATGGAGGGAGGGAGGGAGGAATGGATGGGTGGATGGGTGAATGGATGGGTGGATGGAAGGAGGGAGGGAGGGAGGAATGGATGGGTGGATGGGTGGATGGATGGAGGGAGGGAGGGAGGAATGGATGGGTGGATGGATGGAGGGATGGGTGGATGGATGGAGGGAGGGAGGGAGGAATGGATGGGTGGATGGCGTTTGATCTTTTACACTTTCCCAAGGGCAGAGATACTGCGGTGAGCTTGGTGAGGTACCACCCAGACCCTGCTTCAAGGACTGCTTGCCCAGCTCTGGGGGTGCTGTTGAAGATGGCCTTCATCAGTCAGCTGCCCCCCACCCCAGTTCCTTCAGGAACTGCAGTGAGCTACTGGGCCAAAGTCAAATCCTCCCCAGGGCTATCTGCATGCAACAGCTGACAAAGAGGGGACGTAAAGGCTCAGCCGTATGACCCAACATGGGTTGGCTAGGTCACTCTCCCTCCAGAGCCCCCGTGGGATTAGCCGAGGCTCCTGGTGGACCTGCAACACGGTTGACTTCTCTCTCTGCCCCATGCCGTGTTCCTGCCCTCCCTTCCATGGGTGTTGATCCCAAACACCCTCCAGCAAGCGTCCAGCACCCTGAACTCAGAATCTCCTTCCCAGAGGCACCAGTCAGCGATGGAGACCCAGCTTTTCTTTCTCCTTCCTTTTCCTTGTCAGCCAGGATTACCCTGGTCTCCCTGCCCCCAGACCTGCAAAGCCTTTCTGGGCTCCGGGTGTCTTTGATAAAGACTCTGGACTCTCTTCCCAGAAAATGCACGTGATTTCATACACGCCAAGCTTTACCTCCACTTTCAGAGGCTTTACAGACTCCGCGGATCGGGCTGAAGACGCCCTCCCGGAGGGATGATCATGGATTTTGTCCATATGCTGAGAGCTGCGCCAAGCGCTGCAGGCAGCTCTGGTCACACAGAGGAAACACGAGGGCTTTCAGACACCGGTCACTGCTCCCTCAAAACCGACGGATCCTCGCTCACGGGTGAGAGCGCTTGAGTGGAGGGAGCCCCTGGTCCTACGACTCACTAGTCAGGTGATTTCGAGCGAAACACTTCACTTTTCTGCACCTCGGTTTTCTCATTTGCAAAATGGGGGTGTGAATATCTCCTTTCCAAGAGGGTGAGGAAGACGAAGTGACCTCCTAGGCTGGTGTGCTGGCCACCGTGGAACATACGTCCCTAGGAAGGATGAGGGAGAAGGAAGGGCAGCTGTGCAGCCCCCGCCAGGGAGCTGGTCCCGGCAGATGTGTCCTCCCCGGGCTCCCAGGCAGACCCTTCCCGGTGCCAGGAGCTGAGGGGACAGGAGCTACTGCAGAGCCTGTGAGGGCCAGGGAGGGGGGTGCTATGCCTGGAGAGGGGAAGACTTCAGGGGAGGGGGCCCCCAGGTCCTGGCACGAAGGCAGAGAAAGGCAGGAGGAGGAGCCTGGAGGCCCAACCCCTGCGGCTGGTTGGTGCGGGTGATGGGGGGGGGGGTTGGAAGCAGGGCCGCTTTCCCCTCCCTGCAAAGGCCGGAGCAGCAATTACCAGAGACGCAGCCAGGAGTGTTTTGAAGGCTGGAGGACTCTTTGGGCTAGAAGATTCCCCCAGAGGGCCTGACCAATTGCACTAGATTATCTCGGTCTCTGCCAGCCTTTCTTAAAGCTCTTCTGGGACAAAGAAACTAGGCATTTTCCAGACAAAAGCTAACAAAAAGCCTCACATCTCAAGATTTTTCAGCCTTTACTAAAACACTCCTGTCTCTCCCTCTCCTGAATCGATAAAGTGATCTCAGGTGGTCAGAATAAAGGCCAAGCAAGGGGAGTCAAGTGTCCTTGGGTGTCCCAGATGGTACTGCGGAGAGGTTGCAGTGAACAGAGGTCCAGCGTCAGGAACAAATTCACTCGCCGCCCATTCCAAGCACAGGCTAGGAAATGCCGGCCGCCCTGCACCTTCCTGTTCACACCACACGCAGGGTCACAACAGAATCCTCGCCGCCTCCCTGACCCCGCGTCATCTAAGCTGGGCCACAGTTCACGGTAGGATGCCCTGGAGGAGGGCGGCCGTGTCTTCCCTGCTGCCCACTTGCGGAGGCCGCCCTGCCTTCATTGGCTGTGACACATCCCAAGGCCCCGAGACAGTGAGTTATTGTCTGTCCCGGCGGCTCCTTGGAGACTCCAGGCTTTGACTGCACGGCTGCTCCAGAAGGTACTGGCTGCGTTGCTTTGTCTGGGGGGGTTTCTTGTTGAAGACATCACACTCCTCCTCCGGGCCTGTGCCCTCCCCAGACCCAGGCCCAGTCACGGTGGGGCCCCAGAGTCCAACGTGGAAACGGCCCCTGCGTAGCCCACTCCTCGGCGGGACGCCAGCACCAGGGAGGCCTCACCTAGAAGCTTCCTCAGGACGCCTCCCTCACAGACTCACAAGCTGGGCCACACGGACTAACGCCATCTTATTGCCCCTGGAAGCCTAATATTTTTGAGCGTTTGTTTTCCTCCCAGTAGACGTGGATCTGGAAGCAAAATCAGGCTCTAAGGACGCCCGCCCCACTCGCTGCCTGACACACCGCACACAGCTCCCAGGCGCATGCCCCTCTGAGCCCCTGAATACGCCTCGGGCTTTCTCACCTCCCGTGTCTGCCCACATTCCCATCTCGCCCACCCTGAGGCTGCAGCTGCAGAAGTGTGGCCTGTACTCTGTCCCTGACACACCCCACGGTCACCTCACAGCTGCACTGAATGGTTACAGCTAGTGAGCTCTGGCTTGTCGTCCACGTTTTCCTTTTATTATGAACTATCTGATACATGCAAATACGAATAACGTGCACGCGAGGTTCAGAGAAGAACCTTCGCTTGCACCCAGCTCAGGAAACAGCCCATCCGTACCCGCCGGTTCCTCCTTCTCTCCTCGGAGGAGAGCCTGCCCTGGATCTGTGTTTATCGTCCCTAGCTTCTCCTTAGGGGCGAACCTCCTCCTGTCATGTTGCATAAGCAGCACTGGCTGCTGGGCAGGGGCACTGCCAAGTGCGCCTCGTGCTGGCGGGGGCGGCTCGGGAGCTCTCAGGGTCTAGCAGAGCCCAGGAAGGGGCAGGAGGCCCTCCCAGGGGACGGCCCCCAGCCCCCAGCTCCAGGCCGGACTGGAAAGATGGCAGGGCTCTGACACAGCCAGGCTGTGCCCGTTCCTGCAGCAAGGAGGGCTTTCGAGTGAGATAATGGACTTGCTCCCTAAGGAACCCTGCTTCCGGCCCTGTGTGGCCAGATGGGTAACGATTTCCAAAGGCACCATGGGGACCGTCCGGAGCCATGCAGAAATAGCCCATGGAAATGCCAGGTGAGGCTGGCAGAGGTGGACTCGGGAGAAGCTGGCAGCCAGGTCAAGGGTGTGAGTGCCTTTGGGGTCCCTGAGAGGAGGGAGCACGCGAGGCGGTGTCAGCACAGCACGGTAGAAGTTACAAACGCAGACCCAGCGCCAGGCAGCCAGGCTCTGCCATGCACCTGCGTGTGGCCTTGGGCAAGTCTCCTAACCTCCTTGGGCCTTACTTTCCTCTCTAGGAAAGGATCGCAGTAGTAATGTATATGAGATGCCCTCAGCCCTATATAAGTAGCAACCATCGTTTTCCTTTTCAGGATTTACAGCATGTTATTTTGTCAAATAAGATAAAAAGCAAAAGCACCGGCTTCCCTGGTGGTGCAGTGGTTACGAATCCGCCTGCCAATGCGGGGGACACGGGTTCGAGCCCTGGCCTGGGAAGATCCCACATGCCGCGGAGCAATCAAGCCCGTGCGCCACAACTACTGAGCCTGAGCTCTAGAGCCTGCGAGCCACAACTACTGAGCCCACGTGCTGCAACTACTGAAGCCCGCATGCCTACAGCCCATGCTCCGCAACAAGAGAAGCCACCGCAATGAGAAGCCCGCACGCCACAATTAAGAGTAGCCCCAGCTCGATGCAACTACAGAAAGCCCGTGCACAGCAACGAAGACCCAACACAGCCAAAAATAAATAAATAAATTTGTAATAATAATTTAATTTTTAATAATTAATTTATATAAAAAAATAAAAGAACCAGACAGACGGCTGTGGTTAAAATCCCACCTCTCACTAGCTGTGTGGAGCTGGGCTAGTTCCTCAACTCCGCTGAGCTCGTTTCGTCCTGTGTAAGGTGGGGATACCTATGTTGCTGGGAGAGTTAATAAAACAATGACCATAAAGCCTCTGGCACCTATCTGATGCTCGGTAAATGCAGGTTTCCTCCCCTAATCTGGGCCTGTTGTGCTTCCCTGGCTTCTGGGCTGCTGTGCTCTCCCCGGAGAGCGAAGACCTCATCTGGTCCTTCTTGGATCCCTCCAACAGCCCTGTGACGGTGGCCCACACAAACCATGTGTGGACAGCCCATCCCAGAGGTGGGGCATGAGACCACGTCTCTCCATTTCCCTCCTCCAGGTCCACCCAAACCAGCCCTACCTCACCCAGCAGAGATGTTTCCTACGTTTCCTTGGTCCTGAGCCATTTTCAGGGAAGGCTATCCTCCCACCTCCTCGCATTCCACCCCACATCAGGGGAAAGGTCTCTGATGGCCTACAGGTGCCTGTGTCAGTCAGGTGTGTGCTTGCCAAAAACCAGGAGTCTTGGGACACAAGAGATGGCAATGGCAGAATCACCAGCCGGGTAGGACATTGCTCTAGACATCTGCCAGGTTACTATGGAGCAAGATTCCTTGCCTGTTTCTTTATGGTCACCTTCCTTATCTTCACCTTTCCTCCTGGAAGTCCTTCCTAATGTCTAGCTTCAATCTTTCTTGCTTCAGTAGAAACCACTCCAAGCTCACAGTATCAGAATGGCCAGGCAATTTCGCACATGCCTGTGGGTTTCACGGGTCATCTCCAAAAGTGTTTGGGAGGAAGGGCCAGCAATGCGGGACACAATGGCTTTGGGGAGAAGCTCCAGAGCTCCCAGCACGGGGAGCCACCCCCTTCCAGGCAGGGCAGTGGTCAGTGCCAGGCCATAAACCTTTCCCTGCGGGGGCTAAACTGTCTCCTCCTCTTAAGAGGAAGCCAAGCTGTCGTCTGGCTAGAAGATGTTCCTGATAAAATGTCTCTGCCCTTAATCGCATCCTCGCTGCACTGTGACAGCCCAGTGCTGGGTTAAATGATTTCCTCCCCTGCCCTGACGTCTAGAAATCTCCTCTCCAGGCCTGTTGGCCCTGCTTGACTGTCATTCATCGGGGCTCTTAGCTTCTTTGATCCCTTCCCCAAATTGGTCCCTCAGTTCTTGAGTCACCCCCCCACCCCGCCCTGCTTCTCTCTCTCGTTCTCTCTCCAGCCAACTCTGTGTGTCACAGGCTAGGCTTGAGTAGAAACATCTGAAAGCGGCCCCCTCCCCCATGCCATCGCCTGCTGTCCAAAGGAGGGACTGGACCCTCTCCCTGAAGGGCACAGCTCAACGACCCTGAGCAAGATGCAGGGTAGTGGGTCCCCTCCTGCTTACCATACTAGGGGCTCCTGCTGGGACCCCATCCCCTGAAGGAGTCGGCCCACTCTTTCTAAGTATTTCTCAGTCACACCTGAGTTTCTAGACCCCTTCTCCTGGGACTCCTGGATCTTAACTGATGTCTCCCTCTGTGCTCTTGAAAAATCCAGCTTTAAAACAGCTAGCATTTATTGAGTGCCTACTATATACCAGACACCTTTGCCCACGTCATGTTGTTGAATCCTCCCCATCACCCTGTTGTCCCCATTGGACAGATAAGAAAATCGCGGATTCGAAAGCTTCAGTAACTGCACCAAGGTCACAGAGTTTGTAAGCGGCCAAGCCAGAACTTGAACCTGGATGTGAGTTACTCTGTCCATGCTCTCAGCTGCGCTGCATCCTCGCGCTTCCTTGAAGGCTTCCTGAGCTCACCTTCCAGCCCAGGCACTCCTATCCCACCTCGTCACCCTCCTCCTTTCCGACCTAGAAGGGAATCCACAGAATCTGGTGCTCATCTCTCCGCCCTCAGAGAAGAAAGGGAATTCTCTGTATTCCCTTGTATTGTAGAGTTCTTCGTTGGTCAGTAATTAAGAGTCTCCTGTTTACCAGAACCGTTTCTTGTTACGAATTAGTAAATTCATACTAATGTGATACATCAGTCTCTCATGAATTTGTTTCTGGTGAGTCAGTCCCCCTGGAATCCAAGAACCACAGGGACGCCTAATTGATTCTCCAAACCTGCAAGGCTACAGCCTAGACTTAGAGCCCGGTGCCCACACCAGTTCCCGCCAGCCTGCGGGGGGTGGGGGGCAGGAGGAGGGGGCCCCAGGCCCGTCAAACAGTGACAAGAAAGAGGCGCCCTGCCGCTCCTCTGTCTGCACGGGCTCTGTCTTCACCTCCAGAACCTGAGCAAGTTGCTGCCCTTCCCTGAGCATTTCCTCGGCTGACAACTGGACGCAGGGATTCTCGCCCTCGTGACTTTGAAGGTTTGTGGGGAGGATCGGTGGAGTGGAGGGTGGGAAGGAGCCTGTCACCTGGCAGACGCTGCATACAGTGAGCTGAGGCTGAGGCTGGCTCGCCACCCAACGCTTCCTCGTTGCCGGGGGCCCAGTCCAGCTCCCAGGCCGCGCCCTGGGGAGGCGACGGGGATGGAAACGAGACAGGTGGTCATGCGAGGGCAGTGGGTCATGCTTGTGAGGTGAGGCTGGTCTCCTTTAAAACTGCCTTTTGTGTTTTCACAGTAAGTGAAATGGAGAAAGAAACCCCCTGGCCAGACAGGGGGCACATCTGCTCACAAAGCGCAAAGATGGAGGAACAGCCCCTCCCCACGCCCGCTGCTCTGCGCTGAAGGCAGTTTGCCGCGCCCACCATGGACGGAGGTCCTCAACCCCCAGGGCTCCCTCCTGGGCTCCACTCCAGGGCAGCGCACTCTGGGGGTCTTCACAGCCCTGGCTCAGGGTGCAGGACCCCAACCCCTGCAAAGACCTCTGGAAACGAATCTCTGGTCTCCTCGGAGACGGGACAGCTCCCCCCTGGCCTTTCTGCTGCCCGTGGCCCTCCTGACGTGAAGATGCAAGGACCCCAGAGATTGGTGGCCGGGCAGGCCGGGTGGGCCTGCTTCCACCCCTGCGCTGCCTCCACCCAGGGCCACGAGGGAAGCTGAGGCCTTTCTGTGCTTCGCTGGGGAAGAGCATGCAGTTCTGCAGCCCCAGAATGACCTCCCCACTTCCTCGGGGGGTGGGGCAGGGTTCCCAGCAGCCTTGGAGCCTGGATGCGACTAATGCAGCCGGAAAGGACTCAGTGGCCCCCGAGCCCAGCTGTTTGAAGCCTAAACTGTATCGATTTGAGAATTTAATTGCTCTGTGATCCCTGAGTAAATTCTGGCTGGTCCATTGATCAGGCCTCCGGCCGCTGTGGGGAGACAAGATGCGGTGGTTGCTGACGCAGGGCTCTCCCTGCAACACCGCTCCTGGCTGGGTGTCCCCTCCTCAGGGGTCCCAAGCAGGGCCCCCGGCCTGGCTGGTTGGCGGGTGATGGGGGCAGGGGCACCAGGAGGGACTGGTCAGGGCTGCAGGCTCTCCTTGGCTACGGTGCCCTGCGTGGGAAGGGCAGGCAATAAAATCGTTTTTTCTTTCCTGGGGGGAAAATGTAAAACCCAGCCTAGAAAAATAAACCCTGGCAGGTTGCACACTAATATATTAACGGTGGTTCATTCTGTATGACTGCCTTCCATTTTTATTTTCTTCTTTATACTTCTGCATTTACCACATTTCCAACAACTAGCAGTATAACTTATAATCAGAGAAAATAGATGTTATTTAGGATCAAATGGAATGGCTGGAAGGATTGCTCCTATGCTCCTAAAGAAAATCCTAGCGGCAGCTCCGTGGAAAGCGGCTGCCTGTCGGAGTTCAGCCTGGGCTGACCTTCCGGCTCCAAAACTAGCTGGCAGGGGTCCCTCTGTCAAGACCCCAAACTTCTCTCCACCGTCCAGTCCTTATCTGCAAATGGCCACAGCGCTGTCACACGGAATGAAGCGAGATAAAGTACTGAGTGCTTAGTGACACGGCCCTGGCATGTTCCGTAATATTAGTGCCTCTTCCATCCTAGCGGAAGGACCCAACACGCAGCGTGCCCCCCAGACCCTCCCCCTCCCCAGGGCTGGGGGTGGTTCTGTTTCCTGCCCAGTGGCCCCCTCCTGACCCCTCCTCCCCCGCCACCTCCTGTCATTACTCTAACAGAAGCGAGCCTTCCTCCTCTCGGGCCCCACTGCCACCCACGGAGACAAATGGGCCACTATTTCTCTAGATGCAGGACGCAGCGGCCAGCTCCAGGGTCATTGTTCCTGACGTCACTGAGAGCCCCAGAGGGAGGAGAGCCCATGGATGGAAAGCAGGGCTGTGATTACTGGCCTATTCAGTGGCCCGGAATAAAGCCCTGTCATTAGTGGCAGCGGGGGGGTGGGGGTGGGGTGGGGGGGGAGCATGGATTGTGTGCCCGGGGCGATGCACGGGTGGTCCAGCCTCAGAGACCTCGCCAACCCCATAACCACGCCACTGCACCCCGTCCCCTGGCCCACTGTGCCCATCCCTCGCTCCCCCCAGGCTCCGTGTCCCAAGACAGAGTTTCTCCTGACCCCATCCCCCAGGGCTGCCCTTTGGGTAGCTGGGGAAGGCCGTCCTAGCCCCTCCCACACACACACCCCGAGGACTGGGGCTTTGGGAGGGGCAAGGGTCTCTCCTGGACCCCCAGGTCTCCCCTGGCCGAGGGTTTTCCTCAGGCTGCAGCAGCTGGTCTCTGTGCGTCTGATCAGAGGCGCTAGGGGTGATGGGCCGCCACTCGCCGGGGATGAGGCCAGCGGCTCAGGAAGGGGACTCTCGCTCAGCCCCACAGCTTGGGTGGGGACAGGGAGGGCGTGGCACCTCAGGCTCTGCTGACCTGGGTCACTGTTGGCCAGGTACAGAGGAGGGAGGTGGCCAGCCCTGCTCTCACACACCAGAGACCCTGACCCTGAGCTCTGACTGATGGCGTGGAGTCCTTACTGGGCCCCCTGTAGAGACCACCTGGCTTATCCCTGGAAACCCCAGAGGAGGCCGTCTCGGCCGGGGCCCTGCTGAGCCGGTGGGAACCCAGGCTGAGCAGTGGGAGGGGCTGGCTTGTCTCAGAGCCCAGCCCAGGGTCTCCCCAGCGTGGCCCTGAGGGCCTGGCGATCCAGCCACCGTGTGCTCTCACAGCACACAAGGCCTCTGACCTGGGCACCTCCTTAGAGTGACTCGGGGGCAGGGTGGGGGAGGGATTGGGTATGCTCTCTGGGGGCGGGGATGCCTGGTCAAAGGGAAGGGAGGGGCTGGGAAGGTCACGGATAAGGCTGGGAACAGGGATGTTGGGAGTCTGATGGGAGAAAACGTATCTGGGGGTGGAATCCCCCCAGGAAGCCAAGAACAGACAGACTGACTGACACGCAGACTACTGGACGTCTGAAGGCACCCAGGGGGCTCCTCCCAGAGAAGCTGAGATGCTGACATGAGACAGACGGACAGACAAACAGACAGAAACACACTCCAGGAAACTACAGGCCAGACAGATGGGACGACTTGGGATAACTGGGAACAGAAGCAGACAGCGACCGAGGATCTGGACCGTGTAGACGGAGGGCGGCAGTGGGCAGTGTCACAGGCCCTCGGGGACCAAGAGAATCTCCCACCTCCCACCTTCCCTCCCAGCATCACTGCCCCACCATGGGAAACTGATAATAGATGTATAAGAAGCCTGCTCCCCTGGCGCCCGGCCCCCATGAAGGGGCAGCACCCCGCCCCGCCCCAGTATACCGCCTCTGTCTCCCGTACCAGGTCCTCCCACCGCCTCCGACCAGGACTCAGGGCTTCGGGGTAGGAGGCCAGGCAGTTGGAGAAAAAGACGGAGGGGTGAGCGGGAGAGAGAGGAAGGGGCGTGGGAGACCCAAGGGAGGATTTCCGTCCCCAGCGCCTGCCGGGCACGAGCATCTTGGGGGCGCCCTGTTATCCACCCTCACCTGATGCCGGTGCTTGGGTGGCAGCAATGGAGGTGGACGGGACTGAGGTGGCCTGCTGGGCAGGAGACAGAGCAGACAGCTCCTCCCTGCCAAGGAGTACATGTCTAGGAAGAAGCCTCTCCTGTGTCTGAGAGTGACCGCCCAGGGGATGGAGCTAGGCCCTCCCACTCCTTCCTGTCCATCTCCTTCCTTGCTGTCCATCACCCTCCTTGCTGTCGGCCAGGTACAGAGGAGGGAGGTGGCCTTGCTGTCCATCACCCTCCTTGCTGTCCATCACCCTCCCTCCTTGCTGTCCATCACCCTCCTTGCTGTCCATCACCCTCCTTGCTGTCCATCACCCTCCCTCCTTGCTGTCCATCACTCTGGGCCACTCACTCTCTGCCCCCTTTCCTTTCCTCTCCCACCATCTCTTTCTCCCGTTTCTCTTCTTCCTTCCAGTTTCCAGGAGGACCATTTTCAACTTGGGGGCATCGCATGCCCCCTGGATGGGGAGCCCCTCGAGATCCAGGTGGCCTCACTCTCCTTAGGTCCTGGGCACAGAGCTCGGCCCCGAGACCTCTGGGCATCGGCACAGCTCTGGCCTCCCCTCGTCTCTGTCCCCCGGTGTGGTCGTGCCTCCTGCAGTCCTGGATCCCCAGGGTGGGCCCCTTATTATGGCTCAACTCCCACCATTGCCTCCCCAGGGTCCTGCCTCTCCCAACCCGCTCGAACTCCCTTTGAGGGAAAACAAGCAGTAACACCTTTCGGGGGAGGTTTTCCATCCCCAAGCCCACCGGCTGCCATCTCTGATGACTGCCCAGTTACCTCCCAAGGAATGAAGGGATCATGGAATCACTGAGGCTTCAACCTGGAGGCAGCCCTTAGTGCAGCAGGTCTGGGCCAGGGTGCTCGCGGCTCTGAACCTTCTGCTGCCCTCCCGTGAGACAGGTCCTAAAGCCTGTCCAGGCCCTGAGCAGCCCAGAAGCCTCGGTGAGATGAGAAGTCATGCTGTTCCCTACATAGACCAGCCCCTTCATCGTACAGACGGGGAAGGTGGGGTCCAGGGGAATCCAGGAACTTGCCCAGGTTCATTCCAACAAGAGGAGACTGCAGATGGGGTGCGTTTCAGGCTGGAATCCGAGTATCCTGACCCCCGGGGAAGTAAAAACAAGGAAAGAAAAGAGAAATGCACTGAACTGAGATGGAAAACTTGGGGGAAAGAGAAGAGGACAAAGTGTGACCAGTACAGAGGGGGCAGCTCCAGGTCGAGCCGGGGGGAGAGGACGCTGACGCAGGGGAGGAGGAGAGGCGGAGGGTCAGAGGCGGTGGACGATGGAGGGGAGGGGAAGAACGAAAGCGATGGAGAGAGCCTGCGGGGAAAAGAGAGGGTGGGCGAACGATGCAGAGCAGGGCAGGGAAGAGAGCCTGGGACGGGACTCCAGACCTGACTTCTCAGTGGGCCCCCTCCCTTCCCAGGTGGTCGGCAAACCCAGCGCAGTATGATAAACCTTCAAATCAAAGTTACCTTGGCTCCTTTGTGGAAGGAGAAAGATTAGAGAGAAAAATGCAAATCTTGGATATGAGAGGCAGGATGGGTACTATTATTGGTGGGGCACCTTCGGGTGCCATGTGAGACGTATAGATATAATCAAGCTAATTTCCCCTGACGTTTAAAAAGGTGAACTTTTTACAGGCTGGTTAGTGGGAAGGAGCGTAGGTTTGGGATTTGCACAGCAGGGTATCATGACCTAAAAATTGGGAACTGCTCATCTGGGGTCCAGAGGAAGGACGGAGAGGTGGAAATATGAGGGAGGAGCTAAAAACAAACAAAAATCCCACAAGACTCAGGAGGAAGAGGCCGAGTAGGGCCCTGGTGTGCGCTCTGCTTGGAGGGGGAAGGACAGTGGGGGTGGGGAAGGGGGGACCGTCCAGCAATTATTCCCACCTTTGGGAGGCCAGGTCAGAGCAGGCGGGCTTCTGCTCGGCGTCGGCGGCTGGGCAGCAGAACTGGTGCAGCACGGTCTCATTCCTGAGGGCAGAGCAGAGGAAGAAGGTCAGCGCCCTCCGACCCCAAGGTGCTCCTGCCTCAACACCTTGCCCCTGGGTAACACCAAGGTCCCAAACACTACCCAGGGGAGAACGTGCAGCACGGAGTCAACGCAAACACTGCCTGCTGTTTGCAGCCCCTGACCTCTTCTACTTCTGCGCCCCGATCCCTGCAGTAGGCTCCTCCATGTGACGTAACATTTATTTGACTGTATCTTTTGTCGTGATCATGGTTAGCCCTCTATAACCCTTTCCCCCACTAGGGTCTGACCAGCGAGGCAGAACTAGATCTGTTCATCCAAGATGCACAGAATTGCATGCAGTGAACATTTGTAAGCTGATCATATGCAAAACACCCGTAGAGGGCTTAGGGTTGACGGCTTGATGAGAGATTTGTCCGACGTGGGTGAAAAAACCGACCGGAAGGTGGAGATCCGGGCTCTGGGGCCACTGCTGCAGGTGGCTCGCCTTGTGATACCTGGTTCACCTGTCCTGCATTTCAGCTTATTTACTAATGAACCACAGGAGCGGCTCCCAGCCCCAGCTGCTTACTAATCTCTCCAGGAGATTTTTTAAATTACGGATTCACTTGGGCTGGCCTGGGTCAGGGGCAGCAGGACATTTTCTAAGCTCCCAGGTGATTTTCTAAGGGCAGCCAGAATTGAGCGCCATTCGACTACACAGTTTCCAAGGTCCTTCCGTTGCTGCGAGGCTGGGATTCTAATACCTGTCTTGAGCCACCTTGAGACTTAACACTGAAATTATTTTTGTTGTTGTTGTTTTGTTTTTGTTGTTTTGGCTGTGCTGTGCGACTCGTGGAATCTTAGTCCCCCACTCAGGGATTGAACCCGGGCCATGGCAGTGAGAGCACCAAGTCCTAACCACCGGACCACCAGGGAACTCCCCTGAAATTACTTTTGGATAAAGTTATGCTGACCTCCTGCCTTCTCCCCTTTGGCAAGCATGAAGTCAGAGAAAGTCAGACCCGAAAGGGCTCTGTTCTGATCAACCTCCCAGGGCTGGGAGCCGCTCCCCTGAGCAGCATTGAGGCAGGTTCCACGTGGTCCTCCCAGGTCTCCAGACGCGGATGCATTGGCATGTGCAATGGGAGACATAAGCCTCCAAGTCCTTCCACACCTCAGGCTCGGGCTGGCAGTGTATTGGGGGTCGCAGTCTCTTTTGGGGTTCCTACTGATGGGGTCCCTAAGGACAGTCCAGCTGGGAGGAGGAGTTTGCCTTCAGCCCCTCCCCTGTTTCCTCTCTATCCACCTCCTGCCCATGGGCCTTCTCAGCCTGGGCCAGGGGCTTCCCAACAGACACCCCCTTCGGCGCCTCCTTCTGGGATTAATTTCATGCTACCCACCTCTAACCACCCTGGCCCCCTGCCCTGCCCGAGGTCACCGTCCAAGTGCCTGACCTGGGCAGGTCTTAGCTTAAGTCAGCCCCAGACCTCCCTTCCCTCCACCTCAGAGGAGAACCCACACAGAGGAACCCCAAGAATTGATTCTCATTAGAGACAAAATTGGAAGAAAAAAGTGGAGAAGTGATGGGAAGGCACGTCACCTCTGTGGTATCCTTCCCCCAAACCTATAACCCATTCCAAACGTGGGAGAGCGTCAGACAAACCCAAATCGAGGACATTCTACAAAATATCTGACCAGTCCTCCTCAAAACTGTCACGGTCTTGAAATCCACAAAGAGACAGAAACTGTCACAGACCAGAGAAAACTGAGACGTGATAACTAACCGCCATGTGGTGCCCTTGGTGGGATCCTGGGACAAAAAGAGGATGTTAGTGGGAAAGCTAGTAAAGTACAAGTAAGGGCTAGAGATGGATAGATAGAGATGGATGGATGGATGGATAGATAGATAAATATAGATGGATGGATGGATGGATGGCTAGATAGATATAGATGGATGGATGGATGGATAGATAGATAAATATAGATAGATGGATGGATGGATGGCTAGATAGAGATAGATGGATGGATGGATGGATGGATGGACGGATAAACAGACAGATGATAGATGACAAAATCGGGGCCGCAAAATACTAAAAATCATATTTCAGCACTTCATAGTGTTTACTATGTGGCATGTACTGTTCTAAGCACTTTCCATGTGTTACTTTGTTAAAACTCGCAAAACAGCATCCAACAAAACTTCCTCCTCCGTCTCCAGATGAGGAAGCGGAGGCCGGGGGAGCCTGTGAACCACAGATGAACTCTCAGGCGTTCAACACATGCCTCGTTTCTTATGACAACTCGTTATGTTCTGTGTTATCATCCTCTTTTATACAAATGAGAAAACCAACGCTCAGAGGATGTAAGTGACTTGTCCAAGGTCACACAGCTAGTTAGCAGGAGAGCCTAAAGCCCAGGCAGGCAGGTTTCAAGGATTGTGTCCATTATTCTACTTTGTAAGGTTTATGGCCAGTGGACACTCACGTCCAGGCCCCACGCCCTGGACGGGGGTCCCCGCTGCTTAGCCCAGTGCCGGGTACACACTGCTGGTACCCAGTGCATGAGCGTGCAAACGAGCATCCCACGCCTCAGGGAGTCCACCCGCCAAGAGACCATCCACATCGACCAACGATGAAGTTCCTGTTTGACTGAAGCTGGAACTTTCTCCAGCCGTAATGAGAACACGGGCGGGGGATCGTCGCCTTGTTTGTCCATCGCTGCCCGAGTCCGAGGCCTGTCCTGCCACCGCGCTTGAGCTGATCCCTGAATCCCTGGCCTGCAGGCCACAGCCCCTCCTCTCTGCCTCCCTCTCTTCCCGCCTTCCCTGGGAGCACTGCCCCCATACCAGAGACACCAGACCACCGGGCACCAGAGGCTGAGAAGGGAAGTGGGGGACAGGAGGGACGAGACAGGGTCCCCGGGGCGGCACCACCCATCACAGCCTGTCCAGATGTGAGGCGGGGGGCCTGTCCACAGAACCCAGGACAGCTGGCCTGAGGCCTTGCCCCCAACCCAGCCCCAGTAAGGTGCTGGGATCTGTGCTGGGTTCACCAGCCCTCCACAAGCGGATCACAACCCCTGTGTAGGTTCGTCAAGTCCTTTATCTCCCGAAGCCTCAGTTTTCTCCCCAGTAGGATAACAGTAAATCCTTCACTTGGCAGGGTTTTTAGGCGAGCAGATACGTGAATGTACAAACACAGCATAAAGGTAAGGGTCATACGAGCGAACGTTTTATTCATTCACTTTTCTGACCCAGGCTTTAATTTCATCAGCTCAAATGCCAGAAAGAAAGGAAGAATTTTTCTTCCACGAAGGGTGCTCTCTGCATGCCTGAAGTCAGCAGGGGCTGCATTTTGTGAGCACCGAGAGGCAGAAAACGTCCCCTCCACGTAGCAAGAACCTGCTGCTCTCAGAACTTGCTTCTCAGACCTCTGCCTTGGTACCTAATTCATCAAACAGGGCAGATGGCAAACTGCAACATCCCTGCATCCCCATTTCATTGTGGTGGAAATAGGCTCCGCAGGTGGAGCGAATCCCGAAGATGCTGGGCATTTAGGTGGAGGACCTAGAGGCAGGCCTGTTTCCCGTTGCTGCTGGGGAAGTAAAGAAAGGAGGAAAGCCTGTGCTCACAGACCTCAGGGCCACCGCTGCGCTTTGGGGTGAGGGGCACCCTTCAAGGTGCACCAGGAACGTGAGCCAGACCTTGGAATCCTACAGCCCCCAATTCGGCCCAGAGCAGGAGCCCGGGAGGGGCTTTCCCGGAGCTGCCACGCTGCATCGTTCAGCTCGCGGTCTGTGCAGTTCACAATCCAAGGCGGTGGCCCTCGGAGATCTGGAACTGAGCAGCCCCAGCACGTTGGCAGTGGAAGGGGCCCCTCTGAAAAAAGAACGCAACCCATTCTCAGTCCTGGGCTCTTGGAATTCCAAAGGAGGGAGGCGTATGGTATCCAGGCTGAAAGCTTATTTCCCGGGTTCGTGATCCCAGGACCCCTGACTTTAGGCAGAACTCAGTCCTCCCTGGCTTTAGCGACCCCAGGTGGCCCAAGTCGATGAGTGTTGATGGGGTGGCTGGATTGTGGGTGGATGTGCTGACCCTAGAGCGGGGCAGTCCGGACCCAGAATGCCCCAGGTGGCCCAAGTCGATGAGTGTTGATGCGGTGGCTGGATTGTGGGTGGATGTGCTGACCCTAGAGCGGGGCAGTCTGGACCCAGAATGAGGGTTTGAGTGTGTGGCTTGTCCCTTGTCTTGCTGCCACGCTGGGCTGGGAAGGAGCATGGAGTTCTCAGGGGATGAGAGGAGCGGGCCATCGGGGCATTTCAGGGCATCACCCGAGCAAGATGGGGGTTAAGGGTCTTCCAAAGAGTCAGCGTGGACCTGAAGGAAGAGGAGGAGCTGGGGTTCCTCTGGAAGAGGACCCTGTTTCTTACTCTGAAAGAGCCAGGAAGCAGAGAAGAGAGTGGTGGTGCTGCCTGGGGAAGGGCAGAGACCTCAGAGGCCAGCTGGCTGGAGGGGGAAGAGACACCAAGAGCTGCCAGGAGCTAATGAGGTTGTAGCCAGGCCAGGCCCCGAGCCACGGGAGGCTGTGCACCTACAATTTCCCACGTCTCTAGTTTGAGACTCAGGATTCCACTGCTTGGCCATCCACACAGCCGAGTAGTTGAGAGGAACTGATGAGACGTGCGGTGATGCGGTGGGTGAAGTGGCGGAGGATGCGGGAGGGGACGCCCAGCAGGAGAACTGAGGAGGAAAAGCCAGGACCCCTGTGGCACAGCTTTGAAGGAGGACCCCTCCCCTTCACCAAGCTGAAGACAGCAGCTCTAACCCCCAGCCTCTGGAAGGAAACAGCCAGGAAACCTCTCCGACGGAGCTGTCTTGAGCTTCAGGAAAAGGGAGAAATCGTAAAGTCATTCCCGGCACCTTCCTCGCCCCGACCCGTCCTGGTGCCACCGCCACCAGTGCCGGCAGAGCCTGGAGACTGGGCTCCTCCCACCTCCCCCTTTTCTTAACTTTATCACCTCCTCCAGGAAGCCTTCTCTATCTAAACATGGTAATAGGAGGAAAAGATGACCTTATTTTGTCAGAAGTCACTCCTATTCATGGGGGGTGGGAGACATTGAATGGTCACAACAACTCTGAGAAACAAGAACAAGTTATAGGACATACGCTGTGTGCTTTCAAGACTTGCCCAAATTAAGAGAATTTGATGTTGGCATAAGGAGAGACATACAGATGGACTGAACTGAACAGAGACGCTAGAAATAGATTCAAATATCAGTTGATTCTTGGTAAATTGATTTGTGGTAAAGGTACCAAGATAATTCACTGAGGGATACTAACTTTTTTAACAGATGGCGCTGAAACAATTGAATATCCACATGCAAAAAATGGACTTCAATTCATAACTTGCACCATATATAAAAATTAATACAGAATAGATCATAGACCTGAAGTAACACGAAAGTATAAAACTTCTCCAAGAAAACATAGGAGAAAATCCGCGACTTAGAGGACACAGAGATTTCCTAGATATGACACAAAAACACAAACCATAAAAGAAAAAAGCTGATGAATTAGACTTCATCAAAATAAAAAGAAATTTTCTCTTTGAAAGATACTGTGAAGAAAAATGAACAATTCTTTCAACTCATAATTAAAAGATGAACAACTTTATAGGAAAATGCACAAAAGATTTGAACAGATACTTCACCAAAGAAAATATACTAGTGATATCACTAGTCACGTAGAGGCACTTATTACAAAAAAATTAAAGATTCATGTTAAAAAAAAAAACCCAGCACCCCTAAATACCCATGGATAAACAAGTTGCAGTATAGCCATACAATGGAATACTGCTCAGCAACGAAAAGGAACGGCTTACTCATGTGTGTACCAACGTGGATGAATTTCAAAAAAGCCTTATATTAAGTGAAGGATACGAAAGTCCGCACAATGTATGATCCCACTTGTAGAGACTCTAGAAAAGGCACAACAATAGTGACAGAAGGCAGATCAGTTTCAGTGATACGGGAGGGGAGACATTAAAGTGAAAAGGGAGCGAGGGGTCATCGGGGTGATGGAAATCTTCCATAGCCTGAGAAGTAGCTACACAACTATAGACATTTGACAAAAATCATCAAACTACACGCTTAAAATGGAAGAATTTTAGTGTGTGATTGCACCTTAATATGGCTGATTTTTTTTTTTTTTTCGGTACACGGGCCTCTCACTGTTGTGGCCTCTCCCGTTGCGGAGCACAGGCTCCGGACGTGCAGGCTCAGCGGCCATGGCTCACGGGCCCAGCCGCTCCGCGGCACGTGGGATCTTCCCGGACCGGGGCACGAACCCGTGTCCCCTGCATCGGCAGGCGGACTCTCAACCACTGCGCCACCAGGGAAGCCCAATATGGCTGATTTTTGTAAGACCAAAATATTTTCTCCCCCTTCTCACTTCTTGATACTTCATCAAGAGTCTTGAGAATAATTTCTAACTTCCCTCCTCCCATTGCCCCCGATCATCTAATTATTAACCCCCTCCAACCAGCAGGAAAAAACACCAGCTTTTTCCTTTCCTTCCCTTCAACTGCTAGCTCGGATTTTCAGAGACCAGATGGCTCGTCTCGTAACTGAGCCAAAGGAGTCCAGGGGGCCAGAAAGCAGGACAATGAGAAAGTTGGGGGTGGGGTGGGAGAGCTGGGGAAATGCTGGCCCGGGGCCTGGGGCTGAGGGTTCCAGGAAGGCAGTAGCAACAGTGTGGAGCTGGCGTTGGAGACCCAGCCCCCTCTCCACGCCGCTGGCCCTGGGGAAGGTCAAGTCACTGTAAACAAGGCTCTTATCCATGTCCTATTTACCTCACTGAGTTATGGGGATTTGGTAAGACTTTGAATGTGAAACTGCCTTGGGAGAAACCTAATAAGCCCTGCACAGATGCACAATCTTATAATGACTATTACTGATACCGGTGTGAGCCAACGAGGGGCTCCGCAGCCCCAGCTCTGCTGCCATCAGAGACCTACCAGGCGCCATCCCCCCTCCCTCCTCCCGGCCCCCCACTCCTCCTGCAGGCCCCCGGGGTGCAGAGGAAGGGGTGGACTTCCTTTGCTCCTTGGTGCCGTGGGCAACTGCACAGTCCTCCTCAGAAAGCTTTGGAAAGGTCTTAATAAGGCAGGTGATGACGGATGTCCCAGCAGCCAGGGGCAAAAAGCTACGGAAATGTCACCCTGGTCTGGTAGGCCCTCGGGCTCCAGTGCCCCGAGCAAGGCTGAAAGCTCTCATGGGCCTCCCTCTCACCAGGCTTTGCTTCTCCTTCCTTCTCTGCTCAGTCTCCTCTGGGGGAGCTTTAAAGGTCATCTAGTCCACACCTCTGCCGCCAAGGAATAGGGGTCACAGTCTGGGAAAAGAACTGCCTGCCTCTCCTTTTCAGAGAGGTTTCCCCTGAAAACACGCTGCTGGCTCTTTGAACGTTCATATGAACAAGTCTGGTCTTGCGGAAACGCTGTGCTTCTCTCCTGTGCCCTGAGGAAACTTAGGGCACCCCCGGCTGCCCCAGGACCCCCCTGAGGTCAGGAGGCAAGTGGAGAAGGCAGGGCATGGACCTTCCACTTCAACCAGGGCAGCTCTGATTTGGTCAGATTATGTGTTAGAGATGCCCATTGGGTTTGATTTGGGGGCTGGGAGAATAAGTTTCCTTGTTTTAAAGAACAACTGGGAGGGACTTCCCTGGTGGTGCAGTGGTTAAGAATCCGCCTGCTGATGCAGGGGACACGGGTTTGAGCCCTGGTCCGGGAAGATCCCACATGCCGCGGAGCAACTAAGCCCGCAAGCCACAACTACTGAGCTTGCGAGCCACAACTACTGAAGCCCGCGAGCCACAACTACTGAAGCCCATGCGCCTAGAGCCCAGGCTTAGCAACAACAGAAGCCACCGCGATGAGAAGCCCGCGCACCACAACAAAGAGTAGCCCCTGCTCACGGCAACTAGAGAAAGCCCACGCGCGGCAACAAAGACCCAATGCAGCCAAAAATAAATAAATTTATTAAAAAAGCAACAACTGGGAAAGTATTCTTCTAAGCAAAAGCCCTCCTCCTGCGATTACTAAGGCTGCTCTATCTCTCCGATCATTGCAGTGGTCCTGAGAGGAGCTGCTGGCCGCCCTCCCAGCGGTGGCCCACCCCGGCCCTCCCTTTCTCACTGCCTGGAGTAAGACTCCTTGCGTCATCCTGCCTAACTCCTCGGTACAGCCTTGCCTTGGTTTCCTCATCTATAAATGGGGTTAACAATAGAACTTCCCTAAAGCGTTTTGAGGGTGAAACGAGTTAAGACACGCAAAGCACTTACCATAGAACTTGGCACACTATAAGTGCTTAATAAGTGTCAGCTGGTTTTTTTTCCTTTTTTAAAAATACTTATGGGCTTCCCTGGTGGCACAGTGGTTGAGAGTCCGCCTGCCGATGCAGGGGACACGGGTTCGTGCCCCGGTCCGGGAGGATCCCACATGCCGCAGAGCGGCTCGGCCCGTGAGCCATGGCCGCTGAGCCTGCGCGTCCAGAGCCTGTGCTCCGCAACGGGAGAGGCCACAACAGTGAGAGGCCCGCGTACCGAAAAAAAAAAATTATTTATTTTGGTTGTGCCGGTTCTTAGCTGCGGCATGCAGGGTCCTTTTTGGTTGTGGCACGTGGACTCTTAGTTTCGGCATGCATTCGGGATCTAGTTCCCTGACCAGGGATCGAACCCAGACCCCCTGCATTGGGAGTGAAGTCCCTGTGTCAGCTGTTATTAATGTCCCCCTTGTGCCACCCTTGCCTCTCTCCCTTCCATCTCAGGAGAGGGGTGCTCCCTCCTCTCCAAGACCCGTCATCAGGCCCTCTCCTCCCCCGCTGGTCCTCAGTGCTGTCATGGGCACAGGCTTTTGCTCATCAAATCTCTATTTGATGAGCAAATAGAGAAACACTATTTTTCCCTACAGCTGCCTCCCCCCCATCTTCTACTGCCTCCCAGGAAGAGCTGTCTGCTTGCAGGTGCTTCCTTTCACCTTGATCTTCTGCCAACCAGCTGGGACGCGCTTCCTCCCCGGAGCCCTAGCAGAGCTTTCCCCAGGGAGCCCCCCAGGGAGTCCCCCAGAGATCTGGTTGCCAATCCAGCGGGACCTTCTCAGTTCCTCATTGACTCAACTTTTCCCAGCCCAACCTTCCTTCTTGAAACACCCCAGCCCTGGCTTCCAGGGAAGTGGTCTGCCCGGTGGTTTTCGTGGTGATCGAAGGAACCCTGCGGGGAGGAATCCATGGAGAGGAACGGGGCCAGCGCCAACAGCAGCCGGCCAGGCAGTGCTCATGAGCACCCTGAAAGTGAGCTTTCCGGGGCAGTCAGGCCCGGCCAACCACCGCCACGCACAGGACAGCCGCCCCGGCAAGAGATTTCTGCGCACACAGATGCTGCTGCTGCTTTCGGACCCGGGGTGGTTTTCAGGCACCAGGTCTTGGGCTGGTTCATAACAGCTCTCACCTGTGGACTGTGGGCTTTTCCCTCCTCACTAGACTGTAAGCCGCTTCAGGGAGAGACCAGTCTCTGAATCTGATTTCAGTGGAATGACTACAGCTTTTCCACACCCAGTACCCCTGCCAGGTGGACACTCTCACGGCCCTTACACGGCACAGACAAGGGGCCTCTGCAGAGAGAGAGGAAGCGGCTTGGACTCACTCCTGTGCGGGCTTTGCAAAGTTTCCACCCAATTCAAACTGCAAAGAGCAGCCCCATCTCCTTTTCACGCTTCCTGAAGAGGGCATCAAGGCATCCCATCCCCAACAGGAAAACCGTCTCCTCCGCACTCAGAGTCGCCGTGGAGCCCAGAAGACAGCGGACACTCCACAACGGCCTGCCTGCCTGTCTACGCATCATGTCCACACTGCCTGCCAGGAACCCACGGCCGCACACACAACACGACGGACTGGAGAGGCAGAGATGCTGCCCCCATTTCACAGGTAAGGCAGAGGCCTGGGCCCAGCCCCAGGGTATATGGCTGCCACAGCAGAGGCTGGGGCATGCGGTGGACCGAACAGGAAGCCTGAGTGCCTTTAGAGTTAGCTAAACGAGAGAATGTTCAGCTCACAGCCCACCATCCTAGTAACTAGAGGTCGCTCCATTCTTGAACGAGATGCTCTATTTTCCAATCAAACGGCAAACTCCGCATCTTGGGTATCGGCATCCCCATCCCATGCACCGGGCTGGCCACTGATTACTTGTTCAATGTTTGCTGGGCTGAGGGCAGAGTCTGCCTGGGTCTAGTGCAGTCTTCTTTTTTTTTTTCAATTATGCAACACAACGTTATTAACTATGCCTTACATCGGCTCCTCAGACCTTATTCATCTCACAGCTGAAAGTTTGTACCCTTTCACCAGCCTCTCACTATTTCTCCCATCCCACCCCCCGTCCCTGGCAACCACTTTTCTACATTCTGTTTCTATGAGTTTGACTTTTTTTCTTTTTAAGAGTCACATACAAGTAATACCATGCAGTATTTGTCTTTCTCTGTCTGACTTATTTCGTTAGCATAATGCCCTCAAGTCTGTCCATGTTGTCACAAAAGGCAGGATTTCCTTCTTTCTCGCGGCTGAATAATATTCTACTGTGTGGAATATATATATCTCACATCTTCTTTATCCATTCACCCATTGATGGACATTTAGGTTGTTTCCATAACTTGGCTATTGTAAATAGTGCTGCAATGAACATGGGAGGGCAGATATCTCTTCCAGATCCTGCTTTCGCTTCCTTTGACTAAATACTCCAAAGTGGAATTACTCAATCATATGGTAGCTGTATCTTTAATTTTCTGAGGAACCTCCGTACTGTTCTCCATAGTGGCTGCACCAGTTTACCTTCCCACCAACAGAGCAAGAGGGTTCCCTTTTCTCCACACCCTCACCAGCACTTATTTCTTGCCCTTTTGATGAAGGCCATTTTAACAGGTGTGAGGTGGCATCTCATTGTGGTTTTGATTTTCATTTCCCTGATGACCAGTGATGTTGGGCATCTTCTCATGTGTCTATTGGTCAGTCTGTCTTCTTTGGAAAAATGTCTATTCAGGTCTTCTGCCTTTTTTTTTTTTTTTTCTTTTGGTGCATCGGGTCTTAGTTGTGGCACCCTGGATCTTCGTTGAGGCACGCGGGATCATTTTATCGTTGTGGAGCGTGGGCTATTCGTCGCGGTGCGGGCTTCTCTCTAGGTGTGGCGCACGGGTTCCAGAGTACGTGGGCTCTGTAGTTTGCGGCACGCAGCCTCTCTAGTTGAGGCATGTGAGCTCAGTAGTTGTGTCAGGCGGGCTTAGTTGCCCCGCAGCATGTGGGATCTTAGTTCGCTGACCAGGGGTCAAACCCGCATCCCCTGCACTGGAAGGCGAATTCTTTACCACTGGACCACCAGGGAAGTCCCTTCTGCCCATTTTTTAATCAGATTGTTTATTTTTTGCTATTGGGTTGTATGAGTTCTTTACATATTTTGAATATTAACCTCTTACCAGTATATGATTTGCAAATATTTTCTCCCATTCGGAATGTTGCCTATTCATTTTGTTGATGGTTTCCCTGTTGTGCAGAAGGTTTTTAGTTTGATAGCCTCCCACTTGTTTCTTTTCGCTTTTGTGGCCAGTGTGTTCCTTATCACACTTGGCACCATGCTGGACACACGAGGCTGCCGTCTCTTCCCTTCCATACACCACCTCACCGTTTACACAGCATCTTCTCACACATCTTTTAATCTTTGTACATGGGTCAGATCTAGTTATTCCCGTTTGCAGGTAAGGAACAGAGAAGTGGTCTGGTTTTCCCAAGGTCACACAGCTGGTTAGGGGTGGACAGTAAGCCAAGTTCCTCTCATCCTAGGAGTGCGCCCCACGGAGCAGCCAGGAAGCCACGGGTGCTCTGGGGCGGAGTCCACAAGGCCCCTTCTCCAACTGCAGGGGCAGCTCGCTTCCCGAAGAGCCCGCAAGCTGTAGGTTTGGGAACAGCGGCATTCGATCCCTGCCTCCCCACTGGTGTGGCTGTGGACACCCCAAACCTATGCACGCACAATCCTGCACACACATGTGACGGATGCACACGCACTCACTCTTCGCTGTGTAGACACACACACGCACATATACATATTTTCACATGCAACCCTGCGGGTGCAGATGCGCGCATGCACATGCACGCGTGTGCACACACACACACACACACACACAGAGGACTGAGACCAGGAATGTTTCATCCCTTATGTGAACCCTCCTTGAACCCTCCTGACCACGTGGGCCATGGAGGGATACGATGTCCTATGGGGACTTGCAAATCATCCATCCATGGCTACACGTGGGTGACACTCTGCCTGTCCTCTAGCCCAGTCCTCACGGCGAGACAGAGATGAGTGGGCCAAAGGCTAAGCTCAGCAGCACGAACAACTGTCGCATGGGTGTGTCGTGTGGAGCCACCAGCCTCTGGGTCCCTGAGCACTGAGCCAAGTTCCCAATCAGGCCTTGACTTGGGAGGCACGTCCCCAACGCAGGGGGCTCCCCTAGGGCGGGGATAGCTACGTCAGGGTGTACGAGGCTAAAGCTTGTGTGTGAATCTTGAAGATACCACTGTAGCTGTGTGACCTCGGTGGGTCACCTTCACCTTTCTGGGCCTCACTTATCACATCTGTGAAATGGGTATAATAATACCTTCCCATTAGGATTGTATGGAGAAAACGAGATTAGAAGACGTACATAAATGCCTAGCGCACGGCCGAAATTAGTACATGGATGTTGAAAGCAAGACTGAATAAATGAGTGAAGATCAAATGGTTGCGGGTTGCACTGCGGGGCTCTCTCTGCAAGCTGCTCTCCCTTTTCTGCCCCTTGAGCCCCCTGACTTTCCTGCAGGGGTGGATCACGTTGCTCCCTGCTCAAAACCGCCACCCAAACAACTTCCACCCCACAAACCCCTCTGGAGGACCCCTCCAACCCTCTCTCTCTCTCTCTTTCTCTCTCTCCACCTTTCCCTCCTGTTCTTTGAACATGTGTTTCTTCCAGCCCCAGGGCATTTGCACAGAATGTTTTTCCCTCAGGTCTTCCCATGACTCTGTCCTTCACTTTATTTCTCTGCTCAGATGTCACCGCCTAAGTGAGGTCTTGCCTATCAAGCTCCCTCCTCCCAGTCAGCCCCTTATTCTTCCTTAGAGTCCTTATGAGTGTAGATATCCCTGAGTCACTTTTCTGGTTTACCATCTGTCTTCTCTCGAATGTGAGCTCCATGATGGCCGAGTCTTTGACTCGTTCGCTGTGAATACCCAGCACCTACAGCAGAGCCTGACATGCAGTAGGTGCTCAATAACTACTTGTTAAATGGATGTACAGATAGGACTCAGCTCATCAGCTCGACACATTTTCATTATTTCCCCAGCCCCCAGCTGGCCGATTCAGGCTGATCTATTCAGATGGCTCTTGAGTGGGGAGCTGCATCGGAATCCTGAGAGCTTCCTTTAGAGTAGACTTGGCTGCCCTCCTTCCCCTAACCTCCTCCTGAATGACAGTCTCCAGGGCAGAGGCCGTTTGAATGCATGTTCCTGCAATCGTTCCTGCAATCGTCTGCAGGAGGAGAGAGGCTGAGAGCAATGACCCCAGAATCACACCCCTGGGTTTGAATCTGGACGCTGCCTCACGGTGGTTGCTTGAACGAGGGGGAGGGAGGCGGCAGTTCCTGACCCTCTTGTGCCTCACCCCCAAAGTGTAGAAGTTATTGAGACAGAGTGTCATACAGAGTGAAGTAAGTCAGAAAGAGAAAAACAAACATCGTATATTAACACATGTATGTGGAATCTGAAAAATTGGTATAGACGATCTTATTTACAAAGCAGAAATAGAGACACAGACATAGAGAACAGACACATGGATACCAAGGGGGAAAGGGGCAGGGTGGGATGAACTGGGAGATTGGGATTGACATATATCTATTGATACTATGTATAAAACAGATAACTAATGAGAACCTACTGGAGAGCACAGGGAACTCCACTCAGTGCTCTGTGGTGACCTAAATGGGAAGGAAATCCAAAAAAGAGGGGATATATGTATACGTAGAAGTGTTTCACTTTGCTGTACAGTATAAACTAACACAACATTGTAAAGCAACTCTACTCCAATAAAATTTAAAAAAAAAAGAAGTTATTGATACATAGTGAGATAAAGTTTGTCAGGCACATAACACAATGCCCAGGCCACAGTGAGTGCAAGATAAAAAATTAGCTGTCATTAAATTAGTATTACTTTCCTCCAGGCAGTGAGGCCGTGTTCCTTAGTCTCCCGGCAGCGTCCAGTGTAGGGCCTTTCCTGTGGACGGCCAGTCCCCGCAGTTGGCTGAGACAAACATGCCACCGTTGCTCCCACCTTCAAGAACAATCTTCTGTCTTGAACCCTCTTCCCCCTCCAGGAACCACCCCATTTCTTTACTCTTCATTCTAGCAAAATTCACCGAAGAGTTTTCTATACTCACTTTCTGCAGCCCCTCCCATTCTGTCACCTTCTAAACTTCCTTTTACAGAAATTTCAAACATACATTTTTGCCAGTCTTCTACCCCCATCTTTTTTGCTGGAGTATTTTAAAGTGTACCCCAGAAATACTACCATTTCACCCAGAATGTATCTCTAAACAGGTAAGAACTTTGAAAAGATATCACAGTATCATTATTATAGCTAACTGAAGTAACAATACTTCCAATATCTGTGTTCAAATTTCCCCGATGGCCTTAAACATGTCTTTTCACAGTTGCTTCATTTGAATTAGGACCTAGTCAAGGTCCACACTTTACCCGGGGTTGATTTGTCTAAATCTCTTTTCCCTTCTCTCTTAAACCCACACCAATCAAGCTTCCACCCTGCCCCTTGCTCTACCCAAGCTGTGCTTTTCAGGGTCACCGATGACCTCCGTGCTGCACGATGGACTCTCCTCCCTGCTCACCCTCTCCAGGAGATGACTGCTGCACCGTCCTCACTGAGACCCCTCTTCGCTGGGACACCACGTGGTTCTCCAGCTGCCTGCTGCTCCCTCTGGACACTCTTTCTCTGCTCCCATCCCCACCTCTTGACACCGGCGTGCTCCAAGGCTCCGTACCAGCCCTCTGTGGTCTTCTCTCCTCACTCATTGGTGGTGTCATCCAGCCTTGAGGGTTTAAAAGCCCTCCCAAATTTTTATCTCCCGTCCATCCAAAGACCTGCCAGCCCTCTCCAGTGCGCATCTCACAACAGGCATCCCCAACTTAGCGTGGCTAAAACGCTACCCCCTCAGATGTCCCCGTCTCATCCTTCCAGTAACTTCAGTCCAAACTCTTGGACTCATCCTCTACTCCTGTTCCTCTCATACCCACATTAACCCCGCAGGAAGTCCTGCTGGTTTCACTGCTTATCCCCGCTTTCTACCACGGCCTCTCGTCCAAGCTACTTCCGTCTCGTACCTGGACTCCGCAACCACTTCCTACCTTATCTCCCTGCTGCCGTCTGGCTTTCTTCTTCCTCAAGTCTATTCTCAACCCAGCAGCCGAGGTCCCTTTGAAGCATTCTCTGCTTAAAACCGTCCACTGGCTTCCAGTTTTTCTTAATGTGGAAGCCAAACTCTTCACCATAGGTTCCAAGGCCCTATCCGTGCTTCTCAACAAGAAACGCTGGCATTGGGGCAGGAAGACTCTTCCTTGTGGGAATGGTCCTGAGCACTAGAGGGCGTTCGCTGTGGCCTTTGCCCACTAAATGCCAGCAGAGCAATGCTTTGCCCCCCTTAACCCTGCCAGCCACTGCGACAGCTAAAACGTCCCCACGCGCTTCCAAACACTGCCTGGTGGATTTGGAAATACCAGGTGAGAACCTCATACAGGATCTGCTGCAGCCCTGCACGCTCCCAGCCTCCCTCCACCCCACCAAAGTCTCTGACTCACCTCAGACCACTCTCCCTGCGCTCCCTCTGCCCCTGTCTTACCTGAACAACTAGACAGGCTCCCTCACTCACCTCTGTGCTGCGCCCGCCTCGCCAGGAAAGGTCCTCGCCCAGATGGCACAGAACCCCTCCTCCAGGGCATCTCTCAGGTGCTCTATTAGCTCTCCAGGAGGCCTGCCCAGGGCACCCTGTCTGAAATTGCAAATCCCTTTATTCCCAGGCCCCCTTGCTCTGTTTTATTTCTCCTCAGAGCACTTATCCCATCAGACGTACTCTGTTTTCATTCTTAATCTAGTTTATTTTTTGTCTATAAGCTTCCTGAAGGGATGGGGGGATTTTTGCTCACTGCTGTTCCGTGGTACCTGGCACAGTAACTGCACACAGCAGATAATCGATAAATATTTGTTAAGTGAAAGAAAGAATACAGATGCCGTAAGCATATACTTATGGAGAGAAGAAAACAAGCACTTTTAAGCCACAGAAATGAAGAATTAACTTCATCGTTAGCAAGAACTGGAGTGTGCTCAGCCCGGGGGTGGGAAGTAGGGGAAGAGGCGATGAGAAACTCTGTTTATTAGATCAGTTAAGGAAGACTTCCTGAAGGAGGTGGGGCTGTAGGACTCACTTTCAGCTCATTTTGAACCAGATTATAATATCCTGGGAGCTCCCCCAGCCCTGAGGACTGCAGACAACTCTTCCAAGCTGGAAGAGTGGTGAAGCGTTTTCAGGTAGGGAAGCCCGCTCCCTTAATCTTATTTCTACCGCAATTTACCAATGTCTGTAGGAGGCTCCAGCAGCCAATGGAGCTGGAGGGCCAAGTTCAAATGGAGCCCCTGGGTAATGTCTGCCTACCCATCCACCACCCACCCCACCCTCAGAAAAGCCCACCCCAAATGATTACACAGAGGCAGGCTACCCAGAGCTTGCCTTCTACATGCTCAGCAGAAGAGAAGAAAGGACAGCCACACAATGGAATACTTTACAGCTATTGAAAGGAATGAGACAGCTCTTTTTATACTGAATATGGAAGGATCACCAGGATAGATTATTATCGGGGGGGGGGGGGACACAAGATGCAGAGTGGCATATAGTATACTACCATTTGTGTAAAAAGAAACATACACATATCTAAACAAGTATATATATATATGTATATTTGCTTGAATATACATAGACTACCCCTGGAAGGATGCACAAGAAATTTCTAACAGTAGTTGCTGGGGACAGCAGATGGGGGTAGGGTTGTGGGTGAGTGGGTGGGAAACAAGGGCAGGGAGACACTTTTCACTGAAAACACTTGCATCTTTCAAATTTTGGACTATGTCGAAGTATTACCTGTTTGAAAAGAGTAAATTAACTTTTAAAAAGAACACAACCGGATTAACAAAATGAAAACCAACGGAGCCATGTGAGAACTTCAGCTCTTTGGGTGTTAAAATGAAAGCCACTTGCAGAAGTACAGGTGGCCAGAAGCGGAAGACAGCAGAAAGAGCCCAGGGACTTTCATTGACCTCGTTTGCCAGGTCCCATCTGTGTGGCCCGGGGCCGAGAAAGCCAGTGGGTTCCTAGGTGCCATCCAGAGCCAGGCAGGGTCCAGAACCTGCAACACTGGGGAGAGGGGGAGGGGGAGGGGAGGGGAGGGGAGGGGAGGGGGAGGGGAGGGGAGGGGGAGGGGAGGGGAGGGGAGGGGAGGGGAGGGGAGGGGAGGGGAGGGGAGGGGAGGGGAGGGGGGGAGGGGAGGGGAGGGGAGGGGGGGAGGGGAGGGACTCTCCTTGCCCCCACGCTGGCTGGGCCACACCTCCTGGGCCACAGGGCTGTCTCCAGCTGCTGTGTTCTGGGAGCTAGAAGCCAGTGACCAGGTGGGCAGAGACACCCCCAGACCCACGCGGAGCAGAAAGTGTAGGCGTCAGTGTGCTCACCGGAAAGAAAAGGAGAAAGAAAAGGAGGCGGCTGGAGGGAGCGGTCCAGGAGGCCAGGGAGGGGGAATGACTGTCTTCAAATATTTGAGAGGCTGTCAGGGAGGGAAGGAGGAGCCCTGTTCGGAGCCCTCGGGAAGCCTCCACCTTCAAAAATCACTTTCTGGCCCAGTTCCTGCCAGAGGGGTCCCCAAATAACTGCTGTCCTTCGAGTTCCCACTGCGCCTGGGTTGCTCGGTGCTTTATTGGCATCAACTCTGAATTTTCACAGCGGTCCTGGGAGGTTATCACTAATCCTACCCCCGGTTTACAGACAAGGAAGCCAAGGCTGTCATTGCTGAGGATCACAGTTAGTACATGACCGAGTCAGGGTTCAAACCCCAGGTCACCTTCTGAGCTACTATGGTTATCACAGGCTGGGCCAGAACTCGAAGATTTGTACTTGTACAAAATACAAATATAGATATGGTAGGCTAAGACGGAGCTGGGATTCTCTGGCCAAGGTGACTTGGGTACAAGGAAGGCTAGGGAGGTGGACGCTCGGTAGAACTGGACCTCCGTGACACCACCCTGATCCCGAACCTCTTAGCCGCCCCCGCGGCTTCCCCCAGCAAGGCGATGGCCCTCCCCCCAGCCATCCACGGAGGCCGGGACAGGAGCGCACGTCCCGCCCGCAGCGCCCGCACCCTCGGGCAGCGGCCCGGCCTGTCGGGTGTGGGGCGGGGTCGCAGCCCGGAAGCTCCTCCCCCGGGAGGCGCGCGGCTGGGATGCTCCCAGACGACGTGGGCGGGCGGCTCGCCAGGCTAGGGGGGAGGGCCGCGGGGGTGGGGGGAGGGGAGCAGCGGACCCGCGAGACGCGCCCCTCCCCACTCCCACGGGGCCCGGGCGCGCAGTGGGGGATGGGGGGGCAGCGGCCGCGCTTCCCGGGCGCGTGACTCAGCAGCCGCCACGCCGGGATGGGCGCCGGGCGCGCGGCTTCCGGGCGCGGGGGTGGGGGCTCACTCTGCCGCCCCCGCTGGGAAGCGCCGAGGGGCGCGTGGGCGGGTAGATCCCGCGCCGCCCGCCCGCCGCTCGCCAGGCCGCCCACGCAGCCGCGAGCCCGGCTCGTTGGGTCCGCCCCCGCGGAGCCCATGGGATGCGCCGCCCGCGGAAGGGCTTCCCCAGGCTCCCGGCGAGTCGGGGGGAGGAGGGGGCTGCATCCTTTGCGCTCCCCTCCAGCTGTTGACGCGCCAATGTCCAGAGGGGGCCCCGTGGAAATTCCTGGGGGGCGGGAGCGGGAAGCCCCCGCAGAATTCATCCCGCCCTCCCCGACCTGCGGGGCCTGGCCGACCTACACCCGGCCCCAGGGTCTGTCTCCTTTGTTTTCTCGAAATGGAGAGTGGATTCTGAGCCCCCTTCCTAAGGCTCTTACCATTTGGAAGTCACTTTGTCCATCTAAGGTAAGTGCTTTCTGCTGCAGCAGCCTCTGAACAGCCCTGCTTTGCCACAGACTCAGTGAACTGAGGGCAGAGAGGGGCCCAAAGGTGGGCAAAGACTGATTGTCCCCTTTGGGCAGAGGGGACACCAAGGTCCAGGGACGGGGGAGCGGTTTGCTGCAAGCTCACACTTGGGGCCTGTGAGGGTGGGCACAGCAATCGGAACTCGGGAGTCCTGGCTTCTGGCCTCAGTCTGGCTTCTGGGTTCCCCCCCCACCCCCGATCCAGTGCTGTGCAGCACGGTGCCTTCACCTGCCTCTGGAATTCCCTTTGGCCCTCACCCACGGGCTCTTATGAGTTGAGTAGCTCCAGGAATGTCCAAGATGCCCAACCAGCCGGTTTGGAAGCACCAGGGCATCTCCGTCTGTAAAGACCAGACTGTGCACTGGAATGCTGAAACTAGACACAGGCAAAGGATTCCCAACTGCTCTGCAGAGTTCTGTTGCTGTTGCTGTTTTAAATAATCATTGTGTTGGATTGATGTGTTGAATGAAAATTGTGGTCGTTTGGAATCATTTATCACAGAAGAAATGGTGGAATTCCCTTGCCTCTCTGCTGGGATAGGGAGTGCATTCCTGACTGGAGGCAGGGGGACAGCTGGTTTGACCTGACTTGTCCAGCCCAGAGAGGTCATGGGCGCCAGTCCCTGGCCACAGCTAGGCCAAGTTGGGTGCAGGGAAGATCACGCTGCAGCTAGGCATGCATCTTGCTGCTGCTGGTACCTGACCTTCCAAACAAAATGCGTCACTAGACCCCCAGATGTCTCGCCCCTACGCCTCCCACTGTCCGGGCAGCCTTTTTCCCAGGAGCTCACAGCCTCCAGAGGCCAGGTCTCCTTCACGCTCGAGGCGGAGTGAGGGGTAGAAAACGGGCATGGAGGCACTGTAGACTCGCCCCATTTTACAGACGGGAGGAACTGGCTGGCCAGAAGAGAGAAACAAGCACGCAGAGAAAAGGAGAAGGAACCCAGAGTGCTGACAGGGAGACGAGCCCCGGGGGTGGGGAGACAGGGAGAAGGCCTGTGCTGTGTGGTGGGATCCTCACCCCTTTCCCCCAGCCCAAGTCAGGAAAACGCTCACCCCCACTCAGACGCACCCCCTCAGTCCCACAAACGCAGCCACGCCGGACTCACATCTAGTCGCCTCCCGGCAGGGTCCTAACTTCTCCCTGACCAGAGCTGACGCCACTGCCTGGCAGAGAAAGAGGAGAGGCCTGGAGCCTGCTGCTGCTTCCTGTTGCTTCTCCCAGGCCAGAGTGGGACCCCAGAATCCAGCTCTTCTTTGTCTCTTTCTACCTGGAGACATGGCCGTGATTCCGGCTTCCTCTCCCTCCCATCCTCATAGGTCCATTTTCCATTTCTGGTTCAACCTGCTGACAGGCCATGTGTGTGGGTGTCTGAGGTGAAACACTCCAAGGGCTTTCTCATGCTTCATTCTTTTGTTTGGCCGTGGCGGGATCTTCATTCCCCAGCCAGGGATCGAACCTGTGCCTCCTGCAGTGGAAGTGCGGAGTCTTAACCACTGGACCGCCAGGGAGGTCCCTCATGCTTCATTCTTAATGCAGCTTCCCAGGCTAAAGACTGGACTGGGCAGAGGCTGGGGGCAGAGCGGGAGGAGGGCTCTGCATACTCACCGGTGGAATCGAGGTGGGATCTGTGAGCTGCAATGGGCGCCCAGGTCCCCCTCACTCCCCAGATGGCCTTAAGAGCTAAGCCTCTGATCCAGCATTTCCCAGGTGCTCAGCTGCAGAAACTGTGCTCGTGGGCCAGAGCACAGCCCACCCCCTGGTGGGACTCCCTCCAGCTGAGACCTTCTTCAGCCCTGACTCCGTACCCCCTCCCTCCACTCAAGCGTGGATGGGCCTGCCTGTGCCCTATGCACTGAGAGTTTATTCCTCCCAGCATTACTCATCACACACCTACTGGGTGTTGAGTTGGCCTCCATCCCCCATGCTGTTCGTCCCCACCATGACAAACCCCAATAGAGCTGTGTGAAATTTTGCCACCCGAAAAATTATTTTAAGGGCTTCCCTGGTGGCGCAGTGGTTGAGAGTCCACCTGCCGATGCAGGGGACACGGGTTCGTGCCCTGGTCTGGGAAGATCCCACATGCCGCGGAGCGGCTGGGCCCGTGAGTTATGGCCGCTGAGCCTGCGCGTCCAGAGCCTGTGCTCCGCAACGGGAGAGGCCACGACAGTGAGAGGCCCGCGTACCACAAAAAAAAAAAAAAAAAAAAAAATTATTTTAAGAGCCTAGAAAGGATCAAAAGTGCTTACCAAGCAGCAGGATGCTCCTTAAATTCCTGCGTTATGACTTTTACACATGAAGCTCCTTGGGGAAGTATTCCTTCTCCAGCCCAGATAATTACTTTTTCAAGACAAGCCAGTGTGAGAGTGAGTGCCCTGGGTCCCTGCCCTTTGCTTACCAGGCCCAGGCAAGGCAGTGCTAATTCTCTGCAAAATACAGTGGAGGTGAAGACCATTTAGACTCTCAACAGCGTCCCCCATGAGCCCTTCAATGCCTTATAAGCCTGCTGCCCTGGCCGCTAGGCATCCTCCTCCCTTATCAAACCCGCCTTTCAGAAACTGCTCAGATGAACTCTCTCATGCTGAAGTGCAACAGTCTAATAGTCTAATAATGTCTAATAAATCTAATAAATGTGTTGTTTTTTCTCCTGTCCTAGGAGAATTTGCATTTTAACAAGGGGGATAACCTTGAAGTACCCAAAGGAATCTCTACGTGTAGAATTGCTGGCATAGGCGAGATATTCTGGAAGGCAGCGAGACCCCCGTGGAATGCCTGAAGCCCCCATTACTCGCGGTAAGTTTGGCCACGCACACCCACGGAGCAGTCCTGACTGGTCCTCTTGTTCCCCCACTATATTGACGAGAGTACTGGATGAAGAGTTTAGAGAAGCTGAGTTCTATACCTAGTTCGGCCACTAACCAGTTTGGAAGCACTAGTCACTTCTGTCTTGGGCCATAGTTTTCTCGTTTGCCAAATGAGAAGTTCGGTCCAAATGACCTAACAGGACCTTTCCAGCTCTGACATTCACCTGACTCCCCAGAGGGGCTGGGGGACCCTGGTCCAGCTCCTAAGGCCCTCCAGCCCCTGCAGCCGTGGCCCGGAGGAAATGACCTGCCACCGTACAGCGTGAGGGTGTGGGGCAGGGGGGCACATCTCTGGACTTGGACAGGCCTGCAGGCCCCCTGTCCACAGAGCCCGGGCCCCAGCTGGCAAGGAAAGGGAGCGCTCAGCACAGCCCAGGCATTAACATCACAGAGTTACATAACCCTCCAGATGGGATATTCCAAACAGCAACAGCACGACAGCCTTTGCCCCACGCCGTGTCTCAGCGCACACACACACACACACACACACACACACACACACAGCCACGACCACCTTGCCACCCTTTCTTTTCCGTTTGTTTTGTGTTTTCTAGAAGGTATTTCATCTAACAGCCCTTACGAGAAGAAACTCCTTTAGCCTCTGGGCTTGACCAGGAAAATCAGAGTCCTCCTCCAGCCACCCTCCCCCGCAGCCTCCACCAGAACCCCACGTCGGGTCAGGCCTCCCCTTTTCTCGGCCCCTCCCTGCTGTTCTGTCTCACTTTCTGACCTCAGAGTCCTGCAAAGTGCGGTTCTACCTTGTCCTTTCCATTCCCGGGATGGAAGAATCTGGAGCCATGGATTTAGCTCTCATTCCAGCAAATGGGAGGCAATCTCCTGGTTCAGACTCCAGTCCCCCACTCTCCACTTTTGTCCTTGTCACGTCTGCGTACTAGATGAGACTGTAGTTTCCCCATTTAGAAAATGGATGAGGTCATTCTCATCCCCACGGGGTGTTGGGTGGTAACTCAGATCCCTTCAGTGTCCTTAAGAGAAGTGCAAACAATCTGAAAATGCAACCGAAGAAATTTAGGTTGGGCTTAAGGAAGCATTTCCCAGCTCTACAGTTGTGAGACCTCGTTATAGATCACTAAGGGGTGGTGATCCTGCCTAGCTGCATTTGAAGGCAAGCACCCGTTCACATATCTGGAATAGCTTGGGTGCATGCTGTCCAGAGGTAGGGGAGTGGTTGAGGAAAGGTCACTCTAGATAGGTGGCCTGGAAGAATTCCTGAAGGAATGCTGAACCTGTGTTCTCCTCGATAGCTATGGTCTAACTCTGGATGAGCCTTGGGCCCTGGTTTCTTTATCCATAGAAATGTTACAATATATTGAGCACTTACTTTGTGCCTGAAACAGTAAAAAAAAAAAAAAGAAAAGTTTAAAACATCCCTTTAAAGTAGATATTATTCTTCATATCATAAATGAAAAAACCACAGCTCAAAGAAGGTACACCATGAATGTAAGGTGTCCCAGCTGGTAGGTGGTAGAGCAGGATTCATACCCAGGTATGCCTACCTCCAAAGCCCATGTTCTGAACCACCTAGATCTTGAAAATTCTGTGATTCTGTGGTTTCCTTAAGTTCCTCTTGGCCTGAACAGCCTAAGTTCTCCCTCGCTCTACTCCTGCCCCTTTCTGCTGCTTAATGCCCTCATTGCCTGAAATGGAGAGGACCACTCCATTCCTGCGTGAAAACAAAACCCTTAGCAGCCCGTGTGGGAACCCGCGCTTTGTGCTTTAGAAGCAGAGGAGGAAGGCGCTGCAGTGGCCCAAGCCTCGGAGATCCTGCCAGATGGCCTTGCATTTGGGGATCTGCCAGATGCAATGAAAGCATCCCCAGGACCTCTTACTAAGAAACCCCTTACGTGGGATTTCAATCCAAGATCCAGGCCTCTTTCCAGACCAGGGTCCAGCTGCTTGTCCTGGCTCTCCCCACTTTTTCATGTCACCCTCCCTTTCATTCACTCTCCCCCCACCAGACCTGACCCCCATCTGCCGTTTTTCATAAGTGATCTTTGAAACTCAGGCCGCATAGATATTTGCTGAATCAGCAGGACCAACTGCTGCTCCTCCCACTGGGTTTCAGGCCAAGAGGAAGACGCGCCAAATGCCTGTGCAAGGGCCTCTGGTGCTGCCTGTGTGGGCCCAGGAAGGGCTCCGGCTAGGAAGGAGGTGGCTGGGGAGTAAGGCACATGGGCTGCTGAGCAGCAGGGAGGCCGTCAGGTTTTCCTGAGGCTGGGGTGACTGGTTTCTTTTTGGATGAGAGGGAGGGAAGAACGCTGGTCCAGGCCCTCGGAGAGGCAGGGGACAGCAGATCGTCACCAGTGCCTGCTCCGTACCAGCTGCTGAGTGAGCAGAAGACACCCACGCCCTCCTCTCAGTGAGCCTTCATTCGGCCCCCTTTTCCAGGTGAGCAGCCCGAAGTTCTCTCCTCGCTGAGACAGGAAAGAGAAGGAGGACAGGCAGGCCAGGGAGCCAGGCAGTAACGTTGCTTCCTCAGCAAGAAGGGCTTTTGGCCGCAAGGCAGAAAGGACCCCGGCACCAGATCTCTGTCCCACGTTGATGGGTTTAGCCTGGTCGGGGAGGGATGATGGGGGGAGGGGCTGTAGGTCAGAGGGTGGGATGGTGAGCATGCGTAGCACAGACATCTCTGTGGATCGGCTCCTCCCGGCTCCATCCCCCTTCCAGCTCTCCTTGGTTCTTGCTATTCTTGACATAAGCCCTTGACGCCAACCAAGGAAACCTTCTCTCTGGGCTCTGAACATGCTTTGTACGCTCACCCTCTTAACCCCATTCTGTTCTGATAGAGGATGGCTCTGGGCACCTGCAGTCTGCTTCCACTTATTTAGATGTTTCTAGATCTGTGTCTCGAGTGTGTTGAGCAAGGACTGTCGGCATCTTTCCTGTCTTTTTGCAGCACAGAGTGCAGGATTTTGAACGGACCAGACGCTTGATACAGTAGAGTTGACTGACAGACAGACCGTCATGCTCTCTTAATAGCTCCCAGGAGGGGCCAGTCTTGGCTGTCTGCCACCTCCAGGCAGACAACCCTGACTCAGTAGGAGCAGAGATGCCGGCTCCAATCAGCATCTCAGACAACAGGCTAAAAAGCACGTCCAGTGGTCTTCCAGCCGTGCCCTGGCCTCCAGGTAGCATGAGACCGTGGTGCTCAAAAGATGACTCAAGATTCAGTTTATGCTTAGGATGGGAGCAGAGAGGAGGAGACTTCCCTACGCAGCTTAAATGGAAGCAAAGGATGGAAGGAAGAAAATACAGGAGAGGGAACGTATTTGAGGGGAGGGAAGGAGGGTAAGAGCAAAGGAAGAAAAAGGAGAAGGGGGATAGTAGGGAGGAAGAGGAAGGCTGTAAAGAAAGACAAGGGAGGAAGAGGAGAACACGGGAGCTATTCAGACTTCATGGTGCCTTGGAGGTAGGGAGCCCAGGGTAGGTGCTGAATTTGAATTATAAGGCAAGAATCTTTGCCACCCTCCAGTAATCCTCTGCCTGTGGGCTTGGGGACTTGGGCAGACACTGGGATCCACTGGCTCTAAATGCACGGCTGGGTGGGTGGACCAACATGTGCTCAGACAGAGAAGTTGTGGCCACACTGAAGCCAGGAGCTTCAGGTCAGGTCATGTGCTTCCATGACACGGAGGGGAATTTTGCCAGGTCAAGCTGAGGCTCTGGCTCCAGCCAGGAAAGGGATAATCAATTCTGTAGATGCTGTGAGCCTTGATTGAAGAAATAAAGAGGAGGAAGCTAGATTGCTGCTCTCATTAAGAGGCAAAGGCAGTGGGGGCTGGAGTTTAGCGAGAGCCAGGAAGCAGCAGAGAAAGAATTTTAACCCCTCGGGTGTTGTTCTTCCATCATGCCTTTGAGCTCACCCACACCCGTGTTGTTGCTTCCTTGGCCCGACGTCCAAGGCCATCACCTTCAGTAGCTCCCTCAGCTGAAGGAGGGAGAGAGGCCAGGTTGCCTGTTAATGCAGATCTGATGACAGCTAAACAATTTATTATTTCCCAGCCCCAGGGTCCCCAGGGCTCCTGCCTCTCCTGGATTTGGGGAGGAAGATGAGTTCTGGGGCTAAGAGATAAGCCGTGCGGTGAGGCATCTCACGCTGCCTGGCCCCTGGTAACCCTCACCCACCCCTCGGCAACCTCACCAGAGCTGCATTCTCAACCTGATGAGTCCAGAGAAGGGGAAGTAAGAAATGAGAACGGATTTCAACAAAATTATGACCCAGGGACCCCCTCCGCTGGCTCTTCCTCCTACGTCAGCATGCCCAGTAGAGAACTGATTCATCAGGGAGATCCCCAGGAGAGGCCCCAGGGAGAGGGCTGCTGGCTCAGCTCTCCCTCTCCCCATGTCACCCGATCCATGGAGAGGTGCCCCTGCCGGCCGCCTGCATCTAGCCCTACACCACTGAGAGGCTGGGCAGAGGAGGACAAGACGTGCAAACTTGGGGTCGTGGGTGGAGAGCAGGGTGGGGCTAAACACCTAGTCAGCAAAGATGATTCCTTCCTGAGATTCTGGGGGGGAAACTTGGACTGAAGTTAAGCAAACCAGTGGGAAGAAATGGGTGGTCCAAAGGGCATTCAATCCGTCTTGATGTTCATGATTTCCCATGCGAGTGGGGAGGGAGCTGCAGGAAGAGTGAGGAGGCATGCGTGTCTGAGCTCCCTAAGTCTCTGGGTGTCCGGGCTTGGGGAGCAGGGGGGAAAAGCTGGAGGATCTGGAGAAAGGAAGGAGTTACTGCTGGGTTTAACCTCTTGGTGCCTGGCACAACTTCCCGCGTGAAAGATTTCCAAAACTTCCACTCTCTTCCACCATCTTAACTACTTATTTTTGTTCTGCTCCCTTGGGAAGCAAAAGCAGGACAAGGGAGAAGGAAAGATGAGGACATGACGGTTTCTCTCCAGTTTTGACATGTGAGGATGGGTAGGAATCCAGGTGATTCCTAAAATCCCTGGATTCCCAGCAAGAGCACCTGAGCAGGAGAGTTTGGGCTCTTTAAGCCACCTTGGGGGCCACAGCAAAGTCCTTATCCAAGAAAAATGATCTTTCCTCAACCGGTCTTGCCCACACAGTCCCCTGAAGGGATGCAAAGAATGTGGGGACGTGGTGGAGGAGGAGGGAGACACCAAAGGGCGTGAGGAGCGGAATCAGGTGAAGAAGCACAATTCCCACGAAGCCGTGGCTACCCCTGGGAAATGGAATGGAATAGCTGCCCGTATTTGGGGAAAAAGCCACATAGTATCTTGGATTTTTTTTCCTTTTTTTTTTTGCCTTTTGCCTCTTACTGAGCCATGGGCACTGAGGGAAAACTGACTTTCTGCTTTTTCTGCCAGATAAGGAAAGAAAACCATTAAACTGAAGGAAGGGCAAATGGGCCATTGAGGAAGGTAGGAAGGAAAACCACATCTTCTTGGGACTTGCATCAAATGCTGCGAGATCATCCTGGATCTTCTGCCTAAGGACCCGGAGTTCTGGTCAAATCTACCCTGTGTCCTGACCCAACTTGTCTAACTCTGCAGTAGATGCGAGGAGAAAATGAGTCTACATCAAATCTTCACAAGTAGCCCTAGACGAAAGCACGCCAAGGCTGCTGAAGATGATTCTTGGCTCTCCACCCTTCCCATCCCCTCCCCCAACTCCCTTAGCATCCCCATCGTCAGGGGCAGGCGCTGACTAGGTTCTGATTTCCTGTGAGGTGTTCTTCTATCACCTGTCTAATGAGAGAAAGGAAGCTGACTTGGTCACAGCCTTCCCAGTACAGAGGAGAGAATATTCCAATCCTCTTTCATCTCTTCTCCCCATATCTCTAGTTCATGGACATTGGGCATAAAGAAAGAGCTTGAAGTCCTAGAGTTTCTCATCAGGGGCTAATGAGCATATTTCTCTCTGGACCTAACATGGGATTCCAGTCATCACCAAATAACCAAGGGGAAGCAAGGTTTGCAGTCACCAGCCACAACAGAGGTTTAAACAGGAATTCCACCCAAATACCATCTCCGCAAGCCAACTGTCTCTCTCATCATTATCCCCTTTCCACGACTGCTAACACCCAGCACAGAAATCCTCCTTGAGTCAGAGGAAAAAGCTGTAACCAGACTGAATCCTGAAACTATAAAGGGACCCTCTATGGGCCTGGTGGGTTGTTACCTTGCACCCCTCTGGGTCTGTGGGCATTCAGAAGAAAGGTGCCCACTCAGGTCAGAGCAGAGTAAGCGTGTCCAAATGAGCCACTCCTGGCTTGGACTCCCACTGCATCACTTAAGAGCCACCTCGTTCCTCTGGGAAACGCTTTCTCCCACCTTTCCTCTTCCTCTGTCTCCAGCCCCCCGCCTTCTCACATCATCCTGCCTCTCAGCCTTGTGCTCTGCCTTCTGAATCCCCTCAGACCCCAGGTCTACTGTTCCTGGACCCTGCCCTTTTCAAAGCTCTCAACACGTCTCTTTGCCAAGCCTCTGTCTTTTTCATAGCTCACTCTCCATTCGAATAATTTTACTACCCAAACTCCCATCCAGATTTTTCCTAACTTGAAAAGATTCTTCAACTGTTCTCTTTCCTTCAGTTTAATCTGCCCCCCAGTCTTGTCCCCTTTAAAATCTGCCAGTTTCCAATAACCCTCATTTCTTTCCTCCTTTGCCCCCAGTGATGGTTGGGATACTCCCGTTTGCTCCAACACCTCCCAAGCCCTCTCAGACACTGATCTCATTCCCTCCTTTCCCCCAAGCCTCCTTGACACACTTCTCCCCGCAAGCACACTGAAGGCCCTAGTCCTTCAGTCTCGGGTGCACCCCACTTCCCCCTTGTCCCCTCCTCACGCCCGTTTGCTGCCCTTCCTCCCGGCACGTTGGTCCCCGTGCCGCCTTCCCCACTCACTCGGGTCTCCTGCTCAGGACGCCCTTGCCGAGGGCGGCGGGGGATTTGTGCTGAAGGAGGGTTCCAGCAGCGGCGCAACAGCTCGGGGGACGCTCCTTCTCCTTGTCGGCGACGGCCCCTGGCCCCGCCGGGTGGTGGTGGGGCGGCTGGGATGCGTGAGCCCTGCCGCTGGGGCCCGGCTGGGGCTGCGCCAGGAGCTGTCCGTGGTGCTGAAGCGGGGGCTTCTCGGGCGCGGTGGGCGGGAGCTGTCCGTGGTCCCGGAGCTGTTCCTGGGCCCCGGAGGCGGCGGTGGCCGGGGTGGCCGGCAGCGGGGCTGGTGACGGGGGGACGAGCCCGGGCGGAGGCACGGCTTGCAGCAGCTGCTGGTGCTCCCACAGGCTGCGGTTCTCGGCGCTTAGCTCGTCCAGCCGCCGCTCCAGCTCGTCGATGCGCTGGCGTTGCGTGTGGATGAGGCTCTGCTGGTTCTGCACGATGGCCGTGAGCTCCTTGAGGTAGAGCACGGCGCGCACCGGGTTCTCCAGCAAGCTCTCCATGCCGCCCGCCGCCGCCTGCGCCCTGCCTGCGCCTGGGCGGGCGGCGGGGAGCGCGAGGGCGCGCAGGAGCCGAGCAGCCCCGGCGATCCGCTCGCCTCGCTCTCCGCCGGCGCCGCGTCACCGCCACACAGACATTCACACACGCACGAGGGGCGGGACCGCGGCGCCAGGGCCCACCCCTCCCCTCCACCTCCCACCTCTAAGCTTCGTGAGGAGTCTCGGCTTCCTGCAGGGCTGGCGGAGGAGCAGGATAAACGAAGGGACCCGGGATGGATGAGCGGCAACTGGCGAGAAAGGGAAAGCCGGCCAGGCGGAAGCAGCGGCACCGGGAGAGTGCGGTGGGACCGGTAGGAGAGCAGAAGCAGATGCGGAAAGAGGAGGAGGAGAGCGGCTGGGAGAACGAGGAAGCGCAGAAAGGAAAGGTGGTGAAAGGAGAGAGAAGTGTATTGGAAAGAGGTGGTCTGAAAGGTCACGGGTTCTTTTTCCTATGTCCAGTCATCCCAGAGGACGAGGGTCCACCTTAAAGACCTTGTGAGGAGAGGCCACACGCTCGGCGGTCTGTTCTGCTGGGGGCTTCCCTGGATCGGGGGGATCAGAGGACAGTAAGGGACCCCAGAGAACATCCGGTCCTACCCCTCCAGCCAAGGAGAAAGTTCGGGTGGGAAGGCTGTTTCCGCTGGATTTTGTCTGGGAATGAGACCTCAGGACAGTTTGGGCCACTCTAATGGGAACACAGACTAAATAAACCGGGCCGTCTGTGTCACAGGGCTAATGCTTCCAGAAACTTCTTAAGAGAGCATTCTGTTTGAAAAATATTTATGAAATGCATACTACACCGAACACTGTGCTAGGTGGTGGTAAGATAAGGATGACTAGGACGGACTCTTTGGCTTCTTGAAGCTTCTGATTAAGTAGGAGAAACAGGTAATAAATATTTAATTTCAATAGAAGGTGGTTGTTGTAAGTGATAAGATAGAGATTGCCCAGAGCGCTATAGGAGCCCAACAGCTTGGGGATTTGGGAAGGCTCCTTGGAGGGAATAACACTTGAAGTGGGAAGGATTTTCTAGAAAGGGGGAACGGCATAAGCAAAAGCTCAGAGTTAGGAATCCGCATGGACTGAATCATTCATTACTTTCTACAACACACGTACATAAAACACACACTAAGTGCCAAGTAACGTACTAGGAACTATGTAGTTTAGCCCTAGCATGGACCATAAGTTATAGTTTCTATAATCAAGATTACAGCCTAGTAGATAGAGCATGCACATGAATATCTAAAATACCAATCAAAATTTCTGTAAGGGCTCTTCAAGCCAAGTGGGAGTGGAAGTTGTGTTTGACTATGGTGATCTGATAAGGCGGAGGTGTTATTCAAGCTGGGCCTTGAGGTATGCGAAGTGTTTCAACAAGTAGAACAGAGGAAGACAGGGGAGATACGTCAGGCAGCAGGAAAAGACTAAGGAATGGAAATAGAGCACCTCCGTTCAATCCAGTCTGGCAAAAAAATGACCCTTTCCTCTGGGCTATGAGTACCCTTAGCATATCTGTTGTACTGTTGTATCTTCCACCGAGGTGGGCCACCAGCCTCCCTATGGACCTGCTGTTCCCCCCCAGAGTAGGCATATCTGTTGGTACCACGTGTCCCGTGAGCTGGGCCAGCCAAGCCCGTCTGGTGCCAGACTTGAATGACATTATGGGAAAGGATCTGTGCTCTGCAAATAAATATATTGGTTTCTCTGCACTTGTGTTTTTACTGTGCTTTCCTCCCATCCATTTTCCTAGCAGACTTCCTTTTGTAAAGAATGCGTGAAGGGAGCTTAACCACAGCTGAGCCAGCTTCCAGGAGGATGCTTTGGTAGTGACTGGTATTCCAGCTGAGGAATGGAGGTTGAGCGGTGGGATGAGGGCCCACAAAAACTCAAACACTTTTCTTCTGAATTTTCTTTGCTTGCCTAGTTGATTTGTTGTCTAAATACGAGTTGGGTGTTCATAGAAACCAATACCGTTTCTATAAGCAAAACAGCCTGCAGCATAATTCTCTATGGAGCTGGTTTAAAACGCAGATTTCTGGGCCCCGTATTAGTCCTGCTGTGTTGGAGTCGCTTGGAATGGGGCCCAAGTGTTTTCATATTTTTAACTTTTTTTGTTTCATTTAAAAAAAATTTATTGGGTTACAACTCACATGTAATAATATGTACCCACTTTGAGTGCACGGTTCAATGAATTTTGACAAATATATACACCTTCTAATCAAAATTTCCATCACTGCAAAAAATGAGGTTACTACCTCATGCCCCTTTGCAGTCAGTTGCCGTCATCCTCATCCCCAGTCAACCACTGATCTGCTTCCTGTCAAGACAGATTAGTTTTGCCTGTTCTAGAATTTCATGTAAATGGCAATCATACAGTATATACTCTTTTGTGTCTTCTTTTTTTTTCCCACAGCATAATATTTTTGAGGTTCATCTATTCTCTTATAGGTATCAATAGTTTGTTCCTTTTTATTTCTGAGTAGTCTTCTATGGTATGGGTATACCATAATTTTTCTACTCACCTATTAATGGACATGTTAGTTGTTTCCAGGTTTTGGTTATCTTGAAAAAAGCTGCTATGATCATTAAAGGACAAGTCTTTGTGTAGACATATGTTTTCATATGTTTCATGTTTTATGTTACATGTGTCTTATCAGAAGGAAAAATCTAGAATTGGAGTTGCCAAGTCATATACTAAATATATATATATATATATATTTAATAAGAAACTGTCAGATTGTTTTCCAAAGTGGTTGTACAATTTTTTATTCTGACCAGCAGTATGTGAGAGGTTCAGATGTTTTGCATCCTTGCTAACGCTTGGTATTTTTAGCCTTTTTTTTTTTACTTTATCAATCAGGAGTATATTAATATGGCTTTAGTAAGTATTTCCCTATTGCGTAATGCTGTCGAGTAGCTTCTCATGTGCTTTTGGCCATTTGGCCATTATCTTCCTCACCCACTGTTTCTAGTGAATTGTTTGCCTTATTTTTGAGTTGTAAGAGTTCTTTACTTATTATGGAAAGTAGTCTTGGCCAGATGTATGCACTGCAAATATTTTCTCCAGTCTGTGGCTTACCTTTTTTTTTCTTAACATTGTCTTTTGATGAGGTTTTTATTTTGATGAAGGAAAAATTTCTTTCTTTCTTTTATAGTTCATGCTTTTTGTGTCCTATCAAAAATTCTTTGCCTGTCCCAAGGCCAAAAACATATTCTATGTGTTCTTCTAGAAGTTTTATTGTTTATGCTTTTATGTTTAGGCCTATGATCCATTTCAGATTAATTTTTGTGTTTGGTATGATGAGTCAAATTCCATTTCTTCCTTAGATGTTTGACATAATTCACCACTGAAGCCATCCCAGCCTGGAGGCTTCTTTGTGGGAATATCTTTAGTAGATATGGGGCTATTCAACATTCCCTCTCTTTGTGTATCCATTTTGGCCATTTGTGTCTCTGGTAGGCAGAATGACCTCCCAGGATGCCTTTGTCTTAGTCGCCAAAACCTGTGAATATGTTAACTTATATGGCAAAAGCAACTTTAAGTATGCGGTAAAGTGAAGGATCTTGAATTGGGAAGATTATTCTGGATGATCTGATGGGTCCAGTGTAATCACAAGGGTCTTTGTAAGAGGGAGGCAAGAGTGTCAGAGAGGAGATGTGACAACAGAAGCAGAGGTCACAGTGAGGCAATTGCTGTCTGGAAGCCAGAGGGCAGGGAATGCAGAAGCTGGGAAAGGGAGGGAAACACATTCTCCTCCAGAGCCTCCAGAAGGAACGCAATCCTGCCAATACCTTGGCTTTAGCGAGGTGAGATGCATTTTGGATTTCTGGCTTCCGGAACTCTAAGGTGGACGGTGAATTTGTGTTGTTTTAAATGGGGGAATTCCCTGGTGGTCTAGTGGTTAGCACTTGGCACTTTCACTGCTGTGGGCCTGGGTTCAGTCCCTGGGGAACTAAGATCCTGCAAGGCATGTGGCGCAGCCAAAAATAAAAGTCACCATCTTTGTGGTAAACAGCAGCAATAGGAAGTAGATATAAGTGTCTTTTAAGAATGTGTCCATTTCATCTGAAGAGTCAAACTTATTGGCATGAAGTTGTTTATAATATTTTCCTATTAGCCTGTTTTAAAAATCTTTTTTAAATTTTATATATTTATTTATTTTTGGCTGTGTTGGGTCTTCATGGCTGCACACAGGCTTTCTCTAGTTGCAGCTAGAGGGAGCTACTCTTTGTTGTGGTGCATGGGCTTCTTACTGCAGTGGTTTCTCTTGTTGTGGAGCACGGGCTCTAGGCGCGTGGGCTTCAGTAGTTGTGGCATGCGGGCTCAGTAGTTGTGGCACACGGGCTTAGTTGCTCCGCGGCACGTGGGATCTTCCTGGACCAGGACTCGAACCCGTGTCCCCTGCATTGGTGGGCGGATTCTTAACCACTGTGCCACCAGGGAAGTCCCAGAAGGTTTGATTATTGACTTTGGACCTTTCTTCTTTTTTAATATAAGCACTCAAAGCTCTAAAGTTCCCACCCAGCACTGTTTTTGCTGCATCCCACAAATTTTGTTTTCATTTTCACTCAGTGCAAAATATTTTGTAATTTCCCTTGTTACTTCCAAATCTTTCTATTCCTGATTTCTAATTTAATTCCTTTGTGGTCAGAGAGCATACTCTGTGTGAGTTCAATCTTTTTTACATTTATTGAAACTTCTGGGCCTTTTATATGGTCCAGTCTACAGCCTGTTTTGATGAACGTTTCATGTGCAAGTGTCTGGTAGCCACTCCAGCTTTCTCATTGTTAATGTTTGCATGTGTGATAGGCAGACTAATAGGTCCCCAAAATGTTCATATCCTACCCCTGGGAACCTATGAATATATTACCTTACATGGCAAAAGGGACTTTGCAGATGCCATTAAAATTAAGACCGTGAGGTGGGAAGATTGTCATGGATTATCCAGGTGTGCCAAATCTAACCACCTGATTCCTTAAAGGCAGAGAACCTTTCCTGGCTGTAGGCACATGGAGACATGACAACAAAAGAATGGTCAGGGTAGTGTGCTGTGAGAAGAACTAGACCTACTTTATTTGCTTTTAAGATGGAGGAAGAGGCCATAAGCCAAGGAATGTGGGTCATCTCTAGAAAAGGCAGAGTAACTGATTTTCCCCTAGAGCTTTCAGAAAGGAATGCAGCCCTGCCAATGCCTTGATTTTAGCCCAGTGAGACCCATGTTGGATTTCTAACTTACAGAACTGTAAGATAATACATTTGAATGGCTTAAACCACAACATTTGTGATCATTTATTATGGCAGCCCCAGAAAACTAATACAGCATGTTACATTTTTCCCATCCTTTAAATTTATCTGTGTCTTTAAATTTAAAGTCTTTTTTCTTATAGATAGCATTTAGTGGTGAAAATACAGTATCTAAAATGAAAGTTTTACTGGATGGGATTAAAGCAGATAAACACTACAGAATTTTAAAAATCAATAAACTTAAAGATATAGCAACAGAAACTATCCAAACCGATTGATATTATTCCACAAGTCACTGAGTCTCTATTTTTTTTTCCTAGTGTTTCTTTCCCTCTGAGCTTTGTGAGGAGAGTTTTACCCCTAGAAGTGCCACTTAGTTCTTTTTTATATCTTACATTTCTCACCTCATTATGTTTATGTTTTTCTCCTAGTTTGGGTCTCACTTTCCTGCTTCTTCACATATCTAGTAATTGTTTTATGCTATGTTGGACATTGTGAATGTGACTTTGTCGAGTGCTGGATTTTGTTGTTTTCCTTTAAAGAGTGTTGCGCTTTGTTTTTGCAAGTAGTTAAGTTACCTGTGGATCCACTTGGTCCTTTCAAGACTACTTTTCAGACTTTTTTGAAGGGCCAGTCTAGAGTAATCATTATTCTAGGGCTAATCTATCCCTACTGCTATGGTGCGATCACTCTGTCATCTGATTGAACACCATCAAGGTCTCTTCAGTCTGGCTGGTCAGAGCTCTAATCTCTTCCAGCCTGTGTGAGCCCTGAGAATTGTTCAGCTTAAACCCCGTCATTATTTGCTGAGTCTTGTAGAGTTTTACCCTGGATGTGTACAGTTCAGTGTTTAGCAACAGACTCAAGGGGGCTCTCTGCGGATTCCTGGAGCTCTTTCTTCGCGTGACTCCTTCTTCTCTAACTCTGCCCCATAAATTCCGGCCACCTGAGCCTCCCCAAGCTCCAGTGTCTGTGACCTGAACTCAGAGAGATTGTCGTGCTCTGCTTTGGTCCCCCTCCCTGCATAGCAATCTCCCAGGTTGCAAGCCAGGGCGATCAGGGCTCACCTAGTTTGCATTCCTTTTCTCAGGAACCATAGCCCTCGTGCAGCTAGTTTTCCAATGTCTGAATATTGGTTTTTAAATGTATGTGTATACTGGAATATAACAATTTTCTAGCTGCCGATAGAAGGGCAAATGCAGTCCCAGTTCTTGGCTTCTGGCCAATTTTTTATGGCCAGAAGCCAAAAACTACATGTTTAACGAGCATCTCAGGTGATTCTGATGCACCTTAATGTGGAGAGCTCCTGGGCTGGAGAGCAATAAAGGGAATGCCTTTCCAGTTCACAAGACACCTTCATGTTCGTTATCATGTCATCCTCAATCCACCCTCTGAGGATGGCTGGGAAGAGATTACTATTCCCCTTTCAGGACACTTTTTTTTTTTTTTTTTGCCACATCATGCGGCTTGCAGGATCTTAGTTCCTGACCAGGCATTGGAACCTTAGTTCCCCGACCAGGCATTGGAACCTGTTGGCAGTGAAAGCACGGAGTCCTAACCACTGGACTGCCAGGGAAGTCCATCTTCCTGGTATTTTCCATTCTGTGTAAAGGGCTCTTCCTCGCTCTGAATCCCTGCATGTCCAGATCCCATCCCATCAAGATCCAGTATAAAGACCCCTTACACCGTGAGCATCTTGCATCCTCTCTTCTTTCTTTGGATTCTCATAGCACCTTGATGTCTCTCTCTCTCTGACCTTAACCACTCTCTCTGTTACCTGGTTATCCGTGTAGCTGTCTTCTCCTCCTAGACTGCAGACTCCTCCAGGGCAAGAATTAGCGCCTTATAAATCTGGGCACCCACCCCACACCCGATCTGCCCTCATCCCAGGGCCTTGGGCCAATATTGCAGTGATATGTGTTCAATGGAAGAATCAGGTGGTGGTTGGGAGCGGTGAGAGAGAGGACAGCACGCCGTTATGCTTAGTCGTAGGGAAGAATCCAGCCACAGGAAATGGCACTTTACCCCCTGAGCCTCCGATGTCTCTTTTGTTTTCTTACTGATTGTTTTATTTTTTGGCCATGCCGTGCAGCATGTGGGATCTTAGCTCCTGGACCAGGGATCGAACCCACACCCCCTGCAGTGGAAGCGCAGAGTCTTAACCATGGACCTCCAGGGAAGTCCCTCCGATGTCTCTTTTAAAATGACATGGTAGGACACTTGGTTAAATTGTGTGTGTATGTACTTTTCTACGTGTATGCATAATCAACAATAAAATGTTTCAGCATTGAGATCAGTTCAGGAAGACTTCCTGAAGGAGGTGGGGTTTTAAGACTTCCTTCTTAGCTATGACATATATGTTGGTAAAATTATAATTCTAGGGTAGCTTGGTAAGAGCAGAAGGAATACTGATGAGGGCTTTGATGCCCAATGGACAGCAAGGGATTCAGTGTTTCTGGCCCAGGGTGTGAATTTGTGCCTTTCTTCTCCCTCAACGACCTGACAAGATCAGAAGGTGCTGCCACCTCTGTCCACACGATGCCTCACACGGTGGGGGATGAGTGGGGTGGGAATCCTCTCACTTCAGCACAGAAGACCCACAGATTTCACACATGGCTCTGACTGGACAGCTCGCCAGGTGGGCAGGTGGGGCTGGGGAAGAAACGGTGGCGGTGTCTGCTCCGGCCCACGAGGTTCAATGGTTGCCAGACAACTAGAGGGGGCATTCGGGAGCATTTCGTCCAACCCTCTGCCTCTGGGCTCCATGCAAACCAGAACTCGGGCTCACACATGCTTCTCGTGTATTTCGTTGCCAGGACTGGAAATAAATCAGGCTATCAGCCTACAGGGAAGTAAAGCAAACACAGCCGCTTCCATTGACCTTTTGGGTCTGTTTTCACAGGTGTTTGCCTTATTATATAATAACCGTGACGATAGTCCTAGCCAGAATTTGTATTTCACTCTCTGGGCCTGGGTTTTCTTAACTGTAAAATGGGAATAATAACTGAATCCCCATCATAGGTTGTAAGAATATTGTAAGGATAAATAGTGCGTAAGATGTGCCATCACACGTATTCATTTTATTTGATTCTCAGCGAGTGGTTAGCAAGACAAGTACATTTTTCAGATGTGGCAAGTGAGGCTCAGAGAGGGTGAGTAGCTTTCCTGACGTTACACAGCCAATGATGGCAGAACCAGGACTGGAACCCAGGTCTGCTATTCTAAGCCCCTACTCCTTTTCCTCTGCACCACATATTCGGACATCCTGATAGGACGTAGAGAGAATACTTTAGGGGATGGTCAGCAATGACCTTATACCTGTATGTGTGCTTAAGTGAGGTGAAGCGTTAAAGCACTTAGAGCCATGTCTGGCACAGAGCACGTGTCCAATAAAATCAGCTGTATTTTAATAAAGCTTATATAATACAGAAATAAATATAGTAATGCTATACCATGTACAAAGTACTTTCACAGATATACAGTGCCATTTAGTCCTCACAAAAAGCCCACGGAGTATCTGTATTAACCTGATTTTACAGAAAAGGGTGCAGGGGCACACGGGAATAATGTGGCTTTCCCAAGGCCAGTAGGTACCAGAGCCTGAGACCCCCCTCAGGCCGGGCTGCCCTGGGTCTCCTCAGACAGGGCTTCTTTCAAATGCAGCCCAGGAGGTGGCGTTTCTGTGTCTCACAGAGTGTAGTTCAGTTGAGGGTGTGCAGTTCATGGCATGGGCCTCAGAAGGAGCCTCCGAGGTCATCCTGCAGTCGGGGTTTGAGCTGGGGAAGCCCTAGTCACCCTAATTGCCCCCCGATGGATCAGGCCAGTCCTGCCAGGTTCCGGGCCATTCCGAAGGCATCCCAAGGTTTCTGGCTTGAATAGAGCTGCACACCCATTCTTCCAAGATACCATTTCCTTGGGGCTCCTCTGGATTTACGAATGGAAAAAGAACATGGATTCTGGAAAAGGCAGTTGTGGGTTTGAACCCTCAGTCTGCCCTTTCCACCCATAAGACCTTGGGGAAATGACTCACGTTCTCTGAGTCTGCGTTCCTTCACCCGTACTGTGAACCTCATGCAGGTGCTGTGGTTACACGGTACCTGCTGTAGAGTGCACGCTGCCTGCTTCCGGAGTAGGAGCAGTACAGGTTTCCCCGGAGTCATGGTCGCTGTCTCTGCACATCCCCACCTCCATCTGTGAAGGGGTCAGTAGCGGTGTCCCCTGAGCTCACATCTGTGAATGTCCTGTGTGAACAGGCAAGTGGTGAATACGTTGTTTTAGGAGGAAGTCCAGATCCAAACAGAACCTGTGGGCCCAGCTGAGGGTGGGAACCCCCCTCCGCCATTGTCCCCCCATCTCCAGCCCCAACAAAAGGCCTGCCTGGAATTTGGAGAAGGTCATGAGCCTCCACGGCAGATGCATAGAGATGCTCCAGAAAGCCCTGGAGTGAGAAGGGCATGGAGAGAACTGTCCTCCTCCTTTGAGGGAGTGCTGTGCGGTGTCACTGAGAACATTTGAGAAGCTTCACCTGGAGCCACAGGTCTGAGAGCCCTGGTTACTGGTTCAAATCCTTCCTCTTTGCCCCTGACAAGCCCGTGAGCTGGGGCCAAGGTCTGCTTTTCTCCAGACCTCAGGAGTCCCGCTGTGGAGTCGGGGTGGAGGTGGAATCACTGGATCCAGGAGAAAGAACGGCCTGGGCGCTCACCTACCTGAGGACACCCTCCCCCCAAAATGCAAGCATCCCACTGTGTCGTCCCTAGTCACCAGGCTCTCCCCCGGATTTCCCAGGACAAGCAAGTCCCTGCATCACAAGATGTTGTCTAATTTCAGGATGACAGCATGGCTAGGAAGATGCTACTTACGTTGAGCTGTGATCTGCCTCCCTTGACCTTTCTCCCATGGGTCAAGTTCAGCCCTCTGAAGTCTCATTATACCAGCCAATCCCTTTTAACCCCTTGCAGCTCTGCCTTTCCAGGAATAGGGAGAGATGAGGGAGAGGGAGGAGGGAGGAAGCCACAGCGAAACTGCCTGACTTTCTCACATGGCATCGTCTCCACAGAAGCTGTGGGTGTAACATTTGACAAATTGTTTTGAAATATTCTCTTTTTCTGATTGCTGCCAACTTTTCCTCACCACCCCCCCGCCCCACCCACAGAAGCTGCTCTGAGAATGACCCAGGAAGTGGGAAGCAATCCTAGCACACCACCCCCTGGGGCTTCTCCAGTTTGAATGACAATATTTAGTAGTTTTCACCTCTTTATCATTTTTAATAATTTTTCAGAAGAATTCTTCTTTATCCAATAGACTCTTGCGTGGAACTCGGATGGGTGGATGGATGGAGAGGCAGGTAGTTAGATGCCATGGGAATGGTGTGGTTGCGTAGGTGTACTGTAGAGCCAGACTATGGAGAGGCAGGTAGGTAGATGACGTGGGACTGGTGTGGTTGCGTAGGTGTACTGTAGAGCCAGGCTACAAGGTTTAAGTCCTTGCTCCGCCACTTACTAGCTGTGCGACCCGGAGCGAGTCACTTAACTGTTCAGCTCCTCAGCTTCCTCATCTGAAGATGAGCATAATGGTTAAAACCCATCTTATAGGAATATTGTGACTACTAAGTGAGTTACTGCATCTAAAGCCTTAAGATAACCCCTGGAGCAGTGAGTGTCTGCCATGATGATGGTGATGATGATGATATGGTGGTGGTGGTGGTGGTGGTGATGGTGGTGATGATGGTGATGATGGTGGTGGTGGTGATGGTGGTGGTGGTGGTGATGGTGGTGGTGGTGTTGATGGTGATCATGGTGGTGGTGGTGATGGTGGTGATGATGGTGGTGGTGGTGGTGGTGGTGATGGTGGTGGTGGTATTGATGGTGATGGTGATGGTGGTGGTGGTGATGGCGGTGTTGATAATGGTGGTGGTGGTGGTGACGATGGTGTTGATGGTGATGATGGTGGTGGTGATGATGGTGGTGGTGGTGATGATAATGGTGATGATGGTGGTGGTGGTGGTGGTGGTGATGATAATGGTGGTGGTGGTGGTGATGGTGGTGGTGATGATGGTGATGATGATGGTGATGATGATCAATGACTGAAGGTGGGGAGACTCTCCCTTCCTCCAACCAGTGTAATTCTTGAGACATTGGAGGTTCTGGGAACACTGCTTGTAGACCACTTATCTAGTTCATTTTCTCATTTGACAGAGACCTAGAGAAGGGTCACACGATGGAGTGCTGTAGAACGAAGCCAGATCTTGAGCTGAGGTCTCCTGTCTCCTGGCCTTTGCAATTCTCAAATATCGTTCTGCACGAGCCGAGCTGTGGACCCAAGTCAAAGCCAGAGACAAGGAATCAGCATCACCCAGCAGCCAGCAGGTCTAACCTCGGCTGAGCTGCTCTGCTCCCCGTTCCCTCCAGGCTGGCTCCCAGAGGTCCTGTGCAGATGAAGTAGCAACTTTGGGTCTCTTGGAGTAAGGGTGGAGGCTGAAAGGTGGGGAGGAGGTGTGTGAAGGCAGTGAGCTGTGAAGCTTAATTCACACAGAGGCCAGGTCTTAAGAGCACAGGCTACAAGGTGTTACATGCTGTACATGCAAAATGCAGTGATTAATTGACAGGCGAGTCTGGAGACCCATCAGCCTTTCTCCGCCCCCTCTCCCCTCCTCTCTCACTCTCACTCTGAAACATGAGAGGAAGCATCTCTCCCCGAACAGGCAATTCCAGGCAGGGGTGCCCCTCTGACATTTATGTTGCATCTCCAAGGTGATAGAGGAGGGAGGTCTTTAGTTTTTATCAAAACCAAATGAACTGTTTCTCTTATATCAAGTGTCACCCCTCACTCATTCATTTAACACGTTTTTTGAGTGTCTACTATGTATGTTCTGAAGGGTCACCTTCATGAGCATGTGACCTGTGAAATGACACAGGGTCCTATGCTCAGAAGGACCCTGCATTTGGTTTAATGCTCTGCTGTCAACATCTTGAAATCGTTAATCATTTTACCTTGACGTTGTTGTTTTGTAAGGTTGTCAGGGAAGCCCAGTGCAGGGGAGCGCACACACGGACAGGAGATGAGTCATGCGAGTGTGTCCTGTCCCTTCAGCCCACTCCCGTGCAGCCTTCTCGACACCCCATGAGCAGGGAGCTCCGGGGGACACACACCGTGGGGTCAGTGCAGGGAGACTCAAGTCAGCATAGGGGGGAGGGCTGTCAGGTCCACGACTGACAGGTGGGGCGCCCAAAGGCTGGAGAGGCCACACCACCCATCCAACGCAGAGCTGGCTCTGTGCGCAGAAAGAAGGCAGTGACATTCGAAGAGACACAAATGACCAAGGAACCTTATCACATCCTTTGCTACTAATGTTATGTCCCTATTAACCAACACTTAGGCTAAAAATGGTTACACGGAAGGAAAGGAAAAGACAGAGCAGCCGCCAGCTCCCTTTCCTTGCAGCCCTGCCTGAGTCATCAGTGACCCGAGGCAGAGTGTTGGGGTGGAATGGCGCATGTCAGGAGGGACAGAGAAACGTCCGAGTTCGTTCATGCAGCACGTCCATTGCTCCCGTAAGAATGAAATACATACACATGAACCCGCCGTGAACTGTGTGACTTTGGTGATTCCACACAGCAGCTAACGGCTCATATTTCCATTTAAAATTTGCAACATACAGTGTGAAGATGAATGAAAATTCGTGACGATAATTTGAATTTATTTTTTAACCTTTTAACTTAGGATAACATGAAAGAGCAAATAAAAGTACTATGACAAACTATACTTCAATAAAATATTTTTTAAAATAAACTATAATGGAAAAGAATCTTGAAAGAATATATCTAGATACATATAAATATATTCTTTTTAAGATTCTTTTCCATTAGATATATATAACTGAATCACTTTGTTATACACCAGAAACTAACACAACACTGTAAGGCAACTACGATCAAAAACAATTTTTTTTTAAAAATACTATGACAAGTCGAGAGAGAAAGAGAACACGGAAGAAGAGAAAAAGCTGTATATTTTACTACCTTTAATGACACTTTTTCCTACGTCTTGAACAGGGCCCTGCATTTTCATTTTACATGGGGCCCACACATTACATAGCGGCCCTGGGGTGAGGTACCAGGGATACGGGATCTACAAAGTACAGTCTCTGTCCTCATAGAGCCTACTAGTCTAGTGAGAGAAACATAGGTTAACCTAGTGATCCTAGAAATACATCATTATAAGCTGATCAGTGCTAAGTAAAAATATTATAGGGTTCCCTCAGGGCATGTAGTAGCAGGACCTAAACCAGCCTTGGGGTCAGGGGAGACTTCCCTGAGGAAGTGATGTGTGAACAGAAATGTGAAGAATAAGCAGGTGTTAGTGAAGTAAAGAACAAGGAATGACTGTTCCAGACAGAGGGGACAGCATGTGCAGAGGCCCTGAGGCAGGAGAGAGCCTGGCATCCCAGGAAAAGAAAGCCACCTGGCTGGAACATGGCCCAGTCTTATAAATCCCATTAGGAATTGATCTTTCTCCTAGAAGTTATGGAAAGCCATTAAGAATCTAAATAGGGGACTTCCCTGGCGGTCCAGTGGTTAAGACTCCGAGCTTCCACTGCGTGGAGGGCGAATTTGATCCCTGGCCAGGGAACTGAGATTCCGCAGGCGGCATGGCATGGCCAAAAAATAAAAATTAAAAAACAAACAAAAAATCTAAATAGAATTCCTCCCCCCACACACACACACAAAGTATTTAAATAGGAGAGTAAATGGGATCAAATCTGTTTTGTTTTGGGTTTTTAAAATAAATTTATTTATTTATTTGTTTATTTTTGGCTGCGTTGGGTCCTCGTTGCTGTGCGCGGGCTTTCTCTAGTTGCGGGGAGCGGGGGCTACTCTTTGTTGTGGTGCGCAGGCTTCTCACTGCAGTGGCTTCTCTTGTTGTGGAGCACGGGCTCTAGGCACACAGGCTTCAGTAGCTGTGGCACACGGGCTCAGTAGTTGTGGCTCACGGGCTCTAGAGCGCAGGCTCAGTAGTTGTGGCGCACAGGCTTAGTTGCTCTGCGGCATATAGGATTTTCCTGGCCCAGGGCTCGAACCCGTGTCCCCTGCATTGGCAGGCAGATTCTTAACCACTGCGCCACCGGGGAAACCCTCAAATCTGTTTTTGAAAAGTTCTTGCACTGTTACCGTGTGATGAAATAAAACCCTGGCGGTCCAGTGGTTAGGATTCCGTGCGTCCACTGAAGAGGGTACAGGTTCGATCCCTGGTCAGGGAACTAAGATCCCACATGCCATGCGGCGCGGCCAAAAAAAAAAAAAATTATATTTTAAGGCAGGACAAGAAAAAACTAAACATAAAATTCTCGCTGTGGGTTTGTTCGGGCCTTCTCTCTCCTTCCCTCATGTGCAGTGTGCACCTGCATTACACATTAATCAAAACTTTTCAAAGATGGGAGCGCCTTCTTAGCTGTGGAGATCAGTTTTTTTTCTTTCTTCTGATGCTAGCAATGTAACTTCTTAAAAGAAGAACGTTCTTTCCCAGCTCTGCAGGGGGTCATGGCGACTTGCTGCTCGCTTTGTATGCACTTACCTGGACTGTGTATCCTTGGTGCGCTTTATGTAGAACATCAGTGTGTCATTTTGATGTACAGCCTTTATCCCGAAAACGTGCTTGACGTGCCTTCCACTTCTAGCAGGCGGAACAGTTCTCAGAGCTTTATGAGAATCTGCTTCCCAGGTTATAATTCTCCGTTTGGGGAATTTCCTGGTGGTCCACTAGTTAGGACTTGGCACTTTCACTGCTGTGGCCTGGCTTCAATCCCTGGTCGAGGAACTAAGATCCCACAAGCTGTGCAGTGCGACCAAAATGATAACAGTTAATAAGCCTCAGTTTGGCTCGAATAAAATTCCCTTTTTTTCTTCTTAACTTGATAATTGAATTTTCATCGACAAATGTTAGAACAGCCTGAAGGGAGAAAAACTAGTTAGAAAGGAGACTATTGCAATAATCCAGGGGAGGGAGGATGGTGGCTTAGGCTACAGTGGGGAGAGAGGATTGAATGGATTTAAGAGGCAGGGAGGAGGAAAAGTGATGGCGTGGACGGAGGCGGGGAGAATAGAGGAGAGTGGGTACGGGGAATGACTCCTAGGCTTCTGGTCTGTTCCGCTGTGTGGGCGGTGAGGTCATTTACTAAGACATGTATCGGCGATGGAGCCCAAGGTTGGAGAATGGAGGACGGGTGAGGGGGAAGGTTATGAGTTTACCTTTATGTTCAGTTAAGTTCCCTTTGAGGCGTCCCAGCAGGGTATCAAGAATGCCACTGACATCTTCATCCAGGACCCAGAAGTAAGGTCTGGAGAACAGCTAATAAAAACTACAGCCATGCAAAGGGCTGGAATAGGCAGCTCACAAATTCTCTAAATGGCCAGTATGTACATAAAAAGAGCTCAACATCATTAGTCATTAAAGCAATGCAAAATTAAAACCGTAATGAGATACCGTTTCACTAGAATGGCAAAAATTTTTTAAGGCTGACAAAATTAAACGCTGGCCAGGATGTGGAGCAACCAGAACTTTCACCCATTACGGGTGGACGTGTGAAATTGTACAACCACTTTGGAAAACAGGCCGTTTCTTCAAAAGTTAAACATATACTTAGCGTACAACCTGGCAATTGCACTTCTAGATATTTGTCCTACGGAAATAAAAACATTTGTCCACACAAAGACTTGCAAGTAATGTTCACTGCAGCATTATTCACAACACCCCCAAAATGAAACAAACCAAATGTGCTTCAGTTGTGAGTGGAGGAACAAATTGTGGGTATCCACGCAACTGGAATCCGTGCAATGGAATCCACGCAATGAAATACTACCTGTCAACAAAAAGAAACAAACTACAGCTACGTGTAACGAAATGGATGAAGCTCAGAAGCATTACACTTAGGGAAAGAAATCAGATATAAAAGAGTACATGTGCGTAATTCAATTTGCATGACATGCAGAACAGGCGAAAGTAATCGTTAGTGATGGAAATGAGATCAGTGCAGCCTGGAGCACAGAGCAGGGGAGAACTGACTGCAGGAGGTGGGGGTGAGGGCACGGGCTTTGCGGGAGCGGTGGGACTGCTCTGTACCTTGATTGTGATGGTGGTCACACAGCTATACGCATGTCAAAACTCTCAGAGCTGTACACGGAAATTGTGAATTTTACTGCATGGAGCTTAAACCTTAAAAAAAAACAACCCACAATTTCTAAACGGAAGCCATGAGTATAGATAAGATTCACTAAGTGAAAAGGATAGAGTGAGAAGAAAAGAGAATGTGTGTGGCAGGATGGGTGGCTGCTAATCTTACCTACAGGCAACAGGTGTCATTACCGCCATCTTGCATGTGAGAAAAACGAGGCTCAGAGAAGCGGAGTGCCTTCCCTAAGATCACACAGTACTAAGGAGGAAAGCTGGGGCTTGAACCCAGAGCCATCAACCAGGCCTGGGCCCATGGCTGAGCGGGGTCACCAAGCAAGGAGAAGCACCCCAACTCCTGTTCTTTGAGGAAGAAAGGCAGTGACCTTGAGGGCTGGGCCCGGATCTGAAAAACCGTGTGCTGTTCTCTGCGTATGAAAATGACGCTTCTCGCCCATCACCGATCCCCGAGGGTCTGGGATCGCTGCGCCGGCTCCGCCCTAAACCAGCCATATTCCCTCCAGCAGCCCCCCTCCCCACGGTACCCAAGGGGGCCCTCGCAAGATGACAGGCCAGGGTTGGGGGTTCTGCCTGGGCCCGTCAGACACCCAGAGAGCCACGGTGAGATCTGCTGCGGCGGAAAACCTCCAGCTGCAGGGGGCCTGCTTCTCCGTGGTGGGAGCCTCTTGCCCTCCCTTCTGTGTGTCGACCCCGGGCCCCGAGCACCTGGCAAACAGCAGCTCCCTCATCTCTGCCTGGTCAGAAAGTGGCCGCATTCCGCGCCTCTCCCAGCTGGAGCATATGCCCCAGGATATGTGGCACTTCGGTGGCAGAGCTGGATTTGGACCTACAGCTGCCGCTTCCTACTCCAGGGGACCGGGCTCCTAGGGAAACTTCCCATGAGACACTTTCTCCAGCTGCGGACGGTGAGTCCGGAGACCTCCTTTCTGATTCCTAGATCTGGAATGAAATACCTGAGTGACCCGGATTAAGTTCCTGGGTCACGTGAGAATCTGGGTGTCTCACGAGCATAACGAGGGTCTGACGAGGGGCACCTCCTTCACTACAGACCACTTACCAGGGGTAACGTTATGTCAGCCTCTTCACATACCTGGAGTAATTCGATGTATCCAGTCATTGCTATTTCATAGAGCTATTTTATGCAGTCCATTCCCCTCCTGCAGGATCCTATTTTCTTTTTTTTTTTGGCCGCGCTGCGCTGCACTGCTTGTGCGACCTTAGTTCCCCCGACCAGGGATGGAATCTCAGCCCTCGGCAATGAGAGTGCGGAGTCCTAACCACTGGGCCGCCAGGGAATTCCCAGGATCATATTTTATATAATGAGGAGTGTTTCCGAGAAAAGCATGTCCGAAGTTGGAGTCTGCACACATCTGACAGCCAGAAAATGCCCTCCAGCCTCCGTCTCTTCCTCTGTTATCTTAACTTAACCTTATTCTTACTGCAGCCTCCACCAATCTCCCTGGTTCATTTAACTTCTCTGCTAGTATTTGATGAGCAGCTCCTATGATCTGGGGACGCAACAGTAAAAAACAAACCAAACACCAAGCAAAAATGATTTTTAAAAAGAATTGGAGAAAAATAAAGAAGAAAGAGGGGTAGGGAGTATGGGAGTTGGGGCAGAGGTGAATTGCAATTTTTAAAAGGGTGCCCATGGAAGGCCTCACTGTGATGGCAAAACTTTAGCAATAATCTGAAGGGGGCAAGGGAATGAGTCCTGCTTTCAAGTGCAGGAAGAGCATTCCAGGAACAGGGAACAGCAAATGCCGCGGCTGGGAGACAGATGCTTGCCTGGTGGTTTTGGTGATCAGCAAGTGGGCCCTGTGGCTAGTGTGGAGTGAGCCAGGGCACAGTGGCTGGAGATGAGGTCAGAGAGGTGCAGGTGAGGCTCAGACTGAGGACGGCTGGTAGACGGTGTCCATTCTCTTCTGCTAGGAACAAATGATCGGAAACTTAGCAGCTTCAAACAACACACATCAGCTCATAGTTTCTGAAGATCGGGAGCGTGGGCACAGCTTACTGGGTCCTCCGTAAGACGGCAGTCACGCTGTGGGCCAGGGCTGGGTCCTCATCGAGGGGCAGCCTTCATATCCTTGCCGACTGCTGGACGAAAGGCCTCAGTTCTTGCTGGACGTCAGCTGGACGTGTCTTCCAGCTCCTTGCTGTATGGCCCTCTCCATATGGCAGCTTGCAACACGGCAGCCTCCTTCTTCAAAGCCAGCAAGGGAGTCAGTGCTCTAGCAAGACCAGTGTAACGATCATGGATGTCACATACTCTGCATGCATAATCACATATATACCGTCATCTTTGCTGCGCTTTATTGATTAGAAGCAAGGCACGGGCCCTGCCCACACCCTAGGGCGGGGGGGTTATACAATGGTGTGAGTACCAGGAGGTGGGATCATGCGGGTCACCTTAGAGTCTGTCCACACTGTCCTCTGTCCCTCAGTGACTCATGTCCATTGCACCCGCAAAATACATTCACTTCCCTCCCAAGACACCCTAAAGCTCAGGGTCCAGCATCTCATCTAAATAAGGTTTAGGTGTAGATGAGTTTCCTTTAGGTATTCCTCTTACCTGGTCTGCACAACTAAAGATGCAAGTTATCTGCCTGCCCACACACAGCATACCACGGCAGGACAACAGCTACAGACATTTCTGCTCAAAAAGTAACAGGGGAGGGTAACAGGAGAGGTACAGAGGAATCGCTGGTCCATAGAGGTTCTGAAATTCGCTGAGCCAATGTTGGGTGTCCCCTGCTTAGGTTTTGTTTTGTTTTGTTTTAATTATTTATTTATTTCATTTTTGGCTGCGTTGCATCTTCGTTAGACCCAGGATTGACACAGACAATGCTGCGGGAACTGACACAGACAAGGCTCCTGTCCATTTCCGAGGGACACCCCCTGTACTTCCCCAGGGATGAGGGGATGAGGACTCCCCTCCCCCAGCAGGCTGTAGCTGCTCCCCTTCACATCCTGCCCCTCGGGGGACCTGTCCCAACACACACGTGTCAGCCCACTAAAGCAAACAGCATTTGGACTGCCAGTCCCTCTGTCGGCAAAACTTGCTAAGTTTCTTTATACATGATGTTGAGACTGAGAATACAAAGAGAAAGAAGACACGATCTATGAGCTGGAGAAGCTTCCGGTCCAGTGATGGTTATGCCGCTGGAGGTGAGACCCACTCTGCCAGCACCTAAGGAAGACGGGGGAGAAGGGCACAGAGGGTACGGAGGGGTGCAGAGACACCTGAGCCTTACGAAACACACAGCAGACACGGCCGGCCCCATGAAACGCATTCTCAACATTGCCAGGTCGAGTCGTCTCTGCCCTCTTCCAGCCCCCACTCCCCTCGTACCCGCAACCTCCACCCCGGGCATCAAGCTACCTTTGGCCCTGCCCCAGAGAGCCTTCCACCCTGCCTTGCCACCTGAAGCCAGTTAGGTCTCTCTCAGCCTTTCCCTCTAGAGAAGAGTTGTCCAGCAGAAATACAATGTGAGCAACGTGCATGATTTTTAAATTTCTAGTAACCATATTTTTTAAAGTAAAAAAAAAGTGCTTGCTTCGGCAGCCCATATACTAAAATTGGAACGATACAGAGAAGATTAGCGTGACCCCCGCACAAGGAGGCCATGCAGATTTGTGAAGCATTCCATATTTTTTGGCCTCTATGGGAAAAGAATCTAAAAAAGAGTGGATCTATGTATATGTATAACTGATTCACTTTGCTGTACACCTGAAACTAACACAATATTGTAAATCAACTACAATAAAAAAACTTTTTTTAAACTTAAACAAGTTTTTAAAAAGTGAAATTAATTTCAATAATATATTTATTTAACTTGTATCTAAAATATTATCATTTCAACATGTAATCATGTACAAAATTACTGAGATCCTTGAAAAAATTTTTTTTTTTGTACTAAGTCCTGGAGGTGTACCGCGTAGTTTTACACTTACACCACATTTCAATTTGGATGCTACATTTTTATTGGAAATATGTGGCCTGTGTTCAGATTTCACAACGTTCACATTGAAAAGTAAGTTCACATACTCAAATTATCTCACCAATACTTATGTTTTCCAGTAACTAAATGGAGAGAGTAACAACTTCTAAATTAATTTTTAGTGAAAATTAAGCACATTAGCAGTTCGGTTCCTCAGTTGCACACACAAGCTGCATTCCCAGTGCTCGGACACTCACGTGTGACTAGCGGCTACCAGAGTGTAAGCCCCTCTGCTGTCTGGGCCCCAGGTCCAGCACCCACTTCGGGCTCTCTCCAGTCACCCAGACTTACCCAGACCCTCTGTGTGCACATCTCCATTCAAAAGGGGCTCCCCTTCCTTCCCACACCCCAGCCTGTGGGAGCCACCCATGACTCACATGCGTCCCTGCTCCCCTGGCACTCTTTCACCTACCTGGTCCTCCTACCAAGATTCAGCCTCCACGTATAGACACCAGCATGTCAGAAAGCCAATTTGCACAGGCAAATTCAGGATCTGGAGACATATTCCCCCCACAGACTGGGGGCCCAGGAAATCGGGCCTCGTCCTCCAGTCACCCCCTGGAGGAGGTGGGACTTTCAGAATTTGCTGGGTCAGTGAGACGGAAAGGAGGACAGGAAAAGCACCCAAGCCTGGGTGGTAGGATGGTGGAGAGAAGAGGGGCTCCTCGGGGTGTAGGTGAGGGGCTGGGGGGAGGTACATTTTACATATGGTTCATTGTGTTGGAATGATTTGGTTGTGAAATAAGCACCTTAAGGGATTATTTTATATTTCATACTTTTAAATTTTTATAAATTAACTTCTTTCCCCCAGTCTGGGTTTTTTCAAGCTTCAGATCTCTGGCTGGAATTGATTTGCATAATCCCACCTCTGAGATTTAGCCCCGCCCCTTAGGACCCCCTCTTGCCTGGTCCAGTCTGGAAGCCTCTCTGCTGGGCATTCACCTTTCCCCGTCTTCCCACTGTGGGCAGCCCCCCTGCTCTGGCCTCCCCCTCCCTGGGAACCAACCCGGCCTCGCTGCTGCTGAGAGGCTGGGATAATCCTCCCTGAGTTATTTCAAGGATTAGTCCTGCTGCCCTGTGTCCAGCTCCCACACGGTGGGATTTCAGAGCGGTGGACACCGTGCCAGGAAGGGGGTGCGGCTCCCGAAATGCAGATCCACACAGGGTGGTGAGCACCAGACTGTGGGTTCCAGGTTCCTTAGAGCACGTCCTGGCATGTGGAGTTTAGCCAGAAGAGGCAGGCAGCCTGCCAGGCTACGAGCTGGAGAGTCAGAGCCCGAAGCCCTAGACCCTCAGTCTCTGCCTTGAAACACACACACACACACACACACACACACACACACACACACACACACACACACACACACACACACACACACACACACCCCAACTTCATGACAACTTTCATAGACTAGGTGGGTCCTTTTGCCTTCGTGGGGACCTTACTCCATAAAAAATCATATTTTCTATGTTGGTACACAGATGACTATATTAATATTATATATTAAAATATCTTCTTCAGTCTGAAGTTCACTTTTCTTCTGATTTTAATGAAAATACGTTTGTGGTCCTCTGAAAGTACTGTGTTACTGTTGGCCCTGCCTGCGCCCCACCCTCTGTTCCCAGCCCTGGTCCTTCGAGGCTGCACAGGAGGCTGGGATTGGGGGTGGCAGGAGAGCCGTAAGGTCCTCAGGTGGGTCATTTTGGACTCAGGGAGGCATGGACTCTCCCTGCCCCCTTCCCTCTGAAAACGGAGAACTTCCTCAGCTGGGAGAGCCAGGTGCTGCCCCAGTTCCTGGTTTCACGGAGTCCTTCCTGCCCCCCGCGCCCTCCCCGCCCCTGCCGATGCCACCGACGACAGGTAAGTCTGAGCAAATCTGAGGGAGTCCAATTTTAGCATCAGAAAGGGATGGCTTCTTCCGAGCCCATCGGCCATTAGACTTCAGGCTCCAGTCCCAACTCCCTACTATGACACATGAGACCCTCTTTGGGAGGTGATATAATAGAATGAGTGAGAGTGTTTATTAACAGGTGGACCTGGCTGAACTTGGGACAAGTTCTTAAACCTCTCAAAGCCTCATTTTCCCCCCCATGTCCATAGGAATGACGGGACTATTTTCCTCACCAAATTCTTATAAATATCGTATGCATACATGTGCTTTGCACACAGTGAAACTCTATATACTCGTTAGGAAATAGGATTGTTATACAAAGCAAATATACACAGGAGATCTCCCACCTCTTCTCCACAGGTCAGACACCCTATCATAACTGAGACTATAGATGTGAAGTACTAGGTGCATTGCCCGGCACAGAGCAGGAGCTCCAGAAACGGTACCCGGTATTGTGGTCTGGTTCCTACTACTTCTCTAATCTCATCCCCACCTCCCCTCTGCCTTGAACTTCAGCGACACCAAACTGCTTATGGTCTTGTGTCACGTCCCACTCCACACCAGCTGCACATTTTCTCACCTCCTGATCACTGTAGCAGAAACTGGCTCATCTATACATAGACTGTATTTCCCAGCCTCCCCTGCACTTAGATGTGGCTATTTGAACAAGGTCTTGCCAGTGGAAGAGGCACAAGAGTAATCCATGCTGCTGCCAGGCCTGTTGCATCAAAACTCCCACGTGCTCTTCATGTTCTTTCCCTTCCCAACCCCAGAAGCCCCATGGTGAAGGCGGCAGAGCCATAGGTGGAAAGAACTCAGGTGCCTGAGTTAAAGCGTGAAGGAAAGCCATCCATGGACTTGGGTGTTCCATTAGTGGGAAGTGATGGAACTGTTTTCAGTTTGTTGCAGCAGCTAGCCTTACCTTAATGAATAGATTCCTGCTGTCTTGTGTTCATGGAATGCCTATAACCCCACCCTCCTTCCCTGGGGTAACTCCTGCTCATCCTTTAAGCTTCATCTCTGGCATTGCATCCTTCAGAAATCCTTCAACTTGAAAACAGGTTGGGTGTCTCCGGCAGGCCCTGCACAGTTGACTACCCTCCTTCTATCTCCTTCCTAATAGAATCCCTATTTTGTTCAGGGAAGTAGTATCCCCAGTTACAAATACTCACGTCCCAAGACTCCTTTGTACCTGGCTGCAGTCACGTGGTCCAGTCCTGGCCAATAAGATGTAAGAAGAAGTTGCTGGATGGAGATTGTTAGGGAATCTTTCCTAAAAAGAAGTAGATTGGGGGCTTCCCTGGAGGCGCAGTGGTTGAGAGTCCGCCTGCCGATGCAGGGGACACGGGTTCGTGCCCCGGTCCGGGAAGATCCCACATGCCGCGGAGCGGCTGGGCCCGTGGGCCCATGGGCCATGGCTGCTGAGCCTGCGCGTCCGGAGCCTGTGCTCCGCAACGGGAGAGGCCACAGCGGTGAGAGGCCCGCGTACCGCAAAAAAAGAGAAAAAAAAAGAAGTAGATTGGGCCCACATCTGCATTTTACCATTTTCCTTTGTCCTTCCTTTCTTCCCACCTGGAAGTCAGATGTAGTGTACAGAATGGAGCACACATATTACAAGCATGAGGATGAAAGCCACGAGCTAAGGCACAGTAGAAAGAAGAGTCGAGGTTCCTAAAGGCACCACGGATCAGCCCCGTTCTGCTTACCTCCAGTTCTCCTGTAACGTGGAAAATGAAACTTCTTTTTTTTTTTTAATTTTTAAAATTACTTTTTATTGGAGTATAGTTGCTTTACAATGTTGTGTTAGTTTCTGCTGTACAGCAAAGTGAATCAGTTATACGTATACATATATCCCCTCTTTTCTGGATTTCCTTCCCATTTAGGTCACCACAGAGCACTGAGTAGAGTTTTCTGTGCTATACAGTAGGTCCTCGTTAGTTATTTATTTTATACATAGTAGTGTATATATGTCAATCCCAATCTCCCAATTCGTCCTACCCCCGCTTCCCCCTTGGTATCCATAAGTTTGTTCTCTACATCTGTGTCTCTATTTCTGCTTTGCAAATAAGTTCATCTGTACCATTTTTCTAGATTCCACATATGAGCAATATTATATGATATTTGTTTTTCTCTTTCTGACTTACTTCACTCTGTATGACAGTCTCTAGGTCCATCCACGGCTCTGCAAATGGCACAATTTCATTCCTTTTATGGCTGAGTAATATTCCATATACACAGAGAAAGCCATAATTCAAAAAGATACATGCACCCCAATGTTCCTTGCAGCACTATTTACAAGAGCCAGGACATGGAAGCCACCTAAGCGTCCATCAACAGAGGACTGGATAAAGATGGTGTGGTCCACTTATGGAAAATGAAACTCCTAAGGCTTAGAGCCCTGCGGTGAAGTTCCTGTTTGGCACACTTGAACACGCTCCTAAGTGAACGTGCGGGCCCCTGCCCCTGCTTCCCAGCGCCTGTGCTCCCACTCTGCTGCTCTCAAAACTCCATCACACGCTGGCCATCATCCACTCAAGGGGCTGTTTCTCTGACTTGTCTGAAGACACAGAGCAAGCACTCAATAAACGTGCTGAGAGAACAGTGACAAGGGACAATGTTGTGGCTTCCTCATCCTCTGAAGAAAAAAAAAAGGAATCCCTAGGGGACACACAGAAGAGGCCCTCGACCAGTGGCCTCCCTGCCCCTTCCAGTGCAAGCTCCACACCAAGGAGAGTGCAGAAGTACAAGACGCAGGCTCAGCCCTGAGGTCGGGGAATGCAGGATACTCACAACTAGTACTTAGCGCTTCTTATGCCCCAGCATCGTCCTTCTGTTTTGTTTTGTACAGTGAGGTCAAAGCCACGTAAAACTGTTTTAAAGTGAACAATTCAGTGGCATTTGGTGCATTCACAATGTCGTGCAGCCGCTCTTTCTGTGTAGCTCCAAAACCTTTCATCACCCCCAAAATAAAACCTTATACCCGGGACTTCCCTGGCGGTCCAGTGGTTAAGACCTCGTGCTTCCACTGCATGGGGCATGGGTTTGATCACTGATCAGGGAACTAAGATCCCCACATGCTGTGCAGTGTGGCCAAAAATAAAAAATTAAACCTTATACCCGTTAAGCAGTCATTTCACATTATCCCTTTCCCTCAGCTCTTGGAAACCACCAATCTGCATTCTCTGTGGATTTTCCTTTTCTGGATGTTTCATATAAATAGCATCACATGCTGGGCTAGCAGAGGCAGGTGGGGCCCCAGTGTCCACATGTTAAGATGACACTTAGCTTTTCTTTATCCAGACTGAGGTCAAAGGTTCCCACTGTAGCTCGAGTGGCTGAGGTTAAATGTCTTTGCAGTCCAGCTCCTAGGAAATCTTTATTTTATTATTATTTTTTAAAATTAATTAATTAGGTTGCACTGGGTCTTAGTTGCAGCAGGTGGGCTCCTTAGTTGCGGCTCCAGGGCTCCTTAGTTGCGGCTCCAGGGCTCCTTAGTTGCGGCTCACCAGCTCCTTAGTTGCAGCAAGCGGGCTCCCTAGTTGTGACATGAGAACTCTTAGTTGCGGCATGCATGTGGGATCTAGTTCCCTGACCACAGGGATGGAACCCAGGTCCCCTGCATTGGGAGTGCAGAGTCTTATCCACTGCGCCACCAGGGAGGTCCCAGGAAATCTTTAAAATTAAGTCTGGGATGAGCCTGTCACCAGTAGATTTGGTAGAGATCTTTGATGAAGTGTGGGTGAACGGTCTGGAGGGTGAACTGGCTGCTCTGGACTGGGGGTGCTGTCTTGCCACACTTTTGTGAGAAAACACAGCCAGGTTGGATGTGTGATGTGGGGTATGTGGGCACGTGTCTATGTACAGACAGACATCCTGGAGCCTTTTGTGTTCGAGTACACTTTACAGATCACAGAGCACTTAGATGCCCTTTATCTGCAGCTCTCTAAAGGAGGCAGGGCAAGCACTCTTAACTGCAGTTTATAAATGGGACAGCTGAGGCCCCATCCGGATGACTTGCCCAAGGTCGCACAGAGGACGAGGGGCGGAGCCCCAAGCCTGCGGGCTTTCTGTCCAGATACCTTAAGCTGCTTAGTCATTGCTCAGGTGGAGTGAGGGGGAAATGAGCTTGCAGGTTGTATTAGTCAGAAACAAAATACCATAGAGTGGCTTAAACAGCATATATTTATTTTTCACGGTGCTGGAGGCTGGAAGGTCCAAGATTAAGGTGCCGGCTGATTTGGTTCCTGGAGAGAGCTCTCTTCCTGGCTTGTGATGGCTGCCTTTTCCCTATGTCCTTAGTAGTGGAAAGAGAGTATCCCTTCTCATAAGGGCTGTCATCCCACCGTGGGTACCCCACCCTCATGACTTCATCTAACCCTAATTACCTCCCAAAGGCCCTGGCCCAAATACCGTCACACTGGGGGTTATGGTGTTAACGTATTAATTTGGGGCGGGGGGGACACATTCAGTGTATAATACATGTGCAAACCCATCTCTTACCCATCACTGGTGGGAACCATGTGCTACAGCCTGCAAGTCATTGGGGTGTTCTCATCAAAAGAGGCAATTCAACCTAACTCCCAGGGACGGACGCGAGAGGCGGGGCAGGGAAGGAGGACAAAATTCGGAGAGTATTAGGAAGAGAGTAGGGTTGCCAGACTTAGCAAATAAAAATATAAACACTTAATTCTGAATTTCAAATAAACGAGGAATGATTTTTTTAGTGTAAATGTGTCCCATACTTCGTTTGGGACATACTTATACTAAAAAAAAATAGAAAACAATTTGTTTTTTTTCATCTGAAATTCAAATGACCTTGGTGTCCTGTATTTTTATCCGGCAACCCTAAAAGAGAGAGGCCAAGAATTTTGAGGCAGGCCAGTGGGCCCCACGAAGGACTATCACAGGGTCTCTGGACAGACTCTTGCTTTATATATTTAACTTTTTAAAAGTCTTTTTAAAAACCATTGAGCTTTTCTTTTCTTGGCGTAACAAAAACGTAACGTAAAATTTACCATTTTGACCACTTCTAAATGTACAGTTCAGTGGCATTACGTACATTCACATCGTGGTGCAACCATCGCCACTACCAATCTCCAGAACTTTGTCATCATCACAAACTGACAGGTCAAAGAAAACCAGAGCCGCACGCTCATTAAAGGGGTGAAAGCAGATTTTATTCAGGACTTTGCAACAGGGGAAAAGAGAGGTCAGTACAGAACAGGGGTCAGTTCCAAATACAGCGTGGACAAGTGGGGACTTTTAGCCAAGGAGCCGGATTGGGGGGGATGGAAAATTACTAAGAGGGTTGGGTAACTCTTGGCTAGGATTCTTGCTGCAGGCAGGCAGGTGAGGGATGGGACGTCACCTGGGGACGGGGGAGGGAGGCATTTGGTCAGATAAGAGGGCGGGGTGGGGTGGGGGGAGGTTCTGGCTAAAACGAGTAACAGGATTCTCGCTAAAACTGGGCGACGCAAGTGGAGGCCTAGTTGGAAGAGGATTCAAAGGAGCCCGACTAAAGTGTGGTCCAGGAGAAAACCGTCACGAGCTCTGTACCCTCTAAACAATAACGCCCCCTTCGTAACCGCCGTTCTGGCTCTGTTTGGATCTGACGGCTCTGAACACCTCGCACAGCGTGGACTCGTACAGCTTTTGTCCTTCTGTGTCCGGCATTTATTTTTACTTTTTAAGGCGGGGCGGGCACCGGGCGGACTCTGCGGGGAGCTCGGCCCGCAGATCCCAATCCCAGAAAATCCGGGCTGAAAGAGAAGAGGCAGTCAGTCAAATACGCCTCCGAGCCTGTGTGGAGGGGGCGCGGAGGGAGGGGAGGGGCTGCGCGAGGAGGGGCGGGGCTGCGCGGGGAGGGGCGGGGCTGCGCGGGGAGAAGGGGCAGAGGGCGCCGGGGTCGTGCCCGGTGGCGGGGCGAGGAGCCGCTCAGGGGCTGGGGGCGAGCTGAGGCCTGAGGGATCGACGCGCGGGCGGCTAGGGCCCCTGAACCGCGGCGCCGAGCGAGCGGAACTGGCGGCTGGAGGCGGGGCCAGAGCTCGGGGCCGGGAGCGCCGGGGAGGCGGAGCGGGCGGCGGCTGGGCCCGGCTGGCGGAGCGGAAGCGGCGGGCGTCGCGCAGGTGAGGGCGCGGGCCTGGCCGGGACGCGCGGGGCGGGGGTGGGGGCCGGTCGCGGAGGGGACGGAAGGAGGCGGGAGCGGCTCCGGGGGACGCCGCCGGGCCGGGAGCCGAGGCGGGAGGCCCGGGCCCGGTGACTTCCGCCTCGGCCGCCGGCTGGCTGGCGGACCCGCGGGGCCGGCCTGGGCCTCAGTAGGAGGGTCGGCGCCCCCCGCCCCTGTCGGTTCGCGGGGAGGGCCCGGCTCTCGGAACGAGCTGCAGTGGATGCTCAGACCCTCCGTTTGCGGCCACCCCTCCCGGCCCCTGGATGACCCCACACCGCTTTAACCCTGCTTGGGTCCCCGTTGCCTGCCTCCGAGCTGGGTGTCGGGCGTGGGTCGCGGGAGGTATCCCGAGCACTTCGAAATTTATCAACAGCTTTGTGAGAGCGGGTTTGCTCTATGTTCACTTTTCTGGGGGAATCCACAGTTTTTACCAGATTCTCTAAGGTAGCGCCGTCCCATAGAAATATTATGCGAGCCACATATGTGACTTTAAAAGGAAACGGCGAAATTAACTTAGTGATGTGTTTTATTTAGCCCGCTGTATTTAAAATACGGTCATTTCAGCATGTAATCAATATTTAAAATTTTAATGAGATACTTTACATTCCTTTTTTACTAGGAAGTTTGAAATTTGGTGTATAGTTTACACGTAGACTACATTTCAAGTGCTCCATAGCTCATGTAGCTAGTGGCTCCTGTATTGGACGACAGGTCTGAGGTTTTCATTCCGGGCCTGCAGGCTCGAGTCCACACTCCTTGCCGTGGTATTCAGTGTTTTTCACAGTCTGGCCTCTTTTTTTTTTGCTACTTAGCCAAGGATGGTTTCCTCCTCATTGCCCAAACCACTTGCCCTTCCCCTACACACCTTTGTTCAATTGTCCCTTCTGCCTGGGGTGCTCGCCCTGCCCTGTCTCCCTGGGTCTGGCGGGGAGGTACAGCTTCTGCTAAGAGCTATTCCTGACTCCCCTGACCCCAGAAGGGGTTTGTCACTCACTCCTTCCTCAGTGTCCCCTAGCACTGGATTCATGGCTGGATTAGAGCATTTATCACCTGCTGTTTAATTGCTTTCCAGGCTGTCTTCACAGCTAGTATAGCATCCTCTTCATCTTTGTTGTGATCATGGCCAGCACCTGACAGTCGATGAGCACCTGTCAGCAGACAGAATGAGTAAAGTGCTAAACGAAGCTGTAGCGTTTCTTAATCCCTGAACAGACCTGCTCCTTCCTCGCTTAGGAGCTTTGTGCCTGTTCTACCCCGTCGTGCATGGACACACACGCAGGGTGTGGTGCCTGACCATGAGGAATACGTCACAAGATGAGCCCAGAAAGTACCTTCTTTCTGCCTTTTACTCCCTCTCTGTCTTACAGATGGGAAAACTGAGGTAGGAGCTAAGTTAGGACTCCAGGCAGATTTGCATCAGTGTAAATGCCAAGAGGGATGGGGGTGGGGTTTTTGAAAGGCAGCGAGTTCCCAGAGGGTCAGGTTCCTCAAGTGGTTTGGGATCAGCTGGCTCCACTTTGGTCATTTGATGGGCGGGGAGAGAAGCGGGGAGGTGAGTTACTCCTGGGCCCTGATGAGGATTCTCTGCAGGTTCAGGTCTAGGAAGCTGAGGAGCTCACTGCTGGAGAAAAACTTGGAGAGCAGAATGGTCATCTCGGACCAGGAGAAGTGCTGGCCTAGGAAGGGTAGGCGAGAACAAGTTGGGTGGAAGGAAGGGCAGGGGAGGCCAACAGAGGATAAGCTCCAGCTTGCTGAGGAGATTGGCGTGAAACATTGAGAATAACCACTGCCCATTGAGAAGGGCAGTGCCATTCTCAGTCTGTAGGATGAGAAATGGAAAGAAACAGATTCAGAGAAGGCAAACAACTTACCCCAGGTCACACAGCACTTGAAACTCAAATGAAGCCTCCTAAACCCTCCATGCCACACTTACCCAGCCCCACCCACACCTCTGTTGCAACCAGGGACCCCAGCGTGGTGCCTAGAAGAGCAGGTCTGGGGCACAGTGCCAGGCCTGCTTAGTGTCTTCCTCACTCTTCTGCCGAGGGGCTGCGACTAGGCCTGTTTATAGGGGCTTGGTGCCTTGATATTCTGCCCGGTACCTCTCGCCAATCAAATCAGTGCCGTCTGCAGTGTGATTGCTGCTTTGGTGGCAGCAGGGAGCAGAGTTAATTAAACCCAGTATAAATAGGCTGACTGCCCCCCTGTCCCCTACCCCCATGTGCCCCGCCTTCCTCCTGGCCCCCCTTAGCTCTGGCCTGGGAGAGCAGAGCCCGGACATCCTTAGCCCTGGAGTCTGCAGCCACTGCCTGTCCTGTCTCGGGAGCAGGACGCTCGAGTCCACGTTGTCTGTGCTTCCCAGACCCGGGTTCCGTTTGGGAGTTGACACAGGCAACTTCCCCCAAAAACCCTTCCCTCTTTTTCACTCTGCAGCCAGGGTTTCTTTCTTGTTCATCCAGGCTTTGGAGGTTGAAGTGAGATGAGGTGGGGAAGGGGTGCCTAGCTGGGTTCCAAGTGCCTCCCGGCAGCCAGTCAGCGTTGCACCTCCTCTGAATGCTTCATGTCAGTCTCTGGCCCTTAGCAACTTCCCTTCCTCGTTCACCCAACAAGCTTCAGCAGAACACCAGCTCCTGTGAGCGCCCAGCCTCCCACCCAGTGCTGTGTCCCCCCGCGCCAGCCCGTGCAGACTGCTGGGCGGGGGGCTGTGCGCCCGTCACCTCGCCCCGTGGCAGGTGGGTGTGCGGGTAGTCCTGATGCTCAGTTCCCACCCCCAGGCACCATGACCCCCACGGGGACCCAGAGTCCGTTGGCCGATCAGACCTACGCGGTGCCCCTCATACAGCCAGACCTGCGGCGAGAGGAGGCCATCCAGCAGGTGGCGGATGCCCTGCAGCACCTACAGAAGGTCTCCGGAGACGTCTTCAGCAGGTGGGTGCTGCTGCCACCCTCACCTGCTCGGGGGCTGCTCCCCGCCCTGGGCAGTCATCTCTCCAATCCCAGAATGCACCCTCTCAGAGCACCCCTTGTGGTGATTCTTGGTCCTGAGGGGGACCCAGCTGGCTTTCTTGTGCCCAAGGGGCCAAGCTGGGTGCCCAGCTTCGAATTTTATCATAAGAGCTCACTACCTCCTGTCCCTCTTAGCCCCTGGGTTCCTTGTGCACCCACCCAGTGGTGGTACAGCTCTCCCAGCTCATGCTCTTCCCCCCACTGGGGGGCCCTGTTCCTTCGCTTATTCCCGCAGTCAGCGAATATTCGCCCAACACTTCTTGTGTGCAGGGCTCTGTGCTGCTCTCTTTAGTTACAGCAACGACTAAGGCAGCATCTCTGCCCAGCCAGAGGATATACTCCAGCAGCAGAGACAGACTCTAATTGATTAATTGCATGTTAGTTAATTAAAATTGTGGCAAAACCTATTTTTAATATTTTTGTAACAACTAATATTTGCATTACGTTAACTGTGTGCCACCACTGACCTGAGTGTATTCACTCATTCAACCCTTTGTCCTGTACGGGTCCTATCTTTCTCTGGCCATGAGCAAGCTGAGAGGGGCATAGAGCTTCTCCTTCCTGGGTGCCCACACCGTGCCCCCTGAAGGCTGGAGTATTTGACTGCCTGACTCAGGTCCCTCTGCTGGTCAGGTCTCCCACACCGTCCCCTGCTTGTACCCCAGACCAGGAACCCCGACGCTGCAGCATGCAGTCTCCTCCCCCACCAACTGGAATTCCACCTCTTCCCAGAAGCCTTCCCCAATGGGGGCAGACAATGGAGTCATTGTCTGTAGCTGGACACAGTCCAAACATTAGATCCACCTGACTCTTTTGCCTCTGGGCTGCCCACTAATGCACCTGCCTGCCTCACGCCTATCCCGGATGTAAATGTACCCGAGGGCGGTGCCCCGAAGTAGTTAAGGGGGTTGACTCTGGAGCAGACTTCCTGGGCTCCAGTCTGGCCTCCCCATTTGCTTGCTCTGTAACCTCGGGCAAGTTACTGAACCTCGCTAAGTCTCAGTGTTCCCGTCTATAACCTGGCAGTAATAATGGTACCTTCCTCGGAGGATTGTTGTTAAGATGAAATGAGTTGAGGAGGAAGGACTTGAAGTGCCGGCGTATGGTAAGCATTCAGGACATGTTCCTTCCTCTTACCTGGTGACATCATCTCTGCTCATTTGCTGCCTATTCTGGCCCTCCGTTAACCTGCTATCAGTAGTTATAGGAAGTGTTAGGTGCCCCTTTTTTGCTAATTTTTGTGCTAAATATGCCCAAGGAACACGTAAGCCAGAGGACACAGGCCTTTAAGAGCCATTGGTCCCAGATGATGGCCACCCCATACCTCGTGATTGAAACGGATGCTAGAAACGATCCCTCAGAAATACTTGTGTTTCCTCACCAAGACTGTGACTGCGCGCTTGCCTTTCTGCAAGGGGAGCATTGGATTTTCAGCATACTTTCCTTTCCCTTCCTGGTGTTTGGCACCAGTGGACATTTTCACGTTCCTCTGCCCCTGGATGGGGTGAGCAGAGGGCAGGAAGGCCATCTCATGGGGAGGGAGTGGCGAGTTGGTTGAACATAGGCTCGGCATGGCCCAGGGATGGTAGGATGCTCCCAGGAGCCTGGCACCTGCATCCACGCTTCCCTCACCGCTGGGTTCCAGCTCCCCCCATTGACCCCCCACCACGTGCCCAGCATTCAGGTCAGAGGGATACTAATGGTGTGTGGCATGGGGTTCCCGTCCTCAGGGACGTCGTGGTCTAGGATGGGAAAACAGCCATCTGAGCTGATTCTGAGCCGCGTAGCATGAACTGTGTGAGCTCCTAGGGGCCTAGAGGAGAGAGAGACAAGAACTGGCAGCACATTTATCAGTCAGACTCCCCAGACCAATAAGCAGAAGTAACCCGTGCATAGAGCAGGCTTTGGAGCTGCAGGGCTAAATGCTGTCATCAGGGCCTGGTTTTGCTCTCATCCCATCCCTGCTTGCTACTTCTGGGTTGGCCCCATTCCCAGACAGGCCTCGCTCTTGCAAGGTAACCAGTGGGCCCAGGGTTCATACTCAGGCTCAGGTCCAGCAGGAAAGAATGTCTTCCTCTGCAGCAGTTCCCTCGGAAGTCCCGCCCTCCCACTGGCCTGGCCTGGTTCTCATGGCCATCCCAGAGCCAGTGGCTGCAGCCGGCTGGCGGGGAGGGTGACACAGCAGCTGGCTCAGACCTCGGTCACATGCCTTACCCCCAGGCCCTGGGTTTAGCCCCACCCAAAGTGCAGGACCGAGCCTGTGGGAGCGATGGCGCCCCCACAGGCTGTTACGGAACGAGGAGGGAGCAGATGCTAGAGAGGAAAACCAGCGCCTGCTCCCCCAGATCAGGGAAGGCCTCCTGAAGGAGGGGTGCGAATGGGGCCACGCGGACGGGTTCTGGCGAGGCCGGGTGGGGAACGCCGCCTGAGGGCCCTCCGCTGGGGCCCGGAAATGAGTGCCAAAGGCTTGAGGCCTCACTGGACGGCGGTGCGCCCCAGGCCGCGGGGCCCTGAGTACCTGAGTGCCGCCTGTCTCAAAGGTCCACTCCTTCGCTCAGGACGGGGCTGAAAGTCAGCCCTCCGTGTGTCTGTGCCCTTGGGAGCCCTCCTCCCGCTGCTTTACGTCCCTACGACGCTGGGGACGGTCCCTGGTGGAAGGAGCGGGCAAGAGGATGTGGCTGAGGGGAGAGCTGGGACATGTGAGTCAGGGCCGTGGGGCTTCGCCCAGCTGGATGGGGCTTTGAGCTTGAGCCCAGGGTTTTGGGAGCCCGGATAGGTTCTTGAGCCAGAAGTGATGGGACAGAAGCATTTGGGGAAGGTTCATCAGGCAGCCGTCCCAGGGGAGCCGCGCTGTGGGCAGGGAGAGGCCGCGGTCGGGGTGCCGGGGGGTGGGGGGGGCTGCAGGTAGGGAGGCGGATAGGAGACACTGCAAATGGAATAACGACAGGACCAGATGACAGATTGGGGACAGGATGAAGGGGAGGGAGGGGTCGGGGACGACAGGGAGTGGGGAGTGCCAAGCCCCGCCCCCCATTCTGCAGCAGGGGCTCCTCTGTTCTCGCGGGCTTTTGCTGAGAGATGTGACCCCAGCTTGGAACCTCTCCCCTTGAACGTGCTCCTCTCGCAAAGGAGAGGCGGCAGGTGGAGAAGAAATGCTTTATGTCTCTGCTCCCCGCCTCTCCCCCCAGCTAAGGCGCAGGCCCAGCCCCTCAGCCCCACCCGGAGCCTGGGCCCCCAGGCAGGTGAGTGTGTGGAAGGTCGGTGTCCCCAGCCGGCTCCTTCCTCCCGCTCCTTGCAGCCCCTTCCTGGCTTGTCCTCCTGCCTAGCAGACCTGCCCTCACCTGCCCATCATCACCTGGGAGAAGCCAGCCCCAGGGTACCCGCCCAGAGATGTCCCCTGCTGCACATGACTTCCATGAGGGCAGAGGGGCAGCAGTGGGGGCAGGGCAGACTAGGACTGTGTGTGGGCTTGCCCTCTCCGGCGGCCCCAGCCCGGCCACTTGGCCTTTGCAAGGCTCCTTCCCTTCCTCTCCTCTTCCTTTCCTCCTTTCTCCCCTCTTCCCCCCTTCCTCCCTTTTCACCTCCCCACTCTTCCTCCTCACTTCCTGCTTCCTCTCCTTGGGCCCTTCCTCCCATCTCCCCGCTCCCCCCCGCCCCCCCCTTCTCCCTGCTGATCCGCACCTGGTGCCTTCCAAGGTTAGGAGGCCTCAATCAGCTGCCTGCGTAATTAGCAGATCATTCTTAATTACCCCAGTGAGTGGAGAAGATAAAGGGGAAAGCAAGAGCTGTTCAGGGGACCGGCTGGGGGGTGCGCGGGGTAGGGCGAGGGGAGAAGCAGCAGCAGTTAGGGCCAGGGGAGTGGGCCTGTCACAGCAGCTGACTGGTGTGATGATTGGAGGGTGTGGCAGCCCTGCAGGGGCCACGGGCCTGCGGCTTCCTAGGAAACCCTCCCATACGGCCATGGGGGTCAGCTTTGGAGGTGGTGGGGACACGGAGCCCAGGCACTGTCCTGGCCCCCTAGGTGTGTCATTGACCTTGACCACCTCACACCCCAGGCCCCAGCCAGAAGAGCCCTCTGTGCTCCACTCTCTGTGGTGCTCCCTTGCAGAGTGCTGTTTCCTCATCTGGAACTTTTTTCTCCGTGTCTGCTCAGCACTGCCTGGAGCCCCTCACCCCTCCTAGTCTGTGGGTGGTAAAGGTAAATGTTGACCAAGTTCTTGGGACATGTCGGCTTGTACAGCTCATGAGACATCCAGTCTCTCACTTTGACCTTTACAGCAATTCCACGATGTAGAAGTTACAATTCCTGTTTTTCAGCTGAAGAAGGTGAGACATAGATCAGTTAAGTGACTGGCTGAAGGCCACACTGCTGCTGTCCCCAGGTCTTTGGGACACTGTAGTTGTTTATCTCCTTGAGAGCAGATATGTGTTATCTGAAATGCATCTCTGTCCCAGGCTCTCAGCAGACTGACTGAGCCAGTTCCTTCCCTGCTGGTGTCCTGGTGACATGCTATAGGGACGTGGCTCCAGTGATGAGCCTGGAAGCTGACCTGCCTGAAGCCAGCCACCAAGCCAGGGGCTCTAGATAAGGAGCGGCAAACAAGTCACCCTCTTGCCACCAGCCCCGCTCGCTCGTGGTGGGTGTTGCTAATCAGTCCTGGCTCTTGGTCCCAGGCCCCATGTGGCCCAGCAGGCCATCCTAACACTGCCTTCCAGGCTGTTGTCGCTGCCAGTCGGTAGAGATGACACACAAATTGAAACCTCCTTCTCACCCTTGCCCTGAGATTGGGCTGCCTGGGGACTTTGTCAACAAGCAAGGCGTTACTTAGCCGTCCTAGGCTCTTGGATAAGAAAAGAACCCTGGAAATCCCATCTTCCATTCCCCCTGTCCCACACAGGAATCTCCCCTGGAGCATCCCTGACAGGTGGGCATCCAGCTGGAATCTGATTTCTTTGCAAAGCCATGCAGCTGTTTACAAGAAAGTTCTCCTTATGCAGAACTGAAAGGTCTGTTTCCATGTAACTCCTCCCACCGGCTGTAATGCAGCTCACTCTCTGGGGTGACAGAAAGTCTAATCGCTTTTCCGCCTGACAGCACTTGTGATCTTTCTGATATCTGAAGGGGATTTTCATATTCTCGAAGTCATCTCATCTTCAGCCAGAACATCCTTCAGTTATCTTGTGTGATGTGAGCTTCCCACCATCACCCGCCTCATCACCCTCCTCATCACCCTCCTCTGGCTGTTCGTTAGCTTGTCATTTTGCATTCAGCCAGTATGTTACATGTCAGGCATTGTCCCAGGTGCTAGAGATGCAGCTGTGAATCAGACAGACCCTGTGGTCTAGAAGGGACTTCAGAGTCCTCTTAACATGTGGAACCAGTTTGAAGGGGACACGGCTGTGGACGAGGTGGGCGCCTGGCGTAGATGAGCTCTGTTTTCTCTGTAGTGCCTCGAGAGTGGACGTTCCCTATTTTTTGAAAGAAGGTGGGAAAGATCTCAGGAGCTGTGTGCTCTGAGATCTCACTTCCTTTCCAAGCTGCTTAACGTGCTTTTAGCTCATAGGTAACCGAAACCTCCTGCTAGGCCTCCATCCTCTGTGTTTGTACCCTTGACCTTTTAAACCTGAATGCTGAGCTTCACATTCATTCCTTATCAGTTTCATCTTTTCTGGCCTCCTGGCCTTTCAAGATCCTGTGAGTCTGGATTCCATCGTGCAGACCGTTTTGGGGCCTCCCCATTTGATGCGCCCAGCTTACTAATCAAGTGTCGCATGAGTGTGCGGCGCCCTGCCAGAGACCTTCGTGCAAGGCTGAGATCAGTCCATTCTTCAGCCGTGCCTTTGGGGCGCTGTTGTTCTCTGGCTCTGATTTTTCCTAAATGTGCTCTCCTCCGGCCCGCATAGCTCCATCTTGTCCATGGGATTTTGTGAGAAGCCGTCAGAATCCTTGCTGACTCAAGCTGCACTGTGTGTTAAGGTTTTCCCCTGATACGCCAGTCTAATAACCTTGTCAGAAAAGAAATGCTATGAATTTAGAACAGTGCTGGCCCCGGGGACCCGCCTCTTCCATTTCAAATTGCTTACGACCCTCTATTTAATAACCCATTCCGGAAATTTGCCAGGATCCATTGTTAAGCTTGATGTTTGTAACTTGGAGAAATCAGATGGAAGACCCAGACAGAGCCGGCTGTGTCTGGCTCCAGTTCCGACGTCACTCACCCTCCGTGGCACCTTTGAGTGGAGCGGTTACATAACTGTGAGGTTGCTTCAGCCCCGGGCAGCGTAGGGCTGAGCCTGGAGCCACAGGAACTGGCCTGTGTGCAAGCAGGGGAGACCGGTCTCCCTGCCGGAAAGCTGGCGCTCGGACAGGGTGCTGGTTCTGCGTCTCTCCCGGAAGGAAACCGTGCCTCTTGTTCTGTCTGCCTTGCTGCCCCACTCAGACCAGCCTGTCAAGGAAAACTAAGCTGGTTTGGGTCCCTGCTCGTAGGCCAGCCCCTGCATCCCCGAGCCCTTGCACACGAGGGGCCAGGAGTAACCAAGGCGATTTCATCAGGGGTGGAGACCCCTGGGTTGTGAAGCTGGCCGATCAGGTGTGTTCTCTGGGGGCTAAAACATTCTAAAGTTGGTGAGGGTGGTTTAAGAAGGTTGGGCCAGAGTCTTGACTGTTAACTTCAACCCGTTAAAGGAATCCTAGAGTTCCCTGGCCGCGTGGTCTCTGACCCCAGGGACCGCGGCACTCCTCGGCCATCCACTCACTGTGTCCTCTGGCCGTTCCCCGGGAGCTGAGCTTGCAACTCTGCCTCGTCTCTCGTGCCTCGCTGTGTGCTCACTCCTGCCCGGTGAACGTGGAGATGTGACCACCGCTGTGGATGTGGAACACGGTGGCCACGGGCAGGTGTCCCTGGAGGTAGGGGAGCGCTCAGGCGCAGGACGCCCTGGCAGGGGAGCCAGAGTCCCCGTGCAGGGAGAAGTACCTCGTGTTGCTGAATAACGCAAGCGAGGCTCGTGTGCGTTTACCTTTGGGGCACATGGTGTTAGCCATTCAGTAACTGCAGAGGGACCCCTGCAGGTGCCAGGCGCTGTTCCAGGCTCTGGGAACACAGCGGGGAACAAAGCCCTTAGCCTAGGAGTGCACAGGAGATGTGTGGTGACAGGTGGCTCTGTGTTGGAAGAACCGGCTGGGGGTTGGAAAGTGACAGGTGCAGCTTTAGGTTCCGTGGTTGGGGAGGCCTCAGCGAGGGGCTCAGTGAAGTGAGGGACCAGCCGTGTGGGTATCCGAGGAGACGGCAGAGGCCACGTGACAAGGCGGTGTGTGGCATGTTCAGGGAGTGTAGCAGGGCGCCGTAATCCGGGGAGGGGGCAGTGGCAGCCCCTAGGCAGCCCGACCACAACCATGAGAACCACGGTGGGGACTTGGATTTACCAAAAGCTGCCTCTTATGTGCCGGGCAGTTCCTTGTGGACAGCTCCAGGACTTGAATTCAGGCCGTCTTGCCTGTCACACAGCCCTGCTGAGCTCTGGTTTCCTCCACGTAAGTCATGACGATTCTGCCTCTGCTCACCTGGGCCTGAGGCTGAGAACCCCGGCAGGCAGGAACCACGTCCCTTCAGGTGGCACGTACAGGTGCCAACTTGGGGCCAAGGTGATTGCCCATCCCTACCCAGAGCTCCAAGGAACTTAATACAGTCTGTTCCTAGACGCTTCAGGTTGGATGGTCCTGGTAGAGGTCACCTGGGCAGTTCTAAGATCGGGCCTGACAGCAGGTACTGCTGTGTTTTAAGAGCCCTTACCCGAGGACCTCCGTGGCGGTCCAGTAGTTAGGACTCCGCGCTCCCACTGCAGGGGATGCGGGTTCGATCCCTGGTCGGGGAACTAAGATCCCGCATGCCTTGTTTTGGAGCACTGCCAAAACAAACACATGCAAACACAAACAAAAATTTAGGCAAGAGCCCTCACCCGAGCCCCTGGCTTCGCAGGTTTGCCGTTAAAAGCAGAAGGGGTACAGGAGGCTGCAGGGGCTTGGGGAGCAGCCTTCGGCCCCTGTGACTTTTTTTTCCGGTGGCAGGATCTCCCAGCGAGTAGAGCTCAGCCGGAGCCAGCTGCAGGCCATTGGGGAGAGGGTCTCCTTGGCCCAGGCCAAGATTGAGAAGATCAAGGGCAGCAAGAAAGCCATCAAGGTAGCGTGTGTGGCCCTGTCCCTCTGGCTGGTCGGCAGTCCCAGAAATCCCCTTCCCTCCCCTCTCCCCATGCCTCTGAGGCTGCCAGCTCCCTGCTTCAGCCACACGGCAAGCTTTCCTCCTGCCCAGGCTGTCTGGAGCTTCTCAGGCCCCCTGAGGAAGTGCTCAGACTCCCCGTGTACACAGGTGTTCTCCAGTGCCAAGTACCCTGCCCCAGAGCGCCTGCAGGAGTACAGCTCCATCTTCACGGGGGCCCAGGACCCTGGCCTGCAGAGACGTGCCCGCCACAGGGTCCAGAGCAAGCACCGTCCCCTGGACGAGCAGGCCCTGCAGGTCTGACGGGGGTGACCTGGGCACTGGGGAGGAACTGAGGCCCACCCCAGGATTCTGTCCCCTGAGGACTCTGACTGCAGTGGGGGAGGTCACTCTGGCCTGGTGCTGAAACCCACCATCCCTCGGTCATTTCCCGTCACCCCACCGCAGGAGAAGCTGAAATACTTCCCCGTGTGTGTGAGCACCAAGCCAGAGCCTGAAGATGAAGCCGAGGAGGGGCTGGGGGGTCTCCCCAGCAACATCAGCTCTGTCAGCTCCTTGCTGCTCTTCAACACCACGGAGAACCTGTAAGGGCGGGGTGGGGGTGGGGGTTGGCCTGGCTTAGTGGGGGGCCAGGGGCACCAGACTTGGGTGCCGCAGAAGTCTGCAACGCGGGAGCCAGGAGGCTCCTGACCAGTTGGTTTTGCCTGGTAAGGCCTGGGAGGCCGTGGTACAAACTAATGGTGGCCCCGATGAGGTAGGAAAGGTGGTCCAGACCACGGGCCTAGAACAGATGTCGGATCGCCTGAGCTCCTGACCTCCACCCCTCCTCTGTAGGTACAAAAAGTATGTCTTCCTGGACCCCCTGGCTGGTGCTGTAACAAAGACCCATGTGATGCTGGGCGCGGAGACGGAGGAGAAGCTGTTCGATGCCCCATTGTCCATCAGCAAGAGAGAACAGCTGGAGCAGCAGGTGGAGAGGGACGATGCTTGGGTGGGGGAGGGGACGTGGTCCTGCCGTGTGGTCTTGGCCAGGGGTCTGCTGAGCCCCTCACCCCGGCCGGCTGTGGCGGGGATGGGCGAGGCCGCTGGCTGCCCGAGGCCCGCCACATTCCCCGGTCCCACAGGTCCCAGAGAACTACTTCTACGTGCCTGACCTGGGCCAAGTGCCTGAGATCGATGTGCCGTCCTACCTGCCCGACCTGCCAGGCGTGGCTGACGACCTCATGTACAGTGCAGATCTAGGCCCCGGCATTGCCCCGTCGGCCCCTGGCACCATTCCAGAGCTGCCTGCCTTCCACACGGAGGTGGCTGAGCCTTTCAAGCCCGGTGAGCCGAGAGTTGGGAATGGGCTTGGGCGGGAGCACCCCGCGTGGCCACTTGCGTGCACAGGCACCTTCTCACACTCTTCCCGCCTAGAAGATGGGGTGCTGGCAGTACCCCCGCCGCCACCGCCGCCGCCACCAGCTCCGGCCCTGCTGGTCAGCGCTCTCCCACCTCCGCCCCCAGCCCAGACCGTGGCCCCGCTGGGACAGCCAGCCAGGGAGGATGACAGCGGTGGCGCATCTCCTTCAGGTAGCGGCGGCATAGGGCACGCGGGGCAGGGAGGGGTGCTTTCTCTGAGGGTGCCCCTCATTTCTGGATCTCTGAAGGATTTTCTGTAGCTTAGTTAAGTGGTCATAAATGCTAGATTTTCAGAGTAGTTCTAATTACAAAATCTTGTTCTACTGGGTTCATAACAGCAGTTTCAAACCATGTCTGTGGAGCCTGGACAGGGGGAGCCGTGGGCCCCCCATTCCCCCTTAAACCAACGGGGAAAAGGGGGCAACTAATAGACGTGGAAAACTACAGCAACAAAGTATCTACGTGGCCCTTAAGTTGTAGGGTTTCGGTTTTACTCCTGTATCTCCCAGTCCATCTCCAGCACCCAGAAGTGGCACAGAAATCCCGTTGGCTCCTGTGTTAAGTTCAGACACTCAACACACTGGTGATTCCCAGGGTCCACCTGTGCAGCGTGGCACCTAAAGCAGGTGGGGCTGGAGAGGGACCGGCCGAGCCTGGGCAGATGCAGGCAGCGTCCAGGCCCCGAGTCTCCTCGCCGAGGAAGAGCCCTTCCTCAGACACTGCCCAGGGCCGCCTCTGGGCCGCACGGCCAGGCCCTGCCTGAGCAGCCTCTTGCACCCTTCCCACCCCAGTCCAGGGAGCGCCCAAGGAAGTGGTTGACCCCTCCGGTGGCCGGGCCACTCTGCTGGAGTCCATCCGCCAGGCCGGGGGCATCGGCAAGGCCAAGCTGCGCAGCGTCAAGGAGCGCAAGCTGGAGAAGAAGAAGCAGAAGGAGCAGAAGCAAGGTGCGGCCAGACCCGCGCGCGAGGGCTCCTTCCTGCTCCTGGAGCCTGCAGTGGAGCTGTCCTCTCTACGCCCGCAGGGGACAGAGCCTCGGCCACTCAAACTGCAGGAGCCTTCTTACACTCTGCCAGTTGTCCAGGAAATGGGCAGGGACCTGGGATGTTTTTAGGGACGGAGACCTGGCTAAGTCCTGCTTCTCTAGGCCTCTGAGACTCTGGATTACGTCAGCTGTGAATCCCCATGGCTGACATAAATACCACACCTGGGCCTAAAGCAGCAATGCCCTGGGAGTCCAGTCCTGAGTTTTGAGTCCCAGCTCTGCTTCTGAGCTTTGCACTGTGACCCCAAGCAAATTGCCTAATTTCTCTGGGCCAGATTCCTCGTCTGTCCAGCGAGGCTGCTCGTCTGTGCCCTTGTCTCACAGAGTAGCTGTGACTGTTGTTACTCAGAGGTTACCTGTGTTCTTATGAGCACTGACCAGAGCTCCAAGAGCTGTGGTGACACATGGCCGCGGAGGGGCTGGGTGTGAGCCGTGGCGGCCTCGTGGCCGCAGAGGGGCCGGGTGCGTTAAGAGCACAGAGGACACTGATGGAGCCCTCAGGGTGTTAGGCAGGCTGGATCTGGTCCACCCCTGGCCCCTTCATCTTCTCCTCATGGCTTTCCTGTTGCAGTGAGAGCCACCAGCCAAGGTGGAGACCTGATGTCGGATCTCTTCAACAAGCTGGCCATGAGGCGCAAAGGTAGGAAGCAGGACCCCGGCTGCCTCCCTGGCTGAGGTCGTCCACATCCTTTTTTCTCACTGTTTCAAGTCTCTAGAGCCCGGGTGGACTGGTGCCCCAAACCAGCCCCCCTCACCTTCCACCTTTGCCCTCCCAGGTATCTCCGGGAAAGGACCCGGGCCGGGGGCCAGCGAGGGGCCGGGAGGAGCCTTTGCCCGAATGTCCGACTCCATCCCGCCCCTGCCTCCCCTGCAGCCAGCCCCAGGAGAGGAGGACGAGGATGACTGGGAATCCTAGGGGCTCGCTCACTCCGCCTTCCCCAAGCCCCCGACTTCATCACGGACAGGCTCCCGGGAGGGAAGGGGGTCACGGAGGACCAGCCAGCTCTGTTGCCTGGAGCTGCTTCAGGGGCTGCGCTCTGCCTGTGCCTCACCCACCCCCTCGGCCGGCGCGGCGCGCGTGCCTTTTCCTTAGAGACACTTTGCCCTAGAGACACTTTGCGGCCAAACAGTACGTGAGTCAATAAAGAAGTACGATGCCAGAACCGAACATAACCCAACAGCGCCCTCTTAATTAGGAGACCACAGCTGCACGAGACGCAGGTGATGTCCCTCCAGGCCAGGTCTCAGGTAGCGGGGGCAGGGAGAGGTGCGGTCAGCGGGGGGAGGGACATTTCCACGCAGGAAGATATGTCTCAGTGACAGACACAGGGTCGCTAAAAATAGCCTCGCTGAGAGCCTGATGGCCCTCAGCATAATTGCTGATGTCAGGCGAAGAGGAGTCTCCGCATGGCCTCCAGTGCTGGTGCTGGTGGGGAGGGAGGGAGGGAGGGAGGGGCCCCTGCTTTGGAGGACCTAGAGCCGAGCCGGGAAGCTGATCCTGCTGCAGGGCCAGGAGCGGGCCTGCAGGAAGACCAGCAGGCAGGAGTGGGGAGCAGTTCTTAGCAACTCAGAGCAAGAAGGTGGTTAGGGTGAGCAGAAGCCCCGCGAGAGGGTGAAAGGCCTAGAACAGCTACTTTTAGTGAGAAAGGAGAGGGAGGGCGGGCCTGCCCCACCTCACCTCTAAGAATGTGGATACTGAGAAGCAAGCAAGGGCGGAGGTGCTGTGGCCTCCACAGTCGCTCACAAAGGCCGCCGGGAATCAGGTCAGGGAGCTGGACTCCGGGCCGTGCCGAGTGGAAGACAGGCTCAATTCCAGGGAGGGCACCTGCCCTGGGACGGGCCCAGGAATGGCGGGGCACTGTTCCTTCAGGATCAGCCTCATTTTCTCCTGTTGGCTTCTCCACCTATTCCTAGGTCCCGGCAGCCCACTGATTCCAAAAGGGGGCTACCGCGCTCGCCACCTGGGCTTCACAACTTCTTAGGCAGGATCGCTGCAGACCAGGCCCAAGACAACATTTCTAGTGGGCGGGGTGAAAGGAGGGCCTGGTGACCAGGCAGTGGTGCAGCAGCCATCTGTCAGGAAGAGCCAGACTTCTCTCTGTGAAACTGCGGAGAGAGGGAAAGACAGGGAGACACCGGCTGGGGGCGGGGTGGGGCTCGGGGGTGGGAGGGTCTGGGGATGAGAGAGAAAGGCAGGACTGACCTTCCGCAGAGCAGCAAAGGCAGGGCCAAAGGTGGCTTTGACCTGCACGCGATCCCGGATCCAGGCCGGCAGCTTTGCCAGGATAGGAGGGCGGGCGTACCGCTGGTCCAGGAGCACGATGCTGGCAAAATCCTTCTGATGCCTGATAGCCCTGCCTGGATGGGGACAGAGGTTGGGGGTCTGAGTTAAACCTGCCTCCCCCCACAGTGCGTTTCTACTGTGTCCCCTTCCCCTTGCTCAGCGCTCGGGCTGGAGAGAGGGCAGGTGAAATCCCTCCTTCCTGTCGCCTCACTCTCCAGCCATCTCGCCAGCAGCGTCAGCCCAGGCTCACCTATGGATTGGTTGACGGCCTTCATACACAGGTTCTCCACCAACGCCTTCCCAGGGGGCACCTGGCCTGGGGCTCGGGGCTGGGAAGGGCAAAGGAGGTGACCCGTCAGAGCGGACTCTTGCCTCCTCCTAGTGTTCTCAGTGACAGTGACACAGCCGGGCTCTGGAGCGGGACCCGTGGGCCTCGTGGGCACAGCAGCCGGCATGATAGGTGATGGCATGGAGAAGCTCAGGGGCTGTGGAGGGGCGTCCCATCGCTCTGGAGCAAACGGGACACACACGTCCCAGGGCAAGGGGGAGTCACAGCCGTGGGGTGCCCCCTCCCTTCATCCTCCGAGGCACTGGCGGTACTCACGAGGGTCTGGTCCAGGTAAGCCATCTTCTCCTGCAGCTCTGCAGACCTGATGCTGGGGAAGGGCATGCCCACCATGACCACACACCTAGGGCGGAGGCACACGCGAGTCACGGCAGCTGTGCGGTGCCCAGGACAAGGGGGCCGTCCTCACCCACACCTCCACTCCACTTCCTTCCGCCTCTCCCTCCCCTCGTCCCTACCACCTGGAGAGGGTTTTCTCAGCGGAGATATCCAGTCTAGACCAAGGAACTGAGTCCTGATCAAGTTAGGGGCTGCCTGATTTTCCACCTGGCCCCAAAGGGCCAAGTCCAGAGTTGTTGCATCCGTGCGCCTCGCGGGTGACGGGCCTGAGCGGTCAGCCCAGGTGTGGACTCCGAAGGTGCCAGATGGGTGGGTGTCAGAGCCGCGGGAGACGGGAAGCCCACCCCTTACCGGCCAAGGTTGTCAGAGAAGTTGATGCCTTCACTCATCTTCCCTCCGACCACGGAGAACATCAGGGCCCCTGTCACCATGCCCCCTGCCTGGCCACAGTGCTGCAGGAAACACCCAGCCCAGAGCTGCAGAGCCAGGGCGTGGATGCCAGCCACGGTGCTTTCAGCTGCCAGCGCCACGTGCCCTTTGGACCCAAGGCCTCAGAACCACACCTCTTACCTGAATGCACCTGGAATACTCCAGCAGCACCTGCTCCACCTGGTTCACTCTCTGGGGCTCCTGAAATATCTGAAGGTAAACATATAATGTCTCCCAGAAAAGGGTTCCAGAATGCCTGGGTCTTGGGTGGCTCTTGGCCTTATGTTTTCCAGACTGGGGACTGGAGAAGCCCACAGGGCCAGGGCCCTTGGGGACATCCCCTGGATGGTTATCAGGGATTGGAAGCGGGGGTAAGGAACTAGCGGAAGCCCCCGCACGCAAGAGATCCAAGGAGGAGCTCTGGGTGGCAGCGTCCTCTCGGGTGGGAAGTCCAGCAGAGCAGCCACTCACCTTCTTCCTGACAGCCAGGCGGGCCAGCAGGCCACTCTTGTCCCAGTGGGCGTGGACCTGGCGTTGGTACGCATAGGAGGGGAAGAAACAGACCACCCCTCCCGGCACCACGTTGCACAGGTTACAGAGGATGCGACCCGTCTCATCCATCTAGGGAGGGAAGACAAGGAACCTGCCACGGAGCCATTCCTGAAGCCCCCCAAAAAGGCTCAAAGCCAAGTACAGCGACCCACGGGTGACTGCGGGGGAGCACGGCCAGGTGGCTCCCCGGGGCGGAATGTGCCACCCTCCCTACCAGGCACCGATGATGCTTCTGGCGCCTGGCAGCACCTGTGACACACCACGTGCTGGCAGAGCAGAGCCAAAACCCACCGTGGGCTGCCGCTCAGTCCACTGTTCTCCAACTCCCAACATCCTGCTGGGGATCAAGCCCCGTCTGTGACAAATCAGGCACTGAAAACCCCAGGCATGCCACTAGAGGTGTGCCCCCAACACCCGCATTCCTGCCCAGGCGGAGCCCGCAAAGCCAGACGGCAAGAGAACCAAAGGCACTGAGCAGCCTGCTCGTGAGGCTGGAGATGGCTCAGGCCTTCCGTGGCAAACCTCTAGATCCTGCCCAGCCGGTGCCAGCTGGGATGGAGGGCCCAGCGCCTGAACGCTCGGCCCGGGGCAGGGCGCCCCCAGCCCGGAGCCTGCCTCCTGCCCCCGCAAAGGCCGCGGGAAGGCAGGCTGCCTGGCACGGACCATGCGAGGCAGCTCTCTCTTCTGGTACGTGAATTCCAGCTGCTGGCTGGAGGGCCCGCTGCAGATGACGAGGGGCAGGATGTTGTCTGCAGGGATCACGTGACCTGGCGAGACCCAGTGAGGCTGAACTGGAGTCGACTGTCCCGCAAGGCAGAGTCCAGGAAGAGCTTCCCCCGACCCTGTCTTCCAGACTAGGAAGAGCAATTCACAGCCCCCGCCCCCCACCCCGTTTCCACATGGGACCGACTCGGCGATGCCCAGGCCTCTCCGTGCAGACACAGGGGACGCAGAGCAGGAGAGCCCGGAGATGGGGAGCTCGCGAGGAAGCTGCCCTCTTGTGGCCTCAGCCCCTGGGCCTGATAACAGCACACGGCTGACAGTGACACGAGGCCCAGCCCCGACACCCTGGGCATGGGTCCTCACCACAGGAGAACTCCACCACGCGCTCAGCTTCCACCCCGGCACACGCCAGCAGCTGCTCCCGGAAGTCGGACACCTGCAGACCACAAAGCCAGTTCTGTCATCTCCCAGAGGCCTGGGCCAGGAGGCGACAAGTACGTAAGAACAGAAAAAAGAGGCAAAAGGAAAGGCTGGTAACAGATTCATTAAAAGAAAAAAAAAAAATGATACCCAGTGTTGGCAACCTCATTTAAACCACTTGTGGGAACAGCAAGAGAAATTCAGCAATTTGAAACAGTGGTTCTAAACCCTGGCTATACTACAAAATCACCACTCGGAATTTAAAACATATATATATGGTCAGGGCCCAGCCCAAACTACTGAATAAGAATCTCTAGTGGGAAGACATATGCATTTGTATTTTTAAAGAGCTCCGGGTTTTCACCTATCAAACTGGCAAAAATCCCAAAGTCTGACTGCTCTCTGGAGAACCAGGCATTCTTATATGTTGCCTGTGGGCCACAGGATAGCATGACTCCTGTGGAAGGGGAATTTGACACTATTTAACAAAGTAGACATATGTTTACTTTTAACCCACAATCCCCTATCTAGGCATCTCCCCTGAAGTACAGCTCCACAAACCAAACATATGCACAAGGACAGTCCTTGTGAGGTTATCCGTAACATTCTGCATTTCAAGAGAGACTGGCCGAAGGAGCTCCCTATCTCCCCCAGCAGACGACCATGCAGCTAACAGAAGGAACGCAGACCACCCTGTGCACTGCTAACGTGTGATCGCCAGAGCATGCTGGGAAGTTAAAGCTGACTGAGCTCCCCTTAATGTAAGAAAGGAAAGGGAGGGCTTCCCTGGTGGCGCAGTGGTTGGAAGTCCGCCTGCCGATGCAGGGGACACGGGTTCGTGCCCTGGTCCGGGAAGATCCCACATGCCGTGGAGCGGCTGGGCTCGTGAGCCATGGCCTGTGAGCCTGCGCGTCAGGAGCCTGTGCTCCGCGACGGGAAAGGCCACAACAGTGAGAGGCCCGTGTACCGCAAAAAAAAAAAAAAAAAAATTAAAAAGGAAAAAAAATTTGCTCATCTTTGCAAAAAAAAAAAAAATTAGAACGAAACACTGGAGGAATAGACCAGTAGCTAATAAAAATGATTACCTTTGGGAATGGGGAACGTTTGAAGAGGGACAGAGGTGAGACTCTCTGAATACGTCTTGCTATATAGTTTCGACTTTTGAACCATACAGATGTGGACATTTTTAAGAACATAAAGTAAAAAGGCAAACTAAAATTGAAAACAAAAACTGAAAGCCTACCTCCCTATCAAACTCAGAATATAGCCACACAGAGAAAAGCTTGACTTCAAGTGACTTTGTATCACTAATGACCACATATCCTTAGTGGGGTACTTTAAAGGCAAAAAATAAATGCATGTAAATGAATTCAATCAGTAGTTTCTTGTTAGAATACTGGTATAATTTTTTTTTTGTTGGGGGCACACTGTGCTGCATGTGGGATCCTAGCTCCCCGACCAGGGATCGAACCTGTCCCCCCTACACTGAGAGTGCAGAGTCTTAACCACTGGACCGCCAGGGAAGTCCCAGAATACTGGTATAATTTTGAAACTATTTTAAGTATATTCGAGATAGAGCAAATAAGTAATTATGTTAATGTGATAAGAAATCAAACTGCAGCGTAACAGATACTACGTAAGGTCAAGTAAAATGACTGATTTTGATACAGAAATGTCACTGTGGACTCATAATGTCTGAAAACTATTCCCTAGGTCTGTCCCCTGAAATGGCCTATAAACGGTGACGACCCAGGAGCACTATGAACGCCCTAGCTCCCAGATGTTGGTTTCTAAGTACCAATCCCCCTTTGAAGAAACCAGGGCACCCAGGACAAATGAATGATTCCAGGTCTGGGGCAAGGAAAGTGTTAAGGTGAGCCCGGGACATTTTTTGTGCTGAAAGCAGGGAAGCATCCCAAGACTAAGGGGGCCATGTCAAAGGGACCAGAGCAGCATGAGGGGTTGCCACAGGCCAAGTCTCAGAAAATCTGAGCATCAAAAACAGCGACTGTGGACTTCCCTGGTGGCGCAGTGGTTAAGAATCCACCTGCCAATGCAGGGGACACGGGTTCGAGCCCTGGTCCAGGAAGATCCCACATGCCACGGAGCAACTAAGCCCGTGTGCCACAACTACAGAGCCTGCGCGCCACAACTACTGAGCCCGCAAGCCACAACTTCTGAGCCCACGTGCCTAGAGCCCATGCTCCGCAACAAGAGAAGCCACCGCAATGAGAAGCCTACGCACCGCAACGAATAGTAGCCCCCTCTCGCAGCAACTAGAGAAAGCCTGTGCGCAGCAACGAAGACCCAACGCAGCCAAAAATAATTAAAAGACAACAGCAACAAAAAACAGCAACCATAAATGATTCTAATACACCAGTGAATAAAAGTCTACTTCTACACACAAGAAAGAAAAATGGAAAAATAATACAGCTACAGGGGTGACTCTAACAGGAAGCTGAGGTTGGGAGCTGACGGCTTGAGGAGGTTGAAGAGCCTTTGCCTTTCAGCCAGTGAGTCTTGGTTCTAAGACACATCCTAAGGAAGTGACCGCTGTGCAGAGATGCAATTGTATCTCCCACTCTACCATTTAAAACAGAAGAACTGCAAATCGCCTAGATACCTGACAAAAGAAGGGTGGTCGTACGTAACATATTCACATACGGAATGAAGTGCAGCCAGAGTTGGGCAGGATAAATGCATATTTGCTGACAAGGAAAAATGCTGAAGATGCTTTGCTGCTGAATGAGAAAAGCAAATTATAACAGCAGCATGTGGAGATACCATTTTTGTTTTTGTTTTTTAAATATGTATGTGTATTTGTAAAAACTATGAGTACAAAGACTATTGTAACGATATACACCAAAATGAATTTTTGCTGGTGGAATTATGATCTATTTCCTGTTTTTGCTCGTCTCTGCTCCCTACAATGAAAATATAAGAGTTTCCTAAATATGTATACTAAAACTTAAATTTATAAAAGAGAGAGAAGGTTGTATCTATGGTGGGTACAGGAATGGAAAGGCACTCCGTTCTGGGTCTGAAGCTCCAGAATGGCTTTCTCTGGAGACACCAGGGCAGGGCAGTGCCCACCCCACCCCAGACCCAGCCACGAGACAGAACAGCAACGCCACCTGGTGGACACTGCGTGGCTGGCTCAAGCTAACCCCCTTCTGGCTGGGGGACTCACAGGATGGGAAGAGGCCTGATGCTACATCCTCCCCATCCCAGCAGCTGGGCGCGAGAGGCTGCGCCGTGTCCTTACCGGTTGCATGGTACCCCCTGCGAGGACCACCGCCCGGCATTCCTTTACCACCTGGGCAAAGTGCACGGCTGGATTCAGGAGCAGGAATTTGAGGCTGCTCTGACTGAGGCTGCCTAAAGAAAGAGAAAGACAGCTACATGGAGAAGGGCAGGTGCAGGCCCAACAGAGACCTCCATCTGCCTGAGACAAAGGGGATGTCCAGTCGGGTCCATGTAGAAGCCATAAGAGATACAACTTTCTCTTTAAATTAGACCCATCTCATCTCCAGGACAACCCTGAGGTAGATGGCAGGACTGTCTCCCTTTTCACATGAAGAACTGAGATTTAGGGAGAAACTGGTCCAAGTCATGCAGCTCATAGGGGATGGAGCCACGACTCCAACAAAGCCCACCTGACCTTCACACTGGGCTACGCGGAGTCTCTGGCAACCTCGCCCGAGACCAGCCAGCAGCCCAGCACCTCTTCATCCCTCCTCACCCCCTCGACTACTGGTGTGGGTCACAGGTGGCCAGTTTTCACCCATTTCTGCGTCCCAAGCTGGTGGGGTACCAGATGGGAAGTAAAGCAGCCTGGCTCCAGGCTGGCTCCTCCCGGGGTTACCTTGACGGCTCAGGATGACCCTGCCATCCTGGTTGGCAGTGGTGAGAGCTGCGAGGAAGCCTTCGATGTGCATCAGCGGGGAAGCGGGCCGCGGTGCCCTGTCCTCCCCCTCCTCCGCGGGGGCTGCAGGAGCTGCACAGAGCAGAGGAAGGAGGAGGGTCTGGGAGCCCGGACAGCAGGGGGCTCCCTGCACCTGGGCTAAAGCCATCCTCCGGGAAGACCATGCGTGAGTAAGGCTAACTCTTGCCCAGGCTCCCCCTCTGACTCACCCGCAGTCACCCCCGGCTGCAGGCTCTGCAGGAAGTGCTGGAACCCGGACAGTTTGGGCTGCTCCCTGGAGGGCGCCAGGACCGCCCCGTACCTCTCTGTGAAGCCGAAGAGCTGGGACAGGGATGAGAGCAGTGGTTGTGAGAGGGAGCCGGACGGGCCCCTCCCGGCCCCCGGCGAGCTGCCGCATGGTGAGCACGGAGACAGGGCGTTCGGAGGTTCGGCAGGCCAGGAGAAGAGACGCACGGAGGACAGCGACGGGGGCCCGCGCAAAGGGACACGTACCTTTCTGCTGACCATGCTCTTTTCACAGTAGCGCTTCACCTGCGAAAGCAAACCCAGCCAGAGGCGCCGGGAAAACAAATCCAGCTGGAGAAAGCCACCTTCCAAACGACAGGAGCAGGCCCACGCCACCCCCCAGGGGCCCAAAGAGCCTCTTGTGGTCGCATCACCCTCCTGCCTGAGGCCTCCCCTCTGCCACTGTCCCCCCGCTGCGTGTGCATGCGCGCACACACGCACACACACGCGCGCGCACACGGTGCCCTGCCACAGAAGGGACTCGGCAGCACAGCACAGCCTCTCCTCTCTGAAGGTACTTGGTGATGGCCACGTCCCCTCTGCTCTCCTGCACCATGACAGCAAAGCTGGACCTTGAGGATTAAGAGGTAGTTTTTTAAAAATCCTACGAGCAAAAGCACAACACAAAAGGGAGAGCTGGGGCTTCCCTGGTGGCGCAGTGGTTGAGAGTCCGCCTGCCGATACAGGGGACACGGGTTTGTGCCCCGGTCCGGGAAGATCCCACAGGCCGCGGAGCGGCTGGGCCCGTGAGCCATGGCTGCTGAGCCTGCACGTCCGGAGCCTGTGCTCCGCAACGGGAGAGGCCACAACAGTGAGAGGCCCGCGTACCGCCAAAAAAAAAAAAAAAAAAAAAGGGAGAGCTGGGCTAGGTCAGGGGCACGTGGAGGAGCTTGGTTGTGAGCACAATGTGCAAGATGAGGGGTGTGGAGCCCCTGAAGATCTCTGAAAAGGGGCCATCTTCCATTAAGATTCACTGGGGATGAGAAAACCATAATTCAGAAAGAGTCATGTACCACAATGTTCCTTGCAGCACTATCTACTATAGCCAGGACACGGAAGCAACCTAAGTGTCCACTGACAGATGAATGGATAAAGAAGATGTGGCACATATATACAATGGAATATTACTCAGCCATGAAAAGAAACGAAATTGCGTTATATGTGTAGTGAGGGGGATGGACGTAGAGTCTGTCATACAGAGTGAAGTAAGTCACAAAGAGAAAAACAATACCACATGCTAACACATATATATGGAATTTAAAAAAAATGGTACTGGGACTTCCCTGGTGGCGCAGTGGTTAAGAATCCACCTGCCAATGCAGGGGACATGGCTTCAAGCCCTGGTCCAGGAAGATCCCACATGCTGTGGAGCAACTAAGCCTGTGCACCACAACTACTGAGCCTGTGCCCTAGAGCCCATGAGCCACAACTACCGAAGCCCGTGCGCCTAGAGCCCATGCTCTGCAAGAAGAGAAGCCACCGCAACAAGGCGCCTGTGCACCGGAACAAAGAGTAGCCCACGCTCGCTGCAACTAGAGAAAGCCTGTGTGCAGCCATGAAGACCCAACACAGCCAAAAAATAAGTAAATAAATTTAAATAAATAACGGTACTGATGAACCTAGGGGCTGGGCAGGAATAAAGATGCACACAGACGTAGAGAACACACTTGAGGACGCAGTGGGAAGGGTAAGCTGGGATGAATTGAGAGAGTGACATGGATTTATATATACTACCAAGTATAAAACAGATAGCTAGCGGGAAGCAGCCGCATAGCACAGGGAGATCAGCTCGGTGCTCTGTGACCACCTAGAGGGGTGGGATACGGAGGGGATATGGAGATATGTGTTACGTATAGCAGAAACGAACACACCATTGTAGACTAATTATACTCCAATGAAGATGTTAAAAAAAGAAGATTCACTGGGGAACTCCCTGGTGGTCCAGTGGTTAGGACCCCGTGCTTTCACTGTCGAGGGTGCAGGTTTGATTCCTGGTCAGGGAACTAAAGACCCTGCAAGTTGCGCGCTGTGGCCAAAGAGAAAAAAGAAAAAACGTCACCGGACTGTAGTCTGTAAAAGAGACACGAGGCAGAGAACAGGACCAGAGACCAGAAAGGAGCGAGCAGGGCAACCGCCTGCTCTGGGGCAGCAGCTGTGGGATGAGAGCACAGGGTCAGGGCCTGGCAGCGTGTGGATGCGAGGCGAGGGGGAAAGGAGTCCAAGCCATTCGGCCTGCCGCCCGCCTGGTGGGGGATGGCAGCGACCAGGCCAGGGGGCAGCTGGTGTGAAGGGGAAGGGGGAGCGGGGCCTTGAGCCCACACAGCCGGGTCGCCCTGGGCTCCACCGAGCACCACCAGCACCCTCGTGTGTGCGGCGTGCTGTCCTCCTCAGCTGGGGAGCCTGAATGACGTGGTGCCCCTCCCTTGGAGTCACGGGACCCACGCGCTGCCTTGGACACGGTGCTCTGTGTCGTCAGCAAACCAGACTCACTAAGGTGGTCTGTCAAGCGACAGAGCCTGTGCCCCATCTGGAGGGAGCAAAGGTTGAGGCTGGGCCCAACCCAGGCCAAGCACCCCAGCCGCGCTCTCAGGCACCTCAGCCCGACAGCTGGATCGCAAAGTCATTCGTGCTCTGCCCAGCGCCCGGGAAGACTGTGCCCGAAGACAGGTGGAGGGGAGGCACCTGCGAGCGTCCGCTTATTACACAGAGAGGAAGGCACGGCTCCCCGTGACCCTCCGCCCCAGGCTGAAGACTGCCCTCCTGCGACATGAGCTGTGTGTGAGGGTCAGGTGCAGTAACTCTACAGACCCTCGGACCTCGAGGCTGCTCAAGGACAGAAGGAATTTCCTTTCTATTCCTTCCACCGTCTTAACGCTGTTCCGCCCACAGGGGGCGGGCAGAAAAGGAACCTGGATGTGCCACACAAAGGTGAAAACCTACCTTGAACAGGTTGATGTTGTCGATCTGGCTCTGAAAGAGGAAGTCGCTGACGGTCTTCAGCTCCGTCCCTAAGGGCAAACAAGCGAAGGGCCCTGAAGCCCTCGCTCTGAGGACCGTGGCCTTCGCGCCCCAGAGGGCAGCTCAGAAACGGCTCCCACCTGCTCTTACCTGCCTGAGACAGGCTCTGGGTATTGGGGCTTTGCTTAACATTCCCTACAAAAGAGAATCAAACAGGTCAGGACGGGGGGCCTCTGGCCCCCATCTTCCCCCCCTGCTCTGTAGTTATTGAGTAAGAACGCTCCTATCTGAAGGGGTCTTCTGCCATTTACAGCACCCAAAGGCCCCACGAAGGGGGCAGGGGGGCCTCAAGGTCTGACCCACGTGCACACGCAGCCCGAGCCTGGCGATGTCATCCTTTCCCACATCCTCCGAGGAGGCGGCGATAGGGACGCCCCACTCCACACGGGCGCCAGCAGGAGACGCCCAGGCTGCACGGCAGAGACCCAGTGAAGAGCATCAACGTGAGACAGATCCCCCCGAAAAGCCCTGCTGCCTTTCTGCCCTTCAGCTTCTATAAAAGCTTGCATAGGAACTGCCAGAGGGAAGTCGTGTGGCTCCGAACGATGCCAAGAAGTGTGGGCCCCGGAGCCAGAACACTCCAGTCCCTCTCACCGGGCTCACGAACCACAGGCCGGTCACCTCTGCTCCGGGCTTCAGTTTACTGGCCTGAGGGTTACCGTGCCTGCGCCGCCTTCCTCACAGGAGCACCCGAGTCCCGAGTCCCATCACTGTGACGTCAAGTGTCATACACACATTTATATCACAATATATTATTATTACTGCCACCTGTGGGGTCGGGCCTGGCAAAATAAAAAGGACTCAGAACAGGGGCAAGTCAACCAGGGCTCTAAACAAAGGTCTAAGGCCGGACAAATAAGAATTTTCTAAGTCAATGGCCAAGGCGATTCCTGAGAGACAGAAACCCCAGGGGTCCTGCCTGGCGTCCGGGGAACGGAGCCCAGCAGGCTCGGCAGCTGGCCGCAGGGCGGGGATGCTCCTTACCGCCCAGCACAGTCACGAACTTCTCCAGCACGTACAGGATCTGCTTGATGTACATCAGGTTCTTGGCCTTCAAGCGCTTCCTGGGGAGAAGCCAGTGGACATCGGCGGGAGGACCCCGACTTCCCCGCCCGGTGCTGAGCTGAGGCCCTCCTGTCTGCTGTCTTCCCAACTGGGTCATGAGCTACACACACTCTCCCAGAAGGGCGGCTCACTGTGGCCCAGGGCCTGCACGGCCTCCTGGGGTGCACGCCTAACGAACAGGAGGCGAAAGCACGCTGGCCCCCATCATGCTGGGCCCGGCCAGATGCTACCCCAGTGCCTCCTCTCGCAGGCTGGCTTTGGGGTGCTGAGGCTGAGCGGGGCCTTCCCAACCCCTCGGGGGGCAACGTCTCACCCATATCGTTCCATGTACTGGAGCAGCTGGGAGTGGGCCTGGCAGAGCTGGGGGGAGAACAGAGAGCAATGTGATGGCAGAGCAGGCCCTAGACCAGCAGCCTGGGGCCGTGCCAGAGATGCCCTCGACGATGCCTGGACAACGCCAGCCCAGGACACTTGGGGGGCAGTCGAGGTGAAGGGGCGCTGGTGCAGCGGCATCCGCTGAGGGTCAGGGAAAGGGGAAGACGATGACTCGCAGATAACGAACGTCCCTGCTAGTGCTTCCTGGGGTGGGAAAGATGCTGTCTGCTGGGAGAGCCGGTTCCAGGCAACCATCACGGCTCAGTCCAGGCCAGCCGGCACTGGGCAGTCCAGGGGGTGGGTGTCCCGTGGGCTTGAGGGTCAGAAACCGCTGGTCAAATCCCAGGCTGACCTCAGGGGCAGCGCTTAACCCTCTCTCAGCCTCCGAGTCTCTACGTAAAACAGCCACCAGCCGACGCAGAGTCAGCGTGAAGATGTGGTACAGGGCACATAATGGGCAATGAACAGCGGCTTTCAGAAACCTTGAGCATCCCTCAAAGCCGTATCAACAGTAACAACCAGCTGCACAAGGACCCCTGCGTCTCATCCCACCATCCGGGTCACGGAGACCTAGTTAGCAGCACCCTGGCCCGGAGGACTCTGGGCGACACAGGCTGGGGAGAAGCAAGCGAAGCGCCCGCTGCCTGGGCTGGGTCCCGTCCTCAGTCACGCTGGGGGGCCCCGGCCTCGGCTCAGCGCGCCCGCTGCCCCCCGCGGCAGGCCCTGGCCTGAGAAGGCAGAGGCCGACCCACCTGGGAACCGCTGACCTCCACACTGTGGATGCCGGTGATGGTGTCGATCAGGTTGTGGGCCTCATCGATGACCACGACCTGGCCCTGCAGCCGGATCCCCGCCGCCTGCCGGGCGGCCGCGTGCAGCAGTATCTGGTAGGGCAGCACCACCAGCTGGAGGGGGAGAGGCGGCCTGAGGTGGGAGCAGGACCCCTCCCACAGTGGGCGGGCCCAGCCCCCGGAACACGCGTAGGCCGGCACTCCGGAGAGAAAGCTAGAGCAGCGCACTGTGCTTTGAGCTGGAGAACCTTCCCCGGAAAGTCTTATGTGGAACATCAGCTACAGAACAGATAAAGCTGGAGCCGACTGCACTTCCGCGTGGACCAAGGGCGGAGGGGCGGAGGGGCCTGGAGCCCCTGCTGCAGAGCCCCTTCTGCGCCCCCAACGCACCAAGGTCCCTCAACACGCCGTGACAGCACTGGGCCCAGAAAGCAGCCCCGGGTTCTGGCCCTGGGGCCGCCACTTCCCAGCTGTCTGACTCTGGGACAGTCAACCTTTCTGAGCCTCGGTTTCCTCGTCTGCAAAACGGGCTTGAGGAAGTCTATCTCAAATGAGGGTTAAGGGGGGGAGACGGGGTAACAAAAATGAAAGCACTCTGTCAATTTCTTAGGTGCCGTGTTGTTATGACGATTTTCCAGTTAAAAGGATACCGATAAAGTGAAAATCCAAAAAACTGGAAACTTAAGGCCCAGGTTTTAACACTGGCTCCGCTACTCATTTGCTGTGAGAAAACACATCAATTTAACCCTTCTGGGCCCCGGGGGTCCTCACGTGTAGAATATGAATAATACCTGCCTTAGCTATTTCAGTGGGCTACTATAAACAAAAACGACGTGCAAAGTGCCTTAAAAAGTCGAGATCGTAAGAGTTTCAGGATATCTCACTATATTGGCACCCAAGTGTGTCCAGACCCCAGGAGGGCTGAGACCACCGTGAGGCTGGGTGGGCTCCCCAGTTTCTCGGTGACCCTCACACCCAGTTCCGGGCAGCACACTGACAAGCGTCTAACTGCCAGGTGATGTTATTACTAACACAGTTCCCTGCATCTTTAAAAATCAATGGAAGTCTTCTCTTGATTATATGAAATTCTCCATAAACGATACATTATTTCCAAAAGTCATTCAAATTAAGGGAGTAGAAAGAAAACAGTTAAATCATACCACCAAATAACAATGATATCATTTTTGACTCCATACAGCAAGTCTAGGGAAGGGTCTCCACCTGTGCTGCAGGCAGGTGTGCGAGGTGGGACGACCACGCACCCAAAGGGCACCTGGAAAGACCTTTGCGTCCCGTAGCTCCCCACGGCGCTCTAGTTTCTGCCCTGGCGCTAATGCGCCATCCCCCAGGACGCCAACTGTCCCTGCAGCCCAGAGCCACCTAGGCACCTGGGGCCTCCTCCAACCCTATGTACCAGGAGAGAGTGGGTGACGTGTCCTCGGTGGGCGGTGTGTCGGGCAGACAACCACGGCCAGTGACACCCTCCTGAACCAAAAGAGGAGTGAGAACTCCCTCCTGGGCCCCGCTCAGAGCCGAGAGCCACCGCCCAGCCTCCGGGGTCTTCACCTGGGCTGCTGGAATGGCGAACCGGCTCCCGTAGTAGGGACAGGCCCGAGCCTCCTTCCCCAGGGCCACCAGCTGCTCGATGTCCTTCACCTCCAACAGCACCTCGTCCCGGAGGAGCTGCAGCTGCTTATGGCTGTAGAAGGGGCAGGTGGCCCGCGGCTCCAGCCTCCTCCTCCGCCCGGGCTTCTCCTCCTCGACGACGCTCTTCTCTGAGGGGCGCAGGCACAGGGGCAAAGGCAGAAGGAACCTCAGCTGAGGTTCTGACCGCGGGGCCAGAAGGGGTCTGTACCACGGGGCGGGGCCGCTAAACCCTTCCGGAACTGCTGCTTACTGACTCTTCGAAACATCCTGGCATTTTACCTCGTCTTCTCTAGAAGAGGCCTATGATATCGCCTCCTGGCCAGGGTACTGGACTAGATCCAGACTAAAAAGCAAAAAGACCTTTTTCCCCACGTGAGGCTCTTTAGGAAGGAAGCCCGGTCTGCTCTGCCCTCGGTCTGCTCTGCCCTCGTTCCCGCCGTTTCCCCCGTCCCACGGCTGCACACGGTCCCAGAGGCCCTCCCTACAGCCTCGGGGCGCTGGAGGCTACCGTGTTTGCTTCTCTGTAGCTCCACACAGCGGTCGTTGATGAGCTGCACAGAACCTAGCTTTCTCACATCTTCATTGACACAAAGATTCTACAAGACAGAGGAGAGGGTAAAGGACACGGGGCTGGCTAAGCGACACAGAGCAAGCCACCGGGCCTGCCCGCCTTCCAGGAGCAGGTCCTTCCTTCCAAGGAGCAGCAAGGCACAGGGGCCGGTCCCGCCCGCCCTGCTCGCCCGCCCGGCCCCCCGCCTGCACTCACCTGCCGAGAGCCCAGGGACACAAGCCGAGTGTCCTTGCCGAAGGGGCTCTTCCGCACCTCGTGCACGAACTGGGCCAGCTGCGAGTGCGTCCGACTGCAGTAGTAAATCTGCTCGGGGTAGCGGGGTTCAGGGCAGACTGTCAGCCCCAAACGTTCTTGGCACAGCAAGGAGGGCTGGGGCCTGAGAGGCCGAGGGAATGGAGAGGGCACCCGGGACACAGACCTAAGGAAGGCGACCGCCCCCGGGCAGACCTCTGCGAGCCCTCAGGCCAGGGCGTCCCCCTCCCCTGGGTCATGCTGGGCCCCTGCTCCTGCCCCTCTGGGAGGCTCGGTCATCTCAGGAAAGGGAGTTTCCCCTCAGTGGTGGCTCCTGACACAGGGAGGACTCCGAGAGTCCGAGGCGTAGGGGGAAGCGGGGTGGGCGGGTCCCCATGCACCTCCCAGGGCTTGGGGGGCGAAGCAGGAGGAGGCTGAGCTCACCTCTCTGTGCGCCCCTCCAAGATTTAGGAGAGCCGGGGAGGAAGAGAGGAAAAGGGGGGTGGGGGGGTTTCTAATGTCAACAGAGAAAACCCGAAGTCCCACACACACGAAGCCTGAGCAGCGTCAGAACCACACACAGCTCCCAGCACCCCAGGCAAATGCAAATTCAGACCAGAGGACAGGGGACGAGCCACTGAGAGCCAGGGGCAGAGCACCCGTCCCCCACCTCCTGCCACCCCCAGTGGAAAGGCTGCCCCTCGACGCCCTGGGGCGCAGGCGTCTCCCGGGGACCCAGCCCCCCTGCCAAGCACCTGGAGACTCGGGGGCTCCCACCTCCTCCCTGGACCCAGGTCAGTCACAGGAGACCCAGGACCCGGTGTCTCACCTTAGTTACATGTTCTTCCTCCAGGTCATCCTCATCCGCGTCTACTCTGAGAGAGGAAAAAACACACAGCACGGAAAAAGTCTTCTCGGACTTTTGTGTTTTGTTTTTATTCACCTGGAAATTCAATTTTTAAAGGCAGAAATGTGCATTGTCTAGGGCTCTCAGAGAGGAGTTATCAACAGGGTCGGCCTCCTGGTCAACAGAGGATTGTTCAGGCAGCTCTGTGTGAAAGGCCGGGATTTAAATCACATGCCACGTGGGGACAAAGTCGGCAGGACCCCACGAGGGGCTGCATGTAGGAGGGAGTGAAGAACATCTTGTGTTCAGAACCAGGTGGGTGTGTCCTCAGAGGCTGCTGTCCCCCGAACCCAGGGCGTCGGAAGCCAAGCTGCAGGACTGGCGGCCCTGGCCTGGACCCTAGTGAGTACTTTTTCCTTGAATATTCGCAAACTCCACTAAAGTTTTTTACCTCGTCCCCTGGGGAGGAGCAGAAGAGCAGGAAAGGCCACAGGGCACTGGCTGCTCCTGTCCCCCGCCAGAGAGAGATGGCGGACGCGTAGAGCAGTTGGCATCTCAGCCCTGGGCGGGATCACACGTGTTAGTTCTAATTCAGGCCCTGGAACCGGTGCCTCAGGGCAGGACTCTGAGCACCAACACGGAAAAGCCCAGGACCAAATGGTTTCACCGGTGAATTCTACCAAATAATTAAAGAAGGGCTTCCGTGGTGGCGCAGTGGTTGGGAGTCCGCCTGCCGATGCAGGGGACATGGGTTCATGCCCAGGTCCGGGAAGATCCTACGTGCCGCGGAGCGGCTGGGCCCGTGTGCCATGGCCGCTGAGCCTGCGCATCCGGAGCCTGTGCTCTGCAACGGGAGAGGCTACAGCAGTGAGAGGCTCACGTAACGCAAAAAAAAAAAACAAAAAAAAAATTAAAGAAATAATGCCAATCCTTCTCAAATGCTTCCAGAAAACCTAAGAGCAGGGAACATTCCCAAACTCATTTCATGAGGCCAGCGTTACTCTGATACCAAAGTCGATAAGGGTACCAGAAGAAAAGAAAACTACAGGACAGTATCCCTGCTGAATACAGATGCAAAAATTCTCAACCAAAGCACATCAAATTCAACAGCACGTTAAAAAGATCATATTTCACGATCAAGGAGGATCTATCCCTGGGACGCAAGGATGTTTCAACATAAGCAAATCAATAAATGTGATACATCACATTAATGAAATGAAAGACAGAAAATCGTATGATCATCTCAACAGATGCAGAAAAAGCATCTGACAAAATTCAACACCCTCTCATGATAAATATTCTCAACCAAAAAAAAAAAAAAAATATTCTCAACAAATTGAAGAGAAGGAACATACCTTAACACAATGAGGCCATGTGTGACAAGCCTGCAGCTAACATCGCGCTCAGTGGTAAAAGGCTGAATGCTTTTCCTCTAAGATCAGGGACAAGGGTGCCCATTCTTATCACTCATCCTCTACACAGTACTAAAGTCCTAGCCTGAGCAATCAGGCAAGAAAAAGAAATAAAATGCACCCAATTTGGAAAGGAAGAAGTAAAATTGTCTGTTTGAAGATAACATGATTTTATATGTAGAAAACCCTAAAGATTTGACCAAAAAACTGTTAGAACTAATAAACAAATTCAGTAAAGTTGTAGGATTCAAAAATCAACATACAAAAGTCAGTTGCATTTCTATAGACTAACAACAAACTATCTGAAAAAGAAATAAAGAAAACAATCTCATTTACAACGGCATTAAAAAAAATAAAATACTTAATAACTTCATCCAAGGAGCTGAAAAATCTGTATGCTGAAAACTACAAGATTTTGATAAAAGAAATTGATGAAGACACAAACAAATGGAAAGATAACCCGTTTATGAATCAGAAGAATTAATGCTACTAAAATGCCCATACTACCCAAATCCATCTATAGATTCAACTCAACCGCCACCAAGATTCCAATGGCATTTTTTTACAGAAATAGAGAAAACAACCCTAAAAATCATACAGAACCAGGAAAGATAGCCAAAGCAATCTTGAGAAAGAAGATCAAAGCTGGAGGTATCAACACTTCCTGATACCAAACTATATTACAAAACTATAGTAATCAAAACAGTACAGTACTGGCATAAAAGCAGACACATAGACCAACAGAACAGAATTGAGGGCCCAGAAATAAACCCCTGTGTATACAGTCAACTAATTTGAAAAGGGGGCCAAGAATACCCAATGGAGAAAAGACAGTCTCTTCAACAAATGGTGCTGGGAAAACTGGATATTCATATGAAAAAGAATGAAACTAGACACCTATCTTACACCACTCACAAATTAACTCAAAATTGATTAAAGACTTAAATGTAAGGAACCTGAAACCATAAAACTCCTAGAAGAAAACATAGGGGAAAAGCTCCTTGACATTGGTGTTGGCAATGATTTTTTGGGTACAACACCAAAAGTACAAGCAACAAAGCAAAAATAAATAAGTGGGACTACTTCAAACTAAAAAGTTTCTGAACAAAAGAAACCATTAACAAAATGAAAAGGCGACCTATGGAATGGGAGAAAATATTTGAAAACCATATAGCTGATAAGGGGTTAATATCCAAAATATGTAACGAACTCGTACAACTCAATAGCAAAAAAACCACAAAAAACAAAAAAAACACCAAAAGCCACACATAATCCAATTTCAAAATGGGCAGGGGAACTGAATAGGCATTTTTCCAAAGAAACATACAAAGAGCAAACAGGTATAGGTACATGAAAAGGTGCTCAACATCACTAATCATCAGGGAAATGCAAATCAAAACCACAGTGAGATATTACCTCACACTTGTTAGAATGGCTATGATCAGAGAGACGAGATAAATGCTAGTGAGGAGGTAGAGAAAAAGGGAAACCTTAGTGCACTGTTGGTGGGAATGTAAATCAGTATAGTCACTATGGAAAACAGTAAGGAGGCTCCTCAAAACATAAAAGCACCATCTGATCCAGCAATCCCACTTCTGGGTATTTATACAATGGAAATGAAGTCACCATCTCAAAGAGATACCTGAAACCTCACATTCACTGCAATGTTATTTACAAAACCAAGACATGGAAGCAACCTAAGTGTCCCTTGACAGATGAATGGGTAAAGAAAATACGGTGTGTTTTACATACACACAAAACGGAATATTATTCAGCCACTAAAAAAAGAAGGAAATCCCGCCCCTTGCAATAATATGTATGAATCTTGAGGGCATGCTAAGTGAACTGTGTCAGAGAAAGACAAATTCTGTACGATCTCATGTACGGAATCTAAAAACACCAAATTCATAGAAACAAAGTAGACTGGTGATTTGCTAGGGACTCGGAGGGGGAGGGTGGAGAAATGGGTGAAGGTGGTCAAAGGGTACAAACTTCATTATGAGATGTACAAATCCTGGGCATGCAATGCATGGTGACTATGGTTAATAATACTGTATTGTAAACCTGAAAGCTGCTAAGACAGCAGACCCCAAACGTTCTCACCACACAAAAGAATGTTAAGTATGTGAGGCGATGGACGTGTTAAACCTTACGGTGGTAATCATTTCACAACATATACATATACTGAATCATCACTTAGGCATATTACACGTCGAGTACAGGCAGGCCTCATTTTATTGCTCATTGCTTTACTGCTTTTTTTTTTTTTTACAAATTGAAAGTCTGTGGTGGCAACCCTGCATCAAGCACGTCTATCGGTGCCCTTTTTCCAACAGCATTTGCTCACTTCGTGTCTCTGTGGCACATTTTGGTAATTCTCGCAATATTTCAAACTTTCATTATTATTATATTTGTTATGGTGATCTGTGATCAGTGACCCTTGACGCCACTATTGTAACTGTCTTGGGTGCCCCGAACCACGCCCATGCAAGATGACAAACATAACTGTTAAATGTTGTGTGTGTTCTGACTGCTCCACTGACCAGCCATTCCCCCATCTCTCCCCCTCTCCTTGGCTCTCCTCATTCCCTGAGACACAGTCTTGAAATTGGGTCAGTTAATAACCCTACAATGGCCTCTAAGTGTTCAAGTGATAGGAAGGGTCACATGTCTCTCACTTTAAATCAAAAGCTAGAAATGGGGCTTCCCTGGTGGCGCATTGGTTGAGAGTCCGCCTGCCGATGCAGGGGACACGGGTTCGTGCCCCGGTCCGGGAGGATCCCACAGGCCGCGGAACGGCTGGGCCCGTGGGCCATGGCCGCTGGGCCTGCGCGTCCGGAGCCTCTGCTCCGCGGCGGGAGAGGCCACAAAAAAAAAAGCTAGAAATGAATTAAGCTTAGTGAGGAAGGCATATTGAAAGCTGACAGGCCAAAAGCTTGGCTTCTTACGCCAAAGAGTTAGCCAAGCTGTGAGTGCAAAGGAAAAGTTCTTGAAGGAAATTAAAAGCGCTGCCCCAGTGAACACAGGAATAATAAGTAAAACGGTGTTATTGCTGATATGGAGAAAGTCTGAGTGGTCTGGATAGAAGATCAAACCAGCCACAACATCCCTGTAATCAAAGCCTAATCCAGAGAAAGGCCCTAACGCTCTTTACTTCTATGAAGCTGAGAGGTGAGGGAGCTGCAGAAGAAAAGTCTGAAGCTGGCAGAGGGTGACTCGTGAGGTTTCAGGAGAGAAGCCGCCCGCACAACATTGAAGTGCAGAGTGAAGCAGCGAGTGCTGAGGGAGAAGCTGCAGCAAGTTACCCGGAAGATGCGGCTAAAGTGGCTACACCCAACAACGGATTTTCAGTGGAGACGAAACGGCCTCATATTGGAAGAAGATGCCACCTATGACTTTCATAGAGAGGAGAAGTCAGTGCCTGGCTTTCAAAACTTCAAAGGACAGGCTGACTCTCTCGCTGGGGTTAATGCAGCTGGTGACTTTAAGGTGAAGCCAATGCTCATTTACTGTCCGAAAATCCTAGAGCCCTGAAGAATTATGCTAAATCTGCCCCGCCTGTGCTCTGCAAATGAAACAGCGAAGCCTGGATAATAGCACATCTGCTTATGACACAGTTTACGGAATATTTTAAGCCCACTGTTGAGACCTACTGCTCTGGAAAAAAAGGTTGCTTTCCAAATATTAATACTCACTGATGACGCGCCTGGTCACCCAAGAGCTCTGATGGAGACGGACAGTGAGACGAACGCTGGTCTCATGCCTGCTAACACAACATCCACTCTGCAGCCCACGGTTCAAGGAGTAGCTTTGACTTTCAAGTCTTATTATTTCAGATATACATTTGTAAGGCTTTAGCTACAGATGGACCTGGGCAAAGTCAACTGAAAACCTTCTGGAAAGGATTCACCATTCTAGATGTTATTAAGAACATGTGTGATTCACAGGAAGAGGTCAAAATATCAACAAGAACACGAGTTTGGAAGAAACTGATTCCAGCCCTCATGGATGACTTTGAGGGGTTCAAGACTTCAGTGGAGGAAGTCACTGCAGATGTGGTGAAAAGAGCAAGAGAACTAGAATTAGAAGTGGAGACTGCAGATGGGACTGAACTGCTGCAAGCCCATGACGAACTTTAATGAGCAGTTGCGTCTTATGGATGAAAAGAAAGCGGTTTCTTGAGATGGAATCTAATCCTGGTCAGGATGCTGTGAAGACTCTTGAAATGGCAACAAAGGATTTAGAAAGTTACATAAACTTAGTTGGCAAAGCAGCAGCAGGGTGTGAGAGGACTGACTCCAATTTTGAAAGAAACTCTACTGTAGGTAAAATGCAAACAGCATCGCTGCTACAGAGAAACTGTTTGTGAGAGGGGGAGTCAATCGATGGGGCAAACATCACTGTCGCCGTATTTCAAGAACCTGCCGTGGCCCCCCCAGCCCTCAGCAACCATCACCCTCATCAGTCAGCTGCCACCAACACTGAGGCAGGACGCGCCACGCCGACAGCAGAGGCTCAAAGGGCATTTGTGAAATTAAAGCACGAATGACGGGGAGGATTTCACGGGGATGGCGCGGCCTAGAAATGGCCCAGGTGTTACCTTCAGCGTTTCTAGTTCACCCAGGAAGTTACAGCTCACAAACTAGAAACCTATGAACCTAGACCAAGCCAAGCCTTAGGTGAAAAGAAAAACACGGGCTGAGGACACCTCGAGGGCTTCATCACAAGCTCACACGGCCCAGTTTGGTATTAAGAGCCTGAGACTTAGAGCCGGGCCAGCGGAGGTTCAGGTCGCCGGCTGGGGGCCTCGGCCAAGGCACAGCATCCTGCTGGGCTCGGTGTCCTGGGTGCAGAGTGGAGACAAGAATACCACAGAGGGTACGGAGGTGACACCTGCCTGAGCTGGCAGAGAAAGGGCCCCTGTCGTCATCCTTTGTGCCCTGAGGAGGGGCTTCGCCGGGGGAAGAGGGCAGGCAGCCGGGTTTCCGCCCCGTCGGTGCCCCACGAGTGACCAAGAAGCCGGGCCCGAGAGGAAGGAGCCCCGCGCAGCCACCCCAGGGCAGGGGGTGCAGGGGACGCGCTCTCACCCGCTGGCTGAGCCTTTCTCCTCGTCACTCTCGTACTCAGCGAGGACCAGCTCGTCCTCCCCCCAGGCCAGCTGCTCGGGCCCCGTGCCCGCTGCCAGCATCTCCCTGCTCAGGCGGAGGAGACGCTCAGTTTCTTCATCTTCCTGTCTCTGCGGAGGAGCGTGGCCAGTGGGGAAAGAGAAAGAAACCTCAGTGCCAGAGCCCCACCCCCTGGCGAGGCAGCCTCTGGGGGCCAGGCCAAGGGCAGCGACACACACGCCATCGACACGGGCCTCACCCGACGGGTGTCAAGGCCCCAGGATGAGTCCCTCAGCACAGGCTGCCCTGCTACCGGGCGAGGAGCACGTAGCCAGAGGGCACCGGGAGGGGCTGAGGTCCCGGCGCTCGCCCGCATCAGCTGCACCGTGAGGCCCCATGCGGGGGGACGCCACCCTGACAGGGGCCGCCACTCACCATGCGCTTGGCTGCGAACTTGAGCGACGCGTTGTGACGGATCTGCCGGAGGCGCTCCTCTCGCTTCTTCCTCCTGACCTGCCCCTCCTAGAGGGGAGGGAGCCAGAAAGGAGACCCCTGCAGGAAGCCCCAGCCTCCCACGGCCCCCGCGCACCTCCCTGCCCTGCCAGCCTCCTGTCGGCCAAGCTGTCGAGCTCACTGCTGCGGGAAGTGCGCGCCTCCCTCCCGAAGCCCCACGCTCTCCATCCAGTGCAGCCCGTAAGCGAGTCTGCAGCCAGGGAAGCCTGTGGCCAATGGCAATGGTGCGGTTCCTTTCCTGGGAAAGAACGGGAACCGCCAACCTAGGGAAGGCCTGGTGACATCGGCTTCCTACTGACAGCGAGGGTGCAGCACCCTCCACCAGGGCGGTGGCCGGGGGGCTGAGGGGCACCGTGAGGACACGAGCTGTCCTGCTTCGGGATCCACTCGAAATCCTCCCGGAGGCCCCGCTTCCGGATCACCCCACCTCTCGTAACCCGATCTCACCTTTAGTCGGTCCACCAGGTCCCTTTCTTCTTTCTTCTGCACAAACTGAGTGACCCAGTCGGGCTCTCCAGCGGCCCCCGGGCTCTGCTGGCAGGAGGGTGGGGGACACGGGGCCTGGCCCTTCCCATCGTTTAAGGGGTCGGCTCCGGCCTCAAGGAGACGCTCCTCCTCTTCCTGTTTCTTCTGTTCAAAGTCGCGGAGCCAGGAGAGGGCCCCACAAATGAGACTTAAGGATTTTCCCTACGGGAAGAAAAACGTGCTCAGAAATAGAGGATGAGAAAAGGAGCTTCCCTAATGACCTTTCCCGTTTTGTTTTTTTAAAGCTTTTTTAAAAATGTATTTTATTTTATTTATTTTTGGCTGTGTTGGGTCTTTGTTGCTGTGCGCGGGTTTTCTCTAGTTGTGGCGAGCAGGGGCTACTCTTCGTTGCGGTGCGCGGGCTTCTCATTGCGGTGGCTTCTCTTGTTGCGGAGCACTGGCTCTAGGCGCGCGGGCTTCAGTAGTTGTGGCACGCGGGCTCAGTAGTTGTGGCTCACTGGCTCTAGAGCGCAGGCTCAGTAGTTACGGCGCACGGGCTTAGTTGCTCCGCGGCATGTGGAATCCTCCCAGACCAGGGCTCGAACCTGTGTCCCCTGCCTTGGCAGACGGATTCTTAACCACTGCACCACCAGGGAAGCCCACCTTTCCCGTTTTAATAAAGCCTTCGAGGGAGGTCTGACTTTAAATATCAGAGGGTGCTCTAAGACCAGCCTCGGAAAGGAAGGAAAAAGAAGGGGACTGGCAAGAGAACGGCTGGGGGAGAAAAATAGGAAAAAGGGAGAAATAAAAGTGAAATTCTTTACTTATACGGCTCACTGGTCCTCAGAGAATGAAAGCGGCTTATCAAGTTGTATATAAGTACTGCAGGTCATCATAATCAGAAGAATGGGAGAAACTGAATCAACAGCCCAGAAAATAAAGCCAAAACAACGCACAGCCTGGAATCCCGGATACGACTTGCTGGCGGGGAGTTGCAGCCAACGTGCGGACAGGAGGTGACCAGCCCCATGAGTCCCAGTGTCAGGAAACGTTAAAGCAAGCCAACTGCTCTGCGGAGCACAACTGTTGGTTTAAAGACCAGAATTCTCCCCATAGGTCCTTGATATGGGGTGAATTGTTGTCCCCCCAAATTCACATGTTCAAGTCCTAACCCCCAGTGTCTCAGAATGGGACCCTACTTGAAAATAGGGTCATAGCAGATATACTGAGTTAAGAGGAGGGTGGCCCTGACCCAGTAAGACCGGTACCCTTGTGAAAAGGGGAAATGTGGACACAAAGGCAAGGAAGGCAGACGATGGGAAGAGCCGTGGAGAAGCCCGCCGTCCACACGTGGAGGAGGGGGCCTGGACAGCCCTGCTGACACCTCATTCGGGACCTCCGGCCTCCAGACTGTGAGACGATAAATTCCCGCCATTGTGCCCACTCCATCTGTGGTGTTTTGTGATGGCAGCCCGGGCAGACGAAGGTAATAATTTTATGATGAAGTGTGATACTGAGAGATCACTGGATGCTGTGAGCGCAACAGGCATAAGTACCTTAAAAACTACACAAACCTTTAAAAGACAACTATCGACTCTTAAAAAAGGGACAAAAGATTATTCAAGAAAAAAAAGAGACTAAAAATATGTAACCACACCAGGGAGGAAGCTCACCTTATCTACCACAAGAAGGTCCCAACGACTAAGATCAATAAGGCGAGAAACAGCGGCATAAGCTTGTAATTTCAACATATTCTATCCAAGTGTATTTCTTTTATTCTTTTATTTTTTTTTTTGCAGTACGTGGGCCTCTCACTGTTGTGGCCTCTCCCATTGCGGAGCACAGGCTCCGGACGTGCAGGCTCAGTGGCCATGGCTCACGGGCCCAGCCGCTCCACGGCATGTGGGATCTTCCCGGACCGGGGCACGAACCCGTGTCCCCTGCATCGGCAGGCGGACCCTCAACCACTGTGCCACCAGGGAAGCCCCCAAGTATTTCTTAAGAAACAGTTAAAAGACTTAAAAGCACCTGCCCAAGGAACAACATTTGATAAATGTGACTTTTTAAATGATAGGCACTGTTCTTTGATTCAGTGTTTCACGTGACTTTAAAGAGAGGAAGACGAGATGCTTAACAATGTCAGATGTGGCAGGTGGTCGGATGGGGACCTGAGCTCCTCAGATCTAATTACAGGAAGTTGCTCCTGACCCTAACCAGTCTTTCGGTGGGGGGGTCAGGAGGGCAGACGTCCCATGCACTGGGCTTATTTATTTATTTTTGGCTGCACTGCACAGCACGCGGGATCTTAGTTCCCCAAGCAGAGATTGAACCCACAGCCCGTGCAGTGCAAGCGCAGAGTGGACCACCAGTGAAGTCCCCACGTGCACTGGGTGTAAATGGAAGGTCGGATGCTGGTAGAAAGATGCTACTTAAAAAACCCCTCGGGCTTCCCTGGTGGCGCAATGGTTAAGAATTCGTCTGCCAAGGCAGGGGACACGGGTTCGAGCCCTGGTCCGGGAAGATCCCACATGCTGTGGAGCAACTAAGCCCGTGCGCCACAACTACTGAGCCTGCGCTCTTGAGCCTGTGAGCCACAACTACTGAATCCCACGCGCCTAGAGCCCGTGCTCCACAACAAGAGAAGCCACCGCAAGAGGAAGCCTGCGCACCACAACGAAGAGTAGCCCCCGCTCGCCACAACTAGAGAAAAGCCCGCGTGCAGCAACAAAGACCCAACGCAACCATAAAAACCAAAAATACAAAAAACCCTCACTCTGCACAGTATCTTCATGACCCATGTTGTGTGAACTGGCGGAACGGAGCCTCTCCCACTCGCTGTATCTGAAGGAACAAAACGGAACAAGAGAGCGGCCCATCCGCCCTCTTCCTGCCCCAGCAGATCATGTCATCCCAGGAGAGAGTGACACACTCCCGTCAGTGGATGAGAAGGAATAAGTCACTTTCCTTCGTTGATTCATTACACACACACAGCTTAAGAGCCCTGAGGCCGCCCGTGCCAAGCTCCCCGCAGATGACGGGGACACAGAGGAGAGGACCTCGAGGTCCTTGTCCTCCAGGAGGTCACAGCAGCACCCACACAGGCAGCTAGCTCTCACGCGACACTTGCTCTAGAAGGTAATAAAGGGCAAGAGAGAAGTGGGAACCTAACAGTCCTCCGCGGCCAACCTCTAACAAACCCCCTCCTCCCAGGCCAGGAAGGAAAACTGAGGGGCTCTGGACTGGACCCCTCCGGCCCTCAGTAACCCAGTTCCTGGAGAGTAAACCAATATGTCGGATCTGTGGATAAGCCAGAGTAATTTCCACGTTTCTCAGCATCAAAGCAGTCATGCGCCCAGAAAAATCCGGAAGGTTTCAGTGCTACGGTCGTGGTTTCCATGGCCATTAAAATTCTCATTTGCCTTTAGCCTAATTTTTCTCAGACCCCGGGCCTGTGTTTAACGGCTTAATAGACAGAAACGGCCACTACTCAGAAAGAATGACTTCGCTCAACCTCAAACCATGACTCTCTGCACATGCAGACAAGCACGCTGGCTCTGACCTGTCATCAGAGTCTCCCTAGACCCTCTTCAGGCCCCAAATACTTACGGTGCCGGTTGGACTCTCAAATATCCCAATCTTGCCAGCCTCCAACACCTGGTACAGCGCTGCCATGAAGTCTTTCTGGATGGCATAGGGTGTGAAGGGAAAAGGGAAGTGGACGCCACCAGCCTCTTCCGTTTTGTCAGCCATGGTCCTGGGGGGTAAAAAGAAAATCTAGTAGCTCTCTGATGGGCCAGACAGTACTGGCCCGAGATCCTGAACGGTTCCTAGGAGGGGCCTCAACACTAGTCATGGACTTCCTCCCCAGGAGGGACATGTTCTGCAAGCAGAGGCTATGCTCCTTCCCTCACGTGCCTCCCCATGAGGCCTGGCCACGGAACGTTCATCACAACGGGATACAGGGGGACGCAGCCCAGGAAGCCCTGCCGGAAACCCCTGCCGTTCCGCCCGCGTGCACACCTTTCTAAGGGCCTGGAAATTTCTTTTGGAGAGCCCGTAATTACTTCTGCAGTCATTAATTTCTCTTCTGCCACATCTCCCAGCCATGTCTCCCAACATCGCAGGACAAAACTGCTTCTCCTGCCCCTGCTGTGAAGACCTAAGAGGTCGTGACCCACAGGCGGAGAAACCGAGCACAGCTTTTCTGCATGTCACACACCCATCCCTACCCAACAGGCATCCTCCGTTTGCATCTAATTCATCCCAGCCGCCACTTCCAGTACAAACCAGAGCCGCCCCCTAAGAGCCTTCCCTGGGGCCCCAGCCTGGAGGGCCCTCTGCAGGCGGCTGAGCCCTGGCTGGAAGGGCTTCCCAGAACTGAGGCCTCGGCACTTGTCTGCCCCTGCAGGCCCAGGTCTAAGAAAAACATCTCTGCTCCACACTTACTCCACGTTTTCCCTCCTCTTCTGACCCTGATCTCTCTGAGACAGCTTTGACACACCCCTTCTTCCTTTAGTCACCATTTTCCATCCGGGCCCCACTCTGTCTTTGGAAGTCACTGCTCTGAGCTATTTAAGCAGGCCCAGCTCACCTCACTACAAATATGAATAAATCTAAATCCCATTTATGCCTTTGCTACATAACTGGCCTCAGGAAGACCAGTGACCACGTCAATTCATGTATCAGAGAAGGGAGTTGCGTGATGTTCTTCCAGTTAAGAGTTTAGGGGCAGTTAAAACGAGGACCGAGGTGGAGGGATGACGATAAGAAGGATGACTTAAAACCAGGACAATTCAATCCAAGAGGGAAGTGTGTAATCAGAAACCCAGTAAAACGTGAAGGGAAAGGAGAACGGCCCTAACTCTGAGCACCTGCCCTGTGTTAAACGCTCTGCAGGCCCTTCCACTTCTGGTGTCTCGTTTAATCTGTACAACGCTGTAAGCAGATGGTCTTTGGATCCTGACGCTTACAGAAATTAAGTAACTCTTCAAAGACTCAGCTCAGAAAGGAAACCCAGGGATCCAAACCCAGGTCCACATGGCTCTGTTTGAGTCCAACTCACGTGTCTGCAAAAGAGAACTAGCATAAATAAAAGGGAGATTTACTGAAAAGATACATATTGAGAGACTGAGAATACAGACCACCTGGAAAAACCAAGAGCAGAAGCCACGGACGGGGTGGGACTCCCTGCAGACTAGAACTGCAAAGTGGTTCAGGTTTCAAGATGGATCCAGGAAGCCCACCAATGGTAAACACCCGCGGATGCCCCGCGGACTCCCATTCTCCTGCTCCGTCGTCACGGGCCAGGTGGAGCCTGCCCGGCTTCCTCTGCTCGCCTGGCAGCTTCTGCTTTACCCCAAAGTCAGCCTGCACGCCACCTCTGCCTGCAGCCCCCTCGACCTCTGGCTTCAGCTCCCACTGCCAAGGGAAGTCTTTTCTTGTTTCGTAGTTCTAAATCCCAAGAGAAAAATCTGACCCGTCCCTCCTCTCCTTGTAAGACAGATCACTGGGCAGCCTAGAGACGGCTGGGTGAGGACCCCACCCTGACCCAATCAGCCTGGGCCTCACACCTGCCGTCCCCGCCTGCTTGGAGTCCTCAACGTTTAGGACTCAGCTCAGCTCCTCAGAGAGGCCTCTCCCTGTATGTGGCACCCTCCAGTGGTCAAATACCCCCTCCAAACACACACAGACACACAGAGACACACAGAGACACACACACACACACACAGACACACACACACACACACACACACACACCACTCGGCTGAAGTCACTTTTTTATCTCATTGATCTGAAGTACTCTTTCTTTTGTTCATAGGTCTTAGCGCTATGCGAACTTATTTACCGTCCTCCCCCACTAGAATATGAATAGCATAAAAGGAGGAGCCTTGTCCGTCTTGTTCTTCCCCCAGCATTCAGAACAGGTGCTTCGGCACTCAGCAGGCATTCAGGAACAATTTGATGAATGAATGGCCAGCTTGAGGTGGGAGCCGTGGGGCGGGTTTCTGCTCCTCAGAGGGGTGGGGAGAAGAAGTCTATGACTTAAATATTTAGGCCGAGGGCCAGTTCTTTAATGGTTTCAAACTGCTTCCATATAACCTCACAACCCTATGTGGCCAGGATTTTTATTAGCTCTATTTTACAGCTGAAATAACTGAACCTCAGAAAGGTTAAGTGACTTGCCCACAGTCACTCAGCAAGGGCTTGAATCCAAGATTTGAAAGCACATCTGCCTCCAAGCTGTAGATTTCTGATCTTCCTCCCACCAGGGTAAGTAGGGTGGAAAGACTCAGTTACCAAACTTTAGAATGACAACACGAAACAATACAGAACAAAAGTAATTATTATTCCACTTCTCCGTGGGTGGTAATTACGGATCTCATTATTCCAGGAGCAGCACAAGCTAAACCGTAAGTTAAAAGAAGGATTTAGCTAAATCCATGAATAATGGATATACTAAGTGCTATTAAGGATGTTTGGTGGAACTTTTCCCGACCTCCTCAGGCTGGCTGCGTGGACACGAGCTCCCACCCAAGTTCTCCCTAGAACTCCCCACCAATGCGAAGGCAAATCTCATGCTCATTAAATGGGCTAAGATACGTGAGAGCATCTCAGGGGCACGTTAGTCCTGAAAGTGCTCATTTTCTTCAGTCTTCGACGATCATTTATTTGCCTGGGTACAAACTATTGCTACAGTCTGAATCGTGTCCCCCCCCCCGCCCCGCCTCCAAATTCATGCGTTAAAGCCCTAACCCCCAATGTGAGGCTGTATCTGCAGAGAGAGCTTTTAGGGAGTAATTAACATGAAATGAAGGAGGTAATCAGGGTTAAATGAAGTCCTAAGAGTGGGGTCCTAAACTCTTATAAGGACTGTGGCCTTGAATTCCCAGCCTCTAGACCTGGGAGAGATAAGTTTCTATTGTTTAAGCCACCCAGTATATGGCGTTTTGTTATGGCAGCCTGAGCCGATGAGACATCCATGTCCAGGTACCATCCTACTGTCCCCCTCCTAAAGTGCTTTAACGTCACACACCTGGGAGACGACCCGGCTCCAGCGCACCTGCTGGGAATCCGGAGCTGGCCCCAACCCCATATTCGCATCTTGCTTCTGTCCCCCTCCCAGCTCCGCCCGCAGAGCTCTCACACTGGGCTAACATTTCTCTCCACTTTTCTCGGCACTGCCTCCCACACGCTGGTCCATTCCAGCCATCGCACTCCTCCTGCTCCACCTTGGTCCCCCGGGCGGCAGGAGGGCTCTGGGGTCAGACTGCCCAATGTGGGATCCCGGCTGTATCCGTGCTAAAGTCCACATCCCTGAGCCTGTTTCCTCACCTGCGGGGGACAGGTAACGGCACATTCGGTAGCGCTGCAGGGACCAGCAGGCACTACAACGTAAGGAACTCACGCTTCGCACGGCCGGCGGATCCGCCCCGCGGCCGGCGGCTCACGGCCAGGTCCCGCCCCGCGGCCTCCCCAGCCCTTGGATTGGTGTCTGGCCTGTCAATCACATGTCAAGCCCGCCCCAGCTCGGGGACGTTTTCCCGCCACCGGCCGGCCCGCCCCCTTGCATTTCTCCCGGAGCCTGCCCTTTCTCCTTTTGCTCCGCGTCCTCGGCACCGCGCTCACCTTCCTCGGCGGGAGGGCTGCTCCGCCGAAACCCGGCCGGCGAGGAGTCCGAGCGGACGCCACTGAACCTGAAACCCCGGCTCGCCGGTGTCGGCGTCCCCCACGGAAGCCCGTCGCGATGCACGCCCCGCGCCAGTGCGCGTGCGCACTCCGGGGCTCGGCGGGGGCCGGTTGCCTGTTGTGCCACTGCGCTTGCGCGGCGGGCTCGTCCAGGACTCGGTCTGCGTTACCCGGAAGACCGACCTGCGTTGCACAGCCCATTTCGCTGCGCGTGCGCACTCCGTGTCTTGCTGGGGCTGGACCTCCCCTTTTTGCGTCACTGCGCTTTCGCGGCTGGCTCGCGGGAGGGAGGGGCCGTCGGAGGCTGTGGTCGCGACAGCGTGTTCTTCCTACCCGTGCCGCGCGCCAGCTGTGGAATGTTCGCGCCTCCGCTAGCTGGCGCCCATAATCCTCGGAGCTCAGCAGTCGCTTGACTTCAGTTGGCCGTGTTTATCAAACACCTGAGGGGCCAGGTGCTGTAGCTGATTCAGGAAGCCTGTATTCTGGTCCTGAAACTGAGCCCCTGTAAAACCAGTTTCCTCTGCTCAGTTTATGATTAACCTCTGTCCAAAACTTTATTCCCTTTCTTATTCCGTGCCTGTTCCCCTCAGGATTGAGAAGTATCAACAAAAAGAAAAATGGGGGAATTGGAACTGAGCAGGGCCCTCCCGCCCAAAAGCCCCCCTATGTCCTCCGTTTCTTGTTCGTAGAAAAAGACTTTAGGGGCTTCCCTGGTGGCGCAGTGGTCAAGAATCTGCCTGCCAATGCAGGGGACATGGGTTCGAGCCCTGGTCCGGGAAGATCCCACATGCCTTGGAGCAACTAAGCTCCTGCACCGCAACTACTGAGCCTGCGCTCTAGAGCCCGCGAGCCACAACTACTGAGCCCGTGTGCCGAGAGCCTGTGCTCCACAACGAAAAGCCACCGCAATGAGAAGCCCGCGCACCGCAACAAAGAGTAGCCCCCGCTCCCCGCAACTAGAGAAAGCCCGCGCACAGCAACGAAGACCCAACGCAGCCAAAAATAAATAAATAAATTTTTAAAAAGAAATTAGAATCTCTTTAAAAAAAAAGAAAAAGACTTTAGCTTCCGACGGTTCCCTAAGTTCCAAGGGACAGCACAGGTAGTTACTAATGAGGGAAATGAGGCAATGCAGAAACAAAGGAAAGCAGTTAACCAAGAGAAGTAACAACAATAGTTCAGGGATAAACTCTTATGTATATGCCTCCTCAAGGCATATACCTAACAATCTGACACTTATCTTTGAGTTTTTCTGCAGAAACTAAGACACCTCCCCCAGGTGGAGGATGGTGACTACACGCTGAGCACAAGCATGTGGACTCCAGACGGTCAGGAACCAGAAGGTTGCTGATTAAGATTCCTGAAACACCACCCTGCTACCTCACCACTGACCAATCAGAAGCGCTCACCCCAAAGGTTGCCTTTAAAAACACTTCCCTGAAAGCCATGGGGAGTTCAGGTCTTGTGAGCCTGAGCCGCTGTGCTCCTCTCCTGGCCCTGCAGTAAACGCTGTACTTTCTTTCACCACAGCCCAGTGTCAGGAAATTCACTTTGCTGTGTGTAGTTCGGTCTGGTTAATAGTCCTCGCTCCTGTCAGACCTTAATATATTGGTTATTTTACCTCTATAATGGACAGTACCTGCCCTGCCCACCTCTGCAGGGTTGAGACCAGGTGAGGGAAAGCACTCTGGAAGCCAAGTTTCGGATTGTTGCTCCTGGGCACCAGCCCTGCTTGGAGGAGCACACCTGGTCGGTGTCAAAGCACATCACCTTCACCTCCCTGGACGTGGGTTCTCCTTTGTCCAGCAGGGGATAGCACTGCATGATCCCTGTGAGCTTTTCTGAAGGCATATCCAGTGTGTGTTTTCCAACACCACCCAGTAACCCAATTCTGACACTATCTATCTGGAGGTAACTGGGATCCCACACGTTAGGAGCTCAGTCCCACATGACTGCGACGTGAGACACCAGTCACTAGGTTGTCACCTGTGCTGCTCACCTACTGGCTGTAAGTCAAGAGGTTCCCACGACCTCCTCCTTGGGTTTGATTAATTTGCTAGAGTAGCTGACGGAATTGCCAGCTACAAATTGGCCCTTGCCATCTACCTCTACGAGGATTAAATCACGAGCCGCTGCAGCTGCTGACCTTCAACGCCCCCTGAAAGGAGTTCAGGGCAGAGGTCAGGAATGAGGCCCTCTGTGCTCTGGGAAAAACTGGCAGAACAGGTCTTTAGATAGAAATTTTCAGGAGAAGATTTTATGAGCCCAATTCTTGCATCTCCTCATATCCAGAAAAGCACTAAAGTCATCAACGGGGACATCGCCTCCTCCTGACTAGCAGCCAGGCTCTGCCAACATGTGTGCTTGACTGCACGTCCCCCCTTCACTAAAATCATACAGAACACTCACCTTCCCCCCCCCACCCCGCACCTCTCTGGAGCAGTTCCTCAGATCTATCCAAAATGCTGTTTCCCAGGCCATAGTCCTCACTTTCCCCCAATAAAACTTAACGCACAACTCTCACATTGCACTTTTTTCCTTCAGTCGACAGAACTGAGGAAAGCATTTTACTTACTAGATCACCAGTTTATGTAAAAGGATATAACTCAGGAGCAGCAGGATGAAGAGATGCACAGGACAAGGGTGTGGCAGGGGGCACAGAGCTTCCACTCCCCCGCACCTCCGCATGCCCACCAACCCGGAAGCTCTCCAAACCTCACCCTTCCGCGTATTTAATGGAGGCTTCATTACATAGACAAAGGTTGATTCAATCATCGGTCATTGGTGACTGAATTCAGTCTCCAGCCCTTCTCCCCTCCAATCACTCAGTTGGTTCCCCTGGCAACCAGCCCCCATCCTTAGGCTGGTTACCTAGGGGCTTTCCAATAATCACATCATTAACATAACAAGAGACACCTCTATCGCTTTCCTCACTTAGGAAGTTTCTAGGGTTTTAGGAGCTCTGCTAGGATCGGGGACTAAGACCAAAAATATAATTATTTTCACAATATCACAGGATGGGTCTATGAAATCACAACTGGGGGCATTTTATGCTAAGTGTTCCCTGGAAATGACCTTGGTAATTGGTGTGACTTCCCAGAAGGATCAAGAAACATTCTGGACAGTTTCTGGGGCTTAAAGGAAAGGCCTTCCAGGAAAGGAGCCAGTGTTACAAGCTGTGTAAAAACTTGGGGGTGGGAATTTACAAAAGGATGGTTCCAGAGTCGGTATTTTTGTCAGTACTTCCAATTATCGGTGACTGGGGTAGTTTGAAAAGGGCAAAGAACTAACACCCTTCAGGGTCTTGGAAGGTGGCCCACCAAAATCCTGAAAAGGTCTCTGATGCCTCAGTTTTAAGTTCATGTAAATGTTGCATTTACTATACAACCACTGTCTGTTTTAGCATTTAAAAAGCTGTTTTAAAGTAATTGTCGGGCTTCCCTGGTGGCGCAGTGGTTGGGAGTCCGCCTGCCGATGCAGGGGACGCGGGTTCGTGCCCCGGTCTGGGAAGATCCCACATGCCGCGGAGCGGCTGGGCCCGTGAGCCATGGCCGCTGAGCCTGCGCATCCGGAGCCTGCGCTCCGCAACGGGAGAGGCCACGAGAGTGAGAGGCCAGCGAACCGCCAAAAAAAAAAAAAAAAAAAAGTAATTGTCATCTGGTAAACTTGACACTTCAAGAAGATGCATTGGACTTGGGTCTATTTCTTCAGAGTTCCTCCTCCCCGCTCTCCACACACACACACACTCCTAGGGTATGAAATCCCTAATTTAAGACGCACCATTAGAGGAATAGAAGGTGATAAGACTTGGAGTCTGGATGTAGAAGACTTTAAACAGTAAGCTAATACGTTCAGACTTTATCTTATAAGCAATTTGCACATCACTGAAATGGCTTTTGAACAGACGAGTGAAATTGCAAAATCAATGCCTTGGAAATAATAAGCCAGAAGCAGTGTGAAGAATGTTGGCCCGGGAGAGACCAGAAACAAGTGAACAAGTCAGGTTACGCAGTAAACCAGACAATGCCAGGGACTTGGCCCTCTAGAGTAGCGATGGGAATGGGTGATGGATGCGGTTAAACCAGGATGTAAACCCAGACTATGTCCCTCCATCCTCCCCTCATCCTCACCCCAAGGGTTTATTTAGAGAACGACGCTTCTAACCTAAGGCCTTGGGATTTGTCCCAAAGGAAAAATCAGCAGTTTGCCCCACGTGGACCACCTCTGCATTTCTTGCTAATGGCATTCATTGAATGAACTCAAACACCTTAACAAACTCCTCTCAGAACTCAAGGCCAGGGAGAAAAGGTTTTCTACTTATGTACGAATATGCTTTCTATAACTTGGCCGTGAGAGCTCTTTAAACTCATTATGTATTCCTCTTTGCCTTCGCTGCTAGTAATCTCAGCTACATGTTGTGCATTGTTTTAGCATTTCAGTGGAAAGCATTTTTTGATACTTTCTTTTTTTCTGTTCTCATTGCTTCTTGCTAATTCTAAGTACAGGCCCTAGTAAAATCAGACCACCTGGATTCAGATCCCGACTCCACCATTAACCAGCTGGGTGGCCTTGTCAGGTTGTTTTAACTCTCTGAGCCTCAGTTTTCTCACTTAGGAAATGGAGATAATAACAGGACCCACCTTATAGGATTCTTGTGAAAGAAACGAGATCATCTGGGTAACGTAAAGGGCTCAGCCCCATGCATGCCACATTATAAAAGCTCAACGAAAGTTAGCTATTACTAATATTCTGGTTTGTTTGATTTTTACTTTATATTGGAGTATAGTTGATTTACAATGTGTTAGTTTCAGGGGTACAGCAAAGCGATTCAGTTATACATATACATATATCTATTATTTTTCAGATTCTTTTCCCATTTAGGTTACTACAGAGTATGAAGTAGGGTTCCCTGTGCTATACAGTAGGTCCTTGTTGATGATCTGTTTTATATATAGTAGTGTGTTTATGTTAATCCCAATCTCCTAATTTATCCCTCCCCCCGAAACTGTTACTAATATTGATTGGGTTTAGTTTTAGTGTCTCTATGCTTTTATTATATTTCCTTAGATCCCCTTTAGAAATAGTTGTGATATAAACCTAACAATAAATAAATAAAATCTAATAAAATAAAAGTAAAGTTGGGTCCTGACTAACTGTGTAAACTTTTACATTTTGGCCTTTGGCAATTGGAAGAGCAGAAATAAGGAGGCCAGGAGTGATACTTTGAGAAGGAGCACGAATATTCAGTTTCTGAGATATTTAAACTTATGCAGTTTGATGGGGCACACCGTAGTGAGTTTGTTTGTGTCGGGGGGGAGGGAGGGGGTCATCCATGTACAGGCAGGACCAGGACCTCTCAAAGGCATCTTATTCCAGGGTACAGCCTGGCCTTGGCATTCATTCATTCAATAAATATTAACTGAGCATCAGTCCCGAAGCTGAATTATCTTAGTAAGCTCAGAAAGTATCAGGCTCATTACAAATGCAGGATCACAAAATTTACATTCACACTAATTCATTTATAAAGGATTTATTTATAAAGGAGTCATTTCCGGTGAACATAAGCTAATTTTTCTCTTCCTATTTGGGAAGCCAATGTGAACTGCAAGATTGCTTGGTGACCATTAAGTCAAAAAAAGGAAAACATATGAACTTGAGTGAGATGCATTTCCTATGCACTGGGCAAGTCCCATGAGCTGTGCCTGTCCTATAAGAGAAAACACTTTTCGAGAGACCAGCTTGCTCCCATTCTCAGACCCCATGTGCCTCTCCCTGGAATAGTGCAAGATGCACCCTAATCATACTTGTTTCTCTGAATCCTAGTTTCTTTGATAACTATGTTCAGTCTATATCTCGCTAGATTAATTTTGCTCATTAAGCCACATTCTAGTGGGTGTGGGATACAGTCTGTTTCCTCACATAATAGGTTGAACTAATTTGTCAAACTTAAATTTCAAGGGCCCCACTTTCACTGTCTCGATGAGGTATTCAGTGGTGTTTGAAAATGGGGGACTAGAGTTCAGACAGAAGTAGGAGCTGGATATATGGATTTGATCACCCCTAAAGCTATAGTAAGTAGTAGTATTTCTGAAGGAATGAATAGTTAAAAAAAGAAAAACAACCAGGCAGCATCCACATGCAAAAGAATGAAGTTGGACCCTTACCATACACCACACATAAAAATTAACTCAAAATGATTTAAACTTAACAGCTAAACTATAAAAGTCTTAGAAGGAAAAATAAGGGAAAAACTCCATGACATTGGATGTGGCAATGATTTCTTGGATGATACCAAACGCAAAGGCAGCAAAAGTAAAAATAAGTTGGACTACAACAAAATTTAAAACTTCTGTGCATCGAGAGACACAATCAACAGAGTGAAAAGACAATCTACAGAATAGGAGAAAATATTTGCAAATCATGTATCTGACAAAAGGCTAATATCTAGTATATATAAAGTACTTCTACAACCGATCAACAAAAAAGAAGACAACCCAATTTAAAAATGGGCAAAAGGCCTGAATAGGTATTTCTCCAAGAAAGATATACAGATGGTCAACAAGCACATGAAAAGATGCTCAACATCATTAATCATTAGGGAAATGCAAATCAAAACCACAGTGAGAAACCATTTCACGCCCATTAGGATGGATGCTGTTAAAAAAACAGAAAACAACAAGTGTTGGCAAGTCTGTGGAGAAAAGGAAACTCTTGTGCACTGTTGGTGGGAATGTAAATTGGTGCAGCCACTATGGAAACAGTATGGAGGTTCCTCAAAAAATTAAAAATAGAATTACCATATCCAGCAATTCTACTTCCAGGTATATACCCAAAAGAAGTGAAAGCAGGGACTCAAACAGATATTTGTATACCCATGTCCATAGCCACATTATTTGCAGTAGCCAGAAGGTGGAAACCACCCAGGTGTCCATCAACAAATGAATGGGGAAACGAAGTGTGGTATCTCCCTGAGGTGGAATATTATTCAGCCTTAAAATAGAGGGAGATTCTGACACGTGCTACAACACAGATGAACCTTGAAGGCATGATATGTATTAGTCAGGGTTCTCCAAAGAAACAGAACCAACAGCATGTATCTACAGAGATATTTATTTTAAGGAATTGGCTCATACAATTATGGAAGCTTGGTAAGTCCAAAATCTGAAGGAGACTGGCACCAGAGCTGGAACCCTGGAGACTCAGAGAACAACGGCAGTTCAAGTACAAAGGTTATCTGCTGGCAGAATCTCTTCTTGCCCTGGGGATATCAGTCTTTGTTCTATTAAGGCCTTCACCTGATTAGAAGAGGCTCACCCACATTACGGAGAGTAACCTGCTCTACTCAAAAGTCCACTGGTGTAAATGTCAACCTCATCTAAAAAACACCTTCACAGAAACATCCTGATTAATGTTTGACCAAATATTTGGGCACCATAAAAATAACCATCACATTATGTTAAGTGAAATGAGCCTGTCACAGTATGATTCCAATTATATGAGTTACTTAGTCAGATTCATAGACAGAAAGTAGAATGGTGGTTGCCAGGGCCTGATTCAAGGGGGAAATTGGGAGCTGTTTTTGTTTTTTTGTTTTTTAAATTTATTTTTTTAAATTAATTAATTTTTTTATTTTTGGCTGTGTTGGGTCTTCGTTTCTGTGCGAGGGCTTTCTCTAGTGGCGGCAAGCGGGGGCCACTCTTCATCACGGTGCGCGGGCCTCTCACTATCGTGGCCTTTCTTGTTGCGGAGCACAGACTCCAGACGCGCAGGCTCAGTAGTTGTGGCTCACGGGCCTAGTTGCTCCGCGGCATGTGGGATCTTCCTCGAACCTGTGTCCCCTGCATTGGCAGGCATTGGCAGGCAGATTCTCAACCACTGCGCCACCAGAGAAGCCCGGGAGCTGTTTTTTGATGGGTATAGAGTTTTAGTTTTGTAAAAGGAAGAGAGTTCTGGAGGTTGTTTCCACAACTACACGAATGTACTTAATGCTACTCAACTGTACACTTAAAAATGGCTAATATGGTAAATTGTATGTTGTGTGAATTTTACCACAATGAAAAATTTTTTTAAATATTTATTTATTTATATTTATTTTTGGCTGCATTGGGTCTTCGTAGCTGCATGCAGGCTTTCTTTAGTTGTGGCGAGTGGGGACAAGTCATCGTTGTGGTGTACAGGCTTCTCATTGCGGTGGCTTCTCTTGTTGCGGAGCACAGGCTCTAGGCACGTGGGCTTCAATAGTTGTGGCACGTGGGCTCAGTAGTTGTGGCACGCGGGCTCAGTAGTTGTGGCACGCGGGCTCAGTAGTTGTGGCTTGGGGGCTCTAGAGCGCAGGCTCAGTGGTTGTGGCACACAGGCTTAGTTGCTCCGCGGCATGGGGGATCTTCCTGGACCAGGGCTTGAACCCGTGACCCTTGCATTGGCAGGTGGATTATTAACTACTGCTCCACCAGGGAAGTCCCTGCTCAGCACTTTTATGTTCATTATCTCTTTTATCCTGCAGCAATGTTGAAAGACTAAGTAAATCCATCAGGTTTGGGTTTGCCTGTGTCAGAAAACTCAAATAACATTGGTTAAAATAGATGAAATTTTACTTCTACCCCCCTTCCCCCAACAGACAGAGTCTGAAGGTAGGTTATCCAAGCTGGTGAGCAGCTCTGCTATCATAACTGACCTGGGTTCTTTCCATCTTTTTGCTCAGCCGTCATCAATATGCCACTTCCTCCTGACAGTCCAGGACCTGCTTAGTTCCAGCACCATGTCCACATTCTAGCCACCAGGAAGCCAGGCAGGACAAAGTGGGTGCACCTGTCCTACTAGAGCACTTCTCAGAAAGTCAGACAGGCCACCTTCCCTTATGCCCACTTGGTCTGAACATCGTTACGCGGCCACGCCAGCGGCAGGGAGGATGGGAAACATTGCCTTTACTCTAGGCATCCAAATGCACAGTTAAAAAAAGTAAGAGGGGCTGGGACTTCCCTGGAGGTGCAGTGGTTAGGGCTCCACACTTCCATTGCAGGGGGCACGGGTTCGACCCCTCGTCATGTGGCCAAAAGATAAATTGACCCCTCGTCATGTGGCCAAAAGATAAATAAAATAGGAGGGGGGGAGAATGGGTGTTGGGGGACAGCAATACCACAGAAGTTATCATAAAGGCCATTTGGTAGATGAGAAACCAGCCACAGGGAAGGGAAGCAAGGCACTTGCATGTAGCACGAAAGAACCAGATGGTGGGAAACATTATGTGCAGCAAGGATTCAGACCCAAGTTTTAGAATGTTTTTCTGAAACTAAATTAGAATGGACCCCAAGTTATCCCAACAGCATGTCCCCTACTTCCCTGAGGGAGCGGTAGGGCTGGAGTTTCTGCTGCTGCACCGTGTACAATCCACAGCTCTGACCTGCAATCTCAACAGACTCAGGCAAGCGCATCAGGCCCACAGGTCTCACCCGACTTGAGGACACAGAAAAGAAAGACCGAATGCCAGGTGCCGTGGGTCTGCCCCCTCCCGCCCCTCCCCCCACCGAGTCCTCCCTGTTGTCACATGAAACTACCTGAAGGTCGAAGGACACACTTCCAGAGTTGTTCCTGTCACTTGGGTTTATCCCCAGTCCCCAGAAATTAGGATGGAAGCCGTTTGTCTTAGGATGAGAAACTAAGTTTTATTGACAAATGTATATGCTGACAGCCAACAATCCCCTAGGGAGATAAAGGACAGGAAACACTGTATCTGCTAAGATCAAAACTGTCTCCTTGGGCTACCCTGGTGGTGCAGTGATTAAGAATCCGCCTGCCGATGCAGGGGACATGGGTTTGAGCCCTGGTCCGGGAAGATCCCACATGCCACGGAGCAACTAAGCCCACGTGCCACAACTACTGAGCCTGCGCTCTAGAGCCCGCGAGCCACAACTACTGTGCCCGTGTGCCACAACTACTGAGCCTGCGCTCCAGAGCCTGCGAGCCACAACTACTTAGCCCATGTGCCACAACTACTGAGCCCGCACGCCTAGAGCCCGTGCTCCGCAACAAGAGAAGCCACCGCAATCAGAAGCCCGAACACTGCCATGAAGAGTAGCCCCCACTCGCCGCAACTAGAGGAAGCCAGCGCACAGCAATGAAGACCCAATGAGGCCAAAAATAAATAAATAAAATGAATTTTTTTTTAAAAATTATAAAAATATGGTTTCTCAGACTTCACTCCAGATGTGCTATTCGGGGTCCTCACTCCCCAAGCAAACTGCATTCTCAGAGGGCAGAGTTAGTATCTTTCAGAGAGAGCTCCATGTCTCCACAGGACACCGCAGTGCTGCCCACAGAAAAGGCTCTGAAAATAGGTAGAAGCCACGTGTCTGCTTTGCAAACCGATCTCAGGCTTTGAAGAGCCTGAATGTAATGGATGGGCAGCGGTCTGAGGCCACAGCTGGCTTTGTAAGGGTGCCTTACCCCTGTCTTCATCCCCAGCCCCCTCCCCCTCTCCATTTTATATGACCTCAAGGTCTCGGGAAAGCCCTCCCAGCGCAAACACTCAGCCTTCTTGCTCACTGGTTTGAGATCCTCCTGGATCAGGATAATAATTGTGCATATAAATATATATATATATACATATATCCCCATATCCCCTCCCTCTTGAGCCTCCCTCCCACCCTCCCTATCCCACTCTTCTAGGTCATCACAAAGCTGATCTCCCTGTGCTATGCAGCTGCTTCCCACTAGCCATCCATTTTACATTTGGTAGTGTATATATGTCAACGCTACTCTCTCACTTCGTCCCAGCTTCCCCTTCCCCCTCCCCGTGTCCTCAGGTCCGTTCTCTATGTCTGCGTCTTTATTCCTGCCCTGCCACTAGTAGAACTTTGATAGTTTTAGGGTTTACATTTAAGTATGATTCATTTTGAGTTAATTTTTGTACATGGTGTGAGGTATGGATTGAAGTGCATCCTTTCATGTGTAGACATCCAAATGGTCCAGCACCATTTGTTGAAAGAGACTAACCTTTCTCCAAAGAACTGTCTTTTCACCTTTGCCAAAAATCAGTTGACAGTACATGTGTAGCTACATCTATCTCTGGATTCTCTATTCAGTTCCATTGATCCATTTGTCTTTCTTGATGCCAATATCACATTGTCTTCATTGTTGTGGTTTCATGTCTTTCTTCTTTTTCTAAACTGTTTTGGGTATGTTGGGTCTTTTGCATTTCCATTTCCATATGAATTCTAGAATCAGCTTGTTAATTCCTATATTTTAAAAAAATCCTGCTGGAATTTTGATTAGGATTGCATTGAATCTATAGATCAACTTGGGAAGAACTGATATCTTATCCATATTGAATCTTCTGATCCATGAATACTACATGTATTTCCATTTATTTAGGTCTTCTTTAATTTATCTCAGCAATGATTGGTAGTCACCAATGTACATGTGTCTCCTATCTTCTCTTCAGATTTGTTCCTAAGTATTTCATATTTTACACAGATGATCATGTTGCCTGTGAATAAAGACAATAATTATACTTCTTTTCTGATTTGTATGCCTGTTATGTCAAGTTGTTTGATATGTTCAAATCTTACTGATCACCTACTTTTACTTACTAATCATCTACTTGTTCTATCAATAATTGAAAGAGGGGTGCTGAAATCTCTGATTGTAATTATGGATTTGTCTCTTTCTCCTTATAGTTCTATTGATTTTTGCTTTATATATTTTGAAGCTCTGTTATTAGGTACATAAACATTGTCATGTGCTCTTAATGCATTGACCACTTTACCATTATAAAATAACATTCTTTATACTTGATGATATTCTTTGCTCTGAAATCTACTTTGTCTGATATTAATATAGCCAAAACAGCCATTTTGTTGAAAGGGTTAACATGGTATATCCTTTTTTTTTTTAACCTTTTTATTTGTAACCTATTTGTATCTTTATCTTTGAAGTGTATTTTCTGTAGGTAGTATATAGGTGGGTCTTGCTTTTTTTTTTTTTTTTTTTTGTGATATGCGGGCCTCTCACTGTTGTGGCCTCTCCCGTTGCGGAGCACAGGCTCCGGACGCGCAGGCTCAGCGGCCATGGCTCACGGGCCCAGCCGCTCCACGGCATGTGGGATCTTCCCGGACCGGGACATGAACCCGTGTCCCTTGCATCAGCAGGCAGACTCTCAACCACTGCGTCACCAGGGAAGCCCCTTGCTTTTTTATCCATCTGACAACCTCTGGTTTTTAATTGTGGAATTTAAACCATTTACATCTAATGTGATTATGTATGGTTAGGCTTAAATCTATCATCTTGCTATTTGTTTTCTATTGGTACCAATTCTTTGTTCCCCTTTCCTTCTCTTTCTGCCTTCTTTTGAATTCACTGGGTATTTTTTATAATTCTGTTATAGCCTTTGTTGGCTTGTTAGCTATAACTCTTTGTTATTTTAGTGGCTGCTGTAGGTTGCTAAAGATAGTAAATATCTTTAACGTGAGAGTCCAAGATGATGGCATAGGTGGATCCTGAACTCATTTCCTCCCACAGACACACCAAACCTACAGCTACACATGGATCGTTTCCCTGTGAAAACTAGATGAAAACTAGATGCTCTCCACAACAAAGGCTTAAAAAGGCCACATTGAGACAGGTAGGAGAGGCAGAGACACAGTCCCACAAAAAAACCCATTCCTGACACAGGGACACACAATGGAGAGGGATCTCACCAGAGAGGTGCTTCTCCTGAAGGAGCGAGGGGTTGGTTCCCCACATCAGGCACCACAACCTCTGGGATCTGCACCAGAGAGAAGAGCCCCCAAAATGTCTGGCTTAGAAAACCAACAAGGCCAATGTCCAAAGGACCCAAAGTGCTTTTGGAAACTAAGATACCCCTCCTAAAGGTCCTCCCTTGTCCCAAAACCCAGCAAAAAAGGCAGTTTAAAAAGCACCTAGACCATGTATGAAGGAGATTCATTTGCTAATCTACAAACACTGGCTAGAGAGACAGTCAAAATGCTCCCTGGAAACAGAGCCATTACTGCACCCTCAACCTACCTGCTGGCCCAGGCATGTGAGCTCGGACACCACACCCTCCCCCACCTTTCTGAGATGTGGGGGGTGGCAGGGTGAGTGTTTGCAGCCCTATCCTGCTGCCTTGCTGAAGCTGGACAGTGCAGATGGTGGCAGCACTACCCTGCCCCCGGCTGGGGCTGGTGAACACAGGCACACAGGCAAGGTGCTCTCCTGCTGCCTTGCTGAAGCCCCCGGGCACCTGCAGAAGTCATCTTCCTGCTGCCTTGCTGAAGCCAATGAGTGTGCCTCACCCGTTTCACCCTGCAGCTACCTTGCTAAAGCCAGTGGGCATGTGCAATCCACACAGGGGAGGTCCTTTGATCACCTGGCTTGGTGGCCAAGAGGGCTGGCATTCCTGAACTTCATGGGCGTGTAACAGTTAGAAAGACAGCTCATGCCAGGCCTCCACTCCCAGGGCACTGCACAGACAGCAGACTAAAACACAAGCCCAGTCTTCCTGTGAAAAAGTCTTCCTGTGAAAAAAAGATTTACTTAGCCTGGAGCTTAGCCTGAGGGACAGGCTTCATATTTCTCACACATCTAGAGGCTAAGGAGTCAATCCCAGGGAACGTAAGCAGGGAGACGCCATCCTTACACAATCCCTTGGCCTTGCTACAGCTCAACAAGACCTCCTGGAAAGGAGCTTATATACTATTTTTGCAACTGTCGCCCAAGGAACACCTCTAGATCTCCTGGCATCCAAGAAGCCTGAAACTAGGTGCTAAGTGAGATTCCCCTTGGATTACGGACAGATCTTGGCACACCGTCAACAATAGGGGCGTATAATAAATCAGGCGGTTTGCATAATCACAAAGGTTCGAGAGACAACAAAGAGAGAGGGCTGACTTGAACAAAAAGGGTCATCACATACACAAGTCCACTCCTTTAAGACAGAGAGGTAGCTGCAACCCCTAATACATAGAAACAAACACAAAGAATCAAGCAAAATGAGTAAACAGAAATATGTCCCAAACCAAAGAACAAGACAAAACCTCAGAAAAAGCCCTTAGTGATACAGAGGTGAGCAATCTATCTAATGAAGAATTCAAAGTAATGGTCATAAAGATACTCACCAAACTCAGAGGAATGAGTGAACATAGTGAGAACGTCAATAGAGACAGAAAACATAAGAAAGTACCAAACAGGAATCACAGAGCTGAAGCATACAATAACTGAACTGCAAAATACACGAGAGGGGTTCAACAGCAGATGGGATGAAGTAGAGTGGCTCAGCAAGCTGGGAGATAAAGCCATGGAACTCACCTAGACAGAGCAGCAAAGAGAAAAAAGAATTTTAAAAAATGAAGACAACATAAGGGACCTCTAAGTGGAATAAGATTCACACTATTGGGGTCGCAGATGGAGGAGAGAGAGAAAGAGCAGAAATGTTAGCTGAAGAAATAATGGCTGAAGACGTCCCTAACCTAGGGAAGGAAACGGACATCCAGGTACAGGAGTCCCAGAGACTCCCCAATATGATGAACCCACAGAGAGCCACACCAACACACATTATTATGAAAACGTCTTTAACTTATCCCAGGCAACTGCAATATTATAAGACTTTATGTACAGCAAGTAAAAGTGTACTTACACTACACCATGTACTATTTTTGTCATACATTTTATTTCTACATGTTATAAACTCCACACTACATTGTTAGAATTTGTTTAGCCAGTTTTTTGTTTTTGTTTTTGTTTTGCGGTACGCGGGCCTCTCACTGTTGGGGCCCCTCCCGTTGCGGAGCACAGGCTCCGGACGCGCAGGCTCAGCGGCCATGGCTCACGGGCCCAGCCGCTCCGCGGCATGTGGGATTTTCCCAGACCGGGGCACAAACCCATGTCCCCTGCATCGGCAAGCGGACTCTCAACCACTGCGCCACCAGGGAAGCCCTCCCCACCACTCTTGAATGGGGGGCTTCTATTCCGCCTTCTCTCTCCATCTCTGTTTCCAAGTCTTCTCCCCAGCCTCACAGTCTCCCATGCCCTAATATGCCCTACTGAGCCATTCCTGGTCTCCTGGGTTCCCATCAGCCCACAGGGATCCTGGCTTGCCCCCCTCCCCCAAACACACCCACGACTGAACTTAGTGGAGATGTCCAGTGAGAGCTGGGAGGATGAAGCTAGTCCAGAGTCCACACAGCGCCCCCTGCTGCCCCGTCCTCTTCTCCCACTAACCCTGGCCGAGGCTGTTTCCCCACGGCGACCAGGAGGCTCCTTGGGGGCAGGTCGTGCAGATGCAATCTGTCCCACAGCTTGACAATGACCATTCCTGGAGACTGGGACCCCAGCGCCATTAGGACTGAAGTACACATCCCCTCCAGGTCTCCCTCTGGCTTCTGTAAAAAGAAAGACTGACTATTCCAAGGCTAATCCCCAAGATGAACCCCCCAGCTTCTGAGAACCAGCTTTGGTCAATAAGTGATTCTCTTCTATCCAGAGGGCAAGAATTCACCTACCTCATCCTACCACCCCATCCAACACATACCTTCAAATGATGGTGGGCAAGAGCCTCTAGAGCGTGCAAGAGGACAGACAGACAAGAAGTGTGCAAAGTCACTGCACTGTGTGCTGGGGTGGGAGCGGGGATTAGGGTTTCCAGGGCGCAGAGCTTCCCCTGCAGCAGTAAGTGAACCATCAGGAAGGTGGGTAGGTTGTAGAAGCCACTTTGGAAAGTCACTGGTAGGTCAGGGGTCTTGATCAGAAGTCAGGCATGCCAAGGAAGGCCGGGAAACTGGAAGAAAGACACCTCCTAGGTAGGCAGTTAACCAAGAAAACAAGACACCAGATGAACCCAGTGTCAGAAAAGCAAGTACAAAAGCATGTGGATAGGCAGGTGGATGTCATGAATGTTTAGTCTAAAGGTGCACTAGCAGACAGGTGGGTGGATTCGTAAATAGATCGAGACAATTCGTTGAGTTGCAACAACAAAGGTGACGAAGGTGACTGCCTAAAACATCCCAGGAGGAGGGTTTGGACACAGTCTGAGGACCAGGTAAACTCTGAGGGCCAATACCCCAAATCCTTCCCCGCTTTCCATCTCATTCCTCCCGCCTCACCCCTTCCCTTCATTCCTGTATCTTCAACTCTGCCTACATCACAGCTCCTGAGAGATGCTCTGGGTACAAGACACGAGCTCTAGCAAACTGTTTAGAAACTTGAGATACTCATATCCCAGGTCCCACCTAGCTATCAGACGTCATCATCCACCGGAGAGGAACTCCAGGGCTGGGGTCCTTTCTTCCCCCACAGCTCCCAACCCAGAGGCACGAGCTCGTCACCATCGATGGCTGTCACCTTCTGGCATAATGGAGGTGCCATCTCGTCACTTAGGATTTTGACTTCCAGCAACTTGAGGGCTTGTAAGATATTGTCTGCTGACAACTATAGGAGAGAGGGGGCTTGGGAAGGAAAGAAAGTTGAAGAATGGAGATGATGCAGAGAAAAACGATCCCTGGTAGAGAAGGGAAGAGGAGCAGTGAATCCAGGGAGAGGACTGAAGCTGGACTGGGGGTGCGGGGGGGAAGGAACGGCTCAGATTAGGGACATGGGAGCCAGACCTGGAGCTGTGAATGGACGGTACCACGTAGTGCTCTGCTGACTGGAAATTCTTCCCGCCCTCCTGGCACCATGGGACCGCACCCAACCAGCTACCTCCATGGAGGTGGTCCTACCCGGCTGGAAGCCAGGAAGATGTCTGAGGTGTCCTCACCTGACCAGCAACTTGGAGCGCCTCCATAACGTTCTTTCCTGAGACATCACATTTCATGTCCCTTTCAGCGGGCTCTGAGGAACCTACCATAACTATAAATATCTCTGCAAGGTATAAGCTCCTGATTCAGACCGTGCCCTCCCTAGCAATTTATCCTTAGGCGATTCACTTCCCTCCTGGAGACTCTATTTCTGCATATGTAAAATAAGCATAATAAAACTTAACATGAGAACCAAAAGAGACCAGATATAACCTATTAGGTATCAACTTGCAAGATCTCATCCTGCCCTTTGGATCACATCTTTCCCCTTGAGATCATAAAGTGCCTTCTATGCGGGAGAGCTGGAGAGAGAGTTGGGGGCCGGGGTGTGGTGAGGGGGGTGCAGTGCTCGTCCGTAAGATTATGAAAATCTCTTTCTGGCTTACTTCACTCTGACACAGGGCTGGGAAGGGGAGGGTGGGACGAACTGGGCGATGAGGATTGACATACATACACTACCAGGCGTAAAATAGGTAGCTAGTGAGAACACGCTGTAAGGCAGAGGAAGCTCTGCTCCGGTGCTCTGTGACAACCTAGATGGGCGGGACGGGGAGGGAGGTCCGAGAGGGAGGGGATATAGGTATACGTATAGCTGATTCACTTCATTGTACAGTAGACACTAACACAACGTTGTAAAGCAATGATACTCCAATTTTTTAAAAAAGTGATTTAAGCCAGAAAAAAAAAAAGATTATGAAAAACTGCTCACTATAAACTACAGTTACCTATACCCATAGCCTTGGTTAATAGTGATAGGAAAAACAGAAAACAAAAAAATGGAAAGGTGATTTAGTCTGGGCTCAGTTTACTACCAGCACAGATTGTTCAGTTATTTATTTAGATATTCTGGTTTATCTTCACTAAAGACACGCCTTATTATTACTCGCCTGTATAATGATTATCATTGTACTCACAGCAGCAGCAGCAGCAGTAGAAGCTCCCTCATAGGGTCGTTAGGAGCATTACATGAGACAATATATATAGAACAGTGCCTGGCATATAGTAAGAACTCAATAAATATTGATCTTTTTTTTTTGGCCACACCACGCAGCATGCGGGATCTTAGTTCCCCGACCAGGAATCAAACCCGAGCCCCCTGCAGTGGAAGAGCAGAGTCCTAACCATTGGACCTCCAGGGAAGTCCCTCTTCAATAATTTCTACTAAACATTTAAAGAAAACATAATGCCAATTATACACAAATCCTTCCATTAAATAAAAAAAGAACATTCCTCAACCCATTTTTATGAGATTAGCATAATCTTAATACTGAAGCTTAAAAAAGATCGTACAAGAAAGGAAAATTAAGGCCAATCTTTCTCATGACTATAGATGTGAACATCTTTTCTAAAAATAGAAAACTAAGTCCAGCAACAATATATAAAAATGACAGCAGATCACAAGGTCTGCATAAAAAAAGAAAAGCAATTTAAACCACACCCAGGGTGCTAAGTGCCCAAGCAGGATGTTTGCCTGCAACAGGAGTTCGGGTGGGTGAACACTGCCTGAGATTTTCGACACCAGCTTTAGTGACCCCAGAGAGAGCCTTGGCCGCCCTCCGCCTCCCCAGGGGACCCTCCAAGACCAGCAGGAAGAGTTTACTCAGATAAATACTCCCCGATATGTCCGCCACCAGCTTTTATGACCCCAGAGAGAGCCACAGCTTCCCCCACCACTGCCCCAGGAGACCCTCCAAGGTCAGCAATATATGGAAATAGTACCTATACCAAAAATAAATTATTTATTTATTTATTTTTTTAATAATTTATTTTTAAAATGAGTAAAGCAGAAGCAGAGCCAGAGGACTTCGTAAGTGAGATTGAAAAGGAACAGTCAGCCAGGATAGGGTAGAAACGATATGAAATGCAGCTGTGGATCCAAAAGAATTTGGAGGAAGAAAATGTGATCATTTCAAAGAGGTCAAATAAGCTAATACTTGAAATGTTTCTTTTTATCTTTATAATTGCAAATAATGTCTAATAATGCAAAACGGTTTTAAAACAAATCACATATAAGAACAAAGTAGCAGAGAAGAAGTAGCAGTACCAATGCCAAACTATGGATTCACTTTCATTAGGCAAGAACACATCACCAGTCTCTCAGGAATACGATGGGAAGGGAGGATTTCAGGATGCTTGCACTAAGTGGGTTCAGCTCATTTCCAAGCCTGGAAAGGAGTTAAATTTAATCTATACCAAGGAAAAAAAAAGAAAGAAAGAAAGAAAAAGAAGATGAAGGAAGAGAAGGAGGAGAAGAAGAAGAAAAAGACGAAGACTTTGGGGCCAGAACTAAATTAAATACGATTTATATAATTTTACTGATACTAATAGTGCCTTCATAAATTTCACACTAAATTCAAAGAAAACCAAAAAAGCAAAACCCACACCAAGATTCCAAGAGGGAGGGGATATATGTATACGTATAGCTGATTCACTTCGTTATACAGCAGAAACTAACACAACACTGTAAAGCAATTATACTCCAATAAAGATGTTAAAAAAAAAAAGTGGTTGGGGACTTCCCTTGTGGCGCAGTGGTTAAGAATCCGTCTGCCAATGCAGGGGACACGGGTTCGAGCCCCGGTCCAGGAAGATCCCACATGCCGCGGAGCAACTAAGCCTGTGCGCCACAACTACACAACCCGAGAGCCTAGAGCCCGTGCTCCACAGCAAGAGAAGGCACTACAATGAGAAGCCCGCTCACCGCAACGAAGAGTAGCCCCCGCTCAGTGCAACTGGAGAAAGCCTGTGCGCAGCAACGAAGACCCAATGCAGCCAAAAAAAAAAAAAGAAAGAAAAACTGGTTGCCATTGAAGGATACGAAACAACTCTTCATTTGAAAAATGGTAAATAAAAAGAACAAATCAAGCAATTATCCAGCCTTTTCTATATAATTGTACCACAGGGTAACAAAAGAGCTTATATAAGGGGCAGTATCTCTTTAGAGAAGTATGCCAACTAGTAAATGAAGAAGGAATGATACAGTAATAATACCATTTTTCAATCCATAATTAATTAACAGCTACTAACATCACACACACACTAAAAGCCAGCCCAGACATTACTTACCTCCTGTTGGAAGAACCTGGGATAATCTTTGCTGCCCCCTCCCCATCTAACCTAAAGCCCGTGAAGCCTTTAGATCAAGCTGCTGATTTACAGTAAATTAGGAGCGAACAGAGGCACATGTGAAACTTCATGGTATCATTAGCAAAGCCCAACATACGGGGAAACAACCCAGTTTCTTCAATAAATAAATTGCGAGGAAGAAAAAAAAGAGAGATGAAAGCAGAAAGCTGTGGATCAAGGAAAGCTAAGAGACACTCACGTGACCACTGGAACCACAAGTCCACGGTCATGGCGCGCTACTACACACATGTGACGTCACGTGACCACTGGAACCACAAGTCCACGGTCATGGTGCGCTACTACGCACACGTGACCAAGCAGAGTTCCAGCACCTGAGATGGACGTTCGCTTTTGGAGATGCGGCTTCGGAGCACAGCCTTACCTTCTCAGCACATACAGACCAGGCCAGGCCTGAACCACGTCCCAGAAAACTGCCTGCCACAGCGTGCAGCGGGGCTTCCCAAACCTTTTCCACAGAGAGAGGAAACGTTTCAGACTTTGCAGGCCATGCGGTCTCTGTTGCAACTGTCCATCTTGACAGTGCAACCCCTGACAATACATAAATGAAGCAGCTCGGCTGTGTTCTCAGAATACAGGACTCGGCCTCCCGGGCTGTAGTTTACCAACTGCTGCCCTGGAGCTTGGGGCCTCTTCCCAGAGCCTCAGTGACCGACCGATCCAGACACAGACCAGCTCCAGCTCCTTCCAGAAACCCAAGCCTCACCTGTCAAAGACTAAGAAGGCTCCTCCAGACGTACAGCCCCTCCAGGCCAGAGGGTCCGTCCACCCACTGGAGGCCTGGTGGACTGAGTCCCTGCCTTACCTTGTGAGCGGTGAATCCATCTGGCCCCCAGCCACTGTCCTCGCTCGCCACCCTCCAGGCATCCACACTTCCCCGCACCCTCTTGCCTTTGCTCTGACCGTGTCCTCTCCCGAGCGGGGTGCTCACCTCCCGGTCAGCTCGCATGTCAATGTCACCTCTTGAGAGGTTTACCCTGGTCCCCGACAATCTATTACATTCTTCTGTTTTCCCTTCTGCGTAGCACTTATCGCTGTCTGAAATGATCGTATTTGTTTACTGTATGTCCCCTCCCACTCCTCCCAGGACTTCCCTGGCGGTCCAGTGGTTAGGACTCTGTGCTTTCACTGCCGTGGGCCCGGGTTCAATCCCTGGTCAGGGAACTAAGATCCCAGAAGCTTGGCAGCAAGGCCAAAAAAAACGTTAAGTCCCCTGAGCTCAGGAGGCTTGCCCATCTTGGTCACTGCTGTACTGCTGGCCTGGAGCAGGTTCTCAGTCCATATTCATTAAATGGAACGAATGAATGAATGAGTGGTCTCCCTGCTCTGTGCCTCCTCTCCCTGACCTAGCCCTCCACCTCCACCCCTCTCAAACCCTCCACCAGGGCTTTGGAAGGCCTCCCCACTATGCCAGCTTCCCTCCATCCTCAACCCTTCCCCACAGGCACTTTTATCTCCTTTTTTTTTTTTTTTAGCGTGGAGTCTTAACCACTGGGCCACCAGGGAAGTCCCAAGAGTGGACTTTTTAAAAGTGCTTATCTGATTGTGTTACTTTCCTGGTTAAAGCCCTGTGATGGCTTCCTGTTTCCGCCACGACTCTGGCCCAGGCTCCTCGGCACGGCAGCCAGGGACCCCTCCACGGTCCCAGTTACCGAGTCTTCCTGACCCTCCCCAGCACCCTCTGTTCCAGCTAAGCTGGCCATAGAGGGTCAGGTTCACCTGGTTCTGAAACACGAGGGAAGGGGGCAGGGCACAACCTTTAAAAGAATGACACAGCCATTGAGGTGACGACATAAACTGGTTAGAACCGATTAGGCCCAAGACGGCAGAAGATTAGACTTCCAGTGGACCTCGAGCCTCATTATACGTGCATTGTAACACATTGGCAACTAAATGACATGCACGCCAGCACCATGACAGTTCTGAGGCCGACCATAAATGGCCAAAAAGTGGGCGGTGGCCCAACTCCTGGAAATCCCCGCCCCTTCCCCAGAATAGTTGGAATGATCCTCCCACTCTTAGCCTATGAAATTACCCAGCCCATTAAAACTAGCCACCCCATACTTCAGGGTCTCTTGTCTTCTGAGGTGGCCCACACTCTGTAGACTGTGTTTTTCCCAGGGCCAGTCTTGCCTTTTGAGATGGACCACACTCTGTCTATGGAATGTGTATCTCTCTAAATAAATCCACTTCTTACCTACCACTTTGTCCCTCACTGAATTCTTTCTGCCGTGAGAACCTGAGCTTTGTTAAGTCCTGAGACCAGGTATGCGATTTCAATTAAAAGACAGTGGATTCAAGTCCCAGTCTGAGTCTTGGCTGGGTTGGAGTCCCGGCCCATGGGTTGAAATCCCATCTGAGTCCTGCGGTTTCAGTTCCGCTTCCTGGGATGCCCTTCCTGGAGGCCGTGTACCCTGCAAAAAAACTATCCTCTTGCAACACTCCATTCAAGCATCTTCTCCTATGAGGTTTCTCCTAGGGCCCCTTCTCTCCCCACCCCTCCTTGGGAGTCTGGAGTTCCCGGGGGAGCCTTCTGCCTGAGCGCCTCACCCCACTGTTCGGCACTTCGTGTGTTTCTGTGGTTGACTCACTCTTTTAGACCACGGATTCCTCCAGAGAGGGGAGTCAGCTTGGCATCCCCAGCGCCCAGCGCAGAGCCTGGCACCTAGTGGGCACTCAGTGGCCATTGGAAAAGTGACGCAATCCTAGATCGAGCTGAGGGTGCACCTGTGGGAAGGGGAGGTGACTGCTGCCCTCTCCTGGCAATGAGAGGCACTGTCTGGACCACAGACACCTTCCCTCCCCTCCCACACCCCGCCCGGAAAAAAAGGAGGAAGGGGAGGCAGAAAAATGAGTTGGAGACTGGGGGTGCTGCTGAACTGTCTAAAGAGACAAATTGGGCTGACGTGTTGGTGGGACACCTGTGGGCTCCTACTGTCCCCATGTCCGTGCAAGCCAGGGTGCAGAACCGGGGTGGTGCCTCAAAAGGAGGTCCGTCTCTTCAACAAGTGCTGCTGGGAAGCTGGACGGCTGTCTGTAAATCAATGAAGTTACAACACACCCTCACACCATGCACAGAAATAAACCCAAATGGCTTACAGACTTAAACATAAGACAGGACACCATAAAACTCCTAGAAGAAAGCATGGCAAAACATTCTCTGACATAAATCGTACCAATGTGCTCTTAGGTCAGTCTCCCAAGGCAATAGAAATAAAAACAAAAATAAACAAATGGGACCTAATCAAACTTACAAGCTTTTGCGCAACAAAGGAAACCATACAAAAAAAAAAAGAAAGAAAAGACAACCAATGGAATGGAAAAAAATATTTGCAAATGATGTGACTGACATGGGCTTAATCTCCAAAATATACAAACAGCTCATACAGCTCAACAACAACAGAACAACCAACCCAATCAAAAAATGGGCAGAAGATCTTAATAGACATTCCTCCAAAGAAGACATACAGATGGCCAGTAGGCACATGAAAAGATGCTCAACATCACTAATTATTAGAGAAATGCAAATCAAAACCACAATGAGGTACCACCTATCACCGGTCAGAATGGCCATCATCAAAAAGTCTAAAAAAAAAAAAAGTCTACAAATAACAAATGCTGGAGAGGGTGTGGAGAAAATGGAACCCTCCTGCACTGTTGGAGGGAATGTTAGTTGGTGCAGCCACTACGGAAAACAGTATGGAGGTTCCTCAGAAAACTAAAAATAGAGCTACCATATGACCCGGCAATCCCACTCATGGGCATATGCCCAGACAAAATTGTAATTCAAAAAGATACATGCATCCTTATGTTCACAGCAGCACTATTCACAATAGCCAAGGCATGGAAACAACCTAAATGTCCATCGGCAGATGAACGGATAAAGAAGATGTGGTACATATATACAATACTACTCAGTGGCTGAATACTACTCAGCCATAAAAATGAATGAAATAATGCCATTTGCAGCAACATGGGTGGGCCTAGAGATTATCATACTAAGTGAAGTAAGTAAGAAAGAGAAAGACAAATACCATGTGATATAACTTATCTTTGGAATCTAAAAGTGGCACAAATGAACCTATCTACAAAAGAGAAATAGACTCACAGGCACAGAGATCAGACTTGTGGTTGCCAAGGGGGAGAGGTGGGAGAGAAGGATGGACTGGGAGTTTGGGGTTAGTAGATGCAAACTATTATATTTAGAATGGATATAAAACAAGGTCCTACCATAGAGCACAGGGAACTATATCCAATCTCCTGGGATAAACCATAATGGAAAAGAGTATTTTTTAAAAAGCATGTATATATGTGTATAACTGAGTCACTTTTCTGTACAGCAGAGATTAGCACAACACTGTAAATCAACTACACTTCAATTTAAAAAAAAAGAAAAAACTGGCAGAACACAGATATACCTCAATAAAAACATTTCATGTCATCACAAAAAAAAAAAAAGAGGTCAATTCTTTAGGGTGGGCTGGCCTCCCCCCACTAAACTGCAAACTCTTTGGATTGTATCATATTTGTTTCTCGGTCTGTCCTGTTGCCGTTGTTGTTGCTTTTACTATTACTGCTGCTTTCATTTATTTTAGTAGGTGGCCACTAATTTTTTCCTCCGTTGTTGTAAAACATGTATTTGGTTCTTGTGTATAAAAGAGACTGAGGGCTTCCCTGGTGGCGCAGTGGTTGAGAGTCCGCCTGCCGATGCAGGGGACACGGGTTCGTGCCCCGGTCCGGGAAGATCCCACATGCCGCGGAGCGGCTGGGCCCGTGAGCCGTGGCCGCTGAGCCTGCGCGTCGAGATCCCACATGCCGCGGAGCGGCTGGGCCCGTGAGCCATGGCCGCTGAGCCTGCGCGTCCGGAGCCTGTGCTCCGCAATGGGAGAGGCCACAACAGTGAGAGGCCCGCGTACAGCAAAAAAAAAAAAGGGACTGAATTTGACCACTAGCCTCTCCTGATTTTAACTCAGCTTCCTACTGGTAGCAAGTCGGCTTTGATGTCTTGGGTTTCTCAGCTTTCTGCCCAAATCCAAAAGCCAGTTGGGATTCCCCCCCAACCCCTCCCCCGCCGCCCCCCCCGCCCCCGTCCCCACCTTCCACGAGTCATGGGACATCTTGTGGCCCCTCCTGGCAAGGAAAAGCACGACCTCAGCTCCCCTTGGGGCTGCAGGTCTAATTGCGTATATTTTCATACACGGAAAAGGGTCTAACACCCACATAAGAAATGGATTTGGGGAAGGAGCTTGGGACTGGGGAGACAGAGGCTTGTGAGTGACAAGCTCTGAGATAGGTGGCCACCTGCGGAGAAACGCCACCTATTGTTCATCTTGAGGTCCTGCATGTTTATCACACAAGGTACTCAGCAAACATATGACGTCCATTGACATATTGAGATGAAAGGAAACCAAGAAAGCAAAAGGGACTAAGGAGCTAAGGCGCATCTTTTTAGAGTGTAAAATATTTGAGCTTCCTGATAGGTTTGCCCTAAATTTAGGAGTCCACCCCACTAGAAAGGACATGCCTTTTTCAACTAACAAAGGATCTCTCCTGGGCTTCCAAAGACGTGCTCCTTGTCTCCCATTTAGCTCCAGTCCACTCATCCTTTCCCTGAAGAGTTTACTGTCTTCCAGTGGTCTACAATATGTTTAGTGAGACACGACACAAATGAAGAAAGATTGCTCTCTGTCCTCAAGAAGTCTGTAATCTCACTGGAAGACAAGGCATCCATCTGCACTTGTTTTTTGGTTTTTTTTTTGCCACGTGGCTTTTGGGATTTTAGTTCCCCGACCAGGGATTGAACCCAGGGCCTTGGCAGTGAGAGCATGAAGTCCTAACCACTGGACCGCCAGGGAATTCCTGACACACCTGCTGCTCCAGAATGATGAGAGAACCAGGGACTGATTAATGAAACAGTAAACTGACAATCACTGGGCCCTGAAAATGTGCAGTTTAGGAAATAAGGGTTCTCAGGGAAGGCGTCCTGGAGCGGGTTGGGTTTGAACTGCCCTAGGCTAGGTGGAAGTAGCAAAGAGAAGAAAATTCCTTGTCCAGGGGTCTGGAGGCATCCTGAGTCCCAGGGATGGAGATCTTGGTCACAGCTCCAGAGGTAGGGAGACGTGGACGTGAAGCAGCCAGCCAGCCAGCCCACCTGCCCACTGTTGAGAGCTGGGCCAGGGCAGGGGCAGCAAGGAACACAGCCACGTACCTTACCTTTGCAGCTCCCAGACACCAGTATGCTTTCCCCCCTTTGCAAAAGGCCCCCCTCCAACGAACCCCTTGCCTTTTCATGCCAACAAATCACATGCCTGTGCAGAGTGATACAGTGAAGGGCTGACCAGGACACCTCAAAATGTTATCAGTGAGTCCAGCGCCAGTTTGGAGATTGAGGGGTAGGACACGCTGAGCCAGAGGGTCTCTAAGGGATGAGGTGGCCTTGACCTCCCAGATTCCCCACCCCTTATTAACAGAATCAGCCTTGCTTGAAGAACTGTAGAATGGTGCTCTAAACTAACAAGCAGCATGCCAGGTTGGTCTTCCCATCAGAACTGAGTGAAAGGGCTGGAGAGAGGTTTTCCCCAAGGCTCGTTTCCTACCTGTCCAGCCACCCCTGCTGTGACTCACAAACAGCCTACCTGCTCCAACACCTAAGTGGTTTCTTACCGTCTCAAGCCTAAGTTCCTCTGCTTCCAAAATCTAGTGCTCTCCACTAAATAATCTCACCTCCCATTCCTCCAGCCCGCTCTACTCCACCTAAGACTCCTCTGCTTCTGTACCGAGACGCTCATGTCCACCTTGGGCAGCTTCTCGTATTGCTCCCACCACCTGAAGCACCCTGCCCCCCCCACTCAGAACAATATGGCAGAAACAAGCAACACTGGACTTAGAGGCAGAAAAGCTAGCTTCAAACCACTCAATAAACACTGAGTGTCTGTATACTGCTACCGCTGCTATAACAAACTGTCACAAACTTGGAGGCTGAAAACAAAACGAATCAGTTTTCTTACAGTTATGGAGGTCAGAAGTCCAAAATCAGTCTCACCTGGGCTCAAATCAAGGTCTCAGCAGAGCTGTGCTCCTTCCAGAGGCTCCAGGGAGAATTTGTTTCCTTGCTTTTTCCAGCTTCTAGAGATTGCTCACGCTCCTTGGCTTGTGGGCCCATAGCACACACTCCTGCTTCCACTGTCACATCTCCAGCTCTGGTGCTGACCCTCCTGCCTCCATCTCAGAAAGACACTTGTGGTTACACTGGACCCACCAGGGTAATTTCCCCAACTCAAGGTCCAAGCTACCGTATTCATAACTTCTGCTGATTAGGGCATGAACATCTTTGGAGGGCCATTAGTCAGTATAGCACAGTGCCATACACACACACACACACCTCTTACATATCAATAAGAAAACAATCTGATTTTTTTATATAGGTAAAAGAGATGAACACCAAAGAAGATATACAAAATAGCAAATTAGGACACAAAAAGATGCTCAGCATAATTACCCATTAGGAAAACGCAAATTAAAACCACAATGAGAGAAAGTATTTGCAAATGATGTGACACACAAGGGCTTAATCTCCAAAATATGCAAACAGCTCATACAACTCAACAACACAAAAACAAACAGCCCAATCGAAAAATGGGCAGAAGATCTTAATAGACATTTCTCCAAAGAAGACATACAGATGGCCAGTAGGCACCTGAAAAGATGCTCAACATCACTAATTATTAGAGAAATGCAAATCAAAACTACCGTGAGGAACCACCTCACACTGGTCAGAATGGCCATCATTAAAAAGTCTACAAATAACAAATGCTGGAGAGGGTGTGGATAAAAGGGAACACTTCTACACTGGGGGTGGGAATGTAAGTTACGGCAACCACTATGGAAAACAGTGTGGAGGTTCCTCAGAAAACTAAAAATAGAATTACCATATGATCCAGCAACCCCACTCCTGGACATATACCTGGACAAAACTATAATTCAAAAAGATACATGCACCCCTATATTCATAGCAGCACTATTTACAATAGCCAGAACATGGAAACAACCTAAACGTCCATCAACAGAGGAATGGATAAAGAAGATGTGGTACATATATGCAATGGAATATTACTAAGCCATAAAAAGGAATGAAACTGGGTCATTTGTAGAGACGTGGATGGACCTAGAGACTGTCGTACAGAGTGAAGTAAGTCAGAAAGAGAAAAACAAATATGGTATTTTAATGCGTATGTGTGGAATCTGAAAAAATTGGTATAGATGATCTTATTTACAAAGCAGAAATAGAGACACAGATGTACAGAACAAACATATGGACACCAAGAGGGAAGGGGGGGTGTGAGATTGGGATTGACCTATATACACTATTGACACTATGTATAAAATAGATAACTAATGAGAACCTACTGTACAGCACAGGGAACTCTACTCAGGGCTCTGTGGTGACCTAAATGGGAAGGAAATCCGAAAAAGAGGGGATATATGTATAAGTAGAGCTGATTCACTTTGTTGTACCGTAGAAACTAACACAATATTGTAAAGCGACTATACTTCAAAAAAATTTTTTTAAAAAGGAATGGATAAAGAAAATGTCATACATATATACAATGGAATACTACTCAGCCATAAAAAAGAATGAAATAATGCCATTTGCAGCAATATGGATGCAGCTGGAGATTATCATACTAAGGGAAGTAAGTCAGAAAGAGAAAGACAAATAACATGATATGACTCATATGTGAAAACTAAAATATGGCACAAATGAACCTATCTATGAAACAGAAACAGACTCACAGACATAGAGATCAGACTTGTGGTTGCCAAGGGGGAGAGGGTGGGGGAGGGAAGGACTGGGAGTTTGGGATGAGCAGACGTAAACTATTATATGTAGGATGGATAAACAACAAGGCCCTACTGTATAGCACAGGGAACTATAGTCAATATCCTGTGATAAACCAGAATGGAAAAGAATATTAAAAAAAGAATATATGTGTATAACTGAGTCACTTTGCTGTACAGCAGAGATTGGCACAATATTGTAAATCAACTATACTTCAATTAAAAATTAAATTAGGGGGTTTCCCTGGTGGCGCAGTGGTTGAGAGTCCGCCTGCCGATGCAGGGGACACGGGTTCGTGCCCCGGTCCGGGAAGATCCCACATGCCGCGGAGTGGCTGAGCCCGTGAGCCATGGCCGCTGGGCCTGCGCGTCCAGAGCCTGTGCTCCGCGACGGGAGAGGCCACAGCAGTGAGAGGTCCGCGTACCGCAAAAAAAAAAAAAAAAACCACAATGATATTTTACTGCATAACCCCTAGAATGGTTAAAAGACCAGTCAGTGTTGGCAGGGATGCACGGCAAATGGAACTCTCATCCATTGCTGGTGGAAGTACAAAAGGGTACAACCAACTTAGAAAACAGCTTAGCAGTTCTTTATGAAGTCAAACATACAGTTACCATGGGACCTAGCAGTCCTGCTCCTAGGTATACACACAATATGAAAACATATCTCCAAAAAAAGATTTGTACAAGAATGTTCTAGCAGCTTTGTTCCTAGTAGCCACAAACCGGAAACAACCCAAAACCTCACCTGGTGAATAGATCATCAAACTGTGGTACATCCACACAACGTAATACTATTCAGTAATAAACAAAGAGCAAGTTACCAATGCAGACAACAACATACACACCACAACGTACGTACGACTCAGAAGCATTATGCTAAGTGAGAGAAGCCAGACACAGAAGAGACATCCTGTGTAATTCTTTCACATGACATCCTAGAAAAGGCAAAACTATAAAAAGAGACGGATTAGTGGGTGCCAGGGCCCAGGGAGGAGGGTTGCTAGGGATTAACTGTGAAGGTGCGTAAGTGAACTTTGGGGGATAAATTTAGGAAATGTTCTACATCCTGACTGTTGTCGTGGTTGCATGGCTATGGGCGTTTGTCAAAACTCATTGAACTATCCGCTTAAAAGTGGTGGACTTAGCACATGTAAATTATACCTCAGTAGTGCTGATTTTAAAAATCACTTGCATGAGAGAAAGAAAAATTGGAGAATAGGAACGGGGAAAGGTAGGTGTTTTCAAGCAGCAGCTGAATGACCCAGGGAAAGGCACACCACAGAGGACATGCGATGGGGCTGGAAGAAGCCACCGACAGGAGAAGCAGCTTTGTTCGCCTTGAGGTCCTGAGAGGGAGCGTGGCGGGTGTCACATATACACCTCTTTTTTTCATGAGTAAGAAACAGAACAGAAGAAAGAAAAAGAGCTAAAAAGCAGGCAGATCAACAAAACAATACTAGTGTCTAAAAGACCAATGGAAGTCCAGGAGCAGGTAAGATGTCTGCAGGAATTCTGAAAGCTTTACTCATGCCTAGAGATGAAGCTCTAGCCATTCTTTCAAACTCTTAAATACCTGTGAGCTAAGAAGGGGGTAAACCTACTGTACAGCACAGGGAACTCTACTCAATACTCTGTAATGACCTATATGGGAAAAGAATCTAAAAAAGAGCAGATATATGTATATGTATAATTGATTCACTTCGCTGTACACCTGAAACTAACACAACATTGTAAGTCAACTATAGTCCAATAAAAATTAAGTCTAAAAAAGTGGGGTGGGGGATAGATGGGCAGAAAGTGGATTCGTGGTCGCCAAGGGCTGGGCGCTGAGGATGGTTGGGAGATGATAGCTAAAAGGTACAAGATTTCTTTACGGGGTGACGAAGATGTTCTACAATGGATTGTAGTGGTGGTTGCACAATTCTGTGAATATACGAAAAGCCACTGAATTGTACACTTTTGTCTGCACCGTGTGGCTTGCGGGATCTTAGTTCCCCGACCAGAGATCGAACCCAGACCTTAGCAGTGAAAGGGCTGAGTCCTAACCACTGGACCACCAGGGAATTCCCTGAATTCTACACTTTAAATGGGTGAATTATATGGTGTCTGAGTTCTATCTCAGTAAGGCTGTTACCAAAAAGAAATCAATTGAATGTTTGTACAACAACTTGAATGTACTTAGTACCCCTGAATTATACACCTAAAAATGGTTAAAATGATAAATTTTATGTTATGTATATTTTACCACAATTAAAATAAATAAAAACAAATAAATCAAGTGCATTCTATATGCTGGCAATAAACAGTTAGAAAATAAACTTTCGAAAATAGCATTTATAAGAGCACCCAAACTGAGACACAGATGTAGAGAACAAATGTATGGATACCAAGCGGGGAAAACCGTGGTGGGGTGGGGATGGTGGTGTGCTGAATCGGGCGACTGGGATTGACATGTATACACTGATGTGTATAAAACTGATGACTAATAAGAACCTGCAGTATAGAAAAAAAAAAAAAGAGCACCCAAACTAAAAAATACCTAGGAATGAATCTAATAAAAGATGCACAAGGCCTCTATACTGAAAAATATAAAACATAAAACACTGTGGAAAAAAATGAAAGGATACCAATAAAAATGGAAGAATAGATCATGTTCATGGACTGGAAGTCTCCATATTTTGAGATGTCAAATCTCCCTAATTTGATGTGTAAATTCAATGGAATCCCAATCAGAATCCTAGATTTCTTTAACGACATTTACAAGGTGATTCTAAAATGTATACAGAAAATCAAAGAACCTAGAAGAGTCAAGGCGATCTTGAAACAGAAGGACAAAACTGGATTTCAAAACTTATTTTAAAGCTACAGCAACTAAGATGCCAAGTTATTGGCACAAGGATAATTAACAGACCAATGGAACAGAAGAGTCCACAACAGGGGCTTCCCTGATGGTGCAGTGGTTAAGAATCCACCTGTCAATGCAGGGGACACAGGTTTGATCCCTGGTCCGGGAAGATCCCAAATGCCGCAGAGCAACTAAGCCCATGTGCCACAACTACTGAGCCCACGTGCCACAACTGCTGAAGCCCGCACGCCTAGAGACCGTGCTCCACAATAAGAGAAGCCACTGCAATGAGAAGCCCGCACACTACAATAAAGAGTAGTCCCCGCTCTCCGCAACTAGAGAAAGCCCGCACGCAGCAACGAAGACCCAACGCAGCCAAAAAAATTAAATAAAATTTTTTAAAAAACATTAAAAAAAAAAGAGTCCACAACGGGCATAAATATATGGTCACACATGATAGACGACAAAGGAGCCACCACAGTTCAGTGGGGAAAGGATAGTCTTTCAATAAATGGTACTGGGTCAAGGTACATCTGTACGAAAAAAAATAAACCTCAATCCTCGCTCTATATGTAAATTTTAATCTGAGATGGATCATAGACCTAAATGTGAAAGTAAAACAAAAAAGCGTCCATTTTGAAAAGTAAAAACAAAAAAGAGAATATCTTCATGACCATGGAATAAGCAAAGATTTTTTTAAACAAGACACACATGAAAAATCACTAACGCAAGACTGAGAAGAAAGAAATAAAACTCTTTGTTCACAGATGACATGATCACCTATGTAGAAAATCCAAAAGCAAAATGAAATACTTAGGTATAGATCTAACAAAATATGTACAAGGATCTATATGAGGAAAACTACAGAACTTTGACGGAGGAAATCAAAGAACTAAATAAACGGAGAGATATTTCATGTTCATAGATATGAAGACTCAAAACTGTCAAGATGTCAGTTCTTCCAAACTTGGTGTATAGATTCAATACAATCCCAATCAAAATCCCAGCAAGTTATTTTGTTGATATTGACAAACTTCTAAAGTTTATCTGAAGAGGCAGAAGACCCAGAATAGCCAACACAATATTGAAGGAGAAGAACAAAGCTGGAGGATTAACACTACCTGACTTTAAGACTTAGTATAAAGTGGCAGTAATCAAGACAACAGAATAGAAAAATAAATCATTGGAACAGAAAAGAGAGGCCAGAAACAGACCCACATAAATATAGTCAACTGATTTTTGACAAAGACAATACGGTGGAGCCAAGCTACTCTTTTCAACAAATGGTGCTGGAACTACCTGGACATCCACATGCAAAAACATGAATCTAGACAGATCCTACACTTTTCACAAAAATTAACTCAAAATAGATCACAGACCTAAATGTAAAATCCCGAACTATAAAACTCCTAGAAGATAACATAGGAGAAAATCTAGATGAACTTGAACTTGGCAATGATATTTTAGATACAACACCAAAGGCACAATCCATGAAAAAATGGATTGATAAGCTAGATGTCATTAAAATTAAAGATGTCGGAGACTTCCCTGGTGGTCTAGTGGTTAAGACTTCACCTTCCAATTCAGGGTGTGTGCGTTTGATCCCTGGTCAGGGAGCTAAGATCCTACATGCCTCACCACCAAAACACCAAAACGTAAAAAACAGAAGCAATATTGTAACAAATTCAATAAAGACTTTCAAAAAAAAGTCTGCTCTACAAGAGACAGTGTCAAGAAAGTAAAAAGATAAGCCAAAGACTGGGGGAAAATATTTGCAAAAGACACATCAGATAAAAGACTGTTATCCAAAATATACAAAGAACACTTAAGACCCAACAGTAGGGACTTCCCTGGTGGCACAGTGGTTGAGAATCTGCCTGCCAATGCAGGGGACACGGGTTCAATCCCTGGTCTGGGAAGATCCCACATGCCGTGGTGCAAATAAGCCCATGTGCCACAACTACTGAGCCCGTGAGCCACAACTACTGAACCCATAAGCCACAGCTACTGAGCCCGTGTGCCACAACTACTGAAGCCTACACACCTACAGCCCGAGCTCCGCGACAAGAGAAGCCACCACAATGAAAAGCCCGTGCACAGCAACGAAGAGTAGCCCCTGCTCTCCACAGCTAGGGAAGGCCCGTGCGCAGCAACGAAGACCCTAAACAGCCAAAAACAATAAAATAAAATAAATAAATTTATAAACATAGGGGCTTCCCTGGTGGTGCAGTGGTTGAGAGTCCGCCTGCCGATGCAGGGGACACGGGTTCGTGCCCCGGTCCGGGAAGATCCCACATGCCGCGGAGCAGCTGGGCCCGTGAGTCATGGCCGCTGAGCCTGCGCGTCCGGAGCCTGCTCCGCAACGGGAGAGGCCACGACAGCGAGAGGCCCGCGTACCGCAAAAAAAAAAAAAAAAAAAATTATAAACATAAATAAATAAATTTATTTTTAAAAAAGACAGAACAGTAAAAAAACAAACAATCTTATCAAAAAAATGGGACAAAGATCTTGACACCTTGGGACTTCCCTGGTGGTCCAGTGAGTAAGACTCCGTGCTCCCAATGCAGGGAGCCGGGATTCAATCCCTGGTCGGGGAACTAGGTCCCACATGCATGCCGCAACTAAGACCCAGTGAGGCCAAAATAAATAAATAAATAAATATATTTTTAAAAAAAATATCTTGACACCTCACCGAGAAGATATACAGGTGACAAATAAGCATATGAAAAGATGCTCCACATCATATGTCATCAGGGAAAACCAAATGAAAACAGCCATGAGATACCACTACACACCCATTAGAATGGCCAAAATCCAGAACACTGACAACACCAAATGCTGACGAGGATGTGGAGCAACAGGAAGGAGATTTCCTATTTGTTGCTGGTGGGAAAATGCAAGACGAACACTTTGCAAGACAGCTCGGCAGTTTCTTACAAAACTAAACATATACTCGTCATACAATCCAGCAATCATACTCCTTGGTATTTACCCAAAGGAGTCAAAAACTATGTCCACACAAAAACCTGCACACAGCTGTTTAAAACAGCTTTATTCATAATTTCCAAACTTGGAAGCAACCAAAATGTTCCGTAGTGAATGTATAAACTGTGGTACATCCAGACAACGTAATATTATTTAGCACTAAAAAGAAATGAGCTATCAAGCCGTGAGAAGACATGAAGGAACCTTAAATGCATATTACTAAGTGAAAGAAGCCAGTCTGAAAAGGCTACGTACTGTATGAGTCCAGCTACATGACATTCTGGAAAAGGCAAAACTATAGACAGTAAAAAGATCAGGGGTTTCCCAGGGTTAGGGGGGAGGAGAGGGATGAATAGGCAGAACACAGAGGATTTTTAGGACAGTAAAACTACTCTGCATGATACTATAATGATAGATACACATCATTATAAATTTGTACTAATACACAGAAAGTACCACACCAACAGTGAACCCTAATATAAACTAGGGACCTTGGGTGCCCTTGATGTGTGGAAGTAGATTCATCGATTGTAACACTGTACCACTCTGATGAGGGATGTTGTTAATGGTGTGGGGGGCGATCTATGCCTGCGTGGGGGCAGGGGGTATGTGGGAAATCTCTGTGCCTCTGCTCAGTTTTGCTTTGAACCTAAAACTGCTCTAAAAAATAAAGTCTATTAAAGAAAATCTCTAACCATAAAAAATAGATTAATAAATTGAACTCCATTAAAATTAAAATGTTCATCAAGAAATACCATTATGTGAATGGAAAAGAATATGAAAAAGAATGTACATATATGCATAACTGAATCACTCTGCTATACAGCAGTAATTAACACAATATTGTAAATCAACTATACTTCAATTTAAAAAACATTAAAAAAATATACCATTATGTGAGTGAAAAGCCATGCCACAGACCAGAAGATTATTGCAATGTATCTGTCAAAGCAAATCTTATCTATAATATATAAAGAAATTCCACAAATTAATAACAAAAAGATAGACAATACAATTTTTTTAATAGGCCGAAAGACTTGAGTAAGTACTTCACAAATGAGGCTATACCCAGATAGCCAATAAGTATATGAAAATGTGTTCATTAACTATCAACGAATATAAATTACATAGCACTACAACCCCCTGATGGGATAAAATTAAAAGTACTGACAATACCATGTTTTGGTAAGAATGTCCAGCAACTTGGAATTCATACACTCTTGGTGGGAGTGTAACTTGACACCCTGATTCTGGAAAATCGGCAGTATCTGCTAAAGCTAAATATAAGAAAAACCCTGTGACCCAGCAGTTCCATTTATTAGGTATATACCAAACTGAAATGAGCATTTATGTCCACCGGAAGTCAGGTACAAGAATGTGCATAAGAAGCTTTATTCGTAATAGTCCCAAACTGGAAACAACCCCAATATCATCAACAGAATGGACAAGTAAACGGTGGTATATTCACACAATCGAGTATTATATAGCAAGGGAAGGTAATGAACTACTCCTATATGCAAGACAGTGGATGAGTTTCACAGACGTCATGTGGAATGAAAGAAGCCGGTCACAGAAAGTATATACTGCATGATTCCTTCTGAATGATGTTCAGAAACAGACAAAACTAATCTATTGGGAGAGGTCAGAATAGCAGTTACTCTTGGTGATGGTTACTGCCCGGGAGGGGCCATGCAGGAGCCTGTTGGGGTGCTGACGAGTTCTGTTTCTTGATCTGGTAGTTAGGGGGGTACATACCTATGTAAAACTTTATCAAGCTATACATTTATTGTTATATCTTTTTTTTTTTTTTTTTTTTTTGCAGTATGCGGGCCTCTCACCACTGTGGCCTCTCGTGTTGCGGAGCACAGGCTCCGGACGTGCAGGCTCAGCGGCCATGGCTCAAGGGCCCAGCCGCTCCGCGGCATGTGGGATGGGATCTTCCCGGACTGGGGCACGAACCCGTGTCCCCTGCATCGGCAGGCGGACTCTCAACCACTGCGCCACCAGGGAAGCCCGTTATATCTTTTTAAATTTTTTATTTAAAAATTTTTTTTTACTGGAGTATAGGTGATTTACCATGTTGTATTAGTTTCAGGGGTACAGCAAAGTGATTCGTTAGATGTATGTGTATATATATATATATATATATATATATATTCTTTTTCCGATTCTTTTCCATTATAGGTTATTACACGATATTGAGGATAGTTCCCTGTGCTATACAATAGGTTCTTTTTGGTTATCTATATAATAGTGTGTAGCTGTTAATCCCAAACTCTTAATTTATCCCTCCCACCCCCTTTCCCCTTTGGTAACCTTAAATTTGTTTTGCATGTCTGTGAGTTTATTTCTATTTTGTAGATAAGTTCATCTGTATCATTTTTTTAGATTCCACATATGTGATATCATATATTTGTCTCTGTCTGACTTACCTCACTTAGTATGATAATCTCTAGGTCCATCCATGTTGCTGCAAGTGACATTATTTCACTCGTGATGTTATATCTTTTTTAAAAATAAACAAATAAGATATTATCCATTTTCAAGAGCTTCCTCAAGCTCTGGGTCTCTGTGAGGCCTTCCCAGAACACTTTCCCCGCCACACACCCGACCGCCCTGCACTTTGAAGCAGACCGACAGCCGCAGTCTCTCCTTTGCTCTCACTTCTCCGTGTCTATGCCATAAGGGGCTACGACAGCCTCACAGACGACGCACCCACAGTCCCTCGGGCTGACCCGGCGCCCTCGCAGGTGCTCAATCAATATGCCTCTTCTTCTTAGATAAAAATGAACCCGGTACGTTTGATCAAGCTCGGTCTTAACCAAAATCGCGGTTCAAACATCAGGTCACGTGCCCATACGCCGGATTCCAGGGGGCGGAGAAGGCGAGAAGCGGGGAGGGGGTGGGAGGGGACGGGGGGTGAACACCGAGAGCAGTACGTATAAAAGCTCCCAAAGAGCCGGCCGCTGATATTATCCCAATGACACAGGTACAAGCAAAAACTAAGGTGCAAAGAGTTGGGCGGAAAAGCAGGCCCTGCTGCCGAGAACCGGGTGTGCGCCTGGCTGCGCGTCCCCCGCGGGCACGCGCTCTCCCCGCCGGCCGGGAAGGTGTCCTGCGCTCGGGGCGGGTGACCCGGTCACACGAGTTCTCCGAAGACCGGCCGCCGGGGAGCGGGCCTCGCTGGCCACCTCGCCGGGGCGGGGCCTTGGGCGGGCCACTGTCCTTCCGGAATTGTCCTCTTCCCGAGTCTACTGAGCCCCTCTCGCGTGCCAGGCAGCCGCTCCGGGGCCCCCAGAGGGCACCAGCGGGCACGGAGGCCGGGGCGCGCACAAGGCCCTCGGCGACCCACCCCCGAGCCCCCAGAGAAGCCTCAGGCGCAGGCCCCGCTCCGGCTGATGAGACCGAGCTCCGTCCCCGAGTCCCTCCGTCCCTGAGTCCCCCGTCCCTCCGTCCAGGGCCGAGAGCCGCCTGCGGCCGCGTCCCTGGGGCAGGAGTTCGGGGCAGCCGCGCCCACAGCCCGGGCCTGAGCCCGGCGACCCTCGCCAGCGCGCAGGCGGCCTTGCCCACTCAACTCAGCACCTGCTCTGGGAACAAATCCGAAGCCACAGGGAGGGCTGTCACCGAGGGAAAGTGCAGTACTGCCCCACAGTCCTGAGTTCAGTGCCCAGCGCGGGTGCGCTCCCGACTCTCGGCCCCAGGACCCCAAGGGACCGAAAGCCTGCGGCCAAAGCACGTCGGCCCATGCCCTATGGCCCCAGCAGCCGCCACCCACTCCGTGGCTCAAAGCCTCCCGACCCACTCAATAAACAGCTTTGCACCAACTGGCCACTTATAGGAAGTAATGACGGCAAGCATCAGTGGGCGCACATCTTGAGGACAGGGGCTGAGGGCTGTTCTCCACGGGAAAGGAAGGGATAGTTGCGAGCTCAAGTGCTTGACCAGTGAAGCCCGTGGCAAATCCAGAGCCCCTTTAAGAAAAATAGACACCCCTTACCCCTCCACGAAGGTGTGTGAGACTCTCTCTGTCTGGTCTGTGCAGGAATCTGGATGAGTACTCCTACCCTGGCTAGGGCTTCCAGAAGCCCAGGAGGAAATTAAAGTTGAGGCAGTCAGCCCAAGGAAATACCAGAATAGTTCCCCTGGAGGAGGCTGATCTGGAGAGAAGGGCTGCTGAGCAACCCACCTGCAGGGCCCACGGGAAGGGGTAGACTCAGAGGTGCTCTGAGTACACGTTTTGGCTAAATGCTGAAACGGTAAATATTAAAGTCAATATTTGACTAAAGCTTGATGTTACCAACTCAGAAGGGACTTCTGGGATACAAGAGTAAATCTGAACTTTCATACAAGTTTTTTTTTTATTATTATTACAATTTAATGGTTTACAAATATTAGCAGACCACTTAACAGAAGTTTGATATTACACTGAAGGAACAATAATTTCTTAATGTCTCAGTAGTAAGAGCTGCTGGGTTGTTCCTGAGGTCACTGCAGAGCACGATTTATTTACCATATTAAATACACATTTACTGTCCACTGAGGATGATGCAGGGCAAGATTTTTCCCAAAAGGCAATCCTAGTTCTAGTTATGCTAATTAGATATGATGACCCGGACAAACATGTGATCTTTGATCACACACAAGTTTGGGGAGGCTGAAAACAATGCTGAAATAGGCAATTGGCTACTGGATCCTCCCACGAATGAGGCCAAACCCAAATTTCAGTTCATCCACAAACGCAGAAGGAGGAAGACTGGGGCTACTTTGTATTGCCCCGAGGAGCAAAACAAAAATATATATTAGTCTGAAGCAGGAAATTAGACTTTATTTTTTAAAAGAAGGGAAAAACGACTTTCTTTCAGCAGGACAACCACCAAATATCCCAACCTCCTCACCCCACGGAGCTCAGATAACAGTGGAGCCCAAGGAAATATTAAGACCAAGTCTTTACCTTCACAAGGCTCCCAGACTTGCTGGAATGACAAGATATCAGAGCTAGTATATTAGATAGTGAGGTTCATCATTGAGTGTTAAAGAGAAAAAAATACAGATGTGATTTAACATCAGGAAGAAGCACTACTCTGGAAACAATGGCTCAAACCCCTGTCCAGACCACTCAGTAGCTTGCAACCTGAGCGCTGGGAACTGTGGGGTCTTCCATTTCCACACTCCAGCAATCAACAGGCTGAACAAATAAAACACGGCACACACACTCATTACCGCCCATCTGCTTGCTATGTGCGATGCACTGCGTTAAGTACTTCACACATAATAATTTATCATTTAATCCTGTGACATAGACACTATCATGATTCCCATCTCAGAGGTGAGGAAAACTCACCCAGTGACCCATGGTGTGTTCAGTGATGAAGCTTCAGGTCTCCACTATGTGCAAACCCCACATAGCGGTCTACTATTTTTCAAATGCATGAAAATGGAGCTGTAATCTCTAAAATAAATAAGTAAATAAATGTTTTATGAAACGTGTAGTAGCTGTTTTGGTCAGTAGTATAGTTTGTTTTCTCAGTCCACAGACACCAAAAGTAGCAAGAAATGATAAGTGTCCTTAACATTTCTGGTATTACATTTTTACACCCATCATATTGGTGATGTTCTAGTTCTTAGGTTGGGTGGTATATTCCCAGAGTTCATTATGCTGCTATGTTACATAACATGTGTATGTGCATGTATATACACACATACATACTCATCTCACATTCTCTTGAATTATTTGAGTATTACATAATTATTTTAATGTTTAAGAAGATTGTCAGTCTAAGAAGGTCAAAACAGCACCTTTAAAAACAAGGGGTTTAAAACCAAGGGTCCTGGGAACGTCCCTGGTGGCACAGAAGTTAAGAATCCGCCTGCCAATGCAGGGTACATGGGTTCGATCCCTGGTCCAGGAAGATCCCATGTGCCTTGGGACAACTAAGCCCATGCGCCACACCTACTGAGCCTGCGCTCTAGAGCCCGCGAGCCACAACTACTGAGCCTGCGTGCTGCAACAAGAGAAGCCACAGCAATGAGAAGCCTGTGCACCACAACGAAAAGTAGTCCCTGCTCACCGCAACTAGAGAAAGCCCACGTGCAGCAACAGAGACCCAATACAGCCAAAAATAAAAAAAAAGGGTCCTCGTGTCTGAGGGATGGGCCTGGCGTTAGGGAGATGTACCATGTGAGTTCCCGCAGGCTCATTCTGGCAATAACAAAACTAACCACAGCACAGGTCATCTACAGAGTAAGAGTAAGGTGGATGATGGGGGGGTGCTGTCTTCCTCTAGCAAAGGGGGAGTTCCGGGAGGATTGTGAATGACTGATGATACCACTGAAAAGAATTACAGTAAGGCCCCTACACATGAGCCTTCAATCTGTGAAGGTGCGGTCCACCAACGTCAGCCAGTCGTGAGGGACACTGCCGCTTCCTCCGTCTCCTGTTGCTGGCGACCCTTCAGCTCTACCACCTCCCACCTCCTCTCCCTCCTCCAGGCAGTAACCCTTCCTGCCTGCTCACTCGATGGCAGCCTGTGTGCCGGCTGTTGTGCTGGTGCTCCTGTACTTTTCAAGGTGCTGCACCGCAAGATTAAACATGCTTTCTTTATTTTCTGTTTGTTTGTTATGTATTACTTGTGTGAGAAGTGTCATAGACCTATCACAGTACAGTACTATATAACTGATTGGGTTAGTTGGGTACCTAGGCTAACTTTGTTGGACTTACGAACAAACTGGACTTACAAATGTGCTCTCAGAACAGAACTCGTTCATATGTAGGGGGCTTACTGTACGTTGTTAAACATCTTTAATGGGAATACTGATTTAAACGGGCTGGGAAAGGCAGGAGGAAGAGGAGGGAAAGAACAAAACACCTGTGTATACTTTCTATATTGACTGTAAGTTTTACAATCTGAAAAATATAATGTAAATAACTAGAAAAAAATTCTAGAAACAATAAGGTCCTGCTCTAGGATCCAAGAACCCAGTGCCGACTGCCCCCTCCCCACCCCCTTCCATCTCCCAGCCCCTCAACCACTCATTGACTGAATGAGCACAGCACTTCCTCCCTGGAAACCTTTCCCTCTGGTCCTTCCCCTTTCCCCTCCACAGGGTTTTCCCCTCTTACAGACCTCTGTATTCTTAGCACTTTGTCCCTATCTCACCATACATACTCATCGCATTAGAATAATGACCATTATTTACCAACCACCCGTTTGAAGGTGGGCACTGGCCTCGATACCTGACATACATTCCCTCTTTGTAACCATCACAACTACCCTCATTGATAGATGTTACCATCCCCATAACCTGCCCCAAATCGGTTACCATGTGGGCGACCCAATTCCTTGCTTACTCTGAAGCATATGCTCTTTCTACTGTCAGCACGTGTTCGTGCAAAAGCAGGCACACCTTCAGTGCTCAATTAATACGTGCTGACGGACGGAAAGACATACCTACACTGTTTGCTTCCGACGAAGAAAAAGACGCAGAAAAGCATTACTCCAAAGGGAACTTTCCTTTCCTATCCCAACTTGTTCTGTCAGATAATACCCAATGGCCCCAGCATCAAAAGAAACCAGCACACACACAGAGACCAGCCAAACGCAGGTGCAGGAGCCAACAGCAACATAACTGCCAAGGCAACAAGCCAGCACCTTACCCAACATCCCTGTCCCCTGGCGTTTTGGAAGGCCTTGGCACTGTTACTTTTCACCCTACTAAGGACGGTGTGGAAAAGAAATAGACAGCCTCTAGTGAGTCAACCCCCCACGTCCTCTGAGGGTATCCCCAGTCAGCCAACGAGACTTAGTCAAGGGTAAACACATTTGCTGTAAATCACTGGAAGAAACAGTTTTCTCCTGCATCCCTTTCCAGCCGAGTTCCAACAGAAAAGACTACGATGAAATTCCCAGTTACGTTATGGTATTAAAATTTCATCTGCAATGGCCCTTTTGGTTGCCTAGCTAAACAGGACAGTTTGCATAGCACACAGCACGGGGCCAAGCACAGAGCGAGGGCTCCAAAAAAAGTTTCTATTATTATTGGAATACAAATTCACGCAGCCGATAACTATTTGATACCACGCCTCAGGAGCTATGCCATGATGGGGTTAAGCGCTAAAGCAAAATCAAGACCCTCCCTACACGGACCTTTTTGTCAAAAGGCTATTGTTTGGGTATCTAGGCGCTGCGGTGCGTTGGCCCACCGCGCAGACGCGCTTGCCACAGGAAGTCCAGAATCACCTGGAACCCAGTATTAAGAAAATATTTCTTCCCATGGGCTTTCAGTAAGGTGGAATGGCTTCCTTCGTGAGCTGAAACAGTTTTTAGGTTTTCAGTTTTATTATTGTCGGGGAAGGCCCCTTTACCACGCGGGCCATTTCCTGCAAACGGGCAGCTCGCAGCACTTCGCCGAGCCCCAGGCGCACGCCGGCCCCGCTCCGGGGACACCCGGTCGCCTCCCCGGCCCTGCGCGCCCGGGTAACGCTCTCCGCTCGCTCTGCGTTCAGCTCGCGCGCCCAGCCAGGCGGGGAGGCCGGCCGCCCGCGTCTCGGGCCGGGGAGACGCACGCGCGGCGCCCACGTCCGGCGGCGCGGCGTCGGACGCTGCGGAGGATCGAGAAGGATCTGGAAGAATCCGGTTAGACCGGGGGGACGGGGGACGGGGGGCGGGGGGAGGCCGGGAGAGCGCGCCGCGGGAGCGAGGGCTGGCCCGGGAGTCCGAGGGTCCCAGGACCGGGGCGGGGCCAGGCGGCCGGCGGGAGGAACGAACCAGAAACCACCTTTCGCAGGAGCGCCCTGAGCGCCAGAGCCCGAACCGGCCGCCGTCTCTAGAAAGTTCTCCCCCCACGTCCTTCGCGGCCGCCCGGCTCCTCCCAGCCCCTCCCTCCGCGGCGGTGGGACCAATCGCTCCCCCGGCCGCCCACGACCCACCTCCTGCGCCCGCCCGCGCCGGAGCAGAGGTGCGCGAGCCACGGCCGGCCGCCCGCACAGCCGCGCACTGACCGGCGCCCGCTGCCCGAGGAACGGCACGATGACCGCAGAGGAGACGAAGGCTGCAGACAGCGGAGCGCAGTCGGCGCCGCTGCCCCTCGAGGGGGTGGACATCAGTCCCAAGCAGGATGAGGGAGTGCTTAAGGTAAGGGGTGGGGGCGCCCCGGGGCGGCGGGGGGCGCCCCGGGGCGGCGGGGGGCGCCCCGGGGCGGCGGGGGGCGCCGAGAGCCCGTCGCCGCCGCGCTTCAGTAGCCGGCCGGGGCTCGGGGCTCGGGGCTCGGACGGCCGCCTCTGCAGCCTCCCGGCCGGCCGTTGACCGCGGCGTGCAGCCGTGGCCGGGCGCACCGCCTTGCTGGTCGGGCCGCCGGTTCGGGGCGGGAGGGTGGCCACACGCTCGGAAGGAGGAGGTCTGGGCTGAGTGCTCCCCAGTCCCCCAGGCCCGGGAGCGCAGCGCCTGCTCCGGCCGCCGCGTGCGCGGGGAGGGGCGCGCCGGGGGGGCGGGCGCGTGAGCTGCGGGGGGCCGGGCGGCGTGCACCACCCCTCTCTGCGACCCGGGACCTCGCGGCCGGCTCCTTCCCTGCCGCCGCCGCCACCGCCGCCGGGGAGCCCCCCCGGCCGCCTGCGCCTCGGGGGTGCGGAGCTCGCCGACCCTGGCAGTTAAACATTAGCCAGGACGCGAAGCGGGTCCCAGGAGTTATTTCCTGGCCTGCCGGCCTTTGTGCGACTTGGCGCGCGGACCCGGCGCCCTCCGCCTTCTTGTCACCCCTTTTCTAAAGGCTGGGACCCGGCTAGGTCACCCGCTCGGCCATGCTGTCCCCCTCCCCCCGCCCCGCTGCATGCCGGGACCTGTAGTTCACCCCCCCTCCTCCCCGGGCCTTCCTGAGCGCGGGGTGCGGGGCTGGGAGGAGGTGCTTTGCTTGGGCGCCCGAAACCGTGTTACCGCCCAAGGAGCCAGGGGAGGGGTCTGGGACCCAGGCAGCGGGGCATCTTGACCCACGTCAGGACAGCCGGCTGCGGTTCGGAGCTGCTTCTGCGCTGTCCAGGATAGCGAAATCCTAGCCCGGATTCGTGCCGAGTCCTCACCCAGCGTCTCCCCTCCTGGCTTCCCACTGCTCAGCCCCACGTGCGCGTGTGCCCTGGGCGAGCTCGAGACCTCGGGGCGCTCTTAGCTGGTGCAGAACGCACCTGGCTGCTCTCCCAGTGGGGACGCGGCTTCCCGGGAGACTCTTTCTCTTTGATTCTCCATTCCTTCCCCTTTCCTTTTCTATTGCTATTTAAGTCCACATCCATTCCATCGTGGAAGCTTTCCCTTAGAGGGTGACCACACACGTACCAGGGAGCCCACAGAGCCACCAAATTTTATAAATGGTGAAGAAGAGAAGCAAGAGTCTTAGAAGTTCCTGGGCAATGCTCTAGCCCTGAAACCAAGGACTTCAGTAGCCTGCTAGTCACGAATGCTCAATTCCCAAGTCAGAGCTTAGGGCCTGGTTGCGCGCCCGGGCTCACCTGTGACCTGCTGATTGCTTTTTTACCTCTCCCGGACTGCTCCTGTTCTTTTCGTTATTCATATTCCTCTTTTCTCTCTAAACTAGATCCTGAGCTGATGACTGATGTTTAGGAAGAATGAGGAAACGTAGCATAAATACTTTTCCCTTTGTTGCTGATAATTATTCAGTCTTTCACCGGTTTAGTCCTGTAACAACTCTGATAGGGATTATGATTACTACTTTACAAATAAGGTCTGGAGAGTGAAAGTGACTTGTACAAGAGCATACGGCAAAAACTTGAACTCAGGTGTTGTTTTGTCTCCAGTGTTTCACACCGAGTCACGTCGTAGTGGAAGACAGGGAGGTCAGTTGGTTCTAACCAAGCTCCACAGCAGTCATTTGATGATGGGCTCGTCGAGTTACTTACAAGGAGGCAGAAGAGTCTGTTTACGTTCTGGTCAGAGGCGTGCGGGTAGTCGTGGTGCCTCTGCGTCCATGCCCAGGTGCTCACCTTCTCCCCTTCCTCCAGGTCATCAAGCGAGAGGGCACAGGCACGGAGATGCCCATGATCGGGGACCGAGTCTCTGTCCACTACACGGGCTGGCTGATGGATGGCACCAAGTTTGACTCCAGCCTGGACCGCGAGGACAGATTCTCCTTCGACCTGGGGAAAGGTGGGCATGGTTAGCGGGCTGGTGGGATCGGGGTGTGTGAGCTGTCACAAGCAGAAACAGTATTCTCAGGAGTTCAAAAAGGAAGGCTTTGTTACAATCTTAATTTTTTCCTTTTTTTTTGTTTCCACTGTCCTGAAACTATGTTGATTTTTTAAAATTTTTATTTATTTCCTTGTTGCGTCAGATCTTAGTTGTGGCAGGCAGGCTCCTTAGTTGCAGCTCACCGGCTCCTTAGTTGTGGCATGCGAACTCTTAGTTGCGACATGCATGTGGGATCTAGTTCGAGGACCAGGGATCGATCCCAGGCCCCCTGAATTGGGAGCGCCGAGTCTTAACCACTGCGCCACCAGGGAGGTCCTGGAACTGTATTGATTTTTATCTCTCATTCCCCTGATCACCTCTGAACGCCTTGCTTCCTCTTCAAGGATGGACTGCCTTGTTTTCTTGAACCCCTTTGTTCCAGAGTTGAGTGGTTTGGTTTTTTTTGTTTTTTTTTTAAAGTGGTCTGCAAGCAGGTTTTCTACCTTCCTGGTCCCATTTCTAAAGAGTGTCCAGCTTCCCCTTGGGCATGAGACAGTAAGTCTCTGAGGCCACTGTTTGAACTCAGAGTCAGATCCCTGCCAAGGAGAACCTGTTTGTTTTCTTTCCTTTCTTCCTTTTTTTTTTTTAAATAAATTTATTTATTTATTTTTCACTGTGTTGGGATTTTGTTGCTGCACACGGGCTTTCTCTAGTTGCGGCGAGCGGGGGCTACTCTTCGTTGTGGTGCGTGTGCTTCTTGTTGTGGTGGCTTCTCTTGTTGCAAAGCACAGGCTTCAGTAGTTGTGGCACGTGGGCTCAGTAGTTGTGTCTCGTGGGCTCTAGAGCGCGGGCTCAGTAATTGTGGTACACGGGCTTAGTTGCTCCGCGACATGTGGGATCTTCCTGGACCAGGGCTCAAACCCGTGTCTCCTGCATTGGCAGACGGATTCTTAACCACTGCACCACCAGGGAAGTCTCGATCTGTTTGTTTTCTGTACCTACAGGGGAGGTCATCAAGGCTTGGGATATTGCTGTAGCGACCATGAAGGTGGGGGAAGTGTGCCACATCACCTGCAAGCCAGAATACGCCTACGGTTCGGCGGGCAGCCCTCCCAAGATCCCTCCCAACGCCACGCTTGTGTTCGAGGTGAGTGGCCACAGAGAGCAAGGCAAAGAGCCAGCCTTGTCTCAGCCCAGGGCCTGGCTGCCCTCCAGCGCTTCCTGCCTCTCGGAGACAATGTAGCGAAGGCTGAGGGCCTGCCCTCGGGGGAAGGGGAGGAATGGAGAGAGCGGCTAGCTTTGCCATGCATGTAACCTGCTGCTGCCAGAAAGTGGTCAGTGATGAGGGCTCAGGTGGGAAGAGGTAGCCACGCACCCCTTTTCAGCCTTGAAGCAGCAGGGTGAGGGCTTGAGGCCTGTTTATCTCTGGGGCGGTGCCCAGAAGCGATGGGTTCTAACTGAAAGGAATCAGGAGGTCATTATCTACATAGAGTGGTGACTGACAGCAGAGAATATCGGAGCTCCGGAGATGAAAGGAGGGGAGAGATGCCCGCCGCGTGGGTCGGGAGACGATAGGAGGGGAGAGATGCCCGCCGCGTGGGTCGGGGGACGATAGAGGGGAGAGACGCCCGCCGCGTGGGTCGGGGGACGATAGGAGGGGAGAGACGCCCGCCGCGTGGGTCGGGGGACGATAGGAGGGGAGAGACGCCCGCCGCGTGGGTCGGGGGACGATAGGAGGGGAGAGACGCCCGCCGCGTGGGTCGGGAGACGATAGGAGGGGAGAGATGCCCGCTGTGTGGGGCGGGGAGGAGAACCTTTGCCAAGGAGCTGGAACGTGACAGTGTTCACACTTGAAGGTGGTTGAGCCCCACCGAGTGGATGCCGGGAGAACGTTGGGAAGGCTGGTGAGAGGCGTTGGGTGGCTGCTGACGCCCGTCGGGCCGAGCTTGTCCAGTAGCTGGGTTGGGGCTGTCTGGAGAGCACACTGTTACGGGAGTAGCGAGCGCATAGAGTGATCTCCTGAGGTGGAGTGAAGCCCTGCGGCCTGCCCGCGTCTGCCTAAGCTGAGCCAGGGCAGCTCCCGGGAACCTCGCAGAACTGCCACTTGGGCCACTCCCGCTGTCGCTGCCCTCGTGGTCAGACTTGCTCTGGCATTTACTAGGGACTCTTCCGAGCGAGAGAGGAGCTGTGACCCCTTGCACCCTGTCCCACAGGTGGAGTTGTTTGAGTTCAAGGGAGAGGACCTGACGGACGAAGAAGACGGCGGGATCATCAGGAGAATCCGGGCTCGGGGGGAAGGCCACGCCAAGCCCAACGATGGCGCCCTCGTGGAGGGTGAGGCGGGGCAGGTGGGGTTTCGGTCGGGTTCTGGTGTGCACGCCCCGTGTCGCCTGTCCTTGTAGTACCCTCCTCTGTGAAGCGAGGGGCTGAACCACACCCTCTTGACGCTCCTGCACGTGTGAGAAGGCCGAAGGGCGTTTGGGGAGCAGGAAGTGACGAGGCAATGGGGGCGGCTGTGGCGGCATCCTTCCTCAGTCTCCTGCCTGCTTTCACGCCAGTTGCGCTGGAAGGGTACTACAAGGACCAGATCTTTGACCGCCGGGAGCTCCGCTTTGAGGTCGGCGAGGGGGAGAGCGTGGATCTGCCTTGTGGGCTGGAGAAAGCCATTCAGCGCATGGAAAAAGGAGAACATTCCATCGTGTATCTCAAGCCCAGGTGAGGTACACTTTGGCCCAGGTGTGGCAGTCTGTAGAACAGGTGGGTGGGCCAAGGTCAGATCTACTCGTCCACACTGAGTTGTGTAACCGGCCCTTTGTACGCCTCCCCTGCGTGCGGTCACTGGGCTCTGGGCACCCTGCACGCACGCCATCACGATCTCCTTGAATCCAAACCTGATGTTTTCAGTCATGCTGCTACAGCTTCCCTTTTCTAGTGACATCAAGATTTTCATCTTCTGTTCATTCAGTCATTAACTGTATTTATTGAAACACACCTACTGTGTGCCGGACACAGTGCTGAAAATCCTTAGTTATTCAGAGACACTGTTGCCACCTTCTAGTGACTCATTGCTCTGTGGGCTACCATTTAAATTAGTAATCGTGCCTGTGTGTCATGTGAGTTACTAGAAAGATTTGTAACATGCTAAGTGAGAGCCCAAGGAATTGTGTGAAGGGGTCAGGGAAGGTTTTGCCAAGCAGGAAACATCTGAACCAAGACCGAAGCGATGAGGAGGTACTTTGCAGGAAACAGGAAGCCCTTTCAGTGTGGAGCAGGTTAAGTGCTGCTGAGATGACCTAGCGTTTTCCTGCCCCACAGCTATGCTTTTGGCAGCGTTGGGAAGGAAAAGTTCCAGATCCCACCAAATGCTGAGCTGAAGTATGAAGTACAGCTCAAGAGTTTTGAGAAGGTGAGTTTGTTCAAGGTCTTCCCTACCCTGAAGTCAGGTCCCACCCTGGACGTGACTCCCTGGGGTGGCTGACAACTTTGTTTCTCCCTTGGGGTACGGCAGGCCAAGGAATCCTGGGAGATGAGTTCAGAGGAGAAGCTGGAGCAGAGCACTATAGTGAAGGAGCGGGGCACCATGTACTTCAAGGTGAGCCTGCCGCGTGGCCCTGAGCACGCTCCCGAGGACCTGTCCCCAAGTGGACCCGAGCCGCCTGGTCAGGCCGGCGGTAGGGGTTGGGCGGGACGGGGCTTTCTCACGCCTGTGGGCCACCGGTGTCCACAGGGTACGACAGCTGGGGGCCACCGAAGCTGTGCCGGGTGCCTGAGCCTCCCTCCCGTTCCAGGAAGGCAAGTACAAGCAGGCTCTGCTGCAGTACAAGAAGATTGTGTCCTGGCTGGAATTCGAGTCGAGTTTCTCTAACGAGGACGCACAGAAGGCACAGGCCCTTCGGCTGGCCTCCCACCTCAACCTGGCCATGTGTCACCTGAAGCTGCAAGCCTTCTCAGCTGCCATTGAGAACTGCAATAAGGTGAGAGAGCGAGGGCAGTGTTCACGGGCAGGCTTGGGCGAGCTGCCGGCGTGTCTGGAACTTGCCCGCAGTGACTAGGGCAGAGGTAGCAGGACGGAGCCGTGGGGCTCTCAGGTGCTGGGCCCAGAGGCAGGGCTGTGGGAAGCAAGTGGTTTGGCCTTAGTGGTCAGAGGCAGTGGCGCAGCGGTGGGCAGAAACACTGGATGGAAGGACTGGCTCCGTGTTCGCTCCTCCCCGGCTCTTTGCCTCTCCCTCCTATGCACCCACTTTAGTCTAAAGAGATGGACTTCCCTGGCGGTCCAATGGTTAAGACTGTGCTTCCGCTGCAGGGGGCACAGGTTTCATCCCTGATCGGGGGACTAAGCCACATGGCACGGCCAAAAAAAAAAAAAAGCGTGGAAATGTCACAGGTTCTTCTCTTTCATCTAAAGACCTGTCTTCCCTGTCTGTCTCTTGGACTAAACGAGGTGCCTTCCTAGCCCTTGGTCCTTTCCGTGTGGTGCCCAAGGCTCGTTCTTCCTGGGGTGGGGCCTCATCCCGCTGAGGGCTGCCTCGGGAACCAGTGCTGGCCAGAGAAGCTGCAGGATCTGAGGTCTTGCTGCTGTGTGCTCCCTGTGTCTCAGGCCCTGGAACTGGACAGTAACAACGAGAAGGGCCTTTTCCGCCGGGGAGAGGCCCACCTGGCGGTGAACGACTTTGACTTGGCACGGGCTGATTTCCAGAAGCTCCTGCAGCTCTACCCCAGCAATAAAGCAGCCAAGGCCCAGCTGGCTATCTGCCAGCAGCGGATCCGCAAGCAGCTTGAGCGGGAGAAGAAGCTCTACGCCAACATGTTTGAGAGGCTGGCTGGGGAGGAGAGCAAGGTGAGGCTGGGGACGGGAGCGGTTAGGGGGGACAGGGACAGAGGCATCCCTTCGTCCCCAGCACAGCCCGGGCGGGCCCTTTGGGCCTGTGCCGACCCTGGAAGCCTGGAGCAGCAGCCCGGGTCTCCTCCCCCCCCCACCCGTCTGGCCCCCTGTGTCAGGAGTTGGCTACTCTGATGGTCTTGCCAGCCTACGTTCTCTGCCTGTTTAAAACTCAGGTTTCAGAAACTGAGGTTTAAATAGGTAACACACGTACATGGTTAAATTCAGACTGCACAGGTGTAGTGGAAAGGCTCCCTCCCCCACCCAGTGTGCTGGCGGGACAGACAGTGATCCCTGGCGACAGGCAGCGGGCTCTGCCTGCCGCTTTGTGCATCGTGCTTTCTTCATACCTGGAAGCTTATTTTACATCAGCGTGTGAAGGAGCTTTACGTTCGCTCTTAGGCTCACGCAGTCTTCCACTGTGCGGAGGCACCGTATCTTCCTTACCCAGGTCCCTAGTTCTTAGTCTCCCAGTGTTCTAAACCTGCACTAATAGAAATAGAATGCAAATTATATTTGGAATTTAAAATTTTCTAATAGCTGTGTTTTAAAAAAAATAAAATAGGTGAAATTAATTTTAATATTTCATTCACCCAAGGTATCTAAATATTGCAACGTGTAATTTTTTTAATTGCATTTTTTTCAGATTAAGCCTTCAAAATCCAATGTGTATTTTATACTTAAATTGTTTTGAACTATCTGTATTTAAAGTGTGCAGTAGGCACATATGGTAGTAGCTGCTGTGGACAAGTAGACTTTTATACAGTGTTGCCATCAAGTAAATTCATTAATTTTGTACATGAGCAGGTGTATCTTTAAGTCGTACATGGAAAGGGAATTGCTGTGTCCCTATAATTCTGTTAGCAGTTAGTATTTTTTTATTAACTTGGGCACGAGTATTTCTGGGTATAGACGACACCTGGTGTCAGTGTGTGCTAGGTGATCACTTGGGTGCAGGCAGGTGAGAGTGGGGATGTGGGTAAGAGTCACCTTTACCGTCAGGGGGCAAATGAGAACTGGAATTCACCCCCTTCCCCCGCTCCCTTCTCGCAGGCCAAGGCCACGGCTGCGGGAAACCAGCCCGCTGACACGGAGATGAAGGACGAGCAGAAGAACGATGTGGCAGGGGGCCAGCCTCAGGTGGAGGCGGAAGCTTAGCCCCGCCCAGCCCTGCTCCCGGCTGCCTGCCCCCTCCTCCCTACCTTCCTCCACCCTGTTAGTTTTGTAAAAACTGAAGAACTTTGAGTGAATTAGACCTTTATTTTTCTATCGGGTTCGATGGTGGCTTTGGGGGAAGGGGGAAAGGAGCAGGCTGGGGGATTGAGGTCGGGGGGGTCATTTTAGGTGGTGTCACCCCCTTCCCTTCCCCCATTCCACGTGAACGAATGTCCCTCCACACGCACACTCACGAGAACGTTATTTATTTTGCTTCCTCTGTCTTCTCTGTCCGTCTTTCAGGTGGTAGAAGGGGGCATGCGGTAGGGATGTGAGGTCTGATGAGAAGGCGGGGTGGAGGGGGGACCCCTGGACAGCCCCTTCCCCCCCAGTTCCTCCTCGCGGACGTGGGTGCTAGGGGCATGGGAAGCACTGCTGTGCCCGTTACCTCCCCTTTCCTCGCCCCAGGTGGTGTGGCTGGTGTGGTGACCACCCCTGTGCCCCCTCCCGTCAGTGTCCCTCCTCAGCCAGGCGTGTCCCACCCCCTCAGCCTCTTCCCTGCACTTGCTGAAGGTACAGGCTCGCCTCAAGTTCTGTGCTTGAGCAATAAAGTGGAAACAATAAAACCTGGGTGTTGGGCAGCCCTTTGTGTTTGGCCTCGGAGTGGGGGGCGTGGGCGGCTACACCAGGGGGCAGAACTAAGAGAGTCGCCCACCCCGAGCAGGGCCTCCTGCGCACCACACGGGCTGTAGCGGGGCCTGTGCTCAAAGCCTGCCCGTGGTTCTCCCACACTCCACCCCCCAGCAGCCTGGCAGGTTTTTAGTAGCTCTGGTTTTTCTTCCCTGACACTTGGGAAGAGGAAAATATATAAACATCTAAACTACATTGGGACCAAGCGACTGAGTTTGCTTTGAGGTTAGATTTGTCTACTTCTGCCCAACTGATCCAGTGGAAAGTTCAAGCTGTCTTGGTTTCCTAACAGTGAAAGCCCTGGTGTGACCCACGCCTGTTGCCCTTTACACAAGGGAAGAGGGAAGAACAGTCGTCAAGCCCGGCAGCACCAGCAGCCCCGCAGGCCCACTGTCCAGCTTGCACCTTGGCCTTAGTGGGGACAAGCCTATGCTTTTTCCTCACCGCGCTTTGACCCCTGGCTTCTATAGCATTCTGGGGCCCTGGGAGAGAAGCCAAGGGGCGTGAGTGAATCACGCTGAGCCTCGGATGGTCTTGACTGCCGGCCAGAGCCTGTGTCTGCCCTTCTCCCTCGTCTGTGGGGGCTGTCTAGTCCTTTCTGCTCAGTGATATGGTTAGCCTGCCCACCACATGCCTGTACAGTTCCTTCCAGAAGAAATTTCTCTATACTTCACTGGAAGATGAATTTCTGTGAAAAAGTTCAAGTCGTACAGCATGGCTGGTGCTAGAGCCAGGACTAAAATGTGGGTGTTCTTTTCTCCCAGTGCCACTGCTTGCTCTCTGCTGGGTTCACATCATAGCCCTGGGCTTAGGGTTTGTGTCTGGGTCTCTTTGGTACTTCAGGATTAGACTTGCCCCTGCAGCCCATGATAATAGCTAACCCTCACTGAGCACTTCTGATGTAAGCCCAGCCTCACACAGATTAACTTAATCTTGTAACTATCCTACAAAAAAGGTATTGCCCCATATTACAGATGAGGAAACCAAGGGTCAGAACTTGAAAGATGATCTGCCTGGAATGTGAGATGACCTCTTGAACAAATCCAAACTGCCCTGAGGTTCATGTGACCTTAGGCAAGTTGAGCCTCTTTGCTCATCTGCAAAAATGGAGACGGACAAAAAGCATGCCTGAGATTCCCTCCCCTCTGGATGCTTCTGTAGGATTCCAAGAATTTGAAACATAGCGGAAAAAAAAAAACCCAAACCATAACTGCACATCTGTAGAACCCTGGAAACTGGACAAGCCTTGGTTTATGTACCATTAAAACTGTCTTCTGGGCTTCCCTGGTGGCACAGTGGTTGAGAATCTGCCTGATAATGCAGGGGACACGGGTTCGAGCCCTGGTCTGGGAGGATCCCACGTGCCGTGGAGCAACTAGGCCCGTGAGCCACAACTACTGAGCCTGCGCGTCTGGAGCCTGTGCTCCACAACAAGAGAGGCCCGTGCGCCGCGATGAAGAGTGGCCCCCGCTTGCCACAACTAGAGAAAGCCCTCGCACAGAAACGACACAATACAGCAAAAATTAAGAGTTAGGACTTCAACATATTCATTTAAAAAAAAAAGTTTTAGTACAGTGGCCAGAAGTCTTTAAGGTTAAAAATAAATGCACTACCTACTCCACTCTGCTCTGGGTCGGGTGCAAGTCTATTTCCCAGTCAGTCACACCCTCCTCACCAACACTTAAATCTTTCCATATGCAGAGAATGTGTGGAGTAAAGAGAACCAGTGGCAACCAGAACTGAGCTGTTCCTGCAGACTACCACGTGGTCTCTGGAAGATCTTAAATGGGGTTTATCTTGTCCTAGTGCTGGTCCAAACGTCAAGTTCTATAGATTTTTATCTCCCGGGTATTTGCAGTCCCCGTTCCAGCAGCCCTTTCCCAGCATCCCCACGTGCCCCGACCCCGTCCGCCTGTCCTGTGAAAGGCTCCCCCGCATTCCCGTGTGCGCCCCTGCGGGTCACCGTGTGCTGCGTCCCAGTCGAATCCCTCTGACCGCTTAAGCGTTGACTGCGCCTTCCCAGCCCGTTTGGGCTGCAGGTCACACCCCGCGGGCCTGGGCCAGCGTGCCGTCCCAGCATCGGTGCACTGGACTCCACCAGCCACACCAGTCTGAGTGAGAGGGTGAACTGTGACTCTCATTTCAGTTGGAGAAATAACACGTGGAAGACATTTTAGCCAGGACTAGTAACAGGTAGTCCCTTTTTAGGAAACTATTGCTTGGAAATAGAGAAACAGTGGAACCTTCGATGCCTTATTCCTTCTGTCTTAAAGACCAACCTTCCCGGTCCCAAACCAGCACTCCTCAAAGCCTTGTAACCCTTAGGTTGAAAGGACAGTGGGCTTAGGGCAGTGCTGAAAAAAAGCCAATGCAAGTGTGAGAAGACATTCTTGTCCTCTTTCTGGAAATCGTTATTGCTGACTTTACGGCTGCAGTTCCCCAGCTGCTTGCCAACCTCGGATAACGGACGCACCAACTATCCTTAATTATAAAACACAACAAAACCTTATTTAGCACGTAATGAACACTCAATATACCACTGTCGGGCGCAAAGTGAGAACGTGAAAGACTCACAAAGTGGTTCTAGGGACGAATGATCAAGAAAAAGCAGTGCCTTAGTGAACTGAGAGTTCCTTGACTAGAAGAGAGGACCAGCCATACCCTGTCCCCCAACCGAAGACAAGCACGTTCCCTTCAGATCTCCAGTCTCCGGTTCCACGGTTAGAAGTGCCTCACACATAAAATGGTTACGTTTGTATTTTTTTTTTTTATTGAGGTGAAATTCACATGGTTTTAACCATTTAAAGCGAACAATTCCATGGCCTTTAGTCCGGTTACAATGTTGCACAAGCACCACCTCTAGCCGCTCCTGAAACACTTTCACCGCCCTTCACGTTTCAAGCCCATGTCCTGATGTTTGGGCTTCGGTGACAAGAACGACTGTCCATGCTTCAGTTAATGGCCAGTAGAGTCCTGAACAGGCAACAGCTCTGACGGGTTCTGATGGGGGCGGGCGGGGGAAACGCCACGCAAGTGCAGTGGGCTCTGAATGACCATCTCGCTCAGAGCAGGGCCCACACTGCTGTTCTGCCTAACGGCTGGGTCAGGCAAGTGTGAGGACAGCTTTCTGCGCCTCGCGACCTCTAGAACCTTCAGCATGCTAAGGTGCACTGTGAACCACACTTGTGGAAGTCTCACTCTGAGCCCACTGGAAGCTCGGGCCCCACCCTCAGGATGGTGAGTGGCTCTGGGCCTCACAGGCAGAAAGAGATTCATTTCAAGGTCCTGTCTCTCCCCTGGGCACCCTAGGCCGACACCCTGAACAGGCCCACCCTGTCTACTCGTGCAGAAAGAGGGGGATGAAGAACCTCCCTAGAAACGCTTTCTGCTTAACACACCTCCCCTTCCCCTGCCATTCGCACGTTTCTACTGAAGCTATTGTTCGGCTACGCCCACACAAACACCGTATCCAAGTCATCTAACGAGGAAGACTGCCTGGTTAGGCAGTGCTGGGGAGGAAGCCAAAATCCACGCGGAGAGAGCGCTTGGCCTAAATGAGACGAGCTCTAGATAGTGCCGCTGGAGACCCGCCGACCATCTCCCTAAAAAGGGCCAACAACAGGGGTCTCCTTGCGGAGCCAGGGCTCTGTCTGCGTGGCTCTGCCATGCCTGGGCCTGTGTTCCACTCACTGGGACCGTAACACTCACTGCAGTTAAAGTAACTGGTGCAGCGGGGAGAGGCAGGGGGCAGGGAGGCTTGATTCTCGCCATGTTTCTCGGAGACCTATCTTTCCTTCCTTTCTAACTTTGTCTGGCCCTCTTGACAAAAGCCAAAAGGCACTGTATCCAGGTTGCAGTCATAATGACATGACCTTCATGAAATGACAAACACAGAGCAAACAAAAACAGGCACCCTGGTACAGGAAGGTCAAGAACAAGAAGCCCAAGTTACAAATCAAGGCACGGTGGGCGCCGGGTCCGGGTCCCATTTCAGAGAGCTGGGGCAGGCCAGGGCCCTGGGAGACAGGAGCAAGGTGATCCTCATCTATTTTGTCCTGGATTATTAATTATTTTGTTTTACTATTTCATTCACAGGGCTGGGAAAAGAGAAAACAATGGAGTCATACATACAGTGAAAAGAAACAATTCAGAACTCAATAAGTTTACACTTATTAGAGGGAAACATTTTAAAATTGATTGTTTTTCCACCCCTTAACCCTAGTATGAAGCTTAGGGTTTGAGCCAGGATGAGAGAACAGAGATGTGGTAGTGCGGTACAAAGCAGCATGCAACTCCTCCGTAAGCAGGTGGATTTAAAGCACCAGGTACACACATGTGACCCAGAGCCTTGGAATGGACCTGGCCAGCCCCACAATGCACCACAAGAAACAGAAACCTAAGGGTACCTACAGTCCCCAGCGTCTGTCCAGACTATCTCCTCTTTGCCGTTCTGACCTACTGCTTCCTGTTCCCATCTTATCTGGCCATAAGAGCCACAGGATCTCTAGGGGCCATCCCCTCCCTAGCTATCACTTGTAAAGCATGTTGCACGTATATTATTTCATGCAATTAGTGCAACCACCCTGTGACCTTGTCTCCTTATTCCAGTTTTTTGGATGAATAAACGGGTTCGGCAAGATAAAGCAACAAGGCAGAAAATGATGGAGGTGGGACTCAAACCAGAATTGTTTGAGCCAAAACCCCACGTCCTTTCTGTCACTGACTGCCAGAGTTCCTAGCAAAGTCCTCAGGCTAGAAATCACGGTCCCCTCCCCGGCCCCAGACAAAAAGGTCCTGCCCTCCAGGGCCTTCTCCCACTATGTTCAGATGTAGAAAGTAGGCCAGCCCTGATCCAACATCCCCAGGTGAGGTAGACGTCCTTATTTTTACAATGTTGACCCCTGAAAGACCAACGTGTAGATCAGTCTGGGCCTGCAAACCTAAACCTAAAAATATACCGAACACCTGTAGAATCTCACAAATAATACTTTTGATATCCTGACTGATGAGGCCCAAAGCAAGGCTGCACTGATTCAACATGGAAGGTTTCCCCGAGGCCAGGCTTGATGGCGATGTCCCATTTACGCTACGGAGGGGGGCCCCCGAGGGAGGGAAGCAAGAGTTTTGTGCTGGGGGGGCCAGAGCAGACCCAGAATCCCAGCGACCCCGATTTCTAGCCTGAGGACTTTGCTAGGAACTCTGGCAGTCAATGACAGAAAGGACGTGGGGTTTTGGCTCGAACAATTATGGTCTGAGCCCCACCTCCATCACTTTCTGCCTTGTTGCTTTATCTTGCCGAACCCGTTTATTCATCCAAAAAACTGGAATAAGGAGACAAGGTCACAGGGTGGTTGCACTATTTACATGAAACAATAATTGTGCAATGTGCTTTACAAGTGAGTTTCAAACTTTTACCCACAGAGCACACCCACCGTGGGACAAAAAAATATTTTTTTGATAAGCCGGTATATACACGTATAAATATATACAATTGAAACAAAGGTTTCACAAAAATAATACTTACCTTAACTACTCGAGATTACTTGGCATTTTCTCTCTCCTTTTTTTTTTTTTTTTTTTTTTTTTTTTTGCGGTACGCGGGCCTCTCACTGCTGTGGCCTCTCCCGTTGCGGAGCACAGGCTCCGGACGCGCAGGCTCAGCGGCCATGGCTCACGGGCCCAGCCACTCCGAGGCATGTGGGATCCTCGCGGATCGGGGCACGAACCCGTGTCCCCTGCATTGGCACGCGGACTCTCAACCACTGCGCCACTAGGGAAGCCCTGCATTTATTCCATTTCGGTTTTTAAAAAGCTGGTCCGATTCACTACCCTCATTTCAAGACTCATAATGGGGAGCTACGCAGGTTTTTTTTAAACACTGTTGGAAACCACACACTCATCGGTTATTACGATTATTATGATTCTCAGGTATGGTCTGACGGCTGGGAATCTTCACTGCCAGGGCAACAAAGGACAAGGTCAAGGTTATTAGGTCAAGGCCGCGAAAGCCCTGTTGCCAAGGAAACGGCTCGGCCAGGCCAGCGTCGGCTGACCTGGGCGCGCAGAGACTGCGGAGAAGAGGAATGGCCCGAGGCCCTGTCACTCAGCCCCGCCCCCACGGCAGGCGCGCCCGGAAGGCCCGCCTCCTCTCAGGTTAAGCGAGGAAGGCAGCGATTGGAGGCGCAGGGGGTGACGTAAGCTCCCGCTGTGGGTGGGTTTCCGCTCGGGCGGCCGTCGGGAGGGGCTCGGGGAACACTTAGCGGGGCTCCCCGGACCCTGAGCCCTGGGAACTGCGATGAGGTCGGTTAGCTACGTACAGCGCGTGGCCCTGGAGTTCAGCGGAAGCCTCTTCCCACACGCCATCTGCCTCGGAGACGTCGATAACGACACGGTCAGTGCATGCGCACTGGAGAGACGCAGCCCGTCTGCGACCGCGGGGTGGGGCGGGGTGGGGCGGAGCGGCGGAGGCCGCCCGCGGCGGCGTGTGCGTGCTGCGAGTGCGTACGGTGTGGGCGTGGACGGCGTGCGTTGCACGGCGGGCGGTGCGGGCACGGCGGGCGGTGCGGGCACGGCGCTGAGAGCTGGATCGGGAAGGGCTGTATGGGCGGCTGGGGTACCCGGCATCCTGGCTGGATTGGTCCGGAGCCCTGCTCCAGTGTCCTTCTAGGGACTCGCGTACCGGGTGCACTGCCTGGTCAGTCACTTGTTCCCAAGAGGTGTCTGTGAACTGTGGTGGCCGAGTTCCCAGCTCCTCCGGGGCCGCCTTCCCTTTCAGAGCGTCGGAAGTAGGCTAAGAGCGCGCGTGCGGCTCTTGCGGGAGCACCTTCCGCACCGCCCGGCTCGGCCCGGCCCACCGGACTGCTCTCGGCGCTTGGCCGGGGCGTCTCCGCCCGGCGGGCCCACCTCGGTTGAGTTACTGGCTCAGTGTCCATGTCCCTTTCCTCCCCCAGCCGTCCTTCCTTTTCCCGTCGGTTAAGTGACTTAATACAGGTAGAGCAGGTGGAACTGTGTCTGGCATTCGGTTAACGCTCAGGACGCGTTAGCGTCGTCGGCAGCGTTTGATTATGGGCCGAGGGCTCTGCTGCGTTCTGGGAATTCAAAAGCCCCAGCCCGCAGGTAGCTCAGCGTGGGGCGGGGGAAGGGTGATAGAAGAATAGGGAAATGTAGTGAGGCCCATTGATTACAAGATGTAGAGGGTTCTGGGGTGAAGCATCCAAGGGAACGGTGGCCGTTGATGGTGTAGGACACTTTTTTCCATAATCTCAGTTTCATATGAAAAGCTAACAGAAAGGAAGTGCGCTTTCTGTGCCCTGCGTCCGCCTTCTAGAGACTGTCTCTCCACTGGTGTCGCCAGGCTTCCGTGGGGTCCTCGAGGGTGTGTATGCAAAGCACATGGTTGCTCTCCTCTCCTACCCTCTGACCCCGTCGCTTCTCTGCCTCCCTCACATATCATCCTCACCTCCCTAACTTGTCTGTGCTCTCTTCCCAGGGAAAAAAATTCGGGCTAAAACGTCCCCATCACTCACCCCCCAACCCCGCCCCCAGCCTCCTTTGCGCTGTGATGGAAAAAGTATTTTATGAGGCCTCTTGGCTCTATCCTGTCTAGGGAGGAAAAAGTTATTCCCATAAATTTGTGTTATGTTTTCTGGGCTCTCTCGTTTCTTCATATGCTCAGCAGTATAATTTTATGAGACAATCAAGGGAGGCATTTTAAAATAGTACATTAACAAAGTGACGTTAGATGTGCATTATTTTCTATTTTACCTGATTGTTTAAAAGGGCACATGTGCCTTTTTTCCCTAGCTTCACAGTGTCAGCTTTTTTTGGCAATTGTACTTTTCTAAGTGAATTGCACACTCAGTTCTGCAATATTAGGTATATCACACTACTTTTTTGGGGAGGGGAGGGGAGGCGTGGGGGTGCCGTGCAGCTTGTGGGATCTTAGCTCCCCGACCAGGGATTGAACCTGGGCCTCGGCAGTGAGAGCATGGAGTCCTAACCACTGGACCGCCAGGGAATTCCCTACCTCTTTTTTTTTTTAAACCTTAGTTGTAAGCATTGTAAGCTCTATAAGGATAGGAATTTTTAAAACTTTTTTTCACTGCTGTATTCCCAATACTTAGGATAGTGCCTGGGACATAGTAGGCACTCAGTAAATGTTTGTTGAATAAATGAGGGTTGTTATTAAAGGCAAATGTCATTATGTATCTCAAAGCAGTTTGAAGGGTTTTGCCTATTAATAAATATAATTGAAAGAAGGGCAAGTAGGTGAGGTAGTTGGCTACTAATCAGGTGTGGTACACTCAGCCTGCATGAGTATGGATAGGAATTTGGTACTGATTCTCCAGGCCAGCCTTTGGAGATTTGGGGCAGGAAAAATACTTATTTCATCCCATTAAAGCAGTAACCTAAAGTTATTTGCGAGTAATTTATTTCCTGCTAAGTCAGAGGGAGAAGCCAGGGATAGAATACACACCCTCGAGAACCCCACAGAACCAGTGGGGAGACGGTGTCTAGAAGGGGGACGCAGGTCACAGAAAGAGCACACTGCCTTTCTCTGGTAGCATTTCCGACTGAAGGTGTCCTCTGCAGCCGGGGTTCCTTAGTGTCACTGAGTAACCTCCAGCGGCCAGAGCCAGGATGGACCACAGAGGAGCAGAAGTGCTGGGGAGCAGATGGGCGACCCCGGAATTGTGCTCATCCAGGTCACCTACTGAGTTGTATCTACTCACTCACCGCACTCACCACACTGTTTTACAGTTTTATTCCTTCGTCTGTGCCCTTGTTAAACTGAGGTCCTTCTCAGCAGCTGTACAACTGTGGATCTGTGGCATTTGTCTTTGGGCCCCTAACGGGTTGTTCAGCTTTCCCTGAAAACTCAAGGGTTGACTGGGCATTCCCTTTCATTCTGATTTTTCTTTGTTAAAAAAAAATCTTTAATTTGTCATTAAGTAAACATTTATCGAGGGCCTACCATGGACTGTAGCATTTATTGAATGAATGTATAGAAAAAGAGTGAATTGTGTGAAAGATGCCAAGATCCCCAAGCCTTGGAGGCATTTAACTGGAAGCTGAAAACCCCCGTTATTCTTGCTATTTGTCAGTCACCTTTCTAGATGCTTCCCTCCGTTAGCTCGGTTCTCACGGCAACCTTATGAGGTGGATAGTCTTGTGATCCTCGTTTTATAGATGAAAAGATTCAGGCATAGAGGGCTGGATTCAAATTCAGGCAGCTGCGCTCGGAGGCTCTGCGCTATTCAGCCTTTCTCCTGTGTGTCTGCAGAAGTCCTCCAGGGTGCAGAGGGTTTGATGTAAATAGATAAACTTGTTTTATGCTTCTATTATCTAATGTCCCCACCAGAAACTGCCATAACTATTAAAATATAATAAATGTAAGCTTCAAATCATTATTAATAAACCCCAATTTGTTTCTCATTTTTTCTTACTGTTGATCTGTTATGTTTTTGTTGCCTTTAAAATTAAATCTCTTGAGAATCTAATATTCACTCTGAGGACAGGAAAGGGTGTTAGATGTCCCCCCAAGAAGGAATCATGAAAGTATTTCTGGAAATGGCATTTGGAGCCAGCTGGCTATCATCGTTATCCCCTTGAAAGGGCGGCCAGCCTTTGAGGAACCCCTGGGAAATGGGGAGCCCACATGTAAACGGCGAAGAGGCTCCAGGCCCTCCTGGGAGCTTAGCCACCACTAGGGGGCACCAGAGGCCCAGAGCTGGGATGCTGCCCCTCCGGCACCGCCACCAACCGTGTTCACTCAGACGCACCAACGTGGAAAGGCCTTGCCAGGGGAGGGAGGACCCCAGAGCTGACGTTGTCTTTATTTGGTCCCTGATTAAATATGAGCTCTGAAGTTAAATTCTCCAAAGGTTACGTATTTGGGGTCATTTTCCTAACGTATCCCATGTGTAAGGACAAATTAGAAACGCCGAAAGCAGGCGTGTGGGGCATTGAGCTGTTCAGATGTCAGACTTTTCTGAGACGGAGCACAGATTCTGTATTGGCCCGTCTCTAACCTGCCCTGCCCTCAACACACATATACCCCTAACTGGAGATAAAGAACCTGGGAGACTGTGACTGTGTTGGTCTCGAAATCTTGCTAATAAAGTTGATGAAGATGCAGGTTGAGGTCTTGTGACTTCCGCGGAGTGGGCCCAGTCGAGAAGGGCTTGAGTGGCTCAGCAGGACCCCAGCCTAACCCTCTCTTCTCTCTCCATTTGAAGTTAAATGAACTGGTGGTGGGAGACACCAGTGGAAAGCTGTCCGTGTATAAGAACGATGACAGCCGGCCGTGGCTCACCTGCTCCTGCCAGGGAATGGTCAGTATTCAGCTCCCTGGGTCTCCAGGGGCAAGGGACCCCTCCTGCCCAGGGACTGTCGAGGCTGGGCCGCATGCATGAGCTCCCCAGCGTGTCCGAGGTCGCCAGCTACTGGTTAAGGGTTCATTTGAATCGGAGGGAAGCCCCCAGGCTTCCCAGATGTCATGCGCACACACAGCCGGGCTGGTTTTCATTTTATGTGGTGCAATGACTCCCTTAGTTCTTCGTGGATCTGCTGAGGTTGTCTGATCGTACGAAGTGTAGTAGAAAATGGGGGCAGTCATTTGAATACTTCTAGAAGTATGATAGTCCGGCTCAATTGATGTAGTTTTTGTTTTGTTTAAGCCCAACTTGTCTTCACTACCCCAGGTCCTTACACTGCTGTCTGGTGAACTGGACCCAGAGCACAGTAACGGGATTAGCCTGGCCTCTCGACGTGGGGCGTGCGCAGGAGTTTTCAGTGAATGACGGTGATGGGAAGCCCGCTCCGTGCTTCACAGAGGTTAGGGAGCACTGGGGACCCTTAGCGTGTCCCCCTGAGCCCCTTTCTCTTCTTTTGCAGCTCACGTGCGTCGGGGTTGGAGATGTGTGTAATAAAGGAAAGGTAGGAAGCCCAGGGTGCTGCGGGTTTCCCTCGGCCCATCCCCGACTCCTGTGCTCTGACGACCAGCCCCCTCCTCTACCTCTGTCTCTCCTAGAACCTGGTGGTGGCCGTGAGTGCCGAGGGCTGGTTTCACTTGTGTGACCTTACGCCCACTAAGGCCCCGGATGCTTCTGGGCACCACGAGACCCTCGGCGGGGAGGAGCAGCGCCCAGTCTTCAAGCAGCACATCCCCGCCAACACCAAGGTCATGCTGATCAGCGACATCGGTGGGCATGGCTGTCTTGCAGGCAGCCAGGGAATAGGAGTCAAGGGGCAACAGCAGATCTCGAGGGAGCCAGGGGTCTCGTCAGTGTTTGGGCAGTTGTGCATTTAACGCCAGGCTGCTGAGCTCCCGTTATAAACCAGGCATCGTTCCAGGCACTGGGATTGCAATAGTGAATAAAACAGACAAAAGTGACTGCCCTCTTGGACCTTTACTAGGAAGGGACAGAAAATAAACACTAGCAATGTGGTAAGAAAATTAAATAGTATATTCGAAAGTAGTGAGTGCCGTGGAGATCGCCCACGGAAAGGGGCTGGAGGGCGTTGAGGTCGAGTTGGCTGTTCTAAGTGGAGTTGTCAGGGGAGTCCCTGCCGAGAAGGGGACAGCTGATCAACAGCTCCAGGTTGCAAGAGAGTGAGCCGCTTGGGTATGGGGCTGGTACTTGGGCCAGAGGCTGTCTCAAAGGTGCTGGTAGGGATATGGGTGCCCCAGGGCACTCGAGTCGTGTACCCGGGGAAGAAGCGACAGGCCCTGCGAGGCAGCTGTGTGGCTCTGGGTGCAAGAGCAGGCAGGGGAGCGGGTGCCTGGCTCAAGGGGTGACGTGGCAGGTCGGCAGGTGGGCCTGAGGTCGAACCTGATAACAAGTGCCAGTGGCGGTGGTGCTAGAGGGGCGGGGAGGAGGGCGTGCTTGTAGGACTGCAGCTGGCGAAGACAGGTTTGGCTCCAAACTCGTCTCATTTTCTGGATCCACAGATGGCGATGGCTGTTGCGAGCTGGTGGTGGGTTACACAGACCGCGTAGTCCGGGCTTTCCGCTGGGAGGACCTGGGTGATGGTACCGAGCATCTGACGGGGCAGCTGGTGTCACTCAAGAAGTGGATGCTGGAGGGTCAGGTGAGAGGCTGAGCATGGGGGCCACAGCCCAGGAGCAGGACGGGCCTCCCTCCTGGAGGGGGCTTGTGGGAGAACAGGCGGGGGCTGGGGCTCAGGGTGGGAAGGAGGGAAAACCACCTTGTTGACAGAGACCCAGAGGAGATCACTTCGAATCAGGGTCTTAGGGGAGATGGCCAGTAACAGGCCGACAGGAAGGAACATTGCGCTAAGAATTAGGGATGTGATGGTGGGTGTGTCGCGTCGGGATCCGCGCCGCGGGAGCGCAGGTGCTCCCTGTGGAGAGGGTGGCACCAGCAGGAGCCCCGTGGACGCTGCCTGTCCCCCTGCTGCTGCCCTGGAAGGCTGAGGACATGTCCCAGGGCCCCTGCCTACCCCCGCCTTCTGCAGGCTTTCCCCTTTCTCTCGCCAGCAGTTCCCTTAAGCCCCCATTCTCTGGTGCAGGTGGACAGTCTCTCGGTGACTCCAGGGCCCATGGGTCTTCCTGAGCTAATGGTATCTCAGCCAGGCTGTGCTTATGCGATTCTGCTGTGTACCTGGAACACAGACCCTGGGCCGCCTCCCACCTCTGAGGGGCCCGAGGAGGGTACCAGGTAAGGGGGGCGGGCCTGTGGATGGTGGGGTGCCTGGCACGGCGCCCACAGCCGTGGATGGGTCTGTGGTTGGAGCAGCTTCAGCTGGGTCCCGACACAAGCACCTCTGCCCCATGAAGGAAGATTATTTCGGGACCCAGGGAATCCTGACCCTGACGCAGCAACTGGAAGAGGTTCTGAGATTCCAGCCTGGCAGCTCCGTCCCTCTCTCTCGACTTGCCCACTGGCCCAGGTGGGGTGGGCGATAGGTCTCCCAGCTGATTCACATCCTGGAAACTCGCACAGAGATGGGGCCCACGCGGGTCCGGAGAGCCAAGCTCTGTTGGGCTCCCACTTAGCCGCCGTCCCCCACCACAGGGAGACCCCCGCTGCCCGAGACGTTGTGCTGCACCAGACGTCCGGCCGCATCCACAACAAGAACGTCTCCACTCACCTCATCGGCAACATCAAGCGAGGTGGGGCGGGGCGGGGCGGGGCGGGGCGGGGCGGGGCGGGGCGGGGCGGGAGGTGCAGCGGTGAGGGGGGAGGGGAGGTACAGCCTTGCCTTTCGCGTTTCCTTCTTCCGGTCCTTCTACCGCCCCTCCCTCTGCGTCCGCAGGCCGCAGCCCTAAGAGCGGCGCCTCGGGCCTCTTTGCCCTCTGCACCCTGGATGGTGAGTCCCTCGGGTCAGCCATGGGCCGTGCAGGGTGGGCAGTGGTGTGCCCAGGGTCTGCGCAGGGTTCTGCCCCCAGCCTGGCCGCCTCTCCCCGCAGGGACGCTGAAGCTCACGGAGGAGGCGGACAAGCTGCTGTGGTCGGTGCAGGTGGACCACCAGCTCTTCGCCCTCGAGAAACTGGACGTCACGGTGAGTGGGGGCCCTTGGGGGCCATTCTCCCTTCTCCGCCGACTGCGCCTTTACCGCAAGGCTCCCTAGACAGGCCTGGCCCCCGAGCTCCGCTCACTCCACGGGCTCAGCGCTGTTCTCTGTGCCGCTGGGGAAGCTCCCATTTCAGCAGAGCCGATGGCTCCAAAGAGAAGCACCTTGTTCTTAGGGTCCAGAACTGAGTTGCTCGCCCATCTGCAGATGTCCGCACATGAGTGTGTGTTCACCAGAGCTGTGGCCCCTGGGTCGGCAGGTGGGGCTGCGCTGATGCGGCCGCTGTGCCTGCTTGAGGGTCTAGGAGAAGAGGCGTGAGGCTCTGAGGTCAGGTCAGGACAGGCCCGGCTCTGAGTTCCCGTTCTGCCACCTCCCGGCCGGGTGGCCTTAGGTGAGTGAGCTTGTCTCTGTAAGCTGGCGCTTCCTCAATATAAAATGGGAGTGACGTCACTTCCTCAATATAAAATGGGAGTGGCATCGCCTCTACTACTTAGGGTTGTCGCGAGCACTTTTGGGGGGGCGGCTCATTCAGCAGCCCCCTCTGGTGCCAGGTGCCGGGACATGTTCGGTGAGAAACGCAGGGGGTTTGCCTTCCCAGCTGTTTGTCACCCGGAGCCGAGTCCACAGCTCCCGTAATTTCATCCACCCGGTCAGGAAGCCTTTCTAAAACAGCTCCTGGGGACTTCCCTGGTGGCGCAGTGGTTAGAAATCCGCCTGCCAGAGCCGGGGACACAGGTTCGAGCCCTGGTCTGGGAAGATCCCATGTGCCATGGAGCAGCTAAGCCCATGCGCCACAGCTACTGAGCCTGCGCTCTAGAGCCCGCGAGCCACAGCTACTTAAGCCCGCGCGCCTAGAGCCTGTGCTCCACAATAAGAGAAGCCACCGCAATGAGAAGCCCGCGCGCCGCAATGAAGAGTAGCCCCCGCTGGCCGCAACTAGAGAGAAAGCACGCGCGCAGCAACAAAAACACAACGCAGCGAAAAATAAATCAATTGAAAAAATAAAAATAAAATAAAACGGCTCCTGGCCACCCCTGTATCCCTGTCTCTGGCCTTTTTCAGGGCAACGGGTACGAGGAGGTGGTCGCCTGTGCCTGGGATGGACAGACATACATCATTGATCACAACCGCACCGTCGTGCGCTTCCAGGTGGACGAGAACGTCCGCGCCTTCTGTGCAGGTGGGACCCTGCCCTGCGCCCCTTGCTAAGCACACCTGTCCCCCTTGCTTCCACTCTCACTGCGGCCCCTGACACAAGTCTTCGTAAACAAACGAGTTCTTCAGCTCTTCGGTTAGAGGGTGTGAGTGGGCACCAGATTGCCATCTTTACAGTTTTAACTAAGAGGAGAAAAAAGACAGTGAGGTGTCTATCTTTGGATATCTTAAAGGATCAGATATGGGGGGCGGGTTGTTCAGAAAAAGAAAGAGTCGGATGAGTTCTTGTCTGCCTGCTGTGTGGAGATATGGGAAAGTTCCTCCCCATCTGAACATGTCAGGACTCTGAAGACTGTTCTCCAAGTTCCATTCTCTTAGTTCCAAATCGGGGACCTCGGGAAGCAGCGTTAACTCCTTTGGGGGTGTCTCTGGTCACTAAAATGGTAACACTTGAACGACGCGCTGATGCCACATTGCAGTGACCTGGGAGGAGGGATCACCACCCAGGAGAAGCCGCCCCGCGTTACCCTGGGGCTGTCACTGAGATGGGAAACCAGCACGTGTCACCTCCTAGGACACTGTCCTGCCTGGGCTTTGTTACTGTGGTTCTCCGTATCTGGAATGGGCCAGATATTTTACGTTTTACCTGCTTTACTGAGTTCCCAGCAAGGAAGAAATAGAAAGAGGGCCTTTAGTTTTCTGCTTGGCGTCCATGGGTGGATAGAAACTGCTGACACGAATGCCGCCCGCGCCGGGCATAAACCTCCCCAACCTTTTTCTCCTACCCCCGCCACCCCTCCCCCAGGCCTCTACGCCTGCAAAGGGGGCTGCAACAGCCCCTGCCTCGTGTACGTCACCTTCAATCAGAAGATCTACGTGTACTGGGAGGTGCAGCTGGAGCGGATGGAGTCCACCAACCTGCTCAAAGTGCTAGAGGCTGAGCCGGAGTTCTGCGGCCTGCTGCGGGAGCTGGGGGTGGGTGAGTCCTGGGGGCGGGGCTGCTGCGGGAGCTGGGGTGGGGGAGTCCTGGGGGCGGGGCTGCTGCGGGAGGCCAGGTCCCAGCAGACCCACCAGCCTCTCTTGCCCGCAGACCCTGACGACCTCCCCGCCGCCCGGGCCCTGCTTCACCAAACCCTCTACCATCCCGATGGGCCGCCACAGCGTGCCCCCCCAGGCCTCGGCGATGCCTCCTAGCTGGACCACCGTCTTGGCTAAACGGGACCCTTCTGAACCTCCCCGCCCCGCAAGCTGTCCACGGTGTTTGCAGGACAGGGAGCGCACATTATAGAGGAGGGATGGCGGCAACCCTCGGGGGACTGGGAACTGTAGACCTCATGGTCTTTCTGGTGAAGGAGGAGACGAGTTGCTCCTCTGCCCCTTTCCTGGTGTGCCTGGCCCATCACACCGGTAGGCACTGCCCCCTCCCCAGAGCTCCCCACTCTTGTTGTGTGGGAAACAGACTTGTTTGTGAGGAGGGACTACAGATCTCTCACTGCTCCCCAGCCAGACTTTGGGGCCAGTGGCGCGATGGCAGTGAGGCCCCACCCCCAAGTTCCATCTTTTGTGGCATGGCTCCAGGTCACTGACGTCAGTGATTGTTACACGAATGGCGAACCACAGATCTTTGACTTATGATGGGTTTCACTCTCATAAATCCATCGTAAGTTGAAAATATTGTAAACTGAAAATGCATTTCCCACACCTCACCTACCGAACGTCACAGCTTAGCCTACCCTGTGATAAACGTGCTCAGAACACTTACATCAGCCTCTAGCTGGGCAAGGTCACCTAACGCGAAGCCTACTTTATAGTAAAGCGGGGGATATCTCACGTAATAAACTGAACACTGCACTGGAAGTGAGAAACAGGATGGTTGTAAGTGTATTGGTTGTTCACCCTCATGATTTTAAAGTCTGATGCGGGTTTGCAGTCCAGGCAGGCCACGATCAGAACGATACCCTGGGCCACGTATATCCCTTCTTCTCTTGCTTCCTGTGCTCTGAATCAGTGGTCTTTGAATTGTAGGTTGCGATCCTTTGTTGGGTTGTGGTCGGCAATTTTTTTAAATAAATGAGATAGAGTAGACTAAGTAGGACCAAAAATATGGGAGTATGTTGCTCACGTGTAGGGAAGGATTGTTTTGTTGTACTTGTGTGTGTCCGTGCACGTGTGTGTAGTGAGTGCAACGTAGAATACACTTCCTGCTGAGTTGTGTTCAGAGGAGTTGGAAAGCCACTGCTGTCAGTTATAGTGACCCCAGCCAGAGGGGTCAGCCTGAGGGAATGTCCCCCTTCACATTTCCTTCTGTAAGGGAACAAGGGCAGAGTGATCATTCAGTGTCTGAGAAGCAGAGAAGGACACTAGCTAGGACAAACAGGTGTTTATTCAAATGGGGAAGCCACTGAGCTGAGGGCCTCCTTGGGCCTGGGTCTGCAATTGCAGAAGCAAAGGAGGCGGAAGGGAGGGGGACAGGGAGAGGCCCGGGAGAGCAGGGGTCGAGGAGCAGGGCCAGAGGGGCCAGCGCACTCTCACACCTGTGCCAGTGAGCCCCTCTCCTCTCCTCTGGGTGCAGAGGACTCAGCTGAGAAAGGTATGGCCAGGGCTCACGGCAGATCCTGGTTCTGCTCAGATCTCATCTACTCCAGGCTCAGGGTTTTGACTCCGCGCTGAGTGTCCTAGTCCCCTGGTCGGGTTAGTTACACCACTGTCTTCCTCTCCCCTAATCCAACATATGAGAGACTCAAACCAGCCAGAGAGGCACCTGGGGGCCTGGCCCTTTGAGGTTTGGGCTCTTCACAGGGAAGGTAGCAAAGCCTCCTTGTGTCTTTGCTGGACTCAGGGCCGGGGTGGGGGGGTTGGGTAGCCACTGATGCCAGAAAAAACCAGCTCAAGCTCAGGAGGCCAGAGATGAGGGGTGGGAAGAAGGTCTAATGAAGTGGATAGTTCTAGAAATAAGAAGGAATATTGGTCAGGTTAAGTCTGGGTCCTGGCAACGTCACCATTCCTATCTGCCTTGGGGGGCCATTCCCCACAGGGCTCTCCACACATGCCCAGTGGGTGAGGAAGCAGGTGGAGGGTACGTATCTGGAGTAAATAGTAGAGGTTTACCCAAGGTTTGCGCAGGGCATCGACTAATAATTGGCTTCAGACGTTTGCAGCCCCAGAAGAGGCAGCCGATGAAGGAACCCCCGGCCCTCATGGGCTAGGCATTTCTCTACTGTTGTGGTGACCATTTCTCTCCCGCTCAGCTATGCGCAGATCAGAGAAGTGGACACAGCAGGGCCAGGGGCCCGGGCCGGGGAGGGGGGCAGGCTAGTTGTGAGGCGAGCCACGCGGAGTCAAGGCCTCGACGGTGTGCGGGGTGGACGGGGCAGGCAGGGGCCAGCAGCAGGCTGTAGCCTTGGACTCGGGCCACCCCATGCTGTGCCAGGGGCCCAGCCAGGACCCCGCTCTGCTGATGTCCTTTTCTGCAGTCCTGACTTAGCTCCGCTCTTCTTGGGATGGCGGGGATGAGAGAGGACGGGGAAACCAGAACCCTGAGATCACGGGCCCTCTCCAGGGAACATTCCTCCTGGGGGATGGGGCAGGTGCTGAGAAGCAGAGGAGTGTGGCTGACTGGGAAACGGGAAAGGGGCCAGGGTGGTGACAAGAGGGACAGACCCAGCTGTCCCAGCTACCTGGCTCTAGTCATGTCCCATTCCCCCTTGGCTCTTCCCTTCAGGCAAGGAGCTTTCCCCTGGGGACCATCTGGGGCAGCGGTCACTGGTCCGGCTCTTGGTGCAAAGGCAGGAAGGGCAGCTCAGGGAGGGGGGCTTTCAGCCGCAGCACGCGATGCTCCAGGTCAATGCAGCACTGTGGGGTTGGGGGACAGTGAGCTCACCTGGGCAGGTAACCCCTCTCCCAGCCGCGCTGCTTTGTTCCCCTCCGCCTTCCCACAGCACCCTGCTCTTTTCTCCTCCCTGTTTCCATTCACCTGGACCGCTATCATGGAGGGACCCAGTTCTCCATATTTTTCACAAATAAGGAACCTCTAAGCATCGAGGGTGAAATTCCACATCTCCAAGTCCGTCTCATCGGAGCCTGGCCCATGCTTCCACACCCGTGCCCCCTACTTCTTTTTCCCAGCCCTCGGGGTCAGGCCCTGGGTGTGGGTGTCAGCACGAGCATCCTCCTTACCTTGAGAGAGAGCAGAGTCTGCAGGCCAAGGCAGAGTTCAGGACTCTCCACATCTGCGGGAACCGTTTGAGAATGCTGCTGTCCTCCTGTCAGCACTCGCCCCTTCTCTGCTCCCCCCACCACCCCAGGCCAGAGAACCTTGGGGATAATCAGAGCATCTTTGGGGGTACCTTGTCTGTGCTGGCAGGAGCTGACAGGCTCTGCCTTCGCCCCGCCCAGGAGGGAGAGCTGCAAGAGCAGAGACGTGGGGATGCTGACGGAGAGGGGACTTACCTACCACCTGGGCCGAGCACGCCACGGTTGCCTGGCCCAGCTGTAGTTCCAGCTGCTCCACCTGGGCTGGGGGCCCAGGCGCCAGGTCCCCAGATGGGGCTTTTAGGACCCTCTTCCCTAACCTGTGGTTGGGAAGCAAGGCTTATGGCCACCAAAGCCCCCCATGCCGCTAGTCCACTAGTGTCCCTCCCCGCCACGCTTTGGGTTCTCAGCCAACCCTGGACCCACGTGGGGTCTAAATCCTGTCTTCTCTGCCAGAGTCCCTGTCACCTCTTTTCAAAAAAGTAACAGCTTGGGACTTCCCTGGTGGTGCAGTGATTAAGAATCCACGTGCCAATGCAGGGGACACGGGTTCAAGCCCTGGTCTGGGAGGATCCCACATGCCGTGGAGCAACTAAGCCCGTGTGCCACAACTACTGAGCCTCGCTCTAGAGCCCACGAGCCACAACTACTAAGCCCATGAGCCACAACTACTGAAGCCCACGTGCCTAGAGCCTGTGTTCTGCAACAAAAGAAGCCACCGCAATGAGAAGCCCGCACACTGCAACAAAGAGTAGCCCCCGCTTGCCGCAACTAGAGAAAGCCTGTGCGCAGCAACAAAGACCCAACACAGCCAAAAATAAATAAATTAAAATAAATAATTTTTTTAAAAAAAGTAACAGCTTTATTGAGATACAGTTCATATACTGTGAAAGTCACCCTTTTTCTTCTTTTTTTGTCTGTGCCACGTGGCCTGTGGGATCTCAGTTCCTGGACCAGGGATTGAACCCAGGACACGGCAGTGAACGCTCTGAATCCTAACCACTAGACCAGAAGGGAACTCCCAAAAGTCACCCTTTTAAAGTAGACAACAGAGGGACTTCCCTGGTGGCGCAGTGGTTAAGAATCCGCCTGCCAATGCAGGGGACATGGGTTTGAGCCCTGGACCGGGAAGATCCCACACGCCGCGGAGCAACTAAGCCCGTGCGCCACAACTACTGAGCCTGCGCCCTAGAGCCCACAAGCCACAGCTACTGAGCCCACGTGCCACAACTACTGAAGCTCGCACGCCTACAGCCCGTGCTCTGCAACAAGAGAAGCCACCGCAATGAGAAGCCCGCGCACCACAACGAAGAGTAGCCCCCGCAACTAGAAACAGCCCACACGCAGCAACGAAGACCCAACGCAGCCAAAAATAAATAAATAAAAATAAAGTAGACAACAGAGTTCTGCAACCATCACTAATTTCAGAATATTTTCATCACCCCAAAAAGAAGCCCCCTCCCTACCCATTCTTTTGGGCCCCCGTCTTACCCCAGGCGGCTGAGGCATCCAGCGGAGATCTGATTGTAGTGGGTGCCCGTGTCCACGGCCACCTGAAGAACCTGGTCCTGGCACTGAGAAAAGGGGGAGAGGAGGGGACTCCGTGAGTCCCCAGGGGGTAGTGGGGAGAAAGGGTTGGGACTGGCTCTGTCACCTTTCCCAGCCCCTGATGGGTCCCTTTCAGAAATGAGTGAAGGGCTGGGAATTCCCTGGCGGTCCAGTGGTTAGGACTCCACGGTTTCACTGCCAAGGGCACGGGTTCAATCCCTGGTCGGGGAACTGACATCCCACAAGCCGCTGAGTGCGGCCTCCGGCCCACAAAAAGTGAGTTAAGGGTGTTTTTTATGGGACTCACACAGTTGAGCAGAAATGGGTCAGATACGGAATCAAGAAAGGAAGTAAAGCCGCAGGCGGTGAGAGTATACTTTGGGGAGGATTCGCCCCGAAGTGTAGGTCTGTGCCTGTGCTTGTTGACAGTGGTGCCGAGGGCCTCCCGTTAGAGGAATCGGGGGTGGGGATGAGGAGGGATACCTGGTTAGGATATTAGATGTGGGGAACAGATTCGCCACCGCAGGCGAAGGAAGACAAGGTCGCTTCCTTTTAGATAAAAACACGTTTGGGTTTGCACTTGGATACCGCAAAACACATTGTTTTCTCCTTCCACGCTGTTTGCTGAGGTCTGCTGTGCGTGGGCACGTGGAAGGGGCAGCAGGGGAGGCTGCGCCCCAGGATGCAGGGGAGTGGAGGGTCACCAGTGCACGGAGAGTGTTAAGGCTGTGGGCTGTGAGTCTAGAGCCTTAGATGTTGAGCCGGAGGAAAGGCTCTTCCATCGGGAAAGTCAGGGGAGCTTTCCCGGAGGCAGTGACAGCTGAGGCTGGAAGGATCGGAGAACGTGGACCTAGGATGACAGGCAGAGGAAGCATGGAGCAAGGATGGGCGGAAGGGAGGGCACAGCTCGGCGTTGGCTCTGGGGATGACAAGGCTGTGATCCGGAGCACGTGCGCTTTCGCGGGAGGGCTGCGTTACCCACACGTGCGCACCGTGTGTGTGTGGAGCACACTCACATTTAAAGGTGATACTTTGCTCAAGGAAAGGGAGTCGTGTACACCTCGGAAAGACGGGGCGGCGAGGGGCGGGAAGCAAAGGACATGGAGGATCCCAGTCTATGGCCCAGCCTGGGAAGAGGGCTCCCCATCCCTCCCTCACCACTGGGGCAGAAGGGAGAGTGGGTGAGGGGAGCAGGCCCGGGAGGGGGGTCTCACCTTGCAGTTGACCAGAAGAGCTGGCCTCTCTGTCTTGCTGGTCTTCCTCCTGGTCTCCTGGCCGTGGATCGCGGCCTGCACCAAGGGGTGCTCCCCCTGAGGCCGGCTCGGGTTCCCCTCCACCAGACGCCTCTGGATCACGTTGTGCGGTTGCTGCTTCCATCACAAAACGTGCAGATGCTCAGTTCCCTCACTTTACAAATCCCAGGCCGTTCTCCCCAGCCCCGCCCCGCTCCTGAGTCGCCTGGGAGTGAGAAGGGGTGAGAGCTTCCCCAAGGATCCCAGCAGTCAGATCATTAGAGCAGAGCTAGTCCCAGTATCAAATCATGCCGTTCTCCAGGACCCCAATGTATTGCTCAGTAATGGAGAGATGGGGAGGGGGGAAGGGTCTCTCCTCGGTTAGACGGACGGGACATTTCAGGCACTCGCGTGATGCTGGGGGGGAATTCTGTCTCAAGTCTACAACACATATTCTTGGGGACACTTTTTCTTTTTTTCTTCCTCTGACCTCATCCTTCTGTGGGTCGCAGATCCCAGAGTTGATGGTGTGATGAAAAGAAGTCAAAGTAGCAAGAACAAACAAAAAAGAAAAAAAGTCCAAATCTAAACTAGGAAGCTGGGGGAGTTCCCTGGTGGTCCAGTGGCTAAGACTTGGTGCTCTCACTGCCGGGGCCCAGGTCCCATCCCTGGTCAGTGATCTAAGATCCTGCAAGCTGTGAGGCGTGGCCAAACAAACAGCCTAGGAAGCTGGGCATCATCCTCACTGTCCTTCACCTGAAGCCACCCCGCCACGTCCAGTCACGTCTAGATTCTGCCAGCTTCGCCTCCTGTATTCACGGTCCACCTCTCTTTCTGTTACTGCTTCGTTCACACCTCAGCACGGCTCTCCTGAGTCCCTGGGACGCCTCCCTAAGTCCGTAAGGACGTGTCTCTCAAATCCACCTGCTCAAAGCCTGGGAGTCTCTGAAACTCTTGCTACTCCAAGTGCCGTCCTCAGATCAGCAGCTTTACCACCACTAGAAAGCTCCTAGAAGTGCAGAATCGGGACCTACTGAACTGGAGCCTTGTTTTAACAAGATGCCCAGATGACCTGTGTGCACAGTAAGGTTTGAGAAGCACAAAGCGACATGTCAAACTAAGCCTGTCACTCCCCTGCCTAAAATCCATCAGAGCCCTCCCCTCCCCGCCGTGCTTACGTGGAGGTGACAGCCCAGGTGACCACTGCCTCATCTCCCCCCACCCCCCACCCCCGCTGTGCTCATCGGCCCCAGCGCCCCCTCTGGCCACCTGGACCAGGCTGCCCGTCACCTCCATGCCTCTGCTCCTGCACGCCCCTCCTTCTGAAACTCCTCTTCTCACCCTTCTCTAGGCCAGACTGGGCCACTGGCTCAGGAACTACTCTTTATTTGGACAGAGGCTTTTATTTTATGTCTGGGGTTCCAAGGGCATGCTGTAATTCACGCAGGGTCCACCTCCTCCAAGAAGCCCTGCCTGACTTCTTCCCACTCTTCCCTCCACACACCAGGCGGGGGCAGCGTCCTGTCCCATGGCCCCCTTTGTCACGCGTCTCAAAGCTGTTATCTGCCCTTGAGGTCAGGTCTGTATCTCATTCCTCTTTGCATCACAGGGCTCAGCTCAGCATACAGTAGGCATTCCCTAAATGCTCACCGAGGAATGGCTGTGTCCCTCCAGGCTCCACACATGCTTCCCCACCTGCCCTCTCTCCTTGGGAGCCTGGGATTGTTTTCCTACCCTTCGCTTAATGAGGCCCTTGAGGCTGCTCCCGCCAACAGGCTGCCAGCAGGAGACCTAGCTCTGGGAAAAGGGCAGCAGCGAGCTCTGGGAGCGGCTGGGAAGGGCAGCTTTGTGGCTTCCAGCTCTCCTCCCACCTGTCCCACGAGGGATGCAGGCTCAGGCCCCCAAATGCTGTGTCTTCACTCCCAAAGCCATGCAAGGTAACTGCTCCGTGTTGGTCTGGGAGGTCCTGAGGGCAGAAGGCTGGACCTGCCACGCTGGGGCGGCAGTGTCAATAGAGCCTCTTCGCCAGGGCCGAACAGATGAGGGATGGGCCGCAGAGGGCAGAGGCTGTGATTTCCTAGCCACCGAGAGCCAAAGAGCCTGCTTCCCTGCTCCATCTGTGTCTCAGCTCTGCTGGCTCTTTGCAAGGAGGTTCTCTGAATTGAAGTCTCAGTCTGGTCGCCTTTCCCCTTGCGGCGCTGCTGGGCCGGGCTCCTGGAGGGTGAACATTTGGCTGGGAGGAATGTGGAAAGGTAGGGCTCTTTCAGGAAATGCAGTGAGGGGCTGCATCTGGCTCCAGGTTTCCGGGGAGAAGGGGCTGCCAGAGTAGCCTGGAAATGGCCCCATACACCTCAGGTTGCAGGAGTCCCTCCTCTCAGACTCCCTGCCCAAGAGATGAGAGACAGAGTACCGCAGCCTTTCTACAGAAGCCCTCTCGTCCTCTGTGAGCCGGAGGCCAGAGGCATCGCATCTTCTCCGGACCTTGTGGGTCTTACTTTCTCTCTCAGGCTAAATGGATCAGTAGGAGTAGCTGGAGGGACAACAGCCTTTAGACAGAGCTCCCAATTACCCAGGCACTCTGCTAAGTCCTTTACAGGTATTAGCTCATGTAACTCTTACATCCCTGTGAGGTACATCCTGTTAATTTTATCCTCATGTAACACATGAAGAAACTGAGGCTCAGAGACATAAAGAGACTTGGCTGAGTTGCTAAGTGCGAGAACCAGGATCTGAGCCCAAGCATCCCGGCTCCGAGGAAGGCCACTCTCTCAGCCCCTCCCTCTGTCAGAGGGGAGTGAGTATATGCAGCTGTCCCCTGACTCACCCACCCCTCGGTGTCGCTCCCTGACCCCGTTCCCTCGGGAGGCCACGCTGCTGCAGGGGGGTGGAAGGAAAGGAGGCTGGAAGGGCCACTGCACCTGCAGGGAGCAGGGGGGCCCTCAGGAGCCCGACGCCCAGGCAAAAGCCGCGGGAAGCCCTGGTGTTCTGGTGCGGATGGGGCGGCGGGGCACCGAAGGTCCGGTCCCAGTGTGAGCGGACCTGTGGCGTAGGCAGAGGAGGGAATCGCGACCTTGAACCCGCCGGGCCCAGCGGTAAACGACTGCTCCAGGGGCTCCCGGGCCCCGCAAACCTCTGCTCTAACAAGTGCTCCTCTCTGCCCCCCTAAGACAAGCCTGGGGCTCTTTGGGGAAGCTGAGCAATAGATAGGGTCCCCCAGAGCCACCAAGCCGTGGGAACACCCCAGTGAAGAGCCGGGCACGGTCAAGGTGAACCCACAGGTCAGGGCTGCCTCTCCCCTCCCTGCGGGCAGGGAGGGGCAGCTGGAGGCTGGGGTCTGCACCCTCCGGCAGAGGAGAGAAGGGACCCCGGCGCCCCGGGGGTGGGGAGGGGGGAGGGCAGCCTCACCCAGTCTTTGGAGGTGCCGAGCCTCTTGAGGCCGTCCAGGGGGAGCAGGTCGGCCGAGTCCTTGTGCAGGAACCGGGTGGCCTGTCTGTGCTGGCGCTGCCGGCTGCTGGCTCGGCCCCGCAGCTCTGCCTCCTGTCCCCTGTCCCCGGCATCTCCCTCCTCCCTCGGGGCGTCCGGCCGGACGCTCATGACCCCCACGGGCAGGCCGGGGGCTCCTGAGCGGTCTTGCCCACCGTCCTCTCTGCTTCCTCCACCCGGCAGCTTTCTGCCTGCAGCTCTCCCAACCGGAGGGCCTCAGCGGAGGGAAGAAAAGAGGAAGTAAATAAATAACGTGCAGGAGCGGCGACGTCAGACACCAATTTCCAGAGCTTGCAGTAGAGGGAGCGGGGCTCCGGCTGGAAAAACCCAGCCCTGGAGGAGAGGGGGCGCTGGCAGGGCTGCAGCTGGTAGGCTCTGCAGCCTCGCCAGCTCCTGGGTCCTGGCCGGAGTGGGCGGCCGCGGAGTGCTTGTGTGTGTGTGTGTGTGTGTGCGTGCGTGCGTGTGTGCGTGTGTGTGTGTGTGTGTGTGTGTGTGTGTGTGTGTGTGTGTGTGTGTGTGGCTGAGAGGGTGGGTGTATCTGTGCTGTAAACTGTCAAGGTGTCCGTGCCAGGTTGTTAGAGAGGGAGTGTGTGTCAGTGTGCGGCGGTGGCAGCCCGCGTGCTCGGGGCGTGTGTGGGATGCAGGGCGCGCATCTCTGTGCGCGTGTCTCCTGGGCTGCCCCGCCGTGCTCTCCACCTGGGGTTCTCCGCAGCCCCGGCGCTGGGACACAGGCCAACACTAGGTTCAGAACAGAGAGGGGCAGCATCACAGTGTCCCCGCTCCTCTCCTCCCTCTCAGCAGGAGCCTCCCCCCTTCCTGGGCCTCAACCTTTCAGCATCCTTTGCTTCTTTACGCTGGGTTCTGGCTTCCAGGGCTGGCTAAGAACAGCTGTGAATCTCCCCGCAATTAGGGCCCCAACTTCCTCCTCTCCTTTATGTAAGGCTCATTGAGTCCTGGCTTCTTTTTAAAAAGTTATAATTCAAGCATGCAGAAAGTTATAACTTTTTTTTCTCTTTTCATTAGAAAAGAAAAAAAAAAACTGCTACAAATATAACTGAAGCTCCTTGTGGGCCCCTCCTGCCCAGCTAACATCCCCTCCTGAATCTGGTATTTCTCACATCTTTTTCTTTTTTTTTTTTTTCTTTTTGGCCTCACCGCTTGGCTTGTGGGATTTCAGTTCCCCAGCCAGGGATGGACCCCGCGCCCTCAGCAGTGAGAGTTCAGTCCTAACCACTGGACCGCCAGAGAATTCCCTCATACCTCTCTTTATGCACATACATATGTGTGTATTCTATGCAGTGTGTCGTTTCGTCTTGCATGCCCCATTGTAGAGATTCTCCTGCAATTTGCTCTTTTTTGCTCAATATTTTGTTAGTGAGATTCACCCGTGAGCTACGCATAGCTCGAGTTAGTTCACTTTGACGCAATATAGTATTTCTCCAGTGAATACAACACATTTAGGAAATTTGGGTTATTTTTCATGCTTTGTTCTTACAGACAATGCTGCTGTGAACATTTTGGCACCCATCTCCTGGGGCGCACGTGTAAGCATTCCTCTAGAGTGTATACCTAGGAGTGGGATTGCTGGGGCATCGGGTATGCACCTTCTTCCTTTCAACACAACTTGCCCTGCGAAGTGTTTGTACTAACGTGCGCTCCACCAGCAGCGTCCAGGGGTCCTCAGCCCCATGTCCTCCCCAACACTCGGTATCAGATTTTCATAGCCCTGGCGTGTCTGCCATCAGATTTTCCACTCCAGCCTTTCGTCTTCACCGTCATCAGCGAGCACTGGCCACGGTTCTGCTGACATGCATTGGACACTCACAGGGTGAGTCCTGACCTGGGCCCTGCTCCCCGGGGCGCGGTCTGATCCAGGAGGCTCGGAGGCCCCTGCACATTCAGTCAGACAAGGCAGACATCCACTGGCCTCCTGCGGACCACATGCCTTCTTGAGGCATTTTACAACCACTGCAACTGTATTATGATTCCCATTTACAGAAGAGGAAACTAGCTAAGTGGTAGGGGTTCAGTTGTGTTCCCCCCAAATTCATATGTTAACGTCCCAACCACCAGGACCTCAGAATGTGACCTTATCTGGAGATGGGGTCTTTACAGAGATAATCAAGTTAAGATGAGGTCATCAGGGTAGCCCTACTCCAGCACGACTGTGTCCCTATTAAAAGGGGAAATCTGGACCCAGAGAGAGATGCACGCAGGAAGAGTAGCATGTGAGCATGAAAGCTGAAGATGGGGCCGTGCCTCTCAAGATAAGGAAGGTCAGAGGTCACCAGCAAGCCACCAGCAGCCGGGAGAGAGGCCTGGAACAGATCCTGCCTCACGGCCCTCACCGTGATCTTGGGCTTCCAGCTTCTGGAGCTGTGAGACAACACATTTGTCTTGTTTAAGCAGCCAAAGTTGCGGTGGTTTCTTACAGCGGCCCCAGGAAGAGAATACCCCAAGACTTAGAAAACTCGCCCCAGATTCAGGTATCGGGTTGCAGAGCTAGGAATCAAAGCCTCCGGTTCTGTCTCCCGAGTCCTGCTCGGTCTCCGTTATGCCGAAGCGAGAGCACGATGTGGAAGGTAAACGAGGACTGAAAACCAAACACTAGTGTGATTCCACTTACCGAGCTCAGCACCCCCTGGTCCTGGCTTCCTTTAGAGTCAGTTTCAGTGGAATATTCCAGCTCCCTTCCACCCCTGTGCCTTGACACCTATTACCTGCATATTTGCCTGGGATAGAGGTCGAAGAGGACCCACTGCCATGTACTGGGTTCCCTGGTTGTTTCAGTAGGATTAACCACGTGCATGGACTGATCAGCCAGTGCCCTGCGTACCAGGATGCCGGGCAGGCCCCATGCCAAAAGGCATCTCCTCCAACCTTATTCTCAGCCAGCCATTCCTTGGGTTTGAAAAGTCTTCAAGATCTTCAAGAGTCCTTTATTAATGCACTCTCTGGAGGAGTGCCGCTGTCGGTGAACAAGAATGAGGCAACTCTTGGGCCCTTAGCCACGTTGCCTCGGGCCGGGCTGACCACCTGGATGGGTGTCCCAGCATGTGGACTGCACCCAAGGGGAGAGCAGGTGCTCCTGTGGTGTAGCAGGGAGACCTGAGTGTTTGCGGTTTGGATGGGGTGAGCTTGGGGACAGCATCACCTCTTTTCCAGTGGGTTTGAGAAGGCCTGGGAACCAGCCGTGCTCAGGAAATGCCATCCTCTGGAACGCAGCTGCAGAAGAGGCCCAGCTGGTCCCCGTGTCTGTGACTCAGACTAATATTGTCTCGCTTGCCGTCTCATCATCCCACACGCTCAGGGGTAAGGAGACTCTTGCTTTTTGTGTTCCTTGGCTGCTTCCTTTGTTAATCTGTGCTTTCCCCCAGGTTGCAGGGAGCTCTTCCGAGGGGAACGTTCTGGCAATACAGAGCTCTGACCTCTTCTTTGTCAGAATGCCGGGGAATGTTTTGTGGCCCATTTATATCCTCGGCTGGACTGTCTGTGTCTTTGTCAATAACTCACCTCTCTTCCTTCCCCTCATCGTTTTCTAACCTAACCGTTGTGTAGTTCAACAAACCGATTCGTTCACAAGGAATAACTACACTGAGCTCTAATCGTGAGACGTAGGGAGAAAACTCCCCAGGACAGTATTCAGGAAGATTAAACCATCTGCATTCTTAGGAAGAGAAGGACTGGAGGTTTTCCTTTCCGAGACGCTTGGGAAATATCTGTAACTTTTCTCATTTATTTCATCTTGCGGTTCACGTCGATGTTAAAGAGAATAGATCCAAAGTGAGAAATTTTGTGAGAAAAAAATCGAAGTGTGAGATACGGCTCCCTCACTGCTTTGGTCCTCCTCTGAATTATAACAAGTTTTCCTTTCACTCAGTCAAAAAATATTTTTGGAGCCCCTACTGTGTGTGTCAGGCACTGAGCGAGGCCCTGGGGGTACAGTGGGGAGTCGGACGGAGCCCCTGCCCCCATGGAGTTCGCATCCAAAACAGAAAGGCAGACTCTAGACCATTTATGATGTTGGGTAGTGCTGAGTGCCGGAGGACAGAGCAGGGGAGAGCAGTGTTGGGGGAGGGGACAGATGACATCGTGCAGGATGAGAACAAGGTGAGGTGGAGGGCCATGCTGGTACCTGGAGGAGATGCTGCGGACGGGGGCAAGATGGGCTAGCCTGGGCCTGGGCTGACGTTCCCACACTGCACCCCAGACGGGGTAGATCTCCATCCCCCCTGTCTGGCCCGGCTCCCCCGCACCCCATGACTCGTCATTCACACCAGCAAGACGTGGAGAGAACAGAGCTACTCACCCACCCAGGACGGAACCCTTGTCCTTGCTCTCCCGGACAGCGTTAACTCACTGGGGTTAACAAGTCACCAAACCCTGCATCTGACAGACCCGAGGGGTCAGGGTCTCCTCTACTGAAAGGGAACCCAGAGCCCTGCCTAGTGGGTTCTCGGAACTGTCAGAGGGCCATGGGTCTTTGTGTTTCCAGCAACGAGGAAGGCTGAGAGGGCTCCAGGAGATACCGCTTTCTTGGCCTTCACCCTCATAGGCCCTCAGGTCTTCTGGAGAACCTTCTGCCTTGAGGTAAAACCAGACTACGTCTCATATCTGCCATGGGGTGTCAGTCATCAGTGATTCCTGATGTGCTGACTGATGCCATGGCTACTGGCCACACATGGTTATTGAGCAGTGGACATGTGGCCGGTCTGAACTGAGATGTCCTATAGGTGTAAAATACGGACTGGATTTTGAAAACAATACCAAAAGCAACGTGAAATATCTCATTAATTATTTTTATGTTGATTACATTATTTATATTGATAATATTTTGGATCTGTTGGGTTCAGTAAAACGTGCTTTTTGTTTTGTTTGGTTCTTTGCTAGTTTTGTTTTTGTTTTTTTGTTTTGGCCATGCCGTGTGGCAGTGACATGCAGGATCTTAGCTCCCTGGCCAGGGATCGAACCCGTGCCCCCTGCATTGGTGGCGCAGAGTCTTTCTTAACCACTGGACCACCAGGGAAGTCCCTTTTTCTTTTTTTTTGGGAAAATGTGTTATAAAAATTAACATCACCTGTTTAATTTTACTTTCTTAATATGGCAACTAAAAAATTTAAACTTGCATGCATGGCTCCATTATATTTCTCTTGGACAGCACTGGTCTAAACAGATTCACAGCTTGCTCCCTGGAACCTGGCATAAGCTATTCCAGCATCCCTCCACCTCATCAGGAAGTTCTTCTTTATGTCTAATCTAAACCCCTGTCGCTGTATTCAAAATCCCTGCCCTCTTGTCCAAACCTCAGTACAGATGGAGATGAACTGGTTCCCACCTTCCTTGTAATAACCTTCCATGCCTTTAAATATCTTTCACATTTTCTTTTTAAGAAGAAAGTGAAATTGTGCCATTTCTTGTCACTGATATTAGGGACGGAGAGGAGAGTTCATCTGAAATCATCCAGCCCTACCACATAAGGAAATTCCCAGGATATTCCCCATAGAATGGGTTATTCAGAGCTAGACAAGCAGCACCCTTGATCCCACGGAGGGTGAGGCCAGCCAGCTCTATTTCAGGCTTTCTCCTCTGGCCTTGTCAGATCTGCTTAAGACAGGAATGAAGCTGTTTTCCTAGCAGGCCAGGGCCAGTTTTGAAAATTTTCACCCTACCTCCACCCCAAAGAGGTAGATCTTCCAAAGACTGCCAGGCTAGGACCACTTTTTTTTTTTTTTTTTGGCGGTACGCGGGCCTCTCACTGTGTGGCCCCTCCCGTTGCGGAGCACAGGCTCCGGACACGCAGGCTCAGCGGCCATGGCTCACGGGCCCAGCCGCTCCGCGGCACGTGGGATCCTCCTAGACCGGGGCTCGAACCCGTGTCCCCTGCATCGGCAGGCGGACTCTCAACCACTGCGCCACCAGGGAAGCCCTGGGCTAGGACCACCTTTTACATTTGAGACTAGGATGCTTTGCTCCTATTTCACAGGTGGCAAAACCAAGGCACAGGGAGTTCTCTGGTGGCTTAGTGGTTAGGATTCCGGGCTTTCACTGCCGTAACCCGGGTTCAATCCCTGGTCAGGGAAAGGAGATCCCTTAAGCCACGTGGCGTGACCAAAAAACAGAACAAAACAAAACACCAAGACACAGAAAGGTGGAGGAGCACTTGTCTCTATTGATGAAAGCAGACCAGGCACAGGATGTTGAATTCGCACAAGCTTGGTCACGTTTCCCAGCTCACCTACTAGCTGGGTGACTTTGGGTGGAGTGCTTAATCGTTTGGAATCCACTTTCTCATCTGTAAAACTGAAATAACGTGTCATCTGCAGAATCTCTGTGAAGTATGAATGAGAAGCCCAACAGCAAACTGGTTAAGAGCTCTGGGGGCCTTAGTTGACTCGTCTCTAAAACGGAGAGCACGTGGGGCCTCATCGTGTTGGGAGGATTAGGCGGGCTGGTTCATGCAGAGCTTGCAACTCCTTGCCCAGCACACAGTGAGTCCCGGGTACCTGCCTGCTGTTATCTGGGAGCTGACATTCACGTACACAGGAGTGTTCTTGCGTGAGCGTGTGCACACGCGCGCACACACACATACACACACACAGGCTCTGCCCTAGCTGCCTCTCCCCTCTGCTCTCATAGTACAGCCGGGTCAGGCACCTCTCACCTTACCTCTCACACTATTTAAAATTGTTTACTTGTCCATCTTCCCACCAGGTCTTAGGCTTTGTAAGGGCAGGGTCTTGTTTGTTTGCTTGTTTTGCTCCCTTCTCTCTCTTCTTATGCACAAAGTTCCTTGGCTGAATTGTCCAGCAGGACTCCAGGACACAAGAGGAAACGCACTGTTACCACCAACGACTCAGGTGTTGAGACACTAGACCAGCTTGGTGAGCGCCCACCTGATCTTTCCAGGATCCGGCTGACGGCATAGGCGGTCACTCCAGACCCCTTTCTACTCCTCCCCTTTCCCTGGTACCCATGGGACTCATTTGCCAGCCCCCACCCCTGGGCCACGCACCCAAGTCTTGATCCTCGGGAATCTGGCAAGCTGCCCACCTGCTTCCAGACATCCTGAGCGTCGAGTACCAGCAGGGACCCCGCCTCGCCCTCCCTCTGGCCTCAGCATTTCTCTCCCCCCGCCTTGTGTTTAGCGACTTCCTTTCCTGCTTCCATTTACCTCCGTTTCCTCCTGGCCTAGGCTCCGGGCCTGCCCTGGGCACCCCGGCACCGCTCTCTAGTGATACTCCTGCTGAAGAAGCACTGACTGTTGTCCGGGAAGCCTGTCATGCTGTCTCGTGTCAGTGCTCAGTGACCGTCCAGTGGAAACCATGGTGGCCTAGGGGAAGCCACGCATCCAAACCCTGCCTTGGAATTTGAACAATGCCAGGATGCAGCAGCTGTGTCTTCCAGGTGGGCCTTTGGGAGGTTCTGCCCTGGGACCCACAGACAGTGTGTTGGCTTGAGACTAACATGAGATGGGCAACTCCGTGAAGAGCCACAGGAACCACTAAATATAACGATAAACCGGAAACAGCAATTATGTATACTGTGTAATGAAAAGCGTAAGTGACGTGGCTCAGGGGACAGCACGACCAGCAGAAGCTCAGCGGTGGAAGAGACGCAACAAGGCAAAGGGCTTGAGCAGGTGGGTCAGCGCGGGGTGGAAACAAAAGGCCAGTGCGTCCTGGGGAGGCCAGAGGTGGGTCTGGGCGGCCTGGGCAGGGAATCGTGCTCTGACTTGTCGTCGCGGAGCAGCGGCAGGACTCCCTTCCTTCCTTCCTTCCTTCCTCCCTCCCTCCCTCCCTCCCTCCCTTCCTCCCTCCCTTCCTTTCCTTCCTTCCTTCCTTCCCATTTATTTGGCTGTGCCGGGTCTTTAGTTGCGGCATGCGGGCCTTTAGTTGCAGCACGCGGGATCTAGTTCTCCCACCAGGGATCAGACCCGGCGCCCCTGTATTGGGAGCACAGAGTCTTAACTGCTGGACCACCAGGGAAGTCCCCAGTGGCAGGGCTTTCTGAGGCAGGGCAATTAGATGGGACAGCCTTGCAGTCGGGCGGGTGAGATAGAGACTGGCTGGCTCTGCGTCTCCCCCAGGGGCCCCCAGCCCCCCAGCTTCCAGCCTTATGGGCCCCAGCCCTTCCTGAGGCCCTAGTGGCTCAGCAACCTGACCTGGTCTCAGTTGCCCACTCAGCTGGAGCCCGGCTGAGGGAGAGGCAGGCTGCGGAGGGGAGGGGAGGAGAGGACCCAGAAGCGGCTCTGAAACCTCTGTGCTGGGATCAATTCGCGTCCTGAAGCTGGCGTCGTTCAGCAGAGCACGGGGTGCCCTGGGGAGGGGTGCGAGGTATGGGGCAAGCGGGCTCCAGCCCTGCTTCCCTCTCAGATCTGCTTGAGAAAGCTGCAGTGAGAGAGTAGGTCCTGAAGGTGGGCCCAGGCTGCAGGGGTCCCCCAGACCCCCGCAGAGGCTTCCGAGGACTCCATACTGAGCAGATGGGGGAGCGTGGGGGAGGGGTGATACCCATGGCTGCGGGCAGGCTGGGCTGAGGGTTGCCTTGAAGAGTCCCCAGGCCCAGGAGGACCTACGGAGGCTGTTGTCCCCAGAGCTCCATGGCCTGGTGGAGTTCAGGAATTCCAGGAATCCTGCTTCTGCATCTCTGGCTGGTGATGGACAAGGGAGCCCCTGGCAGTGCTGCCAGCAGGAAGGAGGCCGCCACCCAGAGAGCAGAGCGGAGGGTGGAGGCAGGGGTGGAAGTCCCTCATGAGGCTGGCAGCCTGGGGGAGGGGGTCTGGGTCTGCAAGGCGGGCATCTGTGGAAGCGCAGCTCACCCCTCTACCCTCCCTCCCAGCTCCGGGCTGGAGAGTGGGAGGCTTTCTCCTCCGTCTCACTCCCCAGAACTTCCTATTAACCCTCTAAGTGTGCCCTGGGCTTCTCTTGCTGGAGGTGACGAAACCCAGGCATGACGGGCAAGTAGTCTGAGAAGCAGGATGACAGCACAGGCCCCGGAGCCCTGGCTGTACCAGGAGGGCAAGGACGACCCGGCTGTGTGGCCGGAGCAAATCGCCTCGGCCTTGGGCCTCGGTTTACCATCCAAACGCTTGTTTCCCAGAGGCCTTCCCCGCTCTGACATGCCAGGATCAGAGTCAAGGGACCTCCTCCTTTCCACCGTCACTCCTGATCCAGAGCGGGGAGAACGCCCGTTCCCCAAGCCCCACCCTCCCCTAGAGAGCTCGGGAAACTCTCCTTCCTCCCTTGGCTTTGGGCCACCCCACCACAGGGAGAGGCGGCCAGGAGAAGGACCATGGTGGAATTGTAGATTTGGAACTAGAAGGAATTTTGGAAATTCTCTATACATACCCTACTTATATATATATATATATATTTTTTTTTTTTGGTGGTACGCAGGCCTCTCACTGCTGTGGCCTCTCCCGTTGCGGAGCACAGCCTCCGGACGCGCAGGCTCAGCGGCCATGGCTCACGGGCCCAGCCGCTCCATGGCATGTGGGATCCTCCCGGATCGGGGCACGAACCCGTGTCCCCTGCATCGGCAGGCGGAGTCTCAACCACTGCGCCACCAGGGAAGCCCTATATAATTATTTTTAATCGAGATGAAATTCACATAACATTTACCATCTTTTTACCTTTTAAAAATATTTATTCATTTATGTTTGGCTACGTTGGGTCTTAGTTGTGGCAACGCGGGGTCCTTTGTTGCAGTGCACAGGCTTCTCTCTAGTTGTGGCCCATGGGCTTAGTTGCCCTGTGGCACGTGGGATCTTAGTTGCCCGACCAGGGATCGAACCCGCGTCCTCTGCATTGGAAGCATGGCGTCTTAACCGCTGGACCGCCAGGGAAGTCCAGCATTTACCATGTTAAATTGTACAATCCAGTGGCATCTTGTTCACTCATGATGTTGTGCAAGCAGCACTTCTATCTAGTTCCAAAATATTTTCATCCGCCCCAAGAGAAAACCCTGTACCCATGAAGCACTCAGCCCCCATCCCCCTCCCCAGCGCCTGGCCACCACCGATTCACCTTCTGTCTCTAGGGATTCGCTTCCTCTGGACTCTTCCTAGAAATGCAATCGTACGATATGCACCCTTTTGTGTCTGGAGTCGTCCACTCATGTTTTCGAGGTTCTTCCACATTTTTGCGTGTGTCAGTGCTTCACTCCTCCATAAGGCTGAATCGTGTCCCACCCACTTATTACTTTTATTCTACAGGTAATGATTGACAGCTGCAGGTACGGAGGGCCGACGCTGTGCCCGGCACTTCGCAGGTGCGTCACTTGTTTCTTTTATTTATTCCATTTATTTTTGCCCTAGTGGCTCCCGCTGTGCAGAGGAGGAAGCTGAGAGCTTGAGGGGAAAAAGGACCCTCCCAAAGGGCACACAGCTGGTTAGTGGTTATGCCAGGGCTGGAACCCCAGTGGTGTTTGATTCCCAGGTGCTGACAGCTTGAGGAAAGTGGGCAAAGAGGGCAGTGAGCAGAAGCCAAGAGCAGCCCCGATGGGGAAGGTCACCGACATGGCGTGGGCCAGGGGCCAGGGGAGGTGAGGTGGGCCCCACCTGCAGCTTCTCCCTCTCTGGCCACTCCCCGCTGCCCCTCCCCCTCCACTCTCTGCCCCAGCCGGCCAGCACCCTGCGGACCCACGCGCTTTACCTGCCTCCACTTGAGGCCACGTGTCTCTGCCGCTACCCCCCAGTGCAAAAGCTGTGGCACGAGGGGTCAGCAGCACGGGCCCAGGCCCAAGACGATGCTCTGGGGTGACTGCTCCCACCGTTACCTTGAGTCTCCACTTTGCTCCTGTCCCTCCACCGAGGCCTGGTCAGCCTTCCTCAGACCTGACTCTCCATCCTCCAGCACAGCCTTGGCCTGACCTCTGCTCCCCCAAACCCTGTGTGGGACCTGCAGCCCAGCAGACTTGCTTCTGAGATTTGTCCAGACGTCAAGTTGTCCAGGGAGAAGCTTTCTGTATCCTGACCAATCCCAGTCTTATTCCAAATGGGTTACGAGAGCCACATGTCTTACAGCGCCTCTCCCCCTCCACACCTACTCACGCACGCGCGCGCGCACACACACACACACACACACACACCCCTTCTCCCTCCCCACTCCTTGGCAGTCTGCAGGAACTGGATCCCCCTCTGCTCTCCCCACCACACCCGTGCTCCTACCTGCCGCGAGGGGTCCTCCAAGGGTGACAGAACAAATTAGAATTTCAGTAGAATCTTCAGGAGCCTGGGGTACAGATGAAGTTGGAAGGATTGTGCAGGGGCTCGGTTCTGCAGAAGCCTGCACCTTCAGCCACCCAAGCCTTCTTGCTGAAGGTACATTGGTTGAGAACACAAGGGCTTGGGGGTCCGTATGCCCACTGCAGTCTCCACCCATCTGGAGGCTCTTCTAGATGTGTCCAGGTCTTCTCCTTCTCGCTAAGGTTTTGCCAGGATGGGCCCTGGAGAGATAATGGAGGGGCAAGACCACCCGGTCCACTAGCAGGGTCTGGTGACTCCTCACCAGGTCCTGACTCAGAGGCGCCCTGGGCAGCAAGGCCAACTTGACCGTCTTCTCCCGGTAATGAGGCAGCGGGTTTGGGCAGGGCCAGCTCCTGGCGAAATCACTGGGAAGTGGGTTGGGCATGAGCTGGAGGCCTCCAGGCTCACACCTTCCACCAGCTGAGATGTGCCGGTACCTGTCGGGGGGGAAGGGGTGTGGAGAGGACAGAGGTCAAAGGAGAGACCTGGGCATGATGGAGGGGGCAGAAGGGGAGGAGATGCTGCCTTCCGCCAGCTGTCAGCCATCAGACTGTGGAGGCCCCTTCCAGCTCTCTCCCCACCTGGATACTGACCTGTGCCCAACGGCCTGCACCTTGTGTGTGCGTTTTGGCGTTAGGCTGGTGAAATCATGTTATCTGGTGGGTCAATCTTCCATCCTTCGGACACGTAGCCTGTAAGGGGGTCGTCCAGATTCCAGCTGTCCTCCAAGCCCCACCTTCTCCACAAACGCAGTCCAGGAGCCCTTCCCACTGTGCCCTGCTGCCCTGCAACACCGGTCTCACGGCTCACTCTTCTGCAGACCTGCGGTATTTGGTTCAACACAACAGGGTTGAATGTTGGCAAATCGTTCGACGCGCTTTGCCCTGGCCCAGCAGGTATCCTCCCGTTTGCTGATCAGAGGTTCGCAGGCTTGGCTGACTGTTAGAATCACCCTGGGGAGCTTTTTAGAAACACTGGTGCCTGGACTCTCCCCCAGGCCAAGCAAGTTAGACTCTCCCGGGTGGGGCTCAAACCTCAACATTTTTCTGAAGTGGGCCGGGTGATTCTAACGTACTGTCGGACTGGAGGGAGGCGGGGTTTGCAGGTAAATGTCCTGCTTCCCCATGATCATGGGCGTCTGGAAGCCTTGTGTGGTCCTCTTGCTCAGAATGTGCTGTCTCATCTCCTAGACGGGGTTCATCTGAAGCCCCTCCAGAGCTGCTCCCCAGGGGCCACAAGACTGGGCGGGCCTCCCCTCTCACTCTCTCTTGCTGCCACCTGGTGGACTTCACATGCCCTTCGAGGTGCAGCTCCAATGCCACCTCCTCCTTTATTCCTGCTCCACGGGCGGGCTACAGCAGCAAGCCAGCGAAACCAGGACCCTTCTCGCACAGAGATGATTTATTGAGCCCCTTCTCCCTGCCAGACACCATACCCCGAAAGGTACCAGGTACATCTCCAATACACACCTGGGGAAAGTGAAGCTCAAGGAATTTAAGAACGTTGAAGTTGTGTCGCAAGTTTGCGATGGTAGATTCCAGCCTAGTTCTCTTCGACTCCCAGGGCCTGGCTGCTTCTGCCAGCATACACACATATTCCCTGTGCACCGAGCACTGGGCCAAGCTCTCTGTGGATGATACTGTATTTCTCTCCTGCTACCTTTATAGAGCATTATGTTGGCTGTGAACTTGTCTGATTCCTGGGTCCGACAGGAGGGGAGGTGGAGCGTGGTGGTTAAGAATGAAGCCCTGGATCCCTGGTGGCGCAGTGGTTGGGAGTCCGCCTGCCGATGCAGAGTACACGGGTTCGTGCCCCGGTCCGGGAAGATCCCACATGGCGCGGAGCGGCTGGGCCCGTGAGCCATGGCCGCTGAGCCTGCGTGTCCGGAGCCTGTGCTCCGCAACGGGAGAGGTCACAGCAGTGAGAGGCCCGCGTACCGCAAAAAAAAAAAAAAGAAAAAAAGAATGAAGCCCTGGAGCTGTGCTCCCTGGGTTCAAATCCCAGCTCTGCTCTTACTGGCTGTGCAAACTTGGGCAAGATACTTGACCTCTCTGTGTTTCAGATGCCCCATCTGTAAAAGGGGGTTGATAATAGTAGTTTCTATTCAGGGAGTAGTGGGAGGATTAAGTAATATAGTAAAGTGATTAGAACCATTTGGCTGTGAGGTGTTTGAGCAGCGATCTGAGTCTTCCCCACGTCCGTGTGTCCAGAGTTAGTACGGAGTAGCCGTCAGTGGTCAGCGTTGCAAGACAGCAGAGAGAAGTCGAGGTCCTAGTAATCGTCTCTCAAAATCACCAACTGTTGGCTTTTTCTTTTAAAGATTAAACACCTCCGCAGCCTCCCACTCCAGTCCCTTGGGGCTTCTGTCAATGGGATTGGAGTTTGAGACACGCTTTGCATTCCTCTCCCTGTTTCCTGCCACCCACGCCCAGAGCCTAGAGGGCAGCGGAGTGGAGACGCCCCGTGCATACCCACAATGGGCAGGGAGGGAGAGTCCCTCCACACTCCTGCCTCTGCTCACACCAGCCACCCCTCCTCTCGACGCTTCCGAAGCCTTCCTCCCCTCCCAGCCTCTACCCCTCTAGCCCGCCTCACGAAGCCTTCCTGGGGCGGTGCTCCAGACGACACCCTCCCCTTCTGAATTTCTGTAATAACGTCTGTGTTTGCTATGGTGACTTTATGTGTCCGTTCACCCACTTTATCTTCACGCAGTGAGGTGGGCACAGCACTCACCACTCCCCCCTTCCCCACCCATCTTTCAGCAACCATCGAACTGAGTCTGGAAGAACTAAGCCATTTGCCAAAGTGACACAGTCTGGAGTTTAATCCAAGCTTCTGCCTCGGGCTCTCGGCTCTTTCTATTAATAATTGACGTCCTCACAACACCCGTTGTCTGTCTCACGCTTTGGGTACTTGGCACACGCGGGCTGGTGTTGAGAGCTGTCTTTCCATGCACGTGTGTTGGTACCTGCCTTTCAGAAGCTCCTTGAGGGCAGGGACTGAATGACATTTCTCTGTATCCCTGGGTCCTGGCAGGCATCAAGTATCAATACACAGCTGTCTCCCCTACATTTTCGTTAAGTAATCAAGCCCCGCCCCTGGCTGTCATTCCCTGGCCTCCACCCGGTCCCTCCAGCTATGTTTGGACAGAGTTGAGTTTTCAGGTGACCAGAGGAGGGACGGTAAGACGTCAGAAACAGGAATCGGAAAGAGGGAGGGGTCCCCTGGGCACGGGTGGGTTGGGTGGGCTCCCCGAGGAGGGAGCTCCTCTTACTTCTTGAAGTTCTTCGGGGGCAGGGCATTGCCGTTGGCATCGAGCAGGGGTGCCCTGACCTCACTCCTCAGCGTGAGCTTCCCCACCTCTCTCAGCTCCTTCACTGTCCTGAGAATCACCTGGTGCCTCCTCTGTGCGTCCAGAAAGAGAGGAGCACAGGAGATGAAGATCAGAAAGCTGTTTTGACCCATCCAGGACGGAGGGGGCACCGGGGGCTCTGCCGGGGGTGGCGGTGGGCCCTGGAATCCGTCAACCAGTGCCAGACATTGCTGTCATAGGGCCTGTCAGGCCTGGCAGGGAAGGTGGCCGGCAGACGTCCCACATGCAGCCACGTGTGGAAGCCCCAGGTGTGCTGGGCCGCATCCTTCCAGGGGCAGGCCAGTCGATGACGCACCTTGGCCTTCATTTCCACGCAGGGTGGCAGCTTCAGGGCCAGCTGGTGGTAGGTTTGCCGGGTGAGGCCGGGCAGCTCTGAGGACTCCCTGGGGAGGACGAACTCGCGTTGAGCCCACGTGTGGGGCGTCGGGAGGGTCTCGTGGGCGTGGACCATCTAGGGAGAGACAAGGGAGCCTGGGAGCCCTCTGCCTCTCCTCGGCTGGAGCGGACAAGCTGCCCGCGGCCTCCAGACCCAGATTCTCATCGGGACCGGGTGGCCAGGGGCGGGGGGGTTGGGACAGGACGGGACGTTTTCTCGGTTCTTGCCCAGAGCGCGTGGCCGCTTGGTATGATTTGCACGCGTCCTCATAGACTGTCCTCTGTCCATCTATCAGGTGTGTTTTCCCAGGCTCTTTCCTCAGCTGACATTTTCTCTTTCCTCACTCTGCCTTCACCATCCCCCCCTCCTGGGGCCCCCGTTCCTGCCTGGGGTCTGGCGCTCCTCTCCAGGCACACTGGACCTGAGGTGGTGTGAGGGGAAACGCCCCTTCCAAGCAGAGTGCAGAAGGGAAACCATTCTCCAGGGAATGGGGTGGAGCTTTTCTGCCCCGCCCCTCCCGTCCCCCGCTGCTCTGTCATTGGTGCATCCCCCTCGTGTAGGAAGCATCCAGATGTGGGTTCCTTTCCTTTCTGGCGCCCCTCCACCCCCCGTGAAATAAACAGTGGCAGATATATACTTGACACTTTGCGAAATACTTATCCTCCTCTCATTTAACCCTCACACCTTGCGAGTAAGTGTTCTTGTTGCATCTCAAAGATGCAAGAAGCAAGGCACGTGAGGGTGAATAACTTGCCCACAGCACAGAGTGAGGGCAGCAGAGCCGGCACTGAGTCTGTGCCACTCAGGACACCAGGCTCCTCCAAATGCCTCTGCGTCCCACTAGGACTTTTCTCGTTCTTTCTTTTTTTTTTTTGCAGTACGCGGGCCTCCCACTGTTGTGGCCTCTCCCGTTGCGGACCACAGGCTCCAGACGCGCAGGCTCAACGGCCATGGCTCACGGGCCCAGCCGCTCCGCGGTATGTGGGATCTTCCCGGACCGGGACACGAACCCGTGTCCCCTGCATTGGCAGGCGACTCCCAACCACTGTGCCACCAGGGAAGCCGCTAGGACTTTTTTTTTTTTTAATTTATTTATTTATTTTTGCTGTGTTGGGTCTTTGTTTCTGTGTGAGGGCTTTCTCTAGTTGCGGCAAGCGGGGGCCACTCTTCATCGCAGTGCGCAGGCCTCTCACTATTGCGGCCTCTCTTGTTGCGGAGCACAGGCTCCAGATGCGCAGGCTCAGTAGTTGTGGCTCACGGGCCTAGTCGCTCCGTGGCATGTGGGATCCTCCCAGACCAGGGCTTGAACCCGTGTCCCCCGCGTTAGCAGGCAGACTCTCAACCACTGCGCCACCAGGGAAGTCCCAGGACTTTTCTGATCCCCAAAACTCACCTGTTGCTTGGGCCCAGTCCCCTAAGTCATGTCTACACGCACACTGCAGGGGTGGGTCTGGATGTCATAACCAGACATTTCCTCTCCTCTGCCCTGAGCTCCGTGTTCACAGGGTCATAGGACAAGGGTTCACGGGCCCAGAGCTCTGCTGCCCGGGAGAAAGCATGGTCCACCCCAGGGCGGGCAGGGGGCAGGCGGGGGGTGGGGCTGGGGACAGCCTCTCACCCAGTGTGGTACAGAAAGGCAGCTGCAGAGATGCGGCCCCGCCCACCACCTTCAGGAAAGGTTCTCTGATGCGGGGCGGTCACGCTGCCCCCAGGGCGATCTCTGCCGGTTGCTGGCCATTTTCCTGGGCTTCCCTGAAGGAGGGGCAGCTTTGTAGGGAAGACCTTCTTGCCAGCACTGTTTGCTGCTGGGGTTGCCATGGTGATGCTTCCTGGGTGGAGACGCAGGGAGGAGGCCCTTACCTCTCCCTGGGAGGGCTCACCAGTCCCTCGGGCCCTGGCTGCCTTTCAGGTGAGGCAGGTGGGGAATAGGGCTCGTAACAGGAGCTGCTTCGAGGTGGGGGGCAGAAAAGCAGGGCGGGCTGGCTCCCAGGCCTCCGGTTGGGGGTGGAGGTGGTCATGAGGCGCCTGTAACTGGGCCCATCCTTCCCTAATGTTGGTGGGCGCGTGCCCCTGGGTAGGCCTTTCTTCAGGGAGCCCTGGAAGGCCTAAGTGACCCAGCAGGTTCAGAGGTCCCCAAAAGAGGCTGGCTGTGCAGGCCCGGTACTGGGGAAACTGCCAATTGACTGCTGAGCTGGGACGTGCCAGGGCGGAGGAGGGAGGTGACGGGCCACAGCCCTTTGCACTCTCCTTCCAGGGCTCCGTGTTGGCTTCAAGCCTTGCATCTTCCCTGTCACCACCATTTTCATCGTCACCCACTTTCCTTCCCAAGCCCCCTCACACCGTAGGGACCAGACACCAGCGCGCCACAGACCAGCATGTGCCCCTGGGCTTTATTGAGTAGGTAGTTACAGTAGTGTTTTGGAGCTGGGGGCTGTGCACGCGGTCAGCTGGGGCCCAGGGCGGCTCTCTGCAAAGCTGGGTTCTCTGCAAAGCTGCGGCACCAGCGCAGACAGGCAGGCAGACAGGCCAGCCGGCCTCCGCCTCCTAACTCGTCTCTCTGGCATGATCAGGGACCTTATCAGAGAAACGTCTCTCGGGCACATCTGGGCACCCACTCTGCTCCAGGTGCCTCCCTGCCCCCGCCCCACTCTTGACCCATAATAAGAGACCCTTTCACCAGCATTTCTTTTTGCAGGAAAGCTGACTTGGAAACGTGGGCAGGTGGGAGGCAGTGGCAGTAGGAGGGATCCTGGCAGGCTGACTGGCGTATCGGGGCACCTACAGTGAGGAACCCTTGAGGGAGGGACCTGGGAGGAACTGTGCACTGCAGCCCTTCCTACTGCAGGAACCAAAAGCAAGTAACAGAAGCGAACTGAACCTCCTGGTTATCGTGACCCCCTTCTGGCAGTCTCTAGATAATGATCTAAGGAGATAGGTTTACGTTTATAATTAGAGGATAATTAGGAACATATACACCATTTACAAGGGCCACCCTGCCCGCAGCAGGGAAGGTGGGGGGTGGCTGGGCACAGGCACAAACAGTCGGGGGCGGGGGGGGGCTCCTCATCTCTTTTCACCCTTGTTTTTGCTGTTCCCACCCGCAGCTCCTAGTAGGGAGGGAGGAATCAGATTCTCTTGGGGAGTGGGTGGCACGGAGACTGGTCACCAGGACCTCGCGGCTTGCAGAAGGCCCAGTGGCGGCTCTGGCGTGACGCCAGGCCAGGTGGGCTGGAGGAGCAGACGGCCCCCGCCTGCTGTCCTGGCGCAGAGCGCCCGGAGAGCCGCCGGCTTGAGCGGTGCGGTCCTGTCTCTACCGCAGCTCGGGGATGAACTGAGCCCAGCCGACGTCGTCGGAGCCCAGCAGGTCCTCCTCCAGGCCGGGGAAGCTGATGTCCAGCAGTATCTTGCTGAGGCTGTCATTCATCGTGTCCAGGACCAAGCCTTCTGTTAGAGAACGGTTGGCCGAGAGGCCGGCAACCTGCGGCTCGGAGGAGCCTGGCTTGGGGACCTCCATATCTGAGGAGGGACAGCCGCTGAAGGGGTCAGCAGTGATGTCAAAGGGCTCGGAATTGAGGAGCTCTCGGGGGGAGTCAAAGAGGGGGACGCTTTTCAGCGGGGTGGCGCTGAGATCCGCCAGCTCCAGCGAGTCCGGCAGGGGCCCAAAGGCACCCTGGGGGGTTCGTACGGGGCTGAAATCGAGCCCCCCAACTTTGGCCGGGGGTGTGAGCCTCCAGGATTCGGGGGTCACGGAGAGGGCAGATTTGCTCGGGGTGGAGGAGATGGGCAGCATCTCCTTGATGGGTGTCTTGAAAGGCCCGCCCTCCTCCTGGGAGGAGCCAAGCTGGGAGGCAGGCTGCGAGGACCCTGCTGTGGCTCGACGGGAAGTCCCGGGGCCCTCGGAGAAGAGCAGCTCCGGCTCCTCCAGACAGGGGGGCAGGAGGTGCTGTTTCCTTCGAGACCGGCTCATCTCCCTCCTCTCCCTGCGTTTGATGACAAGCAGGTCAGAGACGCAGCGGGCTGGGGACTTGGGCCCGCTGTAGGACTTCTTGGGCCTGGGGATGGGGGAGTGGGACGAATCCTCCCAGGAGGGGGACGATTCCTCCTTGACAGATGGGCAGGGCGAGGGCCACTCTTCCAGGGGCGGGCTCTCGACTTTGATGGGTCTCCCTAAGTGTGGCGTTTCCTCCCCAGGCTGCACTTCTTCCTCCTTGATGGACTGGACTGGAAGCAGAGGAGACAGCCCTTCTCCAAGGAGGAGCTTCTCCTCTTTCACTGGTCCTGCCGTGGGCAGAGGGGCGACGCCCTCGTCCGCGAGCAGCACCTGGAAGGGAAGCAGGTTAAGGTGAAAGCCAGGTCTGGAGATTCAACCAGGCAGCGGGTGGGACACAAGTTCATGACTAAGACAAGTGACATGCGGGTACTCATCCTCTTTTGTCTTTCTAAAGTCTTCAAGACTATTAGACATGAGACTAGATGATGAAGGTGGTAGTTCAATTCTGGGGGTAAAAGACTGGGCTTCCCTGGTGGCGCAGTGGTTAAGAATCCGCCTGCCAATGCAGGGGACACGGGTTCGAGCCCTGGTCCGGGAGGATCCCACATCCCGCGGAGCAACTAAGCCCGTGCGCCAGAATTCCTGAAGCCCTGGCGCCTAGAGCCCGCGAGCCGCAACAAGAGAAGCCACCACAAGGAGAGGCCCGCGCACCGCAGTGAAGAGTAGCCCCCGCTCGCCGCAACTAGAGAAAGCCCACCCACAGCAGCAAAGACCCAACGCAGCCAAAAATAAATAAGTTAAATAAATAATAATAAAATTAAAAAAAAAAAGACAGCGTTTCCTGTGGTGCTGGCATAATTAGTATCCATCTGAGAGAAAATAAATGGCTGTTTCATACCATATACAAAGACTTAAACAGAAGAATTAAAACCACACAAATCCTGAAAGAGAATCTAGGAAACTACATGTACAATCTGAGGGGCGGGGGGTGAACTTCTTAACCAAGACTGGAAACCCAGAGGCTGTAAAAGAGAAGAGAGACATACTTGACTCCATAAAAATGTAAAATCGGGGCTTCCCCGGTGGCGCAGTGGTTGAGAGTCCGCCTGCCGATACAGGGGACGTGGGTTCGTGCCCCGGTCCGGGAGAATCCCACATGCCGCGGAGCGGCTGGGCCCGTGAGCCCTGGCCGCTGAGCCTGCGCGTCCGGAGCCTGTGCTCCGCAACAGGAGAGGCCACAACAGTGAGAGGCCCGCGTACAGAAAAAAAAAAAAAATCTTAAAAGACAGGTTAATATTTTAATAACAAAGAAATCACAAATTATTAGCAAAACCCTATAGGAAGATGGGCCATGTCCATAAATAATCGTCTCACAGTGAAAAATTCCCAGTGACCAAACGCAGTGAGCAGGTGCTGACTTACCGATAAGCAAAGGATGATAGAATGAAACAAGGAGCTGTTCTTCATACACCACAGAGGGGCAAATATTAAAAAGACTGATAACACCCATGGCTGGCAAACATAGGTCTTGTTGGTGGATGTGTGAATTATCACAGATTTTTCTGGAAGCCAATCTTGCAATATTTAATAAACTTTAAAATAACTGTTCACTCAGCAATCTCATGTCTGGTTCTCCCACAGAAATAAAAACACTAGTAAGAAAGATACTTGCAAAGATATTTATTGCAATGTTCGCCATAGGGCAAAAAGACCTAGAAACATAATGTGCCCGTGAAAGCAGAATGGTTGGAAAACGTACAGCAGAGCCACACCATGGAATATTATGTAGCCATTAAAAAACAATGCAGGGCTTCCCTGGTGGTGTAGTGGTTAAGAATCCGCCTGACAATGCAGGGGACGCAGGTTCAAGCCCTGGTCCGGGAAGATCCCACATGCCGCGGAACAACTAAGTCCATGCCGCGGAACAACTAAGTCCATGCGCCACAACTACTGAGCCTGTGCTCTAGAGCCTGCAAGCCACAACTACTGAGCCAGTGTACTACAACTACTGAAGCCCACGCACCTAGAGCCCGAGCTCCGCAACAAGAGAAGCCACCACTGTGAGAAGCCCACGCACCGCAACGAAGAGTAGCCCCTGCTCGCCGCAACTAGAGAAAGCCCGCGTGCAGCAACAAAGACCCAATGCAGCCAAAAATAAATAAATAAAATAAATAAATTAAAAAAAAAATGCATTAGGGAGTTCCCTGGTGGTCCAGTGGTTGAGACTCTGCGCTTCCACTGCAGGGGGCACGGGTTCTATCCCTGGTTGGGGAACTGAGATCCCACATGCTGCCTGCCACGGCTAAAAAATAAAATTAAAAAACAAAAAAACCCCTCAAAAAAGTAAAAAACAAAAAACAATAAATTAAAGTGATGCCAAGTGACTTGGGAGAATTTCCCTGGGGCAGAAAGTGTGTGTAGGGCCTCCCTGGTGGCATAGTGGTTAAGAATCCGCCTGACAATGCAGGGGATACAGGTTCGAGCCCTGGTCCGGGAAGATCCCACGTGCCGCGGAGCAACTAAGCCTGTGCGCCACAACTACTGAGTCTGAGCTCTAGAGCCCGTGAGCCACAACTACTGAAGCCCGCGCGCCTAGAGCCCGTGCTCTGCAACAAGAGAAGCCACTGCAATGAGAAGCCCGCGCACCACAACGAAGAGTAGCCCCCGTTCGCCGCAACTAGAGAAAGCCTGCACACAGCAGCAAAGACCCAACACAGCCAAAAATAAATTAAAAAAAAAAAAAGTGTAATACGATCCCATTTTCAACGCTGTGTGTGGTGTGTGCGTGTATAACATGGCTGTGGCGATCGGTGTATGCAGAGCATACTAAGAGCATGAACAAGTGGGAGAAAGCATGCTAAACTGTCAACATGGCTTATCACGGGGAGCAGGGGCGACATGGGTGAAGGTGAGGCGAGGGGAAGCAAAAAGAAGAAAAGGAGATGGAAAAGACTGCATTGAAACGAAAACAGTGTACATGCTACAACCACAGGAATGCATTTATGTAAAATTATCTATGCTCGTAGGTATACTTTTATGTATATTAAAATGATACATATATATATTTTTTGCGTTATGCGGGCCTCTCACTGTTGTGGCCTCTCCTGGTGCGGAGCACAGGCTCCAGACGCGCAGGCTCAGTGGCCATGGCTCACGGGCCCAGCCGCTCCGCGGCATGTGGGATCTTCCCGGACCGGGGCACGAACCCGTGTCCCCTGCATCGGCAGGCGGACTCTCAACCACTGCGCCACCAAGGAAGCCCTAAAATGATATTTTTTAAATTAAAAAAACAAAAGCAAAAACAGGGACTTCCCTGGCTGTCTAGTGGTTAAGGCTCCATGCTTCCGCTGCAGGGGGCAGGCGTCTGATCCCTGGTCCGGCAACTAAGATCCCGCATGCTGTGTGGTACGGCCAAAAAAACCCCAAAACTAAAAAACCAAAAACAACAGAACAAAACGAAAACAAAAAACAAGAGCAAACCCAAGGCTCTTTATCTGGAGCCCCCGCTACTTCCATCTCAGAGAAAGGGGCACAGGGGCCCTTCCTGTACTTGTTACAGGCCAGCTCCTGCTCGCAAATCCTTCTCCGCATCACGGCACGGTCCTCACTCACTGTCCTCAGCCCTCGAGGCTAGACCACTGATGCTCAACCAGGAGCAACTCCCCCCAGGGGACATCTGACAACACCTGGAGACATTTTAATTGTCACACCAGGCGGTGCCCCCGACATCTAGTGGGGAGAGACTAGGGATGCTGCTAACACCCTTCAGTGCACAGGGCAGCACCCCTCCACCCCCAACAAAGAATTATCCAGCCCTAAATGTCAGCTGTATGGAGGCTGAGAAACCCAGAGCTAGACTGGCCCATCACTAGACCATGGTTACTGGGGGCCTCCAGGGCATGCCCATTATAAAGCCCTCTCCAGGGACCTCCCTGGCGGTCCAGTGGTTGAGTCTTCGCGCTTCCAGCTTCCAGTGCAGCGGGTGAGGGTTCGATCCCTGGTCGGGGAGCTAAGATCCCTCAGGCTGCGTGGTGCAGCCAAAAATAAATAAATAAAAATTTAAAAAAGAAAAAATAAAGGCCCTCTCCACACCTGCTTGCTGCCCAAATCTACTTTGTAAAACCTCCTTCCCTGTGAACTCCTCCTGAACCGTCCCAGCCCATCTGTTATAATCACCCTTGTCTGAGCTCTTGTAAACTCATCAGGCATGAGTGGGCCCTCCAACATCCCTTACGTCCTACGGCAGGTTCCTTGTTAGCTCTTATGATGCTGTTGCACTTTCCTATGCGCCGGTGCCTTGTCCCAACTAGACGTATAAGCTTCTCAAGGGACACTTGGCAGAATCTCTAATTGACTGGACTCTCTGCTCAGAGAGAACCCGAGGCACTGACCTTGGGGGCGATGCGGACTCGCTTGCTGTGGCGGGCGAGCTCTGAGCTCATGAGTGAGGCTGCCAGGGGCAACGGCACCTTGACCGAGGGCTGCAGCACCAGGGACTGGTTCACTGGGAACTGGATGGGCACCAGGTACGAGCTGACCCGCGGCAGCAGAGGCTTCATCTTCCGCCCTGGGGGGGACCGGGAGGGGTCAGGAGCAGGACCCAGGGACAGGCCCCTTCCAGGCTACGGGATCTTTGCTCTCCTTCCCTGGGCTGGGACCCCCGAGTCTGCTCCCTACAGGTGCGCCCCCTGGGACCAGGCTCCCCCATACTAACGTGCACCCAGGGGGAGTTCGGTTTTGATGGCCACGTTCCGGCGGAGCTCAGGGTTGGGTCGTTTCTGCTGCTGTTTGGGGCAGAGAGGGGGAGAAAGAGACCAGGTCAGAGACGCAGGGGGACGAGGCAGGCGACCCCACCAGCTGCTCTGGTACCGGGCATGGAGCAAACCGACCGCCTGACCCTGGGCAGGTGGTGGCACAGACACATGGCAGTGGGCGGTCCTACCACCTCATCCAGGTGTCCTCACCCCCGGGATGCAAAGCACGGAGCTCTATGAGGGGCAGAGAAAAGCCAGGTAGAGAAGTGAGAGCAAAGACGGCCGCCCTCCAGGCCCGTGCCATGCACCGTGGTCACCATCTTGCAGGGAGACTATGGCGGGTTCTCCTGCCACGCGCCGCGCTGCTTGGGGCACCGTGATGAGCCCACGGGAGCAGAAGGAGGTGGAGGTCACGTGTCCTGAACACCCAGCAGCTCAGGTGCCCTGCGTTCAGGGCTGGCAGGCACACAGCCACAGGCTCCCTTTCCTGCTAATGTCTTGTCCCTGTCACCGAAGCCATGCTGAGCGTGGAAAGGAGGCAAGGCCGAGCCCCGAGCGGGAGGGAAAGAATCTTACTGATTCCAAGTGCTCGGGCGATTGTGGAGACCCTGGGTCCAGTGGCTGGTGGTGGTCAGGCATCGTGGGAGAGAAACAAGACGGAGTTACCACCAGTGCAGTCAAGCTGACCAGACCGGGTAAACCTATTCCTGATGAACGCCGAGGGCCACCCTCAACAACGGTCCCTCCCGGGAGGACGAGGGCAGCTAGCGGCGCCCTTGTGGGCGCTCTGAAACTCCAAAGCAGTCGCTTCTGATGAGAGATTCAGGGGGCTTCGTTTCTGCTCTCCGGCCTAAAGAAGGGCTTTTCAAAAACCAGGTTTCCCAGACTTCCTCTGTAAGAATCACCTGAGATTCTTGCTAAAAACACATATTCCTGGGCCCATCCCAGGCCTACTGAGTCAGAAGCCCCAAGAGAGGGGCCCAGGAGGCTGTATTTTAACAAGTGTTCCAGGCAGTTCTTATCACAGGGCAACACTGCCCCAGGAGGTCCCGTGTTTGGATCAGAGAGTCCTCTCTGTGGCCTGGTCTAGCAGAGAAGCGTACCATCCCTTACGGGCTGGCTGGCCTTTAACTCTACCCTGATCGGATGAGCTCGTCCCAAGAGGACTTCTTTCCTTTCGCGATGGATCTCATGACCTCCAACACTGGCCTATTTGGATGCTTACCTTAAACACCTGGTCCAGCGTCAAGTAGCGATTGGCACTGGGGTGGATGGTCCAGAAGGAGACCTTGCCGTTGGCTGACGTCTCGCGGACAAACATGTCGTGGAGGGAGAGGTTGTGGCGGATGGAATTCTGGAAGTAGAGGATGCCACTCATCAGCTACTTTGGCTTTGCAAACACCACCGCCGACGTCCCCCAAGGAAATCAGGCCCAGGCCTTGTGTCCTCGTAACCGTGCCTATTGGCAGCTCCTGTGACACTCCGCGTGGCGGAGCTGGCAACCGGAGCCATCAACCCGTCTGCCCAGTAGGGACAGAGACTGGGGCCATTCCTGAGGGGGCGATAAAGCAGAGACCTGGACAGCTGTCAGGGGCTGGGAAAGAGGAGTGAGGCTGTGGGTGGCAACCAGTAGCCAGAGAGGCGAGTGAAGAAATTACGATGCCAGGGAGCTCCCTGGGGGCCTAGTGGTTAGGATTCTGGGCTTTCACTACTGTGGCCCAGGTTCAATCCCTGGTCGGGGAACTGAGATCCCACAAGCCACGTGGCATGGCCAACAAAGAGAAAAATTATGCTGCTGGGGAATTCAGTTGAGGTGAGTGTGAGGTTAACTGTCTTGCTGTGGGGAAAAAAATACAAAAGCCCGCTGGCCTGGGACAGAGCATCTGTTGGGGCACCTACGCTGCGGCTCTGAGTCCCGTGTGAGCTATGGCTCCCAGGCATCTGTGTTCCCGTGAGCGGGAGGAAAAGATCCCTGCCTTCTGGAGAAGAAATGTGACTTTATAGAAGGTGAATCTTTGGATCGTGAGGCCTACAGATTTTTTTTTCATTAATATATTTTCACAAAGCTACTTAGTCACTCCAGCTGCTGTTCAGTGTAGCACAGAAGTGGGCTCTGTGCTGTACTGGAGTCTCCATCAACCCAGGGTAGCGACAGGTGACGTGGTTACAGGGCTGTTAGTGATGCTTTTGTCTGGATTCGGCAGGATCGAGTCCCAATCCAAAAGATACGGTTGTTGAAGGTTCTAGCATCCTTGGCACTTAACTGCTCCCTCCGCACCTGACACAGACTACTGCCCTTCCGTGTAGACAAACTGTTGGGCCGGACTGACCTTGACTGTGGCTGTTACAGGACACGGTACCTTCCAGCCTGGCTTGGCGATGTGCTTGAAGTAGGGGAAGTGGTCCTCGATCCAAGTGTAGATGTCTTTCAGGGTCATGCGCTTCCTCTCCGTACTGTTGATGGCAAACTGTATCATGGCCATGTAAGAGTAGGGTGGCCGCTCAGACACGGAGTCCGGCCAGGTTGCCGATGCTCCCAGGGGCCCCTCAACCTGAGCGTTCTGAGAAGCCAAAGGGAAAGAGAAAAGGCGATGACATGGAGAGTTCACAGGACCTCGCCCGCCCCACCCCACCCCAAAGAACATCCCCTAGAGAAACATTTTATCCCATAGAATTGTACTGGAAACAAATCACCTGAGACCACTATTCCATGGAATAAAATTTTAGAGTTAGGGAGAATCTTAGAGGTGATTTAATCCAGTCTCCAAACATAGAACCACTTCTCTGTCGTCAGTCCTTTTTTTGAAGATATTGCCCAATAATAATTAGAAGTCCAGTCTTTGTCAGTTGAAACCTCTCAGGAAAGTCTGGGTACATGTTATGACTCTTAAAGCATCAACTGTATGTTAAAACTACACCCATTTTTCAGACCTGAGCGTCGAGGGACTTAGGTCTTAGTCTGATTTCTACTCCTGATGTGATGTGAATAAACCCACCTCCTTTCAATGTTTGTACAAGAGAAATATTCCCAAGGGTATGGGACAGACAAATGTCAGCAGGGCACACATCTGGCTAAGTCGCAGGCAAAGATCTGATCATCCATGTTTTAGAAAATTGAGCTATAACTTTGTAAAGTACACAAGTTCTAAGTGAACAGCTCAGCTTTCACTTATGTACACATCCACGTAAATTTTCCCTTTTAAAAACTGTTGAGTGAAGTAAGTCAGAAAGAGAAAAATAAATACCGTATGCTAACACATATATATGGAATCTAAAAAAAAAAGGGTTCTGAAGAACCTAGGGGCAGGACAGGAATAAAGACGCAGACGTAGAGAATGGACTTGAGGACATGGGGAGGGGGAAGGGGAAGCTGGGATGAAGTGAGAGAGTGGCGTGGACATATATACACTACCAAACGTAAAACAGATAGCTAGTGGGAAGCAGCCACGTAGCACAGGGAGATCAGCTCAGTGCTTTGTGACCCCCCAGAGGGGTGGAATAGGGAGGGTGGGAGGGAGGGAGATGCAAGAAGGAGGAGATATGGGGATATACGTATATGTATAGCTGATTCACTTTGTTATAAAGCAGAAACTAACACATCATTGTAAAGCAATTGTACTCCAATAAAGATGTTAAAAAAATAAAAATTATTTAAGGAAAAAATAAAAAGATAAAAAAATAAAAATTGTTGAATGATGGATTAAAGGGTATATACAAAGGGCAACCATGAAGAACAAACCCAGGCTACACAAATTGCTGGAGAGGTATTTAAAATTCACAACTAACTCATTTTATTTGCTATTAATTTATCTTCTAATAAAACAATCTTGTTAAAAATGCTGTATTCCTTTCATACTGTTGGGATACCTCTTTAAAGTTCAAGTGGCTTTCCAAACTGAGACCTCTTCATTATTTCCTGAATACTTACTCAGTACCTCCTAAGGGCACAGTACTAAACCCTGTGCTGATGGGGTACAGAGTGAGCCACAGGAGTCTGCCCTCAAGGAAATTTCACAGGTAGGAGCGAGCGAGGTGTGGGGGGTGGGGGGGGGTGGGGAGGATCCCAGGTAGAAAGGGAGCTCCAAATTATATAGAATCACACTAAGTGAGTGCTAATACCAGAACTTGGAAATTCTACTCCACAGGCCACTTGATTTCCCTTCTTAGAAATTCCCTGCACCAGCTCTGACTGCCCTAGTGAGTGACGGGACAGCTCACCTTAGCCTGACTCCGCTCCAGGTGACGATTCTCCTTCTCCTCTGCCTCTTGCTTGATGCTGCAGGAGCCCAGCCCATCGGAGGTCATCTTTCCAAGCCACTGGATGTTTGTCAAGCTGTTGTCTAGCGTGCAGCCGGCTGCCTCGCCGCCAGCTACAGGGGAAACAACCCAAGACGCCGCTTAGCTGCCTGGTCCCGAGCCCAGCAGGCCCGGTGAAGCTGGCAGTTAGGGATCACCTCTGCCCTGAGGGACAGGGAACACATCCCGGGTACTCTGCCCCATTAGGATGTCAGGAGAAATTCAGGAGCACGGTTCAAGTTGCATTTCAGTCTGAGCCACACTGAGCCTTAGAGCTCAGTCAAGGTGACCTTATAAAAGCATGACTGAGCATCTCAACAAAGAAAGTCACTTTTCCTCCTTACGCTTTCTCCTTCATTAAGATGGAGAAAGATTCCTATTTCCTTATGTGGTCAATGCAGAGGATAACTAGAAACGATAAACAAATCCTTTTCCAATGTAAAGAAGGGAGTAGAAATGCTAAATTACATTGCAACCCCTTTGACAGTGCCCAAAGGATCCGGGTCAAGGTTTTAGGATGAAGAAAGGCAAGACTTTCCCCCGGTTCGGGCAGACGCCTGTGTGTCCTAAGCGTCAATGTGGCGGACTGCAGTCCTCACCACCAGAGAGGGAAGGCTAGCTCCCCAGCCCTTTGCCCTTTGCCTACAGACCACATACCACAGTTCTCCCATCTCTGCCCGGGAAGGGCTCCAGCTGGTCTAGGAAGATTCACGTCCTTGGATGCAGACTTTGGTCCCAGGGCCTCGGTGATCACTTCTGTCCTCTTGGGATCATTGCTGGCTTGGCCTTGAGGCTGGGGTCCTGGAGGGCGAGTGGGGGCTCCGCCGCAGCTGATGAGGATGAATTTATTGGGCCCACTGCTGCCACTCTCCTTTCCTTTGGCAGTCAGCGCTGTGATGATGCTCTGGACATTGGCATTCTTGGGCACGGCCACCACTTGCGTGTTGGGCATGGTCGGGTGGTTAATCATCTTGATCCCGGCTGGAAACTTGCAGGGGTTGGACTCGGCCACCTCCTTGGAGGCCTGCGGTTGAGCAGGCTCTTGTTGGGCAGGGTGCCTCTTAGGCTCCTCTTCTGATGTGTCACCTGGGGCATTCTGAACAGGAAGGGGCAGCTTCCGTCTTTTGAGAATCAATGGCCGACGGGGGCTGGTTTTCATTATGAATCTGTGCTTTCACTCTCCATTGAGAATGACAAGCATGGACCCTGGAAAGCACAAGGGGCAGCAGAAGGTCAGAGGTTTATTAGGCTGAGAAGGAGGTTCTGTTAGGGAGGGGTCTTCCTCATCACATGACCAGGAGCATAAGCCCACAGGCCCAGGTGAATACTCCTTGGGGCTCTGTACAGACCACAGACAATAAAGAGATAAGTTCTACTGACAAAAGTTAAAACTGAAGCAAACAGAAGAAATTCAAAGGGGGAAAGTGGGATTAGGTTGGCTGTAGGTCAACACAGTCAAAGCTCTAGGAGCTTAAGAATGTTTTGGGAATTCCCTGGCGGTCCAGTGGTTAGGACTTGGTGCTTTCACTGCTGAGGGTGAGGGTTCAATCCCTGGTCAGGGAACTAAGATGCCACATGCCACATGCCACGCGGTGTGGCCAAAAAAGAATGTTTAGCTACAGAAATAAATAGGGAAGCTACAAAAATGTGGAAATGTCTCTTATTTCCTACTGTAACACAGATCCCTTGCAGTGACTATTGGGACGGGAATGATGGAATAGGACATCCTGACAAGACTCTGATCCCATAATCCATTCTAGCATAGACCACATATTTTTTATACCAACTTACTTTATAAATTAAAGGATCTGAGCCCACAAAATCAGAGGAAAAAGGCAGATTGTACCATTATTGTCACACCACTGAAGAAATCATCTTCCAGCTCACAAGACCTCAGATAAGGGGGAAACTGCTCTACTCAAGGCCCAGGGTAACGTTAAGGGGTGACATCATTTCACAGGCTATTATCCTTGCCTTTCTTAAAAAAAAAAAATACATTTTTCTTTTACAGTTTGCAAACTATTTATATAGTGACATTTTAGTACTTGCATGTGCTTATTCATATTTTGACTTTCTAATCATGTGACTGTATCGCTTAATTTCTCTTCCAGAACCAAGACTGTTATCCCTGTCTTCTGACTAACAGACTGTGCTATCTTCAGTGTGCTAAGGTGGTTTTGTAGTGTTAAGGAAAACTGTTTTATCTTTTAAAAGTTGTGTTTTTTGATTTTAACAGATCTGTGGAATACTCTACCATTGTGTAAAGTTGTGAAATTCTAGTGAGAGGTACTCTGAGTGACAGAGGAATGCGCTGTCCCTTTTTTAGGATATCTGCCTTCTCCCTAAAACTGACTGTCACACTCGCCTGACATTTGCCATCTGCTTAGAATCCACAGACCCTCTCCACTCTGCCTCCTTTTCCTGTATATCTAGGTTTCCTCTACCTTCAAATCTCAGTTTTACTTCCACCTCCTATCTCTTCCGGCCTCCCTCCCTCCACCCATCAACCAGTAGATACTAGTAGTCGCTCCCCACCCGCAAAAGATAACTTCCTGGTCTAAAGCTTAATTTTCCCTTCTACTCTGACCAGCCTCTTGCTACCACTGCCAACACTTTCTAGCCCGGAGACTTCCGGAGCGGCTCCCGGGACTCACCCACATCCAGACCAGGGCTAGGCTGCGAGGGTCTCCGGAACCCGAAGGAGGGTCCTGGGAAAGGGCGGAGTGGAGGCCTAGAGGTGAGAGCAACGGGGTTCAGGGGAGCGTGCGAGCAGGTCGGCCTCGGCTCCCAGCGCAGTAAGCTCAGAGGGACCCCAGCCGCCGTCTGCCGGAGCAAGCGGGCCGCCCCTCCTCCCGGGGGAAGGCCGGGGGCGCTCAGCGGGAGAGGTGAGGAGGGCCGGGAGGCTGGATGCAGCAGCGCCGCGCACAGTCGCCAGCCCCGTCCGGAGCCAGCCCTCCGCGTACTCCCGGCCCCGGCCTCTCGCACGCCGCCCACTCACCTCGCTTGCACCGCCGGACACGCCGGCTCCGGGCGGCTCCGCGCTGCTCCCACCGGCAGGCCGGGTAGCGACCCCGGCTGCGGGGCGGGGAATCCCGGGATCCCGGGAGGGAGGGGGGGTCCCGGGCCGGAGCCGGGGCCGGGGGTGGGGTCCCGCTCTGAGGCTTTCAGTTTGTTCCGCTGTTTGAAATTGGCGCCGGCGGAGCGTTGAGGTCACGTGACGGGCGTGGCCAATCAGCGCCGGCCCTGTCTCCGCGTTCAGCCGGGACGCCGGCGGCGGCGGCGGCGGCGGCGGCGGGCGGCGGCGGGCGGGCGGGCGGGTGGGCCCTGCCTGGCTGTTGAGGCGGGCGGGGCGGCGGCGGGAAGGGCAGGTGAGACAGCCCGACCGGGCGATTGAGGCGGACGGAACGACTGGCGAGGCAGCCCAGCCGGGCGGGTGAGGCGGGCGGAACGGCGGCCTCGTTGGGCGGGTGAGGCGGGCGGAGCAGCGTGCGAGCCGGGCGGGCTGGTCTGCGGCGGGTGAGGCAGACAGAGCGGCGTGCGGGCCTGGCGGGCGGGCGGGCGGATCGGCGGCGGGTGAGGCGGACGAGGCGGGCGGCTCGTGGGGAGAGCGCAGGGGGGCGGTGGGGCGCGGGGGACCCCAGGGACAGTGGGGACCCCGGGCCGCCGCGCCCGGCTGCGCTGCGCCCGCCGCCCCGGGCTCTTCCCCCCTCGCTGGGGGCACTGTCCTCCGTTGACCTCCGACCAGCGACCGTCGCGGGCCCGCGGGCCCCCGAGCGGCCTGAGGGCTCCTGGAGCGCAGTTACGACCTCGTTCAGGTTCCCTCCTGAAAAATTATTCGCACACGGTGAACCCCGCCTCCACCCTGAATCTTCGAGTTTTGATCTCCTCCCGCCCCCCGCAGTCTTTTCTTTGTAGTAAAGGACTTTATCTACTAACTTAGTTAACACGTTTAGTTGAGCACCTACCGTGTGCCGGGCCGCGCTGGGATGCAGTGGAAGACGGGGTCTTTCTTCTGCGCTTACGGTCTGATGGGAGCAGAGAGGAGCTCAGACAGATTCGCAGCGAATTGCTTATTTAATCAAGTGGAGAATTACAGCTGCGAAGTGATAACTTAGAGCTCAGGGATAACTTTTGAGTATGTAAATGAGGGGATCTTGCCTTATGGTAGGTGAGAAAGGCATTTCATTAATCTTTGGCTGCGTTGGGGCATTTTCTCTAGCTGGGGCGAGCAAAAGCTACGGAGTCTCCGGTTCGGTGCGGGAGCTTCTCATTGCCGTGACTTCTCTTTTTGCGGAGCGCGGGCTCTGAGGCGCATGGGCTCAGCAGTAGTGGCTTGCGGTCTCTAGAGCCAGGCTCGGTAGTTGTGGCACACGGGCTTATAGCTGCTCCGCGGCATGTGGACTCTTCCTGGACCAGGGCTTGAACCCGTGTTCCCTGCATTGGCAGACGGATTCTTAACCACTGCGCCACCAGGGAAGTCCCAAGAGAAAGGCATTTCTGATGAACTAAAGCTTCCTCTGAGATCTGAGGCCTTTAGGCAAACACGGGAGGGAGACCCTCCAAGCCAAGGGAATAAGGTGTGCAGGGCCAAGCCGCAGGAGGAAGCGTGGGCGGCACAAAGGCTGAAGAATATCTGAGGGGTTTGAGCTAAGAGACCTGCACTGGAGTGTGTGTGAGATGAAGCTGGAACCAGAGCCACAGGACCTCAGCCACCACTAGGAGTTTGGTCCCTACCCAAAACTCAAAAATTTTAAGCAGGAGTGTGAGTCAAGATCAGATTTGCAATTTAAAAAGGTCCCCCTGCAGGGGGTGCCAGAGGTTAGGGTAGACCAGTTAGGCTATTGCATTACCCCTGGGTCAGAACTGTTGGGACTTGAAGGGTGGTGGAGAGAGAGGAAGATAGGGGTAGGGTAAGATTATTATTTTTCACAAAGGAGGAATGCTTTTATCAAATTTTGAGTTGAATAAGTCTCAAAAATTGCCACTGATTCTGATCCCACATTTGATACTGAACTGTCACTAAAACCCACAAATCTGTTTTTTTCCCAAAGTATAATTGACATAACACATTATGTTAGTATCAGATGTACAACATAATGATTACCTATTTACACCTCAAAATGATCACAGTAAGTCTAGTTACCATCTGTCACCATACAGAGTGACAAAAAACTTTTTTTTCTTGTGATGAGAACTTTTAAGATTCTCTTGGCAACTTTCAAATTTGAAATACAACATTGACTATAGTGACCACATTGTACATTACATCCCATGACGTATTTATTTCACAACTGGAAGTTTGTACCTCTTGACTCCCTTCATCCATTTTGCGACCTCCCCCCAACTGCCCTCCTTGAGAGAGGGGTATTTTTTTTTTTTTTTTGCCGTACGCGGGCCTCTCACTGTTGTGGCCTCTCCCGTTGCGGAGCACAGGCTCTGGACGCGCAGGCTCAGCGGCCATGGCTCACGGGCCCAGCCGCTCCGCGGCATGTGGGATCTTCCCAGACCGGGGCACGAACCCGTGTCCCCTGCATCGGCAGGCGACTCTCAACCACTGCGCCACCAGGGAAGCCCGAGAGAGGGGTATTTTTGAAGACACGTTTAAGAGGTAGGATTGACAGGGCTTGATGTTGGGTTGGATGGTAGAGGGAAAAGGTAAATGTCAAGGCTTTTGGTGGCATAGCTGGATGAATGATGATACCATTCCCTGAGCAAGGGCCCTGGAAGATGATCACTTTTACGGAGGGGGGTGCAGGGGAAACGAGCATGAATTCGGGTGTAAATGCTTTAAGTTTGAGGTACATTTGAGACATCTAGTTGCTATCGCGTAGGCAGTGGAATGTTTGGGTCCTGAGTGTGGAGAATTCTAAGCCAAATATAGAAATGCTTGACTCGTGTACTTCCAGGTGGTTATTGACATGTCAGCAGACAATTGCCTGGGAAAGGCGTGTGGAGTGAGGAAGGCTCCAAAGCCCAGCCAGAGGGAGAGGCCACAGTAGCAAAAGGGACTGACCTCTAGTTACAGCAGAAAGGAAGAGGATGGATGCAGATGTACTGAGGTTTGTGAGCTCGCCTTCTGGAAGATGAGAGTGTTTCCTTTGATGCCTCCTGTGTTCTTTGTGAAGTAGGAAGTAAGGCGGTTGGTTTGGAGAGAAGAAGAGTTCCGAAGTTTTAAGACAGTGGGAAAGTTTTAAGATAACCTTTGTGGAAAATGAGTTGATCAAGGACACAGTAGGACTGCTGAACAATGTGGTGTCCCCAAGAGGCTGGGGACTTTGAGCAAGGCGTGAACTTCGGCACTTCTCCCTGGAGCGGTTGTTACCACTGTCATCTCCCCGCTGGGCTCCTGCAAGAGCCTTCCCCCTCGCTTCTCTGCCTCCTTTCTCTGTCCCCCCTCTTCCCAACCCACCTTTCCTACAAAGCACCTAGAGCTATCTTTGAAAAGTATAAATCGGACTGTGTAACTTCCCTGTCCAGAGCCCTGCGGTGACTTCCTCTTGCACTAAGCATAATTCAGCCCAGTCCTTACCCTTGCCTTAACCCTGTGTCACGTGAACTGGCTTCACCTCCTGCCACTCTCTAGTTCAGCCATGCTGACCCTATTGCTTCTTGAACAAGTCAGACACATTCCCATCTTGTGGTCTTTGCACTTAACTGTTCTCTCAGTCTGGAACATTCTTTCTCACATCTTTCTCTTGTCTGCTTGTTCTCCTTTCTTCATTCAGGTCTTTGCTCAAATATCATTTTTCAGATAGGCCTTCCCCGACGACCCTGTCTGAAGTAGCACTGGGTCAGCTCAACCCCTTACACTGCTTCACTTTTCTCTGTACCTCTAATCACTTCCCAACTAGACGTAAGTGCCATGAGGTCAGGGATTTAATTTTGTAATCTGCTATATATTTCTAGCACCCGTAATGGTGCCCAAAACACAGTGAGCACGCAGTAAATATTTGCTGAATGAATGAATGAACAAATGGATGTATTCATTACCTGTGTTCTCCCTAAAATGTTTGTTCCTTGAGGGTAGAGACCTCGTCCTGATTTCTCTTTACATGTATCTCCACTGCCCAGTGACATAAACCAGAGTATGTTGCTTTGCTGCTGTTGACTAAATGAAGGAATCACGCTGTATAACGGAACCAGTCAGCCCTGCTGTGCCTCTCCCTCCAGCATGCCGGCACCACCCGTTCACCTCTCGACTCAAACTTCCGTCCCACCAACCCACTGACAGAACCCTTATTAAAACTGATCTGGGGGCTAGACCCACTGGACGCGTTCTCAGACTTGTTATTCCTTTGTGGGTCCTGTTGGCCCTGCCTCTGCCTCCCGCCTCCCACCTCTGCTGACACTGCCCAGGTTCCGGCTTCATCGGTTCTCAGGCAACACAGTTACCTTCTCACTGGTCCCCCTGCTTCCGGGGCACTTGATCTCGCCTTTCACACTGTTGCCTGGATGACCTGTCTAAAAGACAAAAGCAAACAAAAACCAAGCATGGCACCTAGGAGATAACTGAAAATTTCAACCCTGAATATTTGATATTTACTATTTAAGGAATTTACACATATAAATATATATTAATGTATATTATATAAATATGTATATTTATATGTTAGTTGTGTTACTAGGAATGATATCATGACTGGGAACATAGTATTTTCAAAATAATAAAGGGGTAGGGGAAGTGGATGGGGTGTGGATGGGATGTGATCGGTCGTGGGTTGATGGTTTTAGCTGGGTTATGGGCACGTGGGAGCTCATTATATTATTAACTATTTTTTTGTATGTTCGAAATTATCTGGGGTAAAAGTTAAAAAAAAAAATCCAAGTGTGGTCATATCCGTCCGCTGGAAAATCTTCAGTGACTACTTAGGCCAAAGTCCAAACTCAGATGGTCCGCCTGGTTTTCTGCCCTGAGCCTGATACCACGTCGCTCCTCAGGTCTTGCCTTTTGTCTTTTCATGCCTGTGTCCAGCTCCGTGGAGGCTGAGTGCCTGGATTCGCAGTGCTCCTTCCTGTCTCTGCCCTGGTGTGTGCTGCTGCTCAGCCTGGAACGCCCCCCCCACTCCCCATTCTTTGGCTTTTCCTAGCCCTTCTATACCTAGATCAGGTCACCCTCTCCAGAAGGCCTCCCCTGGGGGGAGTGCAAGGGAGCACTGCTCTCATTATTGTAATTGTCCGTCTCCCTCTGTTAGCCTCTCAGCTCTTTGAAGACAGGGGCAGTCTGTGTCTCTACAAGTGCTTGGCACCCAGTAAACGATCATGGGATAAGTGGTTGGTTATTCATCTTTAAACTCCCAACACCCAGCATGGTGCTTAACACGTGCTCGATAAGTGTTCATTGAACGAACGTTGTTGAGTGTGAAACTACTGTGTATTGCCTTGGTGGTGTAGGTGTAG